>NC_092704.1:3574047-4286547 GCF_964275005.1 Diadema setosum
TACTTGCTTATACTCCAAGCCCTGGTTTGAATTCAAAATGCAGTCCAATACTCGTATGTGGACAGCATGCCAAGGTCGTGTAGGCACGTTACATAATTATTCTCCCTCTCTCATCACAACGGCATTCCCAAATTGTCAAACTCAAAGGAATCTCATTCTGATGGGATTCATTGCATGTAAAGTTTGGACTGTAAATGGAGAATGCTAAAAGCAGTCGTGCACAAACATGTATTTTTTTCCATAAAATTCATATACAATTCATCTCTCTTTTAAATTCGTCTCTATTCGTGCATATCTATAGAGTATTTTGTATCATTATCTCTCATGGTCTGATTACCCGCATGCTTCCAGAAAGTCATAATATACATCTGAACAAAATGTGCAATTCTCTATTCTATGGAATCAATAATTATGGACGGCAATGAACATGACATGAATTCATAATGTGGTTAGGTTAAAATGAGGAATTTTGATTTCCCGTTACAAAGCACCTCCATGAGTTCTACGAATATCAAAGAAACACACACACACATACAGACACACACACGCACCCACACACACTGACACCTCAGTATTATCAAATTGAAATTATTTTATTTCCTTATAAAGTAATACAAAGCAATATACATAACGCTTACATGCGTACATAATGTTTTAAGGAACTTTGAATCACATAAGTTTCAACAAAACATGGATACAATTATAATAATATCAAGTTTGTTTTTAGATGAATTCATAAGTAAGCAATACAATTTATTTTTTAACTCCATATGGAAAGAGGAATTTACAAGAGAAGCATAGCATGTAAATTTTGTGAATTACTCTAGGAGATGAGGGCATCTTAAATCCCTCAAGGGCTCCCCCCCCCCCCTTTCCGGAAGCAGAATAAAATTCTCTTCAGCAGCAAACGGGCACATTTATTAAGCGGGAGAAAGAACAGAGTTCAAACACATCAAAATTCTGGAAGAAAGAGAAAAAAATGATAGAATTACCAGCTAATTCATGGCAGAGTCGAGTTTCGGAAATCGACGTTTCAGTTTTCGCGTTTCCAGGATATTTCGCGACAGAATTAGAGCGCCTCGGCTCGACCAGAAAATTTTCTCGTCGCATATGGTTTCCTTGCCTCAGTCTCGCCGTGCTTACGGCAAACAAGGCCCCCATCCCCCTTACCTCTCTCCCAAGCGGCTGATTTAATTAGACGTAGGAAATGTTTTGAAGGGTTGCCGGGATAAGTGCCGGAGCGCAAAACTTTGGGCTCGGTTTGAGATTCGCGATTGAACTCTCGCAGATTAGGCAACAGAGAAAGAGACAGGGTAAATATTGCGTGGATCTTGATACGCTTTATGCCGTAGCGATTATAACGTTGTTCTTTTTTTTCTCTCTTCCTTTTCTCATTATGTGTCTTCTCTTCGAATGATTTTTACGCCCTAACTAGTCTTAGTGAAAAGCATTCTCTTTTTACCGTTATTGTGGTATTAATGAAAAGATCTCATCTTGTGCTGTCTGAAGATGGACTTATTGTACAATGTTATGAAATAACTCTTAGCCCATTTTTCGATCAAACTCTTCATATTGTAACCCCAATATCCCTCTTAATTAGCCAAGGTGTATTGATAGATTCCTGACAATGACAGGGTAATTACGATACATGATTTTACAGACAAACATGTTTCTTTTGATTTTGATTTGGCTTTATATTAAAAGAAAACCACCAAATAAACAAACTCATGAGCAAGAAAGAATACCGGCACATCTGGGCCTCTGCAGAGGTGGCGCTTTCTTCAGTTCTTCGAAGGTTCTTTATTGCGAAGCTGAAATAAGGTTCGTTATTTCGAAGATTCTTTATTGCGAAGCTGAAATAAGGTTCGTTATTCAGAAGGTTCTTTATTGCGAAATTAAAATAAGGTTCGTTATTCCGAAGGTTCTTTATCGCGAAGATGAAAAAAAAAAGGTTCGTTATTCCAAAGGTTCTTCATTGCGAAGAAGAAATCCTCAAGGTTCGTTATTCCGAAGAGTCTTTATTGCGAAGATGAAATAAGGTACGTTATTCCGAAGGTTCTTTATTGCGAAGATGAAATAAGGTTCGTTTAATCAGAAGGTTCTTTATTGCGAAGATGAAACTAAGGTTCGTTGTTCCGAAGGCTCGCTATTGCGAAGATGAAGTAGGTTTCGTTACTCCAAAGGTTCATTAATCAGAAAATATAGATAAGGTTCGTTTTGTATTCCGAAAATAAAAAAAGAAAAGTTTATCATCGTTAATCCGAAAACAAGATAATGTAACCCTATAAGAAATCAGGACATGTAACGGAAATCGATGGGACAAAGATTAATGAATTAACGATAAAGTGAATTACACAATTCTGTCTTTCATGTTTATCATTAGAGACGTTGCTGGACCTGAAACTTACAACGTAAAGCTACAAGATGTGTGAGGACGCCAGCTCAAGTATACGGCTTTCGGTCTACTGATGGCGCTCTATCATTTATGCCACTGTGCTAGTTGATACACTCATAAATGCTCATTTTGTGAAAAAAGACATATCTTAGAATAATAGTGTTTAGGCGTGACTCTAGAACACATTGTTCACTGGCCGAGGCACTGGGCGCCACCTGGACCATGACCACGAATAGGAGTGTGAGTTTCTTTTGTTCTGTGCTTCCATGATTATTGATCGAAAATTAAAAAGAGCAGACATGTTGGTAAAAAATGAAAAGGTGTCATGTAAGACAGAATGACTGGCTGATAAATGGTCACCATGAACAATACACGTAGCTCAGAATACTTCTGTGAAGTATTAACGTTATAGCTGATCCATTGCTTGACACCTGCCTGCTATATAGACAGGCATATGAATTATTTTGCGCTGTGAATCTTAAATATGTGAGAAACATTTTCGCAGCTAATGTTGGCAACGGAATTTAGTAATATCATCTGCTCATACATTGGTAAGTGGACTATCTCAAGTTTTCAAATAGTATTATGATGCTTGGTAGACTTTACTGTGTATTGAAAAACCCGTTGGAAGCTTCTGTTTCGTTTGCTATATTAGTAATAAAACTTTGGATATAGTTTTAGGGATACTCACGGATTTCTGAAAACTCTGTGAGAAACAGGTAGCACGTTTTGCAACCTGCAAGATATCTGTCATTATAAGGAATAGAAATAAGCAAGAAAGGATAAAATTCACTTTCTACCTGTTCTGGATAACAGGAGATGAGGTGGGGTAAAAAATGTCTCTTTATTACTTGACTTAGTTCGAGTATAACTCCAGACAACATGAAATAAATACGTCACACGCCCTTTTCTTGTTCCCATTCTACCTATCACTGCAGCATGTGTATCTGTTCTTTTTACAGCCTTACCCCCCCCCCCGTCCCACTTTTTTGTAACTATCTCGCCACGAGACAACACATCCTCCTTCAGTACCCTTGTAGCCGTTGTAGGGGATATTTTCGTGATATAACGTTGTCGACATGGTATCTAGGGTTTATACCAAGCTAAAGGGATGTGATGAAACATTAATGTCCATGCTTGTGCGAGCTATATAATCTGTATAGAGTGCAAGGAATAGAAATAGCCGTAACGATTTCACCAAATAGGGTGAGATACTATGTGTACACTATTATTTTTGGCTTTATTTAATTGGTCAATCATTAAGGTTTAAACAAAGCGAACAATAGCATACCAGCGATATGTCGCTTATGGGGTGGGAGCGCACTGGGGTGGAATTCCTGGTAATTGGTTTATAGCGGGTTTGATATTCATCATGGGATTGTAAGACTTCAGTAAGAGTTTGAATGTGTTAAAAAGTGTTCGATTTATCTTTTGCAAATAAGTGTGTGTGTGTGTGTGTCTGTGTGTGTGTGTGTGTGTGTGTGTGTGTGCGTGTGTGTGTGTGTGTGTGTGTGTGTGTTTGACAGCTTAATACAAGGTTTTCAGTTTTAACACAATGCCAGGTCTATCACAATTGGAGTATGTATACACTCTATAAGCAGGGATCATGTGTTCTAATGATGAATAATTTTTTATAAAGCATTTCGGCATTTCTCCCTTCTTGAAAATAATATGAAATAAAAAAAAAACACGAAAAAGAACATTCATAGACACGACACCTTCTTAGTGGTGGCTGTTGGAAGAACAAGCAGAACATTAATTCACACACAATCATCTTTAAACAGTCAACCTATAGTATTATACATCTTGTGTTTTCAGACTAAAATATGTTTAATTTTGAATGATGTCACAGCTTTACCAGAGGTTATTTGAAACAAGATTTGATTGAATATTGTCAATCATGCTTTAGAAGAAAGGAGTCCTAGTTTCCAACCCAAATATCTATTTAAGTTTAGACAACCATGCCTTTTACAGTCAAACCTGCCTTAGCGGCCACGTGTCTGTAGCGGCCAACTGCCGTATACCGCCAAGAAAAACAATTCTCCTCGAGGGAAAATCCATGTCAAAGACCCTGTCTATAGCGGCCACCTGTCTATGACGGCCATTTTCCATCTCCATTGGGTGGCCACTTCAGACAGTTTTGACTGTACTAAGTTTCCAGAATTTACACTACTAACCGGAGTGTCCCCCTTGACAAATGCCAATTTCCGCTATGCTGCCTAATGAGGTCAGTTACCTCCTGGAAACAGATCCACTGTCATGTTTTTTTTTTTTTTTTTTTTGACGCTTTTTATAGCCTTTATTCAGACCAATCAACATTGTTACATTGTAGTGACACAAAATATCTATATTACACTGTTTGACGGACAACAAAAAGGTTTGTGCAAAATATAGATTGAACATTAATAAATTGTACACACTTGACATGATTCAGTCACCAGTCTGAATAAAGATTTTATCTAAAACAAATACACTGTACAAGAAACATGAGAGGTGATGGAATTACAAAATCTTTAAAATGTAATCTATTCACCAGTTATAAACATCATGAGAACTAATATCTCTCTGGGTCATAGGCAAGTGGAGATTGATAACCAGATAATTAAGCTTTAATAATGACGATCAGAGAAAAGGAACCAGTATATGGAGCGGGCAAAGCAAAACACAGGATATTCCATTCATTTTAAATAGATTGACTGAGATAAATACAAAAGATATGTCTTAAACGGGATGCAATAATTAAACCCGGTATTTCATGAAGTATAATTTTCCCATTTCGCGTAATGTAATATCAATTTATCCTTTAAAGTTGCTTTTTCATATTCAGACTGTTTTGAGGTGGCAATTGCCTTAGATATTTCTTTACAGGTTGGAACTCTTCCACTTTTACGGTTAGCAAAAATCATATGCTTAATCAAAATTAACACATGATTCAACAAAGCATCGAGTTTGATATTTTCCCTGAATCCAAGTAAAACGTCAAGCCAATTTATATTAACAAACTGAGGAAATTTTAGTTTATTTCCTACCTCGTTCCATATTCGATAAACTAAAATGTTTGAAAGCAAGAGATGGTACTACAGCGCCATCACAAGTCGAAAAGTGTAAAGAGATATCGATTGGGGACATCCCACAGAACTCAAGAGTTCTGTGGGACATCCTCATCTGGATGGAATGCGCAGCAGTAGAAGTTATTACAAAGTTATTACAAAGATCACCTTGACACACAGGACAATCTGGAATGATTGGGTATGAGTGATGAATACTACAAACGCAGTGGCTATTGCTCAAAGAATCAGGAACGGAAATCCGGAACAAGTCAGCAGCGGTAGAGGAATTTAGGCAATCAATCTAAGTTTGCTTAATTTGGGCTAATACACCTTGAATATTATTATACTATTACTACTGATGCTGTTGCTACTACTTCTACTACTACTGATAATGATAATAATGATAAATGATACTACTACTACTACTACTACTACTATTACTACTTCTACTACTACTACTACTACTACTACTGCTACTACTACTACTACTACTAATAATAATAATAATAATGATGATGATAATAATAATAATAATAATAATAATAATAATAATAATAATAATAATAATAATAACAATAATAATAATAATAATAATAATAATAATAATAATAATAATAATAATAATAATAATCGCGTTAAAATTCGATAATTCATCAACTTCAAATCTTTTCTCCTCGTAAAAGTCATTGCCAGGCTGTAACAAGTATCCATACAAAATGCGAATGCAAAAGACACAACTTATTCTCTTTCTTTCATTTCAGAAACGGATACTATGTGGTAAATACTTGTGCGCACTTCATAACAACAGCTTTACTTAAGGATTCTTTTTATCTTTGGGAGCAGTCCTTCAAATCTTTTTAAAGATATCACATTATTGATGCATATGTGTAGGTCTGCTGTATCACAAAACAACCTATCATATAAAATTCTCGCAATAAAGCCTAAAATATAAGGAGACATAAATATTTTCTCATTAAACCATTACTGTAGACTGTTTAGTCTGGAAACATTTTTATTATAACTATTGTTCACATTTTGTGTATTTAACAACAATTAAGATCTATTATATGGATTCAAATTTTTACAGTGGTTGTTTCTATCTCTAACTCACATTTTAGAACTATTTTAAAGTAATGATGCTGGGTTTTTTATTCATCTGCAAATGGTAAATTATGCCTTTAAGACCACGAAGATATAAGACAAAACACTTGAAAATCCCATGTCGTTCTTACCAATGCTCAACTTGAAAAAAATAAGAAGAAGAAAAATAGTTCATTTCTGTTTGTCTGAATTTTTAGGTCACTCTTTTTACTGAAGCCGACTGAAATGATAAGAGGGCAATTATGCACTTTCCTTGAGGTACAGCACGTTATTAATTCCTGCCTATCTTTTGGATGGAAAACATACCGTGCCAGCAATGGTTCAAGCCACAGCCTCGGTTAGTTTCACTGCACATCGTAATAATGAGACTCCGCAACTTTCAATACGAGTACAAGTTTGTACTAGTAATCTGGAAGTTCGTTAATTTTGGCTAAATCGCTCGAACCTCACGCACGTCCTGTCGGGATGAGGCGAGGTGCGCTCCATAATCGTGACAAAGAACCCATACCGGAAGTAAGGGTAACGTCAGCCACGTTACTAAATAGCCACTTCCAGTAAGTGTCAATGGCGTTAGGAGCGGCGGGGAAGGGGTGGAGGGGTTGGGGGGGGGGGGTAAGGATGGGGGTCTCAGTTCCTCGCACGTGCCTACAGTCAGCCTGACGTCGTATAACTTGGTATTTCCGGACTCGTCGTATTTTCTGTTTTCTGTCTAGAACTCTGTCTACAGTATCTCTTGTCTTTTGTTTTCTTTTGTTTTAGTCCCATGAAAAACGTCGCGCCATTTTTTTTTTTTTTTTTTTTTTTACATTTTCAGCTCCTCTAGGTTTCTACACTCCCAACCTTACTCTGGAACCACCATTTTGTAGTCTCAATTTGTTTTCATAAGTATCAACGGGATAGTTAGCTATGCTGAAATGACCAAAACAAAGGGCCTCCAACATTATTTTGGTGATGTCAGCACTGCTGGTACCTACATCAGCTGCATCAAACGTGGTGCATTATAAGAATGTTTTGAAGTCTTGGAAGAGAATGGTGAAGAGAAGTAAAGATTGACCACATAAAAGAGTGTAAATTCCATTATTCTCAGACTCGGACAGATTTTTTTTTCTTGTAATTGTTAAAACTTTGTAACATTTCATGTGTTTTGTTAGTTTAAAATCGTTGTAACTGATAATCCCAGTTCAACAATTTTTTCTCTGATGTTCTATGAAAAAAAAATAGAGAATGACTTAAGTAATAGGCTTAAAATGTAAGCCACGGATTCTAAATTACATTCAGCAATTAAAAAAATAAAAGTATGTTGTATTCCTTGCAAAGAATCTATCTCGAAATGAAAAAAAGAAAACACAGCGGTGCACCATTTTAGAGTTGCACTTTGCTTTCATAAGTATCAAAAGGCAAACAGGGAAACGAGAATAATAACCAACTGCTGAAAGTTTTTCGAAATTCAGTGTGCTGCTGAATATAGCAGGAGGTAACCTCAAGGCGTGCTTGCTCAATCAAACTTCACATCCGAAGTCTATGAGTCACTCTGTTCAAAACTGAGCCGCTGGTTGCGTCCAAATGACACATCTTCATAGAGATTCCCTGCTGACCCTTGACGTAACCTTCTTTTTTTTCTTCTTCTTCTTTTTTTTTTTTTTTTTTGCTACACCAGTGGTCAGTTGATGTCAAGCTGGTTGGTTGGTTCGTTGTTGGTCGGTTAACTTGCTTACTAAACTGTTTTTCTCTCTCTCTCTCTGTCTCGGAGAAGGTGGTCGCGTGCGCGTGATGGATGACGAATAGCCCGGATGCTGCCGTCTCCTCGAGACAGCTCACGGCTTCACATGCGCCTGGCCCACATTGGACTCTCGACGACTAGATCATACAGCGCAGTCTTCTCAGACATTTGGCAAATCACGTATAACCATACACAGTGCCTTCGAGATTACATAAACGTTTAGTCCTGGATAATTACAATTCGCCGCACTTGGAATGTGATCTCTATTCAAGGATATCATTTGTATTCACATGACCTTACAGGTAAGTCGAAGTTACTCAGAGAGAAAGGGAGCTGTTGCAGCAGAATTTGATTCTTGTTTGCAGCTATCAAAAGTATTATATTTCCAGCATAAAGTGCTCCTACAGTAGCTAACTATTAGACTTTTGTCGAGTATTCTGAGTCACAACGTGTCTTCATGTGCACTCTCCAGACCTAATGCAGATGATTGAGGATTTCTTGCTACTATATTTGATCGCAAGCCCTTCATCTCTCTGATAAGATTTCCGGCACGAAGATTAGAAGCTAAGAATGTTACTTCTGCTACCATTGCTGAGAGGTGTCGCTCATGTTAGACTCGCCGCTATAAAGCAAATTCCGTTTTAAATATGCACAGGTTTCGATCGAGATAAAAAAAAAAAAGTGTAGAAAGTTGTTTCTTTTTTTACCCTTGTTTTCGTTGAAATTGTCATGACAGCGGATTGGATACTATTGTGACGCATGTTTAATGGAAAGAGCGAATTTATCATTGTGCCCATGGAAATAGACGGATGTATGTTCAGTCAACTTTAACGTGATGCATATAAGAAGCATGGAAACGCCCATATTAAAAAACGCAGTATGAAGGTATACTTCAAGTAAGGTTCGTTAGATTGAAAATGATAAAAAAAAGAGTGCGTATTAACGAACCTTTGGAGTTACTAACCTTATCTAGTTTTCGGGTTAACGAGCCTTCTGAATAAAGAACATTTTTTCTTCTTTTTTATTTTCGGATTATTGAACATTTCAACCAACGGGACCCCGGAAGTTGTATTTATGTGGTCTAATGTTACATCTTTCTATCATAATTTTCATCACTCGTTGATAGTATAAGGTAGAATTCAGCTTCCCTTTTATTTCGGTTTTGTTTTTGGTAACACACCACGTTTATTTCTGTTGATCAAAGCATCAAAAGCCTTGTCCAGTGCCCCGCTTTTGTCACCATATCTAAATTTCTTTCGAGAGTTTTTATGAATTTATCCAGTTTTATCTAAGCTATCTTGAACTTAGGATACACAGAAAAATTTCACAGATGCCAATTTAGTCGGAACAAAATAATAATCACTCCCACCAAAAAGGAGAAATATAACGACTAGATGGGGTAATGATATATCGGTTTGATCATGTACATGAATCGTTAAAACAAATATTTTTAGAATGATTACTTACAAAAGAGCCTCTAGACTAAACCCAGTTACTCAATTTGTTACTGTATGATCAAAAGTGAATTGAGGTTGAAATTTAGATTAAAATTGAAAATGAAAAAGAAAATAAAAACTCTGTTTGGCTAAAAGACATTTGACACCCCAACATCCGTTCATCTTGATTTGAACGCACACAAAAATAGGTAGGGACCTACTGGTAGAGATGCATATAGATTGTGCATTATAATTCTCTTCTTTCCTTATTTGTACATTTCATTCGAAACACCATCCTCCCCTGTTTCTGTACACCTGTTTCATTCCTTTCTCTTGATCTCTCTTTCATCCTCTCTCCATATTGGCTGTCCATTCTCTCTTTACTTGTTCAAAACCCCCTTCAATTCTTTCGTTCTTTCTTAATTTGTCTCTTCTTATTACCCTCCATTTTCATAGACAGTTCTTCATGTATCTTTAAATCTCGTTTTTCCATCTTGCTTCCTTTAGAGCACTTCATCTGCTTGTGCCCATCTTTTATGATATTGATATATACATATATATACATATATATATATATATATATATATATATATATATATATATATATGAAGAGTTATATCTTATATATTTTTTGGTGTTCAAATACAAGATTTTTCACTCCAGATAACTAGTAATTTTTCAGGGAACTGAATCAACCAGATATGCTGTGCTCTTAAAGAAAAAAAAAGACATTTGTGAAGACACCACAGAAGAGGTGTGCAGAGTGTTCCTATTTTCTTTTAAAAGGGGTCACATCCTGTTGCTGATTGGATAGCTGCCCTGCCATCGTTTGTAAACGAAATATGAATATGAGAGCTACCACCTATTCACACAGTCTAGGTGCCAACGTCAGATTTTGGGCCTATAACTTTGTTTTACCATCTGCGCGATGTTTTTGATGGTTCTACCCTATTCGAGGGTGTTGAATCCAAATCTGGATGATGCAACTCTTGCATCCTTGAGGGTTTTGAGATATTCAAAATGGTACTGCTAATGTACTTTTTTTCTTTTGCTTCTAAGAAGTATTTTTTTTTTTGTCTTGGTGTGTATGCATCGACAGTTGGTGGTCATATTATTAACTTAAGGGAGATGTTGATCTCAACGAAGGTGCATACCCGGTCAGTGATAGGCATTTCCGCTTGATTCTAGCATTACTCGCGCCGACAGTCTTTTAGTACTAGTATTACTCTAGTTGCTTAATGCAATATCCGTTCACCTTGGAGAGTCGTCCTACTCGGTGTAATCGACTAATTGAGAAACTCTGCTGTTAGCTCCCACTAGGGCTATCATAGGGAACTCCGAACGAAACATTCGTGACCCTCTCGCTATATTTTCATTGTGCTGGCAGGAAACGTCAAAAATGTCGTAAATGTTCACCATTTAACAAATATTATACCTACAGGGCCGACAGTGGTAGAAAAGATTTCAGAACTGTGTTTTCTGCTCGATGTTTCAGTAACACAAAGATGCAATGTCCTCGTCACGGGGATGAGCCGAATTAGGACTGCATAAAAACGAAGCCGAACACAGCACATTTCACTTGACCTATTTTGCGTTTGATAAAATGAGCTTTTCAGACCTCAAGGAGAGAGAACTATGCAGATATTTAGTCTTCAGTTATTATTTGCCGTTCACAAAGATGTATACGAACTATACTCTATTCTTAAAAAAAGATTGGTCTCAAGAATTCATCCATACATTTCAATTCGATACTTTTAGATAGAGATGTTCCTTTGCTCCAATGCTAAACATGAGTTGGTCAAACATGCTACTTATTCCAAGTTAAACGTGTGCCTTTTCTATTTGTTTCTATGTTGTTGGTGTTGTTGTTTTGTGCCCGTGCCTGTAGCAGGATGTGTATTGCACCAAAATATGATTTTTTTTTTCTTCTTTAGATCTTCCAAACATTTGGGCATCCCCAAACAGTGCCAAACACGAATGGAGATTCAGGAATGTCGCTTGAGGAATATCTTTTTCTCTTTCTTTTTTTTTCAAAATTATGTGGCCTATATAGTCCAGTCACGTGGAGTAAAAAAGGTGGAAATTGCCGAAATAAGGGCCATATGAAGGTTCAAATGGTCTATTGAGGTATAAAACGTGTCCCTTCGTTGACGATTTTTTTTTCTTCTTCTTCTTCACTTTCAATATTATCTATCTACCTAAACTGCGGTCAAAGTTAGTTATTACTGTGACCAAGCTTTTCCTACGCATATTACACTGTAAATGGATATTAGAGTTGATGTTGATTCCACGTTGTCTCCGCGTGAGTATGTTCTCAAAGAAGAATTCATCATCGCTGTTTACTCAGTGAGTAGCAAGATGTATAGATTTACATTGTGATAGTTTATTTTATGTTGCAACATCACCTGTACCATCTCTCTAGTATAGTCAAGCTGTGCTTATGAAGATGATCTCCTGCATTTCAAAATATCTTTTCATAAAAAACTCTATTTGAATTGTTTCCGTTGTTGGTGTACTTTCAATATGATATTCCTAACATAGATATAATCATTTTTATCTTATACGTCTATCCTACGATTGAACTACGATACAAGTATTGATGTGTATTATTAACGTGATTATGCCACAATTTGTTAATTTTTGTTATACAATATTGGCAATGAAATGCAGAAGTAGAACTGAGGAAAAAAATCTGAGTTGATTTCACTTTTAAAAATATCGAATTCGTTTATCAAACGATATCTACAACTTGACCCCAAATCCACCCATCATCTTCAGCCCTGATCAGGCGTAAAGGTTGAACTGAAACTTGATAGGTTTTCCGGATTCCAGCATTAGTACCTCTGAGTATCTTGCATTTTTCACAATTTGTTTCAATCCATCATTTTCGTTCACGTTCAACTAATTCTCGGGGAACTCGTATACATATAGTGCGTTTGCTTATCTGGGTTACTGCTATCACATTGTACACCTTTAGTACATAGAGAAACTGAAGAACCAACCAAACGGTGGGGCTTACAACCCCTAGCCGTCTATCTGTCTATTCAGGCCAGCTCATTGCACGGTGTATGGTGCACCTGTTTGAGGTAAGCTGCCAGCACTGGCTAGAAGGCACAGGGGTTCTGCAAGCACAGGATTAGCGTATATAAACTTCAACATATTTAATAACGTATCACGTCAGGAAGCACAGCGAAATATCCAGTTCAAGGTCACAAGGCGAATACGAATTGTAGAATAAGATGACAATTTTAATATCAATCTATGACCATGACAGAGGACACCTGAACATCTTGTAGATGCAGAAGCCGGCTCCCCCAAAAGCAATCAATCAAACAAACAAAACAAAACAAAACAAAACATCGCAAGCGAATAACCACGGTACATGCTGTCCTAAACTTGGCAGACGCACTTTTGATGAAAATTTCCGGCTTCTCCTGTTGGCAATAGCGTGAGAAGATGGATGCGTGTCCAGAATAAAGCTATATTATTCTCTGGCAGCAGTCTGTCAACGATATTCTTGTTAGAGATACTATACAGGTGATTTAATATACTCCCAAGTTGCTTCCAAGGTACTTCTCAGATAAAGTTTAGAGCATATCTATGATAACAATCATAATTTTTAATAACATAAGTGAGCTGGCCGTAAGGTTAAACTATTATCTAAATGCAAACACTATGTTTAGATCTAGGCTTTTAGATTTAGAATAAGGGGTAAAGCCGGGTAGTGGCCTGTCATGTGTTTGTAGTGTATTCCACTCATTTATATGCTTCGAAACATTGTGGCATATAGAGGCATCTTAAATTGGCCCTTGGCCAGTCAGAGTCGTGCTTTGGAAGGATGCCTCCTACAGTGGATTCTAGAATTTGTTTTGTTTCCTATCGTTTGTTTCATTAAAGAGAAACTCGCTCATGGATCTAGTAGTGCCTGCCTAGACAATTAAAGGACATGGATGAAGCAAACACAAAAACGCCTTGCCTCCCCCCTTCTGTCTCTCTCACTCTCTTGAGATATTTTCCCCTTTTCTCTTCTCTGGCAACGACCATTCTTAGTTTTCCTGACATTATCATAGCTATTCCACACTAGATGTCACTGTAATCTTCTGGATTAATTCTTGGAGTAAACTTTTCCACCTGTTGAAAGTGGCCAACAAGATTTGCAGTGCACTGTACATTAATTCGGTATAGATACATTTCTCTCCGAGACATTAGCTTAGCCTAGTAGGATTCATATTCATCACTCATATACGGTGTATCTCTGGCAATGTCCCCCTTTTCGACTTTGACTGTTAATCCTATAACATTCCCAAGACTTTGTATGAAGAGGACATTGACGTCACTGCTGACGTAATAAAAACTGGCATTCAGGACTTCTGTGTATACCACGTTTTGTGTGAATTTGCGTTGTTTTTATATTTCGATGAATAGATTTTTCAGTCTGCAAATAACTTTTTTTTGTAATGGAAGAGCTGTATGATCAATTGAAATATATTACTGAAGGTTGTTAAAAGTTTGCAATGGAGTTGTGGAATTTAAAAGTTCACGTGTTAAAAAGAAATATATCGTTGACAATCACGGATACAAATTGATGAGGTGCTGCCGTCATTGCCTGTGAGGTCAGCTGATTTACACAAAAATACTCATTAGATTAATTGATTTAATTTTTCAAATGAACTGCATTCAACCAGTGAAAAAAATGCTGTTAAAAGTGAATTATTCTGGAGTTCATACAACTTTGCCATGGTGGCTTACCTTAATGTTCGAGTCAAAGTTTCCTTGGTATTGGAGAATATATGTTTTAGCGGCCCTTTTTTAAAGTATACCATACACTGGCATGACTGGCCGAGCTGTAATACGGATGCGTCATAAGCTCAACTAAGTTGCTTAATGTATTACAGCACCTGTTACCACTTTCCCCCTTGTGTAGGAATAGATCACTTTTTCCGTAACTTTTCTATATACTATTCGATACTTTTCTTTTCTCTCTCCAAATTTCAAGGAATAGGTCGGTTCTGTAATGCATTCATATTCTATGCATGCTTTGTTGGCAGAAGTTGCCCTTAACAACCACGATGTTTGGAGGAGGCTTGCCCAACAGAGCTACAGCTCTAGTTGAATTCCCGCTCATGAAACTTACTACAAGGGAGCAGGTGGAGGAAATACTTCGTAAGTAGGCTGTATACAGAACAAAAATAAAACCCAAATTGTCATAAATTACCGTAGCAGTCTATTCCAAATGTTTCGCTTTTTTATCTCACTCCTTCTATTTAAAAATTGTGAATTCGAAATGGATTTGAAATAAAGTTTCCCTTTGAGATATTTCATGACAGATTTAGAGACTGTTGATGATTAGACCTTAAAATGCCATGGAGATATTATTATACCACACCTTCTAAGGGTCAGCATTGCTTCAAAGCTAGAAAAACGCGGCTTCGAATAAGAGAGATTTTTTTGCAGGTGCTACTTGTCAGATACGAAAAAGACAATTATGAATACCGCTGGCGAATTAGTCACAGGAACCAGCAGCTTGGCAGTGACAACTTGATGCCGTTTGTTGCCCCCATGATTACGTAACCATTGCTCTTTGTTTCCGGCAAGAAGAATTGAAGCGATGATTTCAGAAGAAGTCAAACAGAAACAGAGAAAATCGTGAATGGGAAGAGAATGGGCATCAGATTTCAAAAGGACAGAGGAGTGCAATACATAATATATATAAATCGTTGCCCAGTTAGTGAAAATATCATAAAATTTGGCACAGTAATCTAAATTACTGATATACTAGTAATCAAATTTTATACATACCTTATAATGACAACTAATACCTTTTTTGGACTGCAAGAGGGTTTTTCTGAGGTCTGCCCGACAGAGCAACAACTAATTCATGCAAAGTGCGTTTAAAGTAGTAAAATGCATTAAGTATGAACTCAAAATCAACCCTCCCCCAACACACACACACACACACACACACACACACACACACAAGATTAATAATATGAATATGTAGTACACAAACTAGAGTATAGGCATGGAACGAAAGTATTACGAAACGTAGTACGGATAAGAGCATAAAGCGAAATATACAAACCTTCTGTATCACATCTAGCTGCGTGAAAGGCGGGTCAAATGATTAAAAATTCATTTTATAGTTGAAGAAAAAATGTAACTATGGATACCTATAATAGTAACCATGTGTTGATGCTGCTGTATAACTCGAATTTCACGTAAGTCGAATTATTTTCTCCGGGGGGGGGGGTGGGGTGGGGGACTCTTAATATTCGAGTTAGGCCAGACTGTCTGTCATAACTACATTATACTGTTTCATAGTAATGGTTGAGGAGAGACATATTCTGGCATTGAACTACTTAGTATTTGAGTCCATACATTCATCATTCACGTCAGATTATCATGCTATGTGCAAATTATACGTAGTAGGCCTACACTTGCACTTTCGGTATAACAATTAGATGTTGTTCTGCTGATGACCTTTCATGAATAATGTGAAACTGAAAACTATTCAAGAAGCAATGAGACTTACGAAACCTTTTCAATGTTAATCATCAATCAAAACTCTTCACAAATCAACTTACCCACATCGTTTGGGTATACGGCTCTATAGACTATTCTCCCTTTGTTACATCTTACTTTTCATTGCATATCTAGATTGATTGGATATTAACATGATTGTGTAAGAGTTCAATATTGGGGCAGCTGGTATTCGTAACATACAGAAAAATATGGTCCATACTTCCATAAGAATAAACGAGGGTCCTACTATTTCCTCATCTATGCAGAGTTTATTCGAGCCATCTATTGGCAGATTACTGCTTGCTCTGTGCAAGGTATAGGTGTGCCCATGGTATCGGACGAACCCAAACAATCGCCTTGATTTACACGATCGTCTGTACGTCCGATCGACTTGCGGCCCCATTGTTTTGAAATAATAAGGCTTTGCCAGATGATAATTATCTTAGTTCATAGACCCATTTATAAAACAGATAATGCACAGAGCGGAGGCGCCTCGTGCATGTGGGCATGTTGCACCATTGTAATACTCTGCGTGTGCGCTGCATCCCCACTAAGCCACTCTGGCCTGTACATTGCATATTATATTTAAGTAAGCGCAGTGGTTGAATCTGGATGAAAAAAGAAATTGCTGACATTGTGTTTGATGATTGTTATATTCTTAACTATAAAACTTCGAATGTCGAACGACAAATGGCGTTCGTTCATACAAATATAAATCCAAAGTAGATCTGCAAACATTGTTGTCCCCACCCCTTCCTTACAGGGATTTGGTAGAGATGTTTGCATTATTGATCTGTTCGTTTAATGTACTCAATAGGTAATCAACTTTAATCTCATCACTGACTCTAGTAATATGGGATGATTCATCATGATTAGAAGATATATAAGATAAGATAGATACTCTTATGCCTAATTCATGTATGCCTGATAACTTACTATTTCAATAATGTTTCCTAATGTATTGGTTCAGATTTAGCTAAGGTTCTCTGTCATTCATGAGAACTCGTTTTATAAGGGGGTATATTGGATGATATACGAACGTATGGATAAAGATGTGTGTTTCCCTCTAAATCACGTGACTTCCGGATTCCCTCCTCTGTCTCCCACTACATTTCTCAAAATTCACATCTCAATATAACACAAACCACGCCCACGCATATCTTACGAACACATCCAACGCATACACACACACACACACACACACACACACACACAAAGTCTGTTGCATCGTCCACCCACACCAAGCAATAACTTAAAAGCCAACAGTGTTTAGTATTGACTGTGTGCTCGGCAACCACTGCTCGGTACTAATGCGCGAAAGTCTTCTGCATTCTGTGGTCCGACATGACTTGTGGCATTAAAACATACTGAATGTCGGTCATAACACTCTTCATGTCGGTGGCTGGTGGACGGCGGACAGAGAAATTAACAAACTTCCTCTCTTGATGCATTCATCATATGATTTTTCTCACATGACTTGGACATTTCAGTGAGTTCTTATTACTTGTTCAGTATTACACTGTATTGTTGCTCTTTTATTCGAATGGGATAAAAACCAAATTATATTTGAACCCGACAGTTTGATTGCCGTATTAACCTATACCTAACTTCCCTCATCCCTGCTATGGTATATGATGGATGAGTGGTGAGACTAGTATCGTTGCCTATCAGGGGCGGATCCAGGGGCCTGTCTTATAAAGACTTGTGATAGAAATCAATCACAAGTTTTTTGTGTGCTGCAATGCAAGTTGCGATTGATTTGGGGACTTGTGATTGATTTGAAGGCTTTATAAGACGGGGCCCAGGAATTCCGTAAAGGGGAGGCGCCTTTGCAAAATTAAAGGGGGGGGGGGCGCACGCAGCCCCCCCCCCCAATTTTTTCCTTTTTATTTCTTTTGTTTTAACGAAAAATAAAGAGGGGTGCGCCCCCCCCCCCCCCCCCGTCTGGATCTGCCACTGCCTATGACGACTACAGTGATGTCATAATGTTGAAAAATATCAGTTATATTGTGGTGTATTATTAACAAAGAAGACTAAATGTGAATTTGTTGGTTGTATATTCAAAGATATAGCTTATATCAGTATATAAGCTTGTGTATATACGTGTGAGCTCTTTAAATGATAAATCAAATTGTCTGCATTTAATTTCAATTTCAATTTCAATTTATTTCCATATTTTCTCGATGAAAAAATACATCAAATATAACAAAATTAAATGAAGTACATGATATCAAGCTGGAGACATACATAAAATATTGCAAATATATAAAACATATAGTGGTCGATCTATGAGGTTTGGAATCTGTGAAAAAATGCTAAAGAAATATGAAGGAACCTACTTAAAAGCGAGCTGAACTTGTTGGGCATAGGTCCCAATTAAAATCGAGTTAAAGATTAAGATGGGGAGCACGGGTACAACAATGACCGAAACATAGAGAAAAAAAGTACGATTATACAGTTATATGGCAAATTCTTCTCAAATGCATTTATTTCAAAATCGAAACACTACTTACAGTTGCCATATGTTTCAGATTGTTTGTGGATTCTGAAAATTTTACTTCCTTTATTCACTAATTTGCTATGAAAAATTAGAAGCAAATGCTTTCTATAAAATAATCTCATTTTCCTGCTCATCGCATTATTAGTTACCATGGGATTAGAAGTTCAAAGTTTCGTCTGGGACTATCTCGTTTAGTGAATTACTGCTTTTGCTGTTTTTTGTTTAAACCTACCCCAAAACTACAAAAGCGAAACACATAACACTTTTTACCCCAATCAGAGCCTTTTGCCTGCAGATAGTGCAACTATGCAGACAGGAAACGCTGCAAATTATTCTGTCAACTTCACTAACATCACCTTTCACTCACGAAAAAAAAAGAAAAAAGTTATTACCAGATGCCTCCTAGGGCAGTTGGGTGTCTTGTGGGCACACGTTGCCAAAGAGAAGGGTGAATCATGGTGAAATTATTATATTAAACTTCACAACGGACCAGTTTCCGTGTGGGAACACTATTTAAAGTGGACAGGGCTCTGCCAATATGTCAACCAGGTTCGAGTCTTGCCACGTGGACACAAAACTTTTGTCTGTTATCATGCGACCCTGGCAAATTAGATGCGCACTTGATAATCGGTGGATGATAATCTCAACGTTATGCATCTTAGGTGAACAAACTATAGACTTTGTAAATTGCAAACATTATCAATCACATAGCTGCATGGGACTGCTACTCTTGCCACATAAAAGAGACATATGAAATGGGAATGCTTTTCACGGGTATTGGTCAAAGTGACACCTTGCAGAGAGAATCCTATCAATTATCTTTTCCAGGAGCTTGTGTCCCCTCTCTGTAAAACAGACAAACAAACAAACAAACATGCAAACAAACAAACAAATAAACAAACAAAGAAAACCTACTGTTACAACAAACACACACGCAAAGCAAATCCGACAATTTACTTGGTCGGGAAATTGCACTCATGCACGACTTGACATGTCTGAGTCAGAGGACTTACCTCCGAGAGAACTCGCGTCACATGTCCTTCTTGTGATTTCCTTTTTATATGGAAAGATGAAATCAAAGCACGTTCACACCTGTAAATGCATAAATGATAGCCCTGTCTCATCAGTTCTCTAAATTCGTAATAAAACATGGGTCTCATCATGAGAAAACGCATACTTCCCTGTTATATAAGTTCATTTCGACGAAAAAAAAAATTCGCACCAATACGACGTCCTTTCCTGAATAGAAGATGATGAGAACTTCCTGTCATGCTTCTATACCTTTAGAAATCTAATTTTCTTAATAGCGATGTTTCACTCTATACCTCTCGTACTGAGAGATGATATTCTGTCAACCAATTGTAGTTCAAAATAAACACATTTAAATCCAGAGCATAGAATTATGTACGTGTGTTCAATTCGCTCCAGAAATTAAAGGTATTGTTTACCAGTGCCAGGGAACAGTGATTTGGAAAATGTTCGAGTTATGACATTTGATGCATATGTTTAAGTCACCTGTATCGCGAAACATATCACCATATAAAAATATTGCAATAGAGCCTAAAACATAAGGAGATCACTATTTTTCTCAGTATAGACAAAAATGTACACTGTTTATTCTAGAAACTATTTTTTTTTTTTTGGCACAACTATTGATCACAATTTCTGTATATTTGATAATACTTAATACTTGAGATTGATAATACTGATTAACATTTCCTGCATTGCTTGTTTCTATCCCTGAATCACATTTCAGAACTATTTTGAAGCACTAAAGCTGGGTTTTTGTTTCATCTGCAATAATGCCTTTATGTCAATCTGCAAAATCGCAAATATGAGGCTTAATGTTCGCCGAAGAAGAAGAAAAAAAAAAAACAACCCAACAACAAACTTTTGGTTAGTCACACATACACACACGTATCCTGGTTTGCCATCAGGCCGTTATATTTGCGGAGGCACAAAATAATTGGTTGTCATACACAGTTTCAAAAGAGTGTTTTTAAAAAGTATATTCATGGTCCGTCTTTCTTGTTTGTTGTTGTTAGATTTTAATTATTTTTCCGAAGGCCGTTGTAACTATTCCTTTAGAGGCTTGCTGTACTATTCACTATATAGGCCTACACCTGCATACAATCCACTCTTCTGACATGTTGACTGATATACAAGCCATGCGGCCATTGTAGGAACCATTAAAACTTTATGTGTATGCATTTATGATTATGTACACTCCCTTGCCTTAGTTTTACAACGTGGACACATGCGTTACACATTACACACTAGGCTATTATTTATAACATGAAAATACATGCGGTTTTTAACGAAGTTGTTGTACATGATTTCCGATAAAAATATAGTGATCAGGAATACAATTCAATTTGTAAATGGTGTCAAGTTTTCACCTCAGTTTGGTAAATGCGAAGTGCCACAGGGGTCGAACCTAGGGCAGTTATTGTTCATGGTCTATATAAAATGACCCCCCCCCCCCCCCCATAAAGTGTCGTGCGTCATTAGGCAGGCGATTATGCCTGCTAAAGTAAATGGTGACTTGGTCAAGATATCTCAGTGACTTTCCTGTGACAACGAAATGTGAAGCTATTTTAACAGGTTCCAACAGTGAATAAACGGTAATATCATTTTTTTTTTATAATGTGAGAATAAAACATGTTACTGAATGTAAGTACATTGTATCTTGGATACGTATTGACAGTTGTTTTAGCTTGGAAAAACATGTTGAATATATTGGTGAATGTACACTGAAAATTTACATTTTGCTGAAAAGAATTAGACATTCCATTTCTCAAAAACAGGCATTGCTCTTTGACAAGACCCCACAAAGTAAATTAGACTATTGCGATGTCGTTTGGAATGATACGAAGAAACGAATATTGCACGTGACAAAGTAGATTACTCAAAACTGTGCTAAGAGTACCAACAAACAAGTTATCCAGCTTTAACCTCTTATGAAACTTTGTCTCTTGACACACTGGAACAAAGACGTGAGAAACATAGTTACGTTTCATTTGATGTATAGAATTACGGCACAATAACTCCTGGATATTTAACCAATAAATTCGATTTTAGATTCACTTCTACTGATTCAAGAAGCTCGTTGTTATTCTTCTTCTTGCCCAAGATAAACACTCATTTTAAAAAGAAAAGTCTCATTTATTACTGAGCTATATTGTGGAAAAACTTTTCATCAGATCTTCAATACCAATGTACTTTTGATTGTTTTAAAGAGAGACTATAGGTGAATATTTTGAAAGAGACCGTTATAGAGTAACTTCGAAGAATAATAGCATTTCATTCAAGTATCTCGCTTAAGTCATATATTACTTGCGGTGTACCACAGGGATCCATTTTAGGACCTCTACTTTTTCTTATATATATCAACGCGTATCCGGGCAATTACCCCCGGAGGGCAATTACCCCCCGGCCAAATACTGGTTAGTGGTAAGGTAAGAGTAAAGATTAGGGTTAGGGTTAGGTTTAGGGTTAGGAGTTTGGGTTAGGTTTAGGGTTAGGTTCAGGATTAGGATTAGGATTAGGGCCAGGGGAAGGGTGCGGGGTAATTGCCCAGGGGGTAATTGCCCTAGACCCATATCAACGATATCATAAATTCCTCAACCCTTCTCACCTATGTATTATTCGCGGACGATACCAGTGTCTTCTACTCTCACAACTGTTTAAACACACTAGTTGATATACTTAATTCTGAGCTTGCAAAAATTTCTACATGGTTTAAATGCAATAAATTATCACTAAATATAGATAAAACATGTTTTATAAACTTCAATACTTCACATTTGCAACCGATAATGCCTAATAACATTATTATTGATGGTATGCCCATTATTGGAAAAAAAAATCAACCAAGTTCTTAGGGGTAACCCTTGACTCCAACTTAAATTGGAATAACCACATTGACAATATAACCACATTAATATCCAAAGCCATTGGAATACTTCGGAGATTAAAATATTTTGTAACGGAAAAAGTACTCATTATGTTATACAATGCATTAATCTTACCGTACATTAATTATTGTAATGTTGTCTGGGGAAACTGTAATAAAACCAAAGTAAATGTTATTTTTCTTTTACAGAAAAAGGCAATAAGAATATGTACCAACTCACATTATCTAGAACATACTGATCCATTATTCCTTAGACTAAAAGTTCTTAAAGTTGACGATATACACAAATTTCAAACAGCAATATTTATGTTCAAATACACGCAAAATCTACTCCCACTCTTCCACAACGCATTTTCCCTTAACAGGGATGTCCATGCTTACCCCACGCGCCATCGTAATGATTTCCATTTGAATAACCCTAAACTCCTATTAGCTCAAAAATCAATTCGGCATAACGGGCCTGATATTTGGAATTCACTCCCTCTCCACATAAAACAGTGCACATCTCTCTATTCCTTTAAGGCAAGTACAAAGAAATATTTCTTGGCACAATATCATACGGTACAGTAATCATTAAACATGTACCTCTTATACTCAACAACAAGGCAATATTTGGTCCACCCCCTTTTTCCTTTTCTTTTACTTTGCTGCTTGACCCTTCGCCCATATTATAACATATCCAATCATTTTCTTAGAAGTGCTGACCATCAACACTTTCGCGCTTCATCACCTGCACACGCACTCACAGGCACCACTCCTGTTTACCAAGTAATTGTATAAAACTGGATTTACACGCGCTTTAATATGGCCCATCTGTATTAGTGTTCAAGTACTACAATAAAAAATGGTAATTTAACTCTGGCTGTCCGTCTGTTCAAGCACGGCTTATAACGGCGGCCCTCTGCATCATATGTATATATTACATATTGTACTGTGAATTAAGTCATTATTGGCCATATAAACATTTTGTATGTTATTTAACGTTTCATTTGTCTTTACATACAAAATATGACTTACTATGTAATATGTCAATAATTTTCAGAATTGTATTTGTGTAATTGAACCTGCCTTTGTTATTTTTGTTATTCTGAAAGAAAATATGAAATGCAGAAAATAAAATCTTTTCAAATCAAATCAAATCTAATATGGTGGATGTTATGATCGCTAATCGGACATTGGTATATGATATCGAAATGATTTAAGAGACATTTTTACCTGTTTAATATTCATGTGCTATGAGTTTACGTTGTTGCTGTAGTTAATCATTGTATTTTTTTTTTTCATGTCATGATTTCGTATGTTCATCTAAGTTACTTTGTAGAGCTATAATTTTCATTGTATGTTTGTTTTGGTCTGATTTTATCTGTGCACAGACATGCTGAAGAAAAGCCCTGGCTAAAGCTTGTGATGAAATGAAATGAAATGAAATGAAATGAAATGAAATGAAATGAAATGAAATGAAATGAAATGAAATGAAATGAATGAATGAATAAATGAAATGAAATGAATGAATGAATAAAATGAAATGAAATGAAATGAAATGAATGAATGAATGAATGAATGAATGAATGAATGAAATGAAATGAAATGAAATGGAATGGAATGAATGAATGAATGAATGAATCTATTACCAGGCACATTTTATGAACATGTTAAAAAGAGTAATTTGGTCACGTAAAGCCTATGACGTTCTACGTTCTAGTATTTTGTTGTGACGATTCCGACTGTGCCATACTCCTTGGCAGAGTCGCCTGGAGACCATGCAATCTTTCTTGGGTCTCTCCCCCCCCCCCCCAATCCCTGAAGAAGATAGAGAGGATGAGATCCCCCCCCCCACACACACACACACACACGCACAAACATGGGATGGTTGGTCGGTCCTTAGCAATGACTCTCTTGATGTCAACTTTTAGATTCTCTATCATGATGGTCCCGTTTCATAAAACTTGTTATCAGTAACAACTGCCATAATTATTTTTATGACAAATTTGCTCTCAGCCAATCAGATGCGAGGATATCAGTAGCGTATTATCCGGAACCCTGGGTCCCGTATCATAACACTTGTTATCAATAACAAGTTACGATACGGTTGTTACAAGCTAGTCTGAAATCCTTGCATCTATTGGCTGAGCTCAAATTTGTCAAAAAATGTGGCAGTTGTTACTGATAACAATTAGTCCTATGAAGCGGGGCCGGTGATGGCACTGGCTATTGCACCCTGTTGACGTCATTTTCGTCATATCACTGGTCCATCTGGGCAGCCTGTGCGCCGTTGCGTCGTCATCCTGGGGAATGAGAGCGAGCTGTATATCTGCGACGCGAACGCTAAGACGACGCAGCTTCCCTGATTGAACAATGCAAACAGCGTGTCTCGCGCATGTGCAGAACACCATGTTTAGCCTAATAGCGTCGTCTTTAGCATTCGCGTCGCGGATCTATAGCTCTCTAATGGGTATGATGTTGCGCGTCGCAAAAGATGTGACGAAAGGATTGAAACAAATTAGTAAGAGTACCAAATCTCCCGATATTTGGCGTATAAGTTGTTCATGTTCCCGTCCACGACTTATAAGATCTCAGATTATATCACGTCTATACTGTCATGTTGAAGCCACACTCCGCCAGGCCACGTGCAGATTCGAATCGGGTCGTACGTGCCGAGCCTGACGTATTAGGTATACTGATTCTACCTGTGCCAGGGCTTGTCACTTTTTCTTTTCTTTCCCCATATACCTTTTACCGACTCTGTACACTATTTGACGGGATTTCAGCAATCTGAGCTACCGATCCCCCCACCCCTCCTTTCGGGCAACGATAAGTTGGCGTCGCTCGTTAGATTACTTGGTTTTCTTTACCATGGTGTCTGCGTGAAGGACTTGAAAAAGAAAGTGAACACTGTGCACCTTCATTCTATACAGTAATGTTGGTCACTGTTCAATCATTTAGAACAAAACAATGCTGCAACAAAGAAAAAGTTGTTTGCTAAAGTATTTACAGTTTCCATTATGTTCAGATACTTGTGGCAGGGGAATATATAGGGACAGCGGAACGGGGGAGGGCGGGGGGAGCTGAAGAGCTCCCCCTAGAATTTGGACTGTAAAAAAAAAACAAGAAACAAGAAACAGCCTTAACGTTCCGCGACTCCTGATAACAATGTAGATGCCTTTGCGTCAACTAAATAACTTTATATTATGAACGGACGTGTTTCATACACTATTCTGTCAGACAAGGAAGTTTGCCGAACAACATCATTCCCCATAAGAATGGTTTCCAAGAAGGGGTTGGTTATTTTCTATAAGTAGTTACCATGGAGGTAAGGGGGAAGGGGATTTTAATAAGGTTACACAATAGCCATGATGCACGCAGTTTCCATAAAGCGATGGGTTAAATATTTCATCCGTGTCATGTTCAACGGAAATCTAATTTTGGAAGACAAACAGGAGTGTTTGAGCTAAATTATGTTCATTTTGGCAGTTAAAGTGGCAGTTAAAGAAAAGAGATATTACCATTGAGAAATTCAGGATAAAACACAAATTGGCTAGAGAAAATGTCTAAATCTGTAAGAGACAATTGTAGTTCTGTTCACTGTGCGGCAGATTTGCCTTTAAGACTGCCGACATCATCTAGCTACTGTACGGTTGTTCATGAGTTCCTCATAATCAGTTTTAGGTAATATCTGAGGTGATGCCACACAACCTGCGTTTTGAATTTGTTTTTGTTAATGTGTTAATCAGGAACCTTTCTCTATCATATATGCTGGCTGCTGGACACAGAAAAAAATAAACATAATAAAGATGCCCATTCTTGTTGCACGTTCTAATGCACTGCGCATTATAACCTGCAAACCTTCTCCTGTAACATGTAACGCGCCTTTCCTACAGTCTTGTCTCACACGAGGCAAGTTATTTGATGCTGTAGTGGCACCCAAAATACTTGGCTGGCCTTTATGTTTCCGGGGCACATCATCGATAATTTCCCTGGCTGAGGCAATATTACACTCGTCTTTGACTTGCATGACATGGACAACCAACCCAGCTCAGCCAGCACCCATCTGCTTCCCTGCACAAAACCGCAGTCAATATCAGATGCGCACGTTTTCTCAGAATCTAATTCCATTAATATTCCGTTGTTATCAATCAAAACGAGTTGCGGACTAGAAAGAGAAGATAGGTATAGAAAACAAACATGATTATGCACACACATTATAAGTCAGTTGACCTATTCAATGACGAGCACCTGCACTGTCATGTATTTAAATATAATAGACCATCTGACTCAGCTGCGGTGAACAGCTTGACAGTACACTCATTTGTCCCTCACAGGGAGAATGGAACGGTGGCAAGGGAAAGGAAGGAGCTGTACCACCCCCCCCCCCCACACACACACATACTTTTGGCCGTTCAAACAAAAACGAAAAGAAAAAGGACAACCACGAGAAAACCCATGACTTGCCCAGGGTCCCCCAACTAAAAAGGAAAAAGTAATAATAATGAAATATCTCGGATCACCTAAAAACATTCCTCGGCACCTAGCTGTTTGCCATGGCAACCATATTCATCTGCATTAATCAGTCAACAAATAGGAGTGACGTGTCTCTCTATAACAACATACATCATTGTGGAGATCCCCCCCCCCTCCATAAAAATACCTATCACAAGCTCTAACACCTTGCCTTCTGAATGTCACTTCAAGGTGAAAAAGAAGTGAAATGAGTGTTCATTTCATCTTTGCGAACATGTCACATTGTTGATATACAAAATGATGCATAGCTTGTAAATCTGAGTGCGTCGGCATGAATTGTGTGCTTAAGGTAAATTGGATTTTTTTTTTACCTATGTTTTCATGAGGCGCAACCAAAGGTAGACTATACACTTTCCGTATGACCGCACCCACTATTCCTGCTGACGCACGAAAGAACACATGTATCATCTGTTTTGAGAACGGCGGACAAATGTTTGCCAAAAATCTATTTTATTCAATCATCCGTCTGGTATGAAATTACCGACGCATGGATAGTCACGCATCAATAGTGACACATGGCATAATGTTTAAAGATAAAAGAGAATAGCAATACTTCCCTGCGATGGCAACTTCTTGTAGCAACAGCCTACCAGGGGTGTTGTCATTACCATGATAATTACCATTGCAGCGTGCAAGAATGGCTTTCATCGCTTTTCTTTTTTTTATGAAATAGAGCCCAGATTATCAGTCATTTCATTTGTGGAAGGCGTATTAGCACACTGCAAACTTTACACACAATGTCGAATATAAAATTACTGAAAATGATGATCTTTATTGTGAGTGCATATATGATGACTACTACATTGTACTGAGTAGTAAAATAGATTCATAATGTTTATATTTGCGTCATTATGTCTAATTTATAATTATCATTATTATTATTTTCCATGCTGAAAAAAAAAACGTATTCAAAATGATCTTGTAGAATTCCCGATCATATTCTCTATCATAATGTAGACTTCCGCTCGGGGGGGGGGGGGGGGACCCTTTAAACATTAAAGTTTTCACCAGTTACAGCTCGTTATTCCGGAGGACAATGAGGCAAAATAAAGAAAGGTTCGTTACTCCGATGTTTCGTCTATATATAGTACGCACCTTCTCTTATTTTCGGATTACGATACTTTTGTGAACGAACCTTCGGAATAACGCCACCAATGTTCGGATGATGACGAACCTCTTTTCATTTTCGGATTAACGAACATTTTTTTTGGGTATAGGAATTTGCGTATTTGAACCTCACAGTATTTTAGATTATTTTGTTTGTTTTGTTTTGTTTTGTTTTAACTCCGCCCGGCAGCTCAGGGAAGCACAAAATATAGGGAAACCTGATTTTCTTTGATAACTTTGTATTACCTTTTTCTTGTCGAGCTATTGTATTATTCGCAGTGCCGCATGAATAATGATGATGATGACTATATATAAGAATTTCATTTTGGGATTAACGAACCTTTGGAATAACGATATATCACCGTTTACAACTCTTTGATACACTGTATCCTCGATATCGGGTGCACAAAAGTCACAGTATGACATGGTCTTTCTATCACAACAACATTCTGCTCTGTGATAAACGTTGTGTTATCACAGACAGCAGTGCTGTTATTGTAAACACACAGTAGAATGAAAGTCATACTTTGGATACAAATAAGGGTGCTTGGTGGCGTTGTTCGCCTTGCCAAATTTGTGTTTCCTTTGATGCTCACTTGACAAAAGCTCACCATAGCGTGTGTGTCTTTGCAGCATGCAGGGTGCCATCACAGACCCGTCCGTACACCCACTCACCGTACACTGCTTTCTATTCTGGGTATACTTGCCATTGCAGGTGTTTGATATCTGATGACACGCTATCGATATCTGATGACACGCTATCGATTTAGTCATTGATGAAGCAGGAAACATGCCATTAGGCTGGGTTTGAAAATATAGCGACACCTTGCAGATACTGTTACTTAGACGTCGCAAGGAAAATGGCGACAGTCGCAAAGTATATTTCACATGTTCCGTTGTTGGACATTCACCCCAACAAAATAATCCAAACAAACAGTTTGCTTTACTTTGCTTAAATTTGTCGCGAAAGTACCCAGTAAAGGGACGATGACTACTAATCTAGATATCATAACCACATAAGATCATTCTGGAAAAATGATTTTATTCATGTTAACATAATTACCGTGGTATTCCTAAAGAAGTAAAACATTCCATTCGTTCATGATATCGCATTGTCTTTGGGATGGTATAATGGTGGATATTACTCTTGGATTCGAAACAGAAGGTCCTAAATCATCTTGGAGAAAACCCACAAAATGTTATACTATTTGACCATGATGTAGTAATGAGTAAGCATCCCTGCATTTCCGGAGGATATAAAGATAAGCCCATTTATAGGGCAGTGCTAACACTGAAGATGATCTCACTGTACATGCCATGACATATTTTTGATATTGTTTACCTTACTTACTTTATGCATTCAGTAAGTTCATTGATGTGTTTCTCACCCCCACCCCCTCTCTCTCCTTTTCTCTGTAGTATGTGGGAGCAACTGGAGTCCTATACCCTTAGCATCACTCACGTCTAGGGTGCTCAGTCTCTACGAATACCAGCAAAGGTCATTTGACGAAAGATGGGAGTCTACTATCCGCAGAGGCAGTTCCGCGTTTTGCTGCTTGTTGGCTCTTGGGTCATCCTAGCATGCTTGATCTGGACAATTGCCGTGTATTCTTCGCACGATTCTAAACTCCAAGCAGTACGGGACAACAAAATGTCCTCCATACGTCGTGTCGAAGAGTCTCCTGCCAAGCCGAGCCCGGCAAAACATGTCAACACCACACTCCACGCGACCGCTTCTCTGGATGGGCCATCGTCCCATGTCCCATCCTCTCCATTCTATCACTTCCCAGTAAATTGCAGTGCAATATTCGACGACAATACGCGCGAAATACAACATGCGGAACTTTTGCTCCGGACAGAAAAACAAAAGAACAAGGATAGCAAAATTCCAATACCGAACGATGATGACATAGCATCATTCAGTGAGAACTGTACGTACTACAAGGAGGCCAGAGACTACCCTACAAAAGTACTCAGTAAAGAGGAAGAGAACTTCCCGCTAGCCTTTATCATACTGACTCACAGGAACGCTGCGCAAACAGAACTTCTACTACGTTCGATTTACCAACCTCACAATGTTTATGCCATCCACCCTGACGCCAAGAGTCCACCCGTGTTTCTTCGCGCCATCAAAAATCTTGCGCGCTGTTTCGACAACGTGTTCGTCTGCTCAAAACTAGAGGCAGTGAAATACGCTGGGTTTACACGTCTCTTGGCCGATATCAACTGCATGAAAGATCTGGTGAAGCACAAAGTGAAATGGCGTTACGTCATCAATCAGTGTGGGGAAGCGTTTCCACTGAAGACGAATTTGGAGATGGTGAGACAGATAAAGGCATATCATGGCCGCAATGATGCTGAAGGCTATGTAGCGCCTCATAAGCTTGGTAGATTTCACGTATTTAGTCCCAAGCGGCGACAATTTAAGTCGGCTAATGAGATGCTGCAGAGATACCCGCCACCAAACAACATCTCTCTATTTTCTGGAAACGCTTACAACACACTAAGTCGCAAGTTCGTGGAGTACGTCCTCAATGATGAACTACCCGTCAAGTTCTTGGAGTGGATCAACATGACCTACTCCCCAGACGAACATTTCTGGAGCAGCCTTCAGAGAGTCCCAAGTGCTCCCGGGAGTTACACGAATGTCACCCATAAAGACATTAATACCAGCTTTGTCAAGTGGGCTGGTGAGACGTTCTTCAAGCCATGCAAAGGCACCTTCGTCAGGGGCATCTGTGTAATGGGTACAGCTTACTTGCCTTATGTCGCACGACTGCCCCACCTCTTTGCCAATAAATTTCACTATTCATACGATCCCATAACGATGCAGTGTATGCAAGAGCTGCTAACAAATAGGACTTATAATCCTAAACTCACGATGGAGTATTATCCGGAATTCCCCGCAAAGCGAAAATGGTATTGAACAAGTGGATATCGTTCTCAATGAATGTCTCATAGAGAGCCCCTTAAAAAGTATGCGTTTGGCCAGTACGGTCGTTTCTTTCTGATCACTTCGATAGGATGAAACAGATAAACTTTCTTCACTTACGTGTCAGATGATACCGCCTTTTTGAATCATTGTCAACGTCTTCTGTGTTGGTTAGAATTCAACATCAATGTGCAAATTGAAGCAGAGGCAAGTTTCCAACATGAGGAAAAATGTCAGGTGTGCTTTCATCAGTCTTTGTTCCAACAACCTTCTGTCAGTAAGGAAGATCCTGAAGGTGTCCAAAGATCATCGTCAGAGAAGATATGGACATGGCTACTTGTGATTAAGATAAAGGAGTTGACGGGAACAAAGATGGATATTTGAGGGTTTTAGGGTTTGAAGAGGCAAGATTGACGGGACTCACTCAACATCTATCGTTTATCTATTCCATTTATTTCGTTTATGATCAATCTTATAAGGTGAACATTCAACACTCTTAAAACATCCGGGTCAGAACTGACCCGGAAAGGATCCGTTGGGGTCACACCCCGTTCCGAGTCAGAAATGACAAGGAATGGGGTCAGATATGACCCCATTCAGAGTCATGAATTGGGTTAGGGTGACCCCATTCCGGGTCTTCATGACCAAATTCCAAGTCATTTTTGACCCGGAACGGGGTGTGACCCCAACGGACCCGGGTCAGGGTCAGTTCTGACCCGGATTTTTTTAGAGTGAAGTCCAGGACACAAGAGTTTCAGAGTACTGTATAATGCATACTTTACCATGTTTACATTAGACATGAAGATAAAGGCATGTATCCATGACTGGAAATGAACTTATAACATAAAGTGTCTGGAAGTGTAATTGAGTGTTAGTAACTCCTTCAGGATGTTTCTAGTATTTATACGTATTTCGATTTAACGTTAAGCTTCAACGACATATCTTTTTGTTCATAAACAAACTACAGTTTGTAGAACTGTTACATTTAAAGATATCTTCCTGCTGAAATAGACTAAACAGGTTTTACCGCAACACTTCTTGAATATTTCTTTGTTACATTGTGACAATCGCTTCCGTATTATAGATACGCTACACTATTACACAGTTCTGGTTGGAACAGAATTCTAATCACGGTCTACCGTAATTTTTATTCAAAAATTTCGGGACTTCGGGATATAAAGCTTTTTCGGCCCTAAAGTCCAATTTTGTATCTATCAAACTTATGATGAAAAGTTGAGAATATTGTCATTATTGTAGAAATCTTGGTCACAGGAGCAACATATCACTTTTTACATGAAAGTATTTTCTTCATAAGCGAGTTGGAATGTAAACTTAACAAGAATATGTCCACAAGAAATTGTTTGTTTTTTGATGACGGCCACCATTTCGTCTGTTGGTAAGCATGATGAAAAACTTCGTTTCAATCATTTTTGTGTGTTGAAAAAGAATGGAGAAAATTTATTCAAACCTTACTAAAAGAATCGACAAAAAATTGTCGACTCCTATTGCGTAGGATATTCTCCTCGTGAATTTTCAGCTGTACCATATACACCATTCTAATCATCACTTCATCTTCAGTATAGTCAATCGATAATCATTACGCAATAATCCGCGGAAGATTTGGTGCAATAGTCTTCGATATGTACGTCTTGAGTTTTCATGTGCTGAAAGTGCAATTTTGAAATTTGACGTTGGATTTTTAACTTCAAATCAAAACGGTGCCTTTTGTGTGATCAGTCATTTCGTTTGCCTTGCTGCATTAAATTAAGTGCCAAGTCAGATGTATACGTGAGTATTGCGTAAAAGGCGACAATTCAGAATCAAATTATTTCTTCATCAGATTTTGTCAGTGATGTCATGATTGTGCCTTAATATAGTTTTGTAGATATACTATATGATAAGCATTCAAATGATAAAATCATACCTTGATCTTCATTTGCCTTGCGTTCACAAGATTACCCAAGAATGTAGTTTGTTGCGTACTGTGGACGGAATGAAATTACTCATAGTGTTTGGTGAATTACATTATTCATACAATGTTACGTGAACATGAACGTTACAAAGCAGACTTTTATCTTTGCCTTTGACCATCGCCTTCAATTCGGATCTTTCTCAAAATTCAGGCAGGTAATTACTGTACCCTAGACGAGAAAAATACTGTACCCTTTATGCTTCTTTATTTTTTAATGAAGCTCTGATCAGTACTTCTTAGTTATTGGGTAAGTGTAAAAATGTGTAATGACTGACCGACCTAATGAAGTATCTGTCTGAGGAGAATGGGACTCGAAAAGGTGGGGCAACTGCTAATTTGGCGCGGCTACAATGAAGTGGGATCTAGCAAAGTGCTCGCTCTAATCATCGATTGGAATAATCACCACGATTTAAACCTGGGTGATAATGATTGAGTGCAGTCGCACTGATAAGTAGCCTATATATATATATATATATATATATATATATATATATATATATATATATATATATATATAATCATAAATAAACATACACTGTATTTATTTTTTTTTCGGGGGGGGGGGGGTTGCTAGTGCACAATTCATCGGAATCCACTGGAAGTCCAAATGACAATGTTTAATACATACAGAAATAATTTTGGCTCGCAGGCACACAAGAAAGATAAAATATTTTAGCATCTATATAGACGGCTTGACTAGTATGGGTTAAGATTGGATACTCATGTAGTGTGATTCTTTGGTGAGACGTGAAACATATTGATCTGTTTGACGAGGGAAACTGTCCGGATGGTGGGTAAACCGGTGCCGCGGGACGGGATGGGGTGGGGCTGCAATCGGCCTTACAGTTGGCTCTTCAAAAAAAAGTAAAAAAAAAGAGAAAGAAAAAGAAACACCTTAAACACCAGAACCAAGACTTTCGGAAGGTTCCTCCCAAGGCTTTTTTTTCTTTTTCTTTTTTTTTTTATTTCAGCACTGCTTTGACCCCCGGCCTCGGGCCCCCGGTTGCGAAGCCTCCACCCCCCCCCCCCCCTCCCCCCATAGACACACACACGAAACATCGCGGCCCTTTGTAATCTTTTGAGGTGTAACAGGTCTTGGATGGTATGAAATGATAGATAAACAGACCGCTAGATGGGGTACTACTCTTTATGATACTCTTGAATGAAATCAATGCAATATACAGTAGCTGTTGCATTAAAAGCAACGAGGATGCCGGAAGCAAGTTTTAGATTCCATTGGGCCACGATTTTTATTTATTTATCTTTTACTTCCTAATTTTTAGGCAGAGTTCTTAGCGAATAATGCGTGCCATTACGTACGGAGATGTTTGTGTGTGTGTATACATGTCTGTATATGGTAGTCTACATTCTGGATAAGAATCTCGTCAATTAATGATTTCATACTGATCGCTATCTGTGCCTTGACATGAATTTGAATGTTTTCTTTGATAAAAGTATTGAATTATTTACTGGAAATGCACTTTTTAACTGATTACCGTTCTGACGGAACAGTTTGCAATAAACGTCTAATGACAAAAGGTGGACCAGCTACATCGACTTTCCCGCATTTTGTCTTTTTACACGTCTATTAAAATGTCATGTTCAAGCTTTTTTCAACGTATTTTTATGTGTTTGTGTGTTTTTGTTTGCGCATGCGTGCAGTCCCGGCCCGGCCCGGGCCCCGGGTGACACGGGCTTTTGGAACAGAGTGCACACGATGAGTGATCTGGGTGTGTGCAGAGCAATATTAGTGTGGATCGAGAGTCCAGAGCCAGCGTCAGCTGGGAGTGTGCAGTGGTGGTATGCTAGTAGTTTAGAGTGTGCTGAGCCAGCTTGAGCTCATTGTAGAGCATGAACACAAGCTGTAAGGTCCGTAGTGTAGACAGTAAGGCGTAGCACGGGCTACATACTAAGTTTAGTGCAGAGCGACCAAAGTGTGTGCACTACACGGGCTCGAAGCCTACTCGGGGATTGAATGAATGCAGCAATTTAGGGTCTCCGAATCACCATGCAGGTAGTAAGTCCTACATCGTCAGCAATGTTTGCGAAAAATCTGATAATAAGTTCAAAGTTATCGAAGTGTTCAAGTTTTGGTGCAGGTTTCGATCGCTGGATGACAAGACACTTTGTGACGTCACGCATGGGAAATGATAAAGAAAATGAAAAAAGAATTCCATAACGTGTTATTTTTAAAAGCACTCATTCTCTCAACTTGTTACTAACAGAATGTTGAAGCTGTCATTATCCCCCTGCTTTCTGAAAGAGGGATTCAACTGTTCTTCCATTATGCTATAGAAAAGTGAAAATAGGTCCTATGTAACATTTTCTTTATACATGCATTATTTTCCTTCTGTAGGTTTTAAATACGTGAAGTCAAAAAATCAATGTAGGGCCTACTATAGGCCTAGTCTTCTCATCCACCGAATGCTTCACCAAAAGCTGTAGACATTCATAACTTTTTATCAGATTGTCCAATTTTCCTGAAAAAAAAAAACTCGCTGTGTTCTACTATTGGCCTATCATCCTTTCATTTAATTCAATTCAAATGAAATTTCATTTCCAATAGCACATTTCTGTTGTTGATACAAGCTAAAGGAAAACAATACAATGTACTACAATTTTCTATATATACATATACATGTACATATATACATATATATGCGTATACATATATATGCATATACATATACATAAATCATGAAACTAGTTGTATGTTTTGAAAATAACCCAATTGTTATTGGAAAAGAGAAGCCAATGTTGGTACTTGAAGACATCACAGCTTGTAGAAATGTGGACCACTTAATTCAAATAATAATCATTATCGGGGTTTCATTCTTCGATCAACAGGATTATGACTTTGTGTCCCCTTGTTCTCCCACGAAAGATCCATCTCATTTTGGGGGAATCAAAGAAGATGAATTTTCAGAAATTTATACATTCGGTTTGGATATTACATGAAATATAGTAACAGACACACATGTCACACGCACATACACACACACACACACACACACACACACAAACACACAAATATTACTGCAATGCATGTGCGGATGTATGTAAATTATTGTGCTGTGAAAGTGAGCGAGGTTACGAAGGCCCACCGTAATGGAGAGCACTCCAGCCCATAACCAGGCCCCTTACATTGTAAAAGTCATTATGGGATATTATGCATGACAACATTTGGAGCAAATTGCCTCTCTCGATCGGATCACATCGGCATCGGACACCGTTGTTTATGTTTGTCATGTATGACAGATGGCTGAAATATAATGAACATCATTTAATAAATATCACAACGGTGGCATCACTTAAAAGGGGTGCGGCCGGATGATTGAAAGGACCAGAGACACGCAAAACCACCAAAGTGCCGCGAGAAGAGAAGAATCACAGATAGAATACTGCGTGAGCAAACATGATCCTCCTATCGATCACACCCCTTGACAGAAAGCTCCAATCGTGTCGCGCCAGCATCAAAAGTGCGCCACTCGCGATCGTTGACCCTTGAACGGTCCTTTGAATAAGCCAGTTTGGAGTTAGCTCATGGGCACATTGGTACGAATGACCTTTCTTTTTTCTCAGTTGGTTAGGGGCACTTCACTCGTTTTCAGAGCGACATAATGCATAAGCTTTACGTAACAATTTATGGGATTCATCAATCCCGTTCAAACAACGAATAAACTTGCGTAGACCAGATGAGCAGAATGATCTGTCAATTCACACTTGAGAAAGCATCCATTTCATTATTTTGCATTGGATGTATTGACAATCTCTTTCTATTGATATTGCCAAATACCACTTTTGCTGTCAGGTGGATGTGCTGGCAAGCGGCATTTATAAGGATTACATGAATAATCATTACATGACAGATGCTTATCCCAGTAAATTTAAACACCAACATGCCTGTTGGTCCGAATGACCTTGTTTCTGCTCATGCGCAAAGTGGAACTCCGAACTGGCTTATAGCCCGGCGGCGTTTTTTTTTTTTAAGACGGCGGCGTACAGTACTACAGTAGTCTCCGCATAATCGGGTAGTGTCGGGCAGAGCATTTTTCTTACCCGATTAAGCGGTGTGCCGATTAATTGTACACAGCATATAATGAACATAAACAATTAAAGTCACTCACGGAATGTAATGTACATGTACTCGATAAATTAAGCCTACAGGCTTAGGCCTACTATTTCTTTGTTTTCTCTTGACAAACATCCTCATCATGATATAGACTTTTCATTTGCATGTGATTTTTTTGTTTTGTTTTTAATAGCTATAGGGTAAGGCATACACCAAGCTCAGACTGGCTCTGCACACCCTATGTACACAGCATTAACAGTCCATTTTACACCTGCACACACCCACCTCAAGCTGGCTTGGAACACTCTGCACCAGAGTATAGAAACGCTTCTATACTCGCTGCTCTGCACTATCCAGCACACCCCCTACGGCGCGCCACTATGGCGCATCACCCCCCCCCCCCATTATTATCTTTTTTAAAGCTTCCCCCCCCCTTTTTTTTTCTTGTAAGCTGATGAAACCCGGCAGTGGTACGAAAAAAATTCCTTTTAAGGCCTTTTTTTTTTGTTGTTGTTGTTGGTGGTTTTTTTTGCTTGTCAGCTGATGAAACCCCCGGAAGTGACATCTTACTTTGCGCCCTCTACCCCCCCCCCCACCCCTTGACGGAATTCCTGGATCTGTTTTTAAATGTTGTTGACTGTTGTTAAATGAAAATTTCAGTTGCCTGATAATGAAAATACATTCTTCAAAAATCATGACGTCACACGCTGCAATTCAACATGCATACTCTCAATTTCACTTATGAGTAATTTCTGAAATCCTTCTTTACAAAATGAAGAAAGACATGATTACTTCATATATCTTTGCATAATGATGAATTCATAGTTTTGAATATCCATATTCTTAAAAAATAACTGTACTGCCAGTGGAATTCTTTATTATCATTTTGATTGGTATTGAACAATACTCATCAACCATGGCATATTACATCTCCTGCTGAGTCAGTTTATCTCATATCAGACAGACACAACTACAGTTTAAAAAGAGACCTTTTCACAAAAGTTTATGCAGATTGTAAGATAGTTACAGTACAGTACATAGAAGCACATGTAATACATGTATAGTGTTCCATGCCTTCGGCTTAGGGGGTGTTGCGAGAAAGTGTGATCAATTGCAACTCCCCAAAATTAATTTCAATTCCTGCAATTGGTTGCAGATCTGCAAGTTATGATCGATTCTGTTGCAAGAAAGATACAATTGATTGCAAATCAATTGCAAGCTCACTTCAAGCAACAGAAACTTGCTATCGAGTGCAAGTTGCAATTGATCTATCAATTGAAACTTGCTATCGAGTGCAAGTTCCAATTGATCTATCAATTGAAACTTGCTATTGAGTGCAAGTTGCAATTGATCTATCAATTGCAAAGCTTGAAATAAACATTTGCAGTCAACTCAACTTCCTTGCAACACCCCATTAGTCCATTAGTCTTGTTAAACAAATTATTAATATACAGTGTGTGTTAAGAAGTGAAAAGGGTGTGTGAAAATAAGGACAGAATTTCATCCTCTCACTCATGCACTTATAACTTCCAGGAAGACACATACTGATACAATTCATGAACACAAACACATTAAGTACAAATTACTACTGTGTAAGTCAAAGATTGTTTAATCTGCACAGGCAAAAGTCCAAAGGATCTTTTGATTAACATTCTGACAAATGTACATTTTGAAAGATGGCGAAATGTGGTTTCACTGCCAAACGCTGGTTGTCTTTTTTACTTTCAACATCAAGTGTTACACATGCCACATGCAATGTATATATACAGTGTGTGTTAAGAAGTGAAAAGGGTGTGTGAAAATAAGGACAGAATTTCATCCTCTCACTCATGCACTTATAACTTCCAGGAAGACACATACTGATACAATTCATGAACACAAACACATTAAGTACAAATTACTACTGTGTAAGTCAAAGATTGTTTAATCTGCACAGGCAAAAGTCCAAAGGATCTTTTGATTAACATTCTGACAAATGTACATTTTGAAAGATGGCGAAATGTGGTTTCACTGCCAAACGCTGGTTGTCTTTTTTACTTTCAACATCAAGTGTTACACATGCCACATGCAATGTATATACACTGATGTTATTGGGGACTGCAATTCAATATCCATTTTTTGACACAATATGAATACACTCTAGGGACTGGTCTGTGTTCTTGTATGTGTGTTCTTGTAATGTGTGTGTTGTGAGTGAGTGAGTGTGTGTGTGTGTGTGTGATTTGCTGTTGCCTTTTTTTTATGGGGGGAGAGGATATTCCTATGATTGGCAACAAACGGTCACAAGATGCCATCAAATCAAATCATCATACATGAACTGTCTCAAGCAGTGATGTGCACCCACCTACCAGGTACCTTAGTGCACGTACCAGTAATTGCACTCCTCAGAAATGAATGAGACCCAAATGTTGTGGATTGCACACATACAGAAATTACAGAACACATCAGTGAAATTTGAGGAAAATCAGACAATCCCTTCAAAAGTTATGCATTTTATAAGTTTCAGCACAACCAAACCTGGATAAGAAAACTTCAATTACTTGTGATGTCACACATGGGCAACAATACAAAGAAAATACATCAATCAAAAGTATCAAACATTTTGATTTTCCAGCAATAATGGAAAGCAAACACACTGGCTTCCCTAGCTTTCAGAGGGCAGTGGGAATAATAATATCATTAAGGTTTGTCAGTTACAAGGGGAAGGAATGTGTACTTTTCATGAAATATCAGTTATTTGTGGATTTTTTTTTTCTACATCATATTGTTGTCCCGAATGACATCACCAATTGTTGCCGTTTTCTTCTCCAACGATTGCAGTACCAACATTACAAGTGTTCATGACTTTCGAACACTGATATTCCTCACACTTCACTGACGTACTCTTCTACATGTACTGTACCACTCAATTCACACATATATTTGGGTTTTATTCCCTTTCACAGTCAATGGATACCAGAGGAGTTTGTTCCCTGAGTTAATACCTTCAACACAAATGAGAAACAGTTCCTATTTCATGCTAGTCTTCTAAACAGACCGTAAGTCTCTTCATGCGGAATTATGTAGGGTCGATATTGAGTGTTTTTGGAATCGAACATTTCAGGTGATTTTTATGCATAGTAGCAGCAAAATATGTACAGACCTGAGGAGAAAAATAAACAAATAGGAAATCACATTGAAATTTATAGAATTTCAAGCCTAATTGTGGCAAGTGCTTGCAACTGCACCACAGCCAATATAAGGCCTCCTGTATAAATGAGGTTGTAAATTTTTGTTACAATTTTTAGTTATTCTTTCTTTACAACAATGACAAGTATATTTTCAGATATCTCTGTATCTCAAAATTTGTGATCACATGCCTCATGAACACAATGCTGCTACCTCTTTTCATTATGCAGCAAACAGTTTAATACAGGTGTGTATTGTTCTGGTCATACTCATACAGACAGGAAAAGAGATGGAAATTGACACCATGGTCCTAACCAAAGTAATCACGTGACATGCTTCTCAGTAAAACCTCACTAGAGCACCAATGTACAGAAAAACAAACAAACAAACAAACAAACAAAAATATGAGAGCATAAGTGGAAACGTGCCTGACGCTTTAAGTAAGTTGGCCAAATTATGGGTCAATAAACTCTACAAGAAAACGGGCGATATCTATTTTGGTGCTAGTGCTGGCAATAGTGTCACATCTCCCAATACAACTGCCTCAAATCTAGCTCCACCAATGATCATAAGAATAACACAGGAGCTACTGATCATGACTATGAATCCCCAACACTAGTGTGGTTATCACTACCCCTAACTCATGTAAGAATAAATATGGAAAAATGCAGCCATGACTACTTTGTATCAGACAAGCAATACAGAACAATATTTAGAATGCCACAACTTTCCAACCATCTCCAAAATAAGATCTTCAATTTGCTCCTAGGCTTAGATCTTGTGTGATCCAGCTTTTTCAGGAGTGTTTGTGTACTTTCCATGGGTGACTGCTGCATTAACATCTACAGAGAGGCAATGCACACACCATAGCACATAAGTTATGCATTTGCTGATATAAATGTGGATCTAATGAGTACATGAACAGCAACGCAGAACTTGAAATTACAGATTTCATAATTCCTAGGGGCTGGTGTTGGGCAATGGGGAGAAAGCATATACAAGTCTAACCAAGAAGAACAGTGGAGCTAAGTTCAGCAGATGACAGTCAGCTCTGGGCCCTAGCACCAGCCACCTGAACTATGTCATACAGTCAAACTCGGATACCTCGAATTCGTCGGGACTGAAGAAAATGGTTCGACGTACGCGAATTTCGAGGTACGCGTACGTCGAATTTTCTTCGACTTATCCGATGTTCATCGATGTTCGACGTTTATCGATGTTCAACATGGTGTCTGTTGTAGTGCCTACTGATTGTTTGCATGCTTGTCAATTTGAATTGAATCAACTTTTATATGAATGAATTGAGTGAAAATCGGAAATGAAATCAAAATTTCAGAAATAAAAAAAAATCGGATGTTTGCCTTTTGAAAATGAACAGCGGTAACAATCGGCTACGTAAGATGCTAAAATAAATGTCAAGGGTTTGCGTTTAATTGTGGAAATGAATGACGGCAATATTCGACTCGGTACGATACTAAAATAAATGTCGGATGTTTGCTCATACTTTTGGAAATGAATAACGATAAGACTCAGCCCCGTATGATGCTAAAACTAATGTTAGATATTTGATTTTGCGTTCGGAAATGAATAAGGATATCATTCGGCTCCGGAAGACGCTGAAATAAATGTAGAATTTTTGCTATGACGTTCGGAAATGAAAAACAATAACATTCAACTCCGTACGATGGTTGAATAAATGTCGGAAGTTTCCTTATACTTTCGAAAGTAAATAGCAATAGCATTCGGCTCCGGAAGATGCTAAAATAGATGTCAGATGATCGTTTTTATGTTCGGAAGAAAATAGCAGTAATATTCTACTCCATCATGTCCATATGATGCTAAAATAACTGTCTGATGTTTGCTTTTAAATTTCGAAATGAATAACAGTAACATTCAGCTGCGTTTAATGGTAAAATTAATGTTTGATGTTTGCTTTGACGTTCGGAAAAGAGTAACAATAATATTCAACTCCTGACAATGATGAAATAAATGCTGGATGTTTGCTTTTACGTTCGAAAGTAAATTGCAATGACATTTAGCTCCGGAAGATGCTAAAATAAATGTCGAATGTTTGCTTTGATGTTCTGAAGTGAATAACAATAATATTCAACTCCGTACGCTGATAAAATAAATGCCGGATGTGTGCTTTTACGTTCGAAAGTAAATGTCAATAGCATTCAGCTCCGGAAGATGCTAATCATGTCGAATGATTGCTTTTACGTTTGGCATGTTTGGAAGTGAACAGCAGTAACATTCTGCCCCATACGATGATAAAAAAAATATTGGATATTTGCTACGGTACATTTCGAAATAAATATCAGTAACATTCAGCTATACGTTTCATGGTCCAAAATGTCTGATGTCTGCCTTGACGTTCAAAAATGAAAAACAGTAACATTCGGCTCCATGCGATGATAAAATAATTGTCAGATGATTCATTTCACTTTCGGAAGTGGACAGCAGTAACATTCGGCTCCGTTCGATAATGAAATACATGTCGGATGTTTGAAATGAATAACGGTTATATTCTGCTCCGTACGATGCAAGAATAAATAACAGATTGTTGCTTTAACGTTTGGAAATGATTAATGGTATTAATCCGCTCAGTTAGATGCTAAAACAAATAGCGGATGTTTGCTTTCACGTTTGGAAATGGATTAGGATAGTATTCAGCTCCGTAAGATTCTAAAATGAATGTCGGTTGTTTGCTTTCACGTTTGGAAATGGATTAGGATAGTATTCAGCTCCGTAAGATTCTAAAATGAATGTCGGTTGTTTGCTTTTACATTTAAAAATGAATAACGGTAACTTTCGGCTTTTTACAATGTTAAAACAAATGTCGGATGCTAACAAATGTCAGCAAATGCTCCCATTTTCTCATTTCAAACGTAAGTTTTGACCTCCTCAATATAATGGGCATCAACTTTTTAAATAATCTCTACGCCTATTTGTCAAATCTTTAAACACAGAGTAAGATGATTGAATTTTCTATTCATTTTGTTTTAGACATGGGCATCTGTATCACTTCAATAATGCTTAATATTAATTTGTCTATGTTTAGTAGTACCGATTTAGTTTTTGTAATGTTTTTCCTGATTTTGTTTTTGTTACCAGATTTTACTTTCGACCACCAGAAAATAAAAATCAATGATATTAGTGGCCCGATAAAACTTAGTGCGGAGCCCTGTGTATTCTATTCTTCATTGTGATCGGCCTATACTTCCAGATTTTCATAATCGCATTGCTGGGAAAAAAAAAAAAAGTTTCAGTGCTTGCGTTCTCGGGGAAGTAAACTTCGTGAAAGGCAAAAAAAAAATAGTTAAAAAAAAAAGGCACTACGAGGGAGATTGATGTTTTGACAGTGGAGCGTGATTAATGGCAAAGATATAACTGTCAACGTAAGCAGGTGCGCCCCGACGGTTGAGAAATCTACGCGCACGGTATGACTGTCTCGATCAAAAATCAAAACACAGTGGTTAAAGAAAAGCAAATGATGGGGCAGCGCGTAGTGCTATCGTGGATCGTAAAGCACTCCATTGGCACGGGTGCTATGTGCATACCATGTACGTGTGTTGGTAGGTGTTGGGGATTTTCCTTGTCAGCTGTGTATCGGGTATTTCTTCTTGGGCGCGCGATTGTTCTGGTCTCAGAATATTTACAATCGAGTGTGAAAACATTTGTGACATGTCTTCGCTGTCCACGCGCGCTTAATCGGAGATGCTGAGTGATGTTTGCAATTTCGATTCGAGCAACATGCTGGGAAAAACAATAAGTTAATTAAGATCGGGACATTAGATTTGCCTTCGAGGTAACCGAACTTCGAGTTATCTTTTTCGAGCTACGCGAATTTTAATACACGGAAACTCCATAGGAACAATCGGGACTTTCATTTTGCCCCCGAGGTAAGTGATATTCGGCTTATCCGACGTCGAGGTATCCGAGTTTAACTGTAGTTTTGAGATCAACCTGCTTACACCAACTGGCTTAAAGTTCTGGATTATCGTTGGTGCCAGTGTTGAGATAACACTAACACTAGCACTAGCACCAAACTTGAAATCACCCAGTGTTGCAAACAGTATCTTTCACACACAGTGAAACACACACATCTTGTTGATAGCACAGAATTTTTCCAAAGATCTAGCACTCTGCAAGGTAGCAATGGTTATAGCCGTGTAACAGACATTCCACTTTGCACCTCACGAAGAGCAGGGTGTACATATGGGACACTGGTTCCTTGCATATACTGTCCAGGATGTGCTGTTGAATGATACATACCAACCTGTTGCTGTTCCTCCAGGAAAATGGAGTAAGTCAACGGTATAATAATAATAATAACCAAAATTTATATAGCACTTTTTCTAAACAGACACAAAGCGCTTCAACAATTGTAACAAAATACAAAAGTATTTTGTATTTACAAAACAAAACAGTATTTACAAAACAGTATTTACAAAACAAAACAGAGAAAGTACAAAGCAAAACAAATAAAAAAATGACTTTACACTTGTCAGATCACTAGCAGTGGAGGCCTTACTTCTGGAACAAATAAGTTTTCAACAGTTTTTTAAATTGATTTGTGTTAACTGCTGATTGGACATTTGTAGGGAGACTGTTCCAGGATTGAGATGCTGCCATATTGAAGGCGCGACGTCCAGCTGTTGTTCGGATTCTTGGGGTAGTTAGCACAATACATGTGGTGGACCTGAGGTATCAATAGTAAACACCGCACCATCTATTATACAAATCAGTGGCGGATCCAGAGGGGGGCGCAACTGGCCCACGCCCCCCTTTTAATCTTCGTTAAAAACAGAAGAAATAAAAAGAAAACAATGAAATGAAAGTGGCATCAGAAATATTAGCTGCGCCCCCCTTTACAGAATTCCTGGCTCCGCCCCTGCAAACGCTGATATGGAATGCGTAAGGCCACTTGTCTACATATAGGAAATATGTACAAAGTTTGCATATATGCATATATGCATTACATCTATGAAGCAAAACAAAACAAAACAAACTAGAAATGTCGCTTTGGCGACTGGTATGCCTCCGCCATAATGCATGATTTTCCCAATAGGTCTAGATAGTACATGTGGACAATGTGTGATTACATTTTCACAAAATTGGCAAAATATTGAAATGACAAGTTTGTCACAAATGTTTTGAATGTTCACCTTCCTTGACCTAGGTTTAATTGGATGAATAGGAGAGCATGTATCTAGGGATTTAAGGACTTTAACTCGACTTTGACCCATTCATACATTTAGGCATTGAGTAATTTTCAAGTTACAGGTGTGAAGAAAAAGTGCAATTTCTGAATTGAATAGTAAATTGTTACCATTTTCATCTGGCCCTTGACCCTAAAATTAATAAGATAATCACTTTCAGGTAGAACATGCATAATATGTACTATGTTTCAAGATAACTTGAGCCACTTCTGAGATATGGAGGAAAAAGTTAGTTCAGCACTTTTACTTGATCTTTGACCTTTTGACCTTTGAGGCAAAAAAAGAAGAAAAAAAAAAACTTTCCAGAGAATTTCTATTAGGTTACACATGTATGCATACACCAAGTGTAAAAAAAAAATAACCCTGCTGGCATTGCATGATAGGAGGGAAATAGTAAACTTTTGAAGTGTTGCACTTGACCTTTGACCCCTGACCTTTGACCCCATGAACCCTACATTCTCTAGATAATCACTTCCAGTCAGTATATGTATATACAGTATTCATCGCATAATCGGGACAGGTTGGGAGTAGCAAACACGGCCCCTTTAAGCGAGGTGCCCGATTTCGCGATGAGCACTCACCATACACTAACGGCATACGACATGTACATGTAGTGCACACACACACACATGCATACTGACATACTGTACATGTACATGAATACACAACCACGCTACCGTACCCCTCGGCGCGACCCTCTAGCTCTCCCTGCACATGGCTTTACTTATATGTAGGGGAGAAGAATGTTCGCGAAAGCATGTGTTTCGCAATGGCATGGATACTTATACACGGCTTTTTCGTGGCTATGCATGTACGTGTACTGGATGGATGGAGGTCAAAACACACCAGTCCGAAGCTTGCTTTGTAAGTTCGATGTAAACGACAACTGATGCTGATAGGGAATCTTTGAAATATTGTTGTGGTATTTTGGTAGATTTTTTGTGTAAAATATCAACAAAATCAAAGATCACTTGAAGAAAAATTGTCCCATTTATCAGAGGTCCCCGCCCGATTATCCAGTGAAAATAACATGCATTGGAAATGTCTCTGGGAGGCGTATGTCATTTAAGCGAGGTTCCCGATTATCAGATGCTCGATTATGCGATGAATACTGTACTATATTCCATGAAGATACCTTGAACAATTTTCCAAGGTATGGAGAAAAAAAAGAAGTTTTAATATTTTTATTTGACCTTTTGACCTTTGACCTCATGACCCAAACTTTCACCAGAGAATCTTAATTGGGTAATACATGTATACACTAAGTTTCAAGAAAATATCTTCAGGCATTCAATGGATATGGTGGAAATAGTGAAATTTTATGTATTTGACCCTGACCTTTTGACCTTTGACCTTTGACCTCATGACCCAAACTTTCATCAGAGAATCTTAATTGGGTAATACATGTATACACTAAGTTTCAAGAAAATATCTTCAGGCATTCAATAGATATGGTGGAAATAGTGAAATTTCATGTATTTGACCATGACCTTTTGACCTTTGACCTTGAGCATGTGCACCCAAAAGTTGATAGGCACAACTTCACCTCCTAATACACATACATGCCAAGTTTCATTAGGATACCTCAACAGGTTTTGATAGTTACCTTGTCCACAAAATTCATTACGGACGGACGGACGGACGGACGGACGGACAACCCGAAAACATAATGCCTCCGGCACCACTTCGTGGCGGAGGCATAAAAAGACAACAGGCAGCTTGGAAGAACTCTTATGCATCCTTCTTTTTCATTCACACATATCTTGCCTGGTCTCCCACACCCTGCGTTCACATAAGCCCCCACGTGCAGGGAAAGTCTCACGCCGCAGGACTTTCCACACCAAAACCATAGTGTGTATGCTCACTGGGACTTGTCCCCTCATCCCTGCAAAGCAAGTCAGGTCCAAGGACAAAAATTGAGAGGGGAAAGTGACCGTGGGCCATAATTGATAGCGCCCAGCTGTATCCACCAAATGTGTGCATGTGTGAAGTCTGGTATCAAGTGGCAAGGCCTCGCCCCAAGACCAAATTGCCCCCACAGCTTGGGACAGTCAAGATAGCAGTGTGGACGGTCAGTCATAAAAAAGAAAGGATCTCTAGTGACTGTCCCCACGACGCAGGGTCCCATGTGAACGCGGGGTATATATCATAGAGGCCTGACTACAGAGACAGAGAAAGAGAAATCAATAAAATAAATAAAAATCTGCACCTCTTTGTACAAGTTCATTAACTGTGACAAAATCTACTTTTCACTTACTTGTAACCTCACACCAGAGTCAGAGAAGAGCCCTGAGTTTTTGTATGCAGCATAATTATAAAGAAAAAGTCACTTCAATTATTTCAAAAAATGAACCGACATTCAACAAATACAACCCTGTTCTATCAGTACATTTCTGGCAAAATTGCTTAAAATTTGGTTTGGTTCATTTCTTGTCACCTGGTTCATGCCTTGGCATAATCAGTAATATGTAAAAGGCTTTCCTCTAAAACATGATGAACATGATCCATTTCTACAAAATATGATGCATCACGCGTTACCCCGGGGTACCGTAGTACCCCGGGTAACCGTGTTGTGTAGCGCCATCTCACGTCCACTCGAGGACAACCAGAGAAAAATGCATGCACTGTTAGACCGGGGGCCCAGGAGGTTTATTCAACCGAAAAGCGGACAAGCAACTGACCTCATAGGAAGTTTACATGGACTCTGGACATCACAAAAATGCATTGCTGCCGGGTCTCATCGTTGGCCTTCCCGCCAAAATCACGCAATGTATGACGTCACTTCCGGTTGGCCCATTTCCCCAAATTTTTGAGACAGTTTGAGTTGAATGATCATTATTAATATTTAAGTTTCGGCTTCTAAGAGTGTCCTAGATATATTTTATTTGGTAGCCAACTATTTTGGAGTATGTATTTACCATCTATTTTCCCATTTTCTATGTGGTGATGCTCCTGATGGTGAATATATTCATGACAATCATTGTCGACGTCGCTGTTTTAGAGAAAATGACACCTAGATTTTGATCACTTTCTAAAAGATAGTTGTTAATACTCTCTATAAATATCTCAATCTTGTCTAACGGTTGTAAAAATCTATATCCAGCCCTTCTTGTGATTTGAGATAAGTCTAGTCTGTTCAAACAGTAAAAAGTATAACCCTTCCACCATTTAGGGTAGCGCCCTCTGTGATCTGAACCTTTGCAACACAAAAAATAAACTTTGAAACAAAGCATTATTGGACACATGTTGGAGATTAATGTTCGTAATGCGCACAAAAAAATTGTATATCTCGTCAGAATATTAGAATGTTCTTCACTTAACGCTTCTAGATAATTTATGGAAGAGAGTACAGGAACTAGGCAATATCTAAATCTTGTACATGGGCAAACAGTATTTGCATCATTACGACCAACAGTCAAACTAAATTCGCAATTTCTGGCTCAAAGTGCTTCTGGGTAGATTTCACTCATAGTCTACAAGACTGCCGTGCTGGCTCTCTTCCACATTCTGACGACATACTGTGTTCTTCGGATGTGATTTTTAAGTGTTGGGGCACAGAGAGGAAGAGAATTAGTAAATAGCAGATGATTTTATTCAGTCTTGCAAGGGGCAGTACATTTGTCATGTCCACTGCTCATTCGCTTGAAGACATTGTATAATATCTGGCATTATCAATGTCCGATGTTGCAAAGCCATACAGTGGGCAGATGAAGAATGTGGCAGCTCGAGTATCTACTTCCTCGTTTGAGAGAGACTGGAAAGATTTGATGTGTGTTGCACTATTTTCCATCTTTTGATAAGGTTTTACTTTCTCTTTCCTGGAGAAACGTGAAGTGAAATCGCAACCTGTCGGGGAGACCAATATGTGCATCGGTAATGTCAGGTTGCTTCTCTTCGAGAACTGCTGTAATTTTTGAGATATCAACTTACCTTTTGTTTTTGCCCGAACCAAAGTCTATAATTATTTTTCCTTCATCCGACCTGGCACAGTACAGCAAGATGATGAAGACGTCTGTGTCACTGGACCTAACGAAGATAATGCCCTCTTATTTGCATATTAGCTTCTACATGATGGCCTTGCAAGTGTCTCGGCATAATCTGCTAACAGTTGGTCGTTGCTATTCCTCAGTTCTACACAGCTTGTGCCATGAGAAACACACCACATTTTCTATCCAATAACCTGTCCATACTGGGGCTTCCTCCATTCCTACATGATATATCTTGCAAACTGTTCCTTGACTGAAGAACTCTCGAGTAAATCCTTGCCTCTATAGCGCTGAACCTGATCTGTCCCAGTAATGAAGAACTCATTTGAAATAGAACATTGCAGGTTTCGATCAGGAACGTCTCTGGCTCCTTCAGCTGCGTGCACTCTGTGTACTGCTGTTTTAGATCTCTACGTTTTCTGAGGCAAAGTTTAAAATTTTGATTCTGGGAACTGACTTCAGGAACCTGGAACTGTCAGCTGCACATTCATCTTGAAACTCAGTCCGTCTTTTCTACCCTCGTTCAAGTGTTGTTAGGAGAAATTGCCTCGTTGTCTCACTGGCCATGTTCCTCGATGAGATATTGATGAGCTCAGAAGGACCATCATAGACAAAGGGGTTGTATGTGTTTTTGCCTTTTCCATCGCGGCCACATTCATATGGTGTGCCGAGTTCGGTCATATTCACCCTCAATGGTACCATTACAAAAAAAAAGAAAAGAACAATTAAATGGTTGTCCATACTCTTATCTATTGAGATACCAAAAATTAATAATTTAGTACACTCTAAGATGATCATACAGACATGTTATTGATGATGCTTCTATGGAATCTGTCTCAAAGTTTGGAGAAAATGGCCAAATGCCACAAAAAGAACATGTTGGTGTTTTTCACGTTGCAAATTTGATTTGATCAAGATCAAGTGACCATATTTCCAGCATGCTCTTAGTAAATTTGCAACGGTGCCATTGAGGGTGAATATGAACACGGCACACCATACAACTTCGCCGCAATTGAAAAGGCATTGCTCTCTAGATTTCTTGAATCATCAGATGAGGCGGTTAGATATGTTGCAACTATGTGATATCTGCCAACGAGAACAGCAGGGAAAGGTCTCAAGACGTAGAGGAAGACGCTGCACTGGGTGAACTTTGTGCGAAATACGAGAGCTTCTTCAAAAACAAGTGAGACAACGAGGCAATTTCTCCTAACAACACTCGAACGAGGGCAGAAAAGACGGACTGAGTTTCAAGATGAATGTGCAGCTGCCAGTTCCAGGTTTCTGAAGCCAGTTCCCAGAATCAAAATGTTAAACTTTGTTTCAGAAAACGCAAAGAGGTCTAACACAGCAGTAAAAAATAGTACACGCAACTGAGGGAGCCAGAGACTTTTTTTCGGACGTATGCTAGCTGTTGCAGCTGAATCAAGTGATACACTGAATCGATCTTAAGCACATTCTTAGCTACCCTCTCACTAACGTACCTCTTTCGCTGGCTCATCAAGTAATAGGGACACCCCTGAAGACTGAGAAAGCAGCTTTGACAAGGCTGCTTAAAGGGACTGTACCATTGCAGTACTGGTTGAGGTGATAATTCAGGTTTATAACATTCCTAAGTGAGAAAATGAGGAACCTTTTATGAAAAATGAAAGAGCATGTAATTTTAAAAAGGATTCAACGTTTATTTGATGAAAATTGGTTTTCAAATGGCTGAGATATCCAACAAAAGTGATAATAAAAGACGACAGGCCACGACTTTTTATTAGGATCTCCTTATTTCACCTTGTTTTTGGATATCTCAGCCATTTCAAACCCGAGTTTCATCAAGTAAACCTTTGATTCCCCTTTGGATTGCATGCCCTCTGCCATCTCACAGAGTGGTTTCTGAATCTCTCGCAAAATGTTAAAGGGCTCATACAGTTTTGGTTGAGACCTAACTTCAGGTTTTTAACATTTTTGGGTGAGATAATGAGAGTCCTCTTATGAAATATGAAAGAGCATGTAATTCCAAGAGGAATTCAACGTTTATTTGATGAAAATTGGTCATGAAATTACTGAGATACCTAAAACAGAGTAATACTAACAAATTGTGGGACCCACATATTATTATGATTGCTTTTTTACTTTGTTTTTGGATGTCTCAGCTATTCTAAGACCGATTTTCATCAAACAAACTTTCAATTCCTCTTAGAATGGCATGCTCTGTACTATTTCATAAGTGATTTCTTGGTATCTCGCAAAAAGTTAAAAGCCAATTCCTCAGCTCCACCAATACTGTACCACCCTTTAAAAGCTAAATCCTCACCTCAACCAGAACTGTATAGTCTCTTTAAACGGCAAAACGAAGAAACAAATTTTCCTGTGATCTCGGCAAGAATGATTGACGGAGGCATCATCATTCATGAGACATAAACACAGCAGTTCAACATATGGCCAAGGGTCTCTTGAAGAGAGTTTGCTCATGTCGCGGAGAGGAAATTCACTTGGTACTAGACAAAATATACCAATCCCCCTCCATCAAAGATCCTGAGGGAAACCTGCAATGTTCTTCCTCACATGAGTTCTTCATTGCTGGGCCAGATCAGGTTCAGCGCCATAGAGGCAAGGAATAACTCAAGAGTTCTTCATTCAAGGAACAGTTCGCATTTCGCAAGATATATCGGAATGGATGAAGCCCCAGTATGGACAGGTTATTGGGTAGAAAATGTGGTGTGTTTCTCACGGCACAAGCTGTGTAGAACTGAGGAATGCCAACAACCAACTGTAAGCAGATATGCCGAGACACTAGCAAGGCCATCATGAAGAAGCTAATATGCAAATAAGAGGGCATTATCTTCGTGAGATCCAGTGACACAGACGTCTTCATCATCTTGCTGTACTGTGCCAGGTCGGATGAAGGAAAATAATTGTAGACTTTGGTTCGGGCAATAACAGAAGGTAAGTTGATGTCTCAAAAATAGAGCAGTCCTCGAAGAGAGGCAACCTGACATTAGCGATGCACATATTGGTCTCTCTGACAGGTTGCGATTTCACTTCACGTTTCTGCAGGAAAGGGAAAGTAAAACCCTATCAAAAGATGGAAAAAAGTGCAACACACATCAAATCTTTTCAGTCTCTCTCAAACGAGGAAGTAGATATTCGAGCTGCCACATTCTTCATCTGCCCACTGTATGGCTTTGCAACATTGGACATAAATGATGCCAGATATTATACAATGTCTTCAAGCGAATGAGCAGTGGAGGTGACAAAGGTATTGCCCCTTGCAAGACTGAATAAAATCATCTGCTATTTACTAATTCTCTTCCTCTCTGTGCCAAAACACTTAAATTCACATCCAAGAGCACAGTATGTCGCCAGAATGTGGAAGAGACGGCAGTCTTGTAGACTATGGGTGGAAATCTACTCAGAAGCACTTTGAGCCAGACTAGTACCAAGGAAGTGCAGTCCCCGCATCTCTCGAAGGATCATCGTTCAGTCCTTCAGATAATGCAAACCGAGACGATGAGGAATCCGAAGGGACATGAAGTGAGCAAAGCGATGAGAGTGATGAAAGTGATGAGAGTGATGGAAGCGTCAGTGATGACGAAGACATTCTAAAGGTTGTGTCCCGAAATGTTGCGAATTTAGTTTGACTCTTGGTCATAATGATGCAAATACTGTTTCCCCATGTACAAGATTTAGGTATTGCCTAGTTCCTGTACTCTCTTCCATAAATTATATAGAAGCTTTAAGTGAAGAACATCATAATACTCCGACGAGATATACAATTTTTTGTGCGCATTATACGAACATTAATCTCCAACCCCATTGTGTGCAATAATGCTTTGCTTCAAAGTTTGGTTTTTGTGTTGCAGAGGTTCGGACCACAGAGGGCGTTACCCTAAATGGTGGAAGGGTTATACTTTTTAATGTTTGAACAGACTAGACTTATCTCAAATCACAAGAAGGGCTGGAGACGGATTTCTACAACCGTTAGACAAGATTGAGATATTTATAGAAAGTATTAACAACTATCTTCTAGAAAGTGATCAAAATCTAGGTGTCATTTTCTCTAAAAGTCGACAATGATTGCCATGATTATATTCACCATCAGGAGCATCACCACATAGAAAATGGGCAAATAGATGGTAAATACATACTCCAAAATAGTTGGCTACCAAATTAAATATATCTAGGATACTCTTAGATGCCGAAACTGACATCTTGATAATGATCCTTCAACTCAAACTGTCTCAAAAATTTGGGAAAAGGGCCAACCGGAAGTGACGTCATACATTGCGTGATTTTGGCGGGAAGGCCAACGATGAGACCCGGCAGCAATGCATTTTTGTGATGTCCAGGGTCCATGTAAACTTCCTATGAGGTCAGTTGCTTGTCCGCTTTTCGGTTGAATAAACCTCCTGGGCCCCCGGTCTATGTGTGTGCGTGTACATACTATACATAGTCATTCCCATGCCACTGCATGTTATACTATGCGTGCATGGAAGCTGCGATACCACTAGCGTGTGCTTTAGTGCAGTGCAGTGCAGTGGTTAGCGCACGCTAGCTCCAGCACCAAAACAATTTCCTCTTTTAGGAACCCAGGGTACAACCTTTTTAAAAAAAAATAATAATTCAACAAAATGGCTGATTTTTGTCTGGTACCCTGGGATACCATTTATGTCATCAAATACAGGTGTGAGTTCAAAAATATGTCTAAAAATATATATTGGCACAAATATTGTATAATGTGAGATGATTATATACAGTCAAACCTGTAGATAGGGGCTACCCAAGGGAGATGGAAAAAGTGGTTGTTATAGACAGGTGGCCACTACAGACAGGTTCTTTAACATGCTTTTTCTATCAGAGGGAATTGTTTTTACTGGTTGTATACAGCAGGTGGCCGCTATAGACAGTTGGTCTCTAAGACAGGTTTGACTGTACTAGGGAAGGGCAGTATAACGTGTACATAACTGTCAGTTTCTTTGGTACATTTTCTAACTAGCACACGAAGCCAATATCGCCCCACTAAAGTTAAGCCTCCATGTAACGATAATCAGTTCTACTTTTCAGCTGTTTTCCCTCATTTTTTCAATCATAATCGTGTATTCTCATACTCATGAACATTTGTGTCTGATTGCAATGTATGAAATTGTGGAAGCTCTTAATATTCTGTCTCATACTGGGGAAAACAAATTTCACTGAATTAAATTGAAGGTAACAAGAATAGATGGCTAGAAAATCACACCTCAATTTTGCCCCCAAACACCCATCTGAAACAATCGCTACTAACACCACCAAACAAACAAACAAAGGTAGTTTTTGCTTCTCCAGGGGTGTTTGACATAATAATGTAGAACTTATCACCCAACATGGTACATGCGGAGGTTCCATGACTTCGTAATGAACCCTGTCAGGGGCCAAGCCTCCCTCCAACTTCTATGTCACTGTCACTCCTCAGTGCTTGTCCTCGAAGGGGTTACCCCCCAATGTCGGAAAGAGGGGATGTAGGAGCTCCTCCACCTTGGAGTACACCTGGGGGTGATAGAATGGAAAGAGAGGCAAAAATGAGATGGATGTTGCCATGGCAACGAGCATCAAATCATCAATAATGCAACTTGCAAGCAACAAAAATGCACTGAGGAAAAAAAAAAACTCCACTTTTTTTTTTAATTTTTAATTTTTAATTTTTTAAAGAGAGGACTGGCGGAATCTGGTACCCAGTGGCTTGGGGAATATAGCAGAATATACAGTTCTCCTTGTCTACCTCACATCCACTGAGACACACACAGACACACACACAAAGAAAGTAAAAGAAAGTTTGTGTGTGTGTGGGGGGGGGGGGCACATGCATCCTTTCAACAAGTTTCTATTGCTGCCATAAGGATAATCTAGGATAAATTTGGTTGCAATCTGACTGAATTTTACAGAAGAAAATGGACTACTGTAAAAGGTTTATGGATGAAAGACATGGGATGATGGAAAAAAAAATGACCTCAATATCTTTCATTTTTCATTTGTTTGAGTGTTTTTGTTTTTGTTTTTTAGCTATAGAGTACTGAAGTGGTGATATCACAGTCTTTAGTTATAGCTTAGAGTTACATCTTTCCACAAGGCTTTGAGCAGTGGGTTTGAACAGGGTATGAGCATGGTTAGCACACATTATGTTGACAGATATTTGGGTTATGTGGTGCTGTCTGGAACCAGTTTCCATGGCGATGAATGCTTATATTGCCACACTTCAGTACTCTATGGACTAGGCAAAGTAATGAACAGGAAATCTAATGGAGACCCATTTTCTAGCCACGCTGCAAGTGACCAAGTAGCAGTCAATTGCACAAAATGTGCTTGCCCATTCCATTTCAATAAGCCATGGAGTCCAGCTTTCATCAGCAGCATTGAATTCAGTCAGGAGTAGAGTGGAGAGCATTGTGGGTAAATCCTCCTGCTGAAGGATACCAGTAACCAGGCGTGGCTTAGCAACCATCACCATCATGCATCTGCTTTGCACCCATTATTGGTTCTATCACACACAGTCACGTCACATGGTGGCCAATATTCTTACGTCAAAATCAGGGGGATTCCCAAGCTCAATCACAGAGATGCTATCGTCTTCAGTGAAGCAGGTGAAAATGACTCAAATCAAGGAGACTGCTATATTCTCTTGTCAGGAAATGAAGAGGTATAAGTATTGTGTTGATGTTTTCAGGGGTCCTATAGATGATGATGTCATTGCCATTCATCACCATAGAAACTGGTTCTAAACAACCTCAACTGGCCCAAATATCTGTGGACACTATATATATATATATATTGCTGGTAACCATGCTTGAGCCTAGTTACAACCCAAGCTATAACAAAAGACTGTGACATCATCACTTTGAGACTGAATAAGAAAAACTTGGCAGCTCTGAACAACAGTAACTAGCCAACTGACCACTGTGCAGATAGAATGTTGCCACGTAATACAACTATTACATAGGTGGTGTTTTATGACTCCAAAGGGGAAAGCCAAAATTAAGTTTATCACAAGGTAACAAGGAACAACAAAGTGAGATGATCAAGATACATGTACTACTGCACACACCGAATATTTTGCGAGGTTTTTATTTGTTGAATTTTTGTGAGTTGGGCGTTATTCGCGAATTTAAAAATCCATGAAAATATTGACTCTGATCGCGACATGAATGTGAAGTGCATGCATACATTTCTCCGTTCAGTACTGTACTCCACAATCGCGAATGTAACCAATCGCAAAATTGTCTGGAAGTCCTGATTCGCGAAAATTTAGACTTGCTAAATATATAGTGTATACAGTATATGCCTGATGTTTTGTGGACACTGTTTACATTACCTCACTGACTGACGTGCTGGCAAACTTGACGACAGCTCCACGGACCATCTCACCGTTCACCGTCTTCTCAATTGGACTGACACCTATGGTCACGTTGGCATTTTGCTTTGCCCCTGTGAACACATAAGAAACACACAGCAAAATTGTAACACTCTTATAAAAGCGCAATTCACAGAGCAGGGTTTAGATTAGAAGGCTGTTTTAACAATGATTACTTTACCTGTGTTCATTCTCAATTCCCTGCATCAAAACTTGCTAATCATGATAACATAACTGCCTTGAAACACACACTATTACAAGAATAATTGGGAAAAAAATACAACACAGTAACTCTAGATCTGGTAATCATCTGAAAGTCTCCAACATTGTACTCAGCTGAGAGAATGGTGTGTAGATTTCACATTTCTACTATAAGGTATAGCAAGATTATCACGAGGCTACTAGAACCATGCTGCTAAGTCCTAATCCCATTATCAAATAAGAGTGGAAAGGTGATCAGAGTAACTCATTCAGTTACTAAAAATCTGAACTGATGCTTTAAATAGTGTAAGAATGGTTTATTTGGTCACATTTATCCCATTTCCCACAACCTCATTCTGTACAAAAAAAAATGTCTTATAGACAAACTAACTTAATGAAGTTGTATTTACATACCTGTGCATTGGCAAGGAAAATACTGAAAATAGAGCTAATACTGTGAGGTTTACATCAGAAAACACATTTACAGGGGGAAAAATGAACAGAAAAAACAATTTTTTTGAAAAAAAAAGAGTATAATTGATCAGATATAAATGTGATAAATGAGTCTTAAAAAAATCAGTACACATTATTGCATGTGCAACAACGACAAAAAAAAAAAAATCATTCTCGCCTATATGCTGTGTGTGCTTTTAAATCAAAATTAAAAAGGAATTAATGATCATTTGACTTCAAAAACAAAACAAACAGCACTGACCATAGTCCCGCATGCCACCATATGCAGAGAGTATGTCTTGAGCGATTCCTGCCACAGCAGGACCAACGAGGACACAGGATGCCACTACGTTGTAGGCCTGCATCGTCTTCTTGACGCTAAGGAGTGGAGTATCCTCCAGATGGATGGAATCGCGGTAGATGAGGGCGCCGTTGAAGGTGACCGAGTTGGAACTGGAATAGCTGGAATGCCCATCAAGTGAAAGTGAATCATCTTTTCTTATCGCACATCTCTCAATAAAACAAATCTTCTTCGAATATCACAATTTTAAGTTTGCGTTCCAAAGAAAACAACGTACTCGATGACGGTGAATACACTATGCTAGGCTGACATGCAAATATTAAAAACAATACATTTATATAGGTACATAAAATGTGCAACATCATGACAGTTAGTCCCACTAAATCTAAAATCTGCCATGACTGTAGGTATTGTATATGGGTGGCATAGCACATCACATGCCCAGGATAGTGAAGTGTAATCCCTAACTGATTGGTCAAGAGCATTGAAAGTGACAAAACATATTCCCACTATGAAAAGCCTTATCCCTTCAGAGTCCAACTATTTCTCTACGGGAAAAGTAAGTAAAAAACTAAATCCCATGGGTAATTTGCCAAATGTACCACTTACACGTCAGACGCGCATATTTTTGTGCATGAGCAGTATTGCATCCCACTTACTTCAGTGACACAAATACAGTACAAATTTTCCACCAACACGGCATCTTCGCTTCGCAAGAAGACAGGTTAGGTTTTCAAATACAAATAAATGGGTATTGTGCACTGCAGACCATACATCCACTTGGCGTATGCAATTTTGTGCATAGAAGATATGAACTTGTATAACTGGGTGACCGGTCAACCGCGAACTGTAAACAGTGAGTAAATTCCACTTAATTTGTGAGGGATATAATACAAATATACCAAGCTACTGTTTGAGGTACCGGTTAAACTATGTGCTTTCAGTAATTTCAACAGTACTATTTTCTTCGGGGCTGTGACCCTCAGAAAATAATGCGGTTGAAGTCACTTCATGCCAATAGTTTTAACCAGAATCTCTCAGGCCTGGTATATATATTCTTCTTCTTCTTCAGCCTTTGTCAAATGTCTATTAGACAAACCTACAACTTCAGAGTGTGCAATATTAGAAACATTTTCACTACCTGATAGGAAGCTCTGCCCCCTCTCCCTCCCCCTCCCCCCCCCCCCCCCCCTCCATGATGGAATATTATAGAATTTATTGTTTGTCTCTCCAAATAAAATGATGAAAAGATGCCTTGGGTAAAATCAAGGTATTCCCCTCTTTCTAAATATCAATCTATTTTCTAAAACTAATTTATTGCTGCTCTTGATTTTCACAAGTAACAGAGCCCCTCAACAACTCATGCAGACATGAGCAGAAGGAAACAGAGATCCTTGGAAAAGCAGCAAAAAAAAAAAAATAAATAAACAGAAAAATAAAGAGAAATTTCATCTGTATGTATTGAACCGCTTGGTGTGTATGGTTAGTCTAGACGAGTGCAAGGGGATGTCTATTCATTGCTGATAGAGCATTGCGTATAAGACTGAAAACTGAATGAATCCTGTAAAACATGATATATTTGTGACATGAAATTTTTGCGAATTGGAGCCGACGGCCTTTTACGCAGCATGAAATTTTCGCGAACTGCCACTAGCATTCAATGCATAAAGTGTAGACAAGAACTTTACATGCATTTTAATTTTGCGAATCTTGACGCTCGTGAAATTTACGAAATTAGAATGCACATGAACATTCCTTGTTTTACAGTAAATGATACAAAAATATACAGAGATATATAGATAGATAGGTAGATAGGTAAATAAAAATAAGTCAAAATAAATAAATAGACAAACACATAAATGAATACATGAATAAATATGTACATGCATATATATACATACATACATACATACATACATACATACATAAATACATAGATACATGCACACATTATACATACATACCTAAATAAATAAATGAATGAATAAATAAATAAATGTATACATGAAACATAAAAATAAACAAATATACAGCATGTATCACTGTTCTCACCTTGTGAAGTCCCATCTCTCTCCTCTGGCAATCCTTCCAGCAGTCAGCCAGTCCATGAAGACCAGGCTGCCATTTTCACTCACATCAAAGCTCTTTAAACGTGAGAAAACAGAGGGCGATATGGGCCAGAGAAATATATTATACTCTTCTGAAGTTTTTTCATCAGTTCAACTGATGAAAAACTTCAATTTCTGAAGTTTTTCATCAGTTCTTACACAGTTCTTCTTCATTTTTTCTTTCTTCTGGAGAGAAAGAGATAGATAGAGATACATACAGAGATAGAGAGCAAGGCTGGAAGAAGATGAGGAAGAAGCAGAAAGAGTGAGACAAAGCGAGAGGTAACTGACGTCTTGATGTAAAGCTGCACATTTCTTTTTATTTGTATTTCTTTGAATAAAAAGATGCAAACTAAGGGAAACTGACCAGATATGGATATAATTCATTAGTGAAAAATTCAGCAAAGACAATGGGATTCCATTGGCATTCGAACCTGAGACCTTTGGATTGCTAGAACAGTGCTCTACCCACTGAGCAATAAGCTGTCTAACTCTTTACATCAACATTCATCTGTAAACACAAACTACACATCAATTTACATGGATTATTATTACTGTGTTTACACAGTCACTCTGCTTGAGTGCTGAAGCTTCAAGCAGGGTCGAATGCTGCAAAAAGGGCAACTGTCATTGTTATAAGGAAACAAAAAGGTGAGTTCAACACGGCACGCGGATCATGAATGGAAGTAGAATTGATGTCATAAATGCAGGAAATTTGCCATTGAAGGCATGGGTCAGTGAGGACAAGTGTATCAGATGCTGTGTTACAATACAAGTGGGTTCAATACAACTTTCTGTTTACAAACAAGGTGACTTCAACCAGCCTTGTGGATTGAAAACTGCCATTCTGGTGGATCAAAAATGTGGTATTCACCACGGGTCAAACTGTATTGCGTTCACATGAAATAAAATTGCAGTGCTGAGCATGGCTCACGTGCTGTCCCAAGAGCCTAATCACTGTGTAAACATGGTATTAATTTGACACATGGGTTCCCTAAATTTGTTCTTACTGCTAAGAGTTAACAGAGAAAGAGAGAGAGAAAAAAAGAAGAGAAAACACCAGGAAGGATGGTGGAGTGTTAGTAAAACTGGGTGTAGATTAAAAGGTGGAAGAATATCAACCAATTGGAAAGGAGAACATAATCTAGGCTTGCCTGAAAGCTTGGGGAATACTTCAGACGGGAATTCAACTGAGAAAGCCTGGGTCACTCACCTGCGTCTGCCTGTATCTGGCCAATGCGTAGCAGGTCACCGGGTCCTGCAGCACTGCTAGGAGGCTACCAGCACCCACATGGCCCTGGAGTTTCTGCTGACTCGTCATGCCGTTCTCACTGTGGTACACCTGGGTCAACACAGAGTGGTTATCAATTATTAATCCGTTGAGGATGGACAGATTTTGAAATAACACGCATTTCCCATAGACACCTGCCTGAGCATTCTTGGGACTCATCTTGAATGGGTTAAAGGGTGTGTACAGTTCTGGTTGAGGTGAGGATTTAGCCTTTAACGTTTTGCGAGATATTCAGAAACCACTCTATGAGGTGTCAAAGAGCATGCAATTCTAAGGGGTATCAAAAGTTTATTTGATGAAAATCGGTTTTGAAATGGCTGAGATATCCCAAAACAAAGTGAAACAAAGAGATCCTAATAAAGGGTGTGGCCTGTCGCCTTTTATTATTATCACTTTTTTGGATATCTCAGCTATTTGAAAACCAATTTTCATCAAATTAAGTTGAATCCTTCTTAAAATTACATGATCTTTCATATTTCATAAGAGCTTTCTCATTATCTCACTTAGGAATGGTCAAAACATGAATCCCCATCTCAACCAGTACAGTACAGTCCCTTTAATCTCAAGGAACTATTTCGGTGCACTCCCAGACCCCGTTTACAGTTCGAGGCTCGGCCGCGGCTTGGCCGCGGCCGTGCCAAGCCCCGCTTCAGTGTAAACGCGCAAAAGGCCAAATGCGAGGCCAAAATTGGCCTCGCATTTGGCCTCGCTCTGGAGGTGGTCTCGGCCGCGGCCGAGCCCGGCCTTTTCTTGGTGTAAACGCAAACTGGGCCAAATGCGCGGCCAATTGCGCAGCCAATTTTAGTCTGGCTTCCAAACCCTCTGCATGTTTCTTTCGCTATTCAGGATATTAACCCCCTCAACGTCGAAAACTAGTATAGTTTAAGGTGGTTTTGTCCTGCAAAGGATTCTTTCCTTCGGCAAAGGCCTTTGCCCGAACGGCGACTTCGTCGTCACGGAATTCATTTGGCAAAGGGTCTGAAAACCAGACAGTACCAAATTGCATTTGTTTACAAGCAGAGCGCCACTACGACAAAATATTGAAAGGTTTGAATCAAAAGCGCGGCCGAGCCCAGCAGTGTAAACAGACAAAATTGCGAGGCTCGGCCGCGCAATTGAGGCCGGTCTCGGCCGCGGCCGAGCCCGGCTCGGCCGAGCCCGGCCTCGCACTGTAAACGGGGTCTTGGTATAACGAACATGGTTATAGTGTAGCGTTCAATATAACAAAGTAAAAACTGAGGCCCTGCATTATTATCTATTATCGTTATATACTTTACTGATGGGCTACGTTATGAACGAATTTCCGATATACAATTAAGAAAACTACTAGTCCCGGCCATGAGGACTTCATTTTACAGGGAGTCTTTAGTCTCTGCTTGCTGTGTTTGCAAACAGGCTAGCAATATAATTTTCTCTTTGGTAAATATGCAAGGATATTGTGCATTATCATTAGGGACATTCTTTCAAAACAAAATGAAAGAGGTGCCCAATAGAATATTAAACTGACCACCAAGTTCTGGAACTTTGAATTAATTCAGCCTCAATGTTTTTCTTTCTGTTATGCTTCTTTGTTGGTTTTTTGTTTTGCTCTTGTTGGAAGTGTGGGAGAGCATCTCATACATTTCCACCAAAAATGAAAAGGAAGAAAAGTTTACAATGAGGGATATGATATATCAGAATATAACGACACTAATGTTTGTCATGTTAAAGGGGATGGCTAGTAACTGATCAGTGGGAATCAGTGGGAATGCTGGGGGATGATTGTTCCAATTCTTGTGGGATTCATTTAAGAGTACATTATATATCTATTGTTGTGTGAAAATTATTTGCTTCAGATCGGTCTCATATTTCAAGTAATGTGCAGTTTAATGCGCCGTAACTGTACAAGCATGCTAACCTGGAAACATTAAACTGCACATTACTTGAATATGAGACCATTCTGAAGCAACAATGTACTCTTAAATGAATCCCACAAGGTTTGGAATAATCATCCCCCAGCATTCCCACTGATTCCCACTGATCAGTTACTAGCCATCCCCTTTAAGGAATATCGACTCGGGTGTTACAACCACAAGGCAAATATACCTTTGTGGATGCCTGGGTGGTCAGCAGAGCGCAGCAGCTGTCCTTCACATCAACATGTATTTCGACATTATCTCCAGACACTATGCCGCCCCCAAAGTTGATGCTGTACACCCACTGGCAGTTTGAGGAGCTGGCATAGGCTGGCAGCATCAGTTTTAGCTGCAGGAGAGCAGGGGAGAAAGAGGGGGAGACAGCATTAAAATTGGGCATCATTTGGTAATGTTTTCAGTTTGAAAAATTTGAGCAATGTGGCCTATTTCAACCTGATTTCGATTACACTTTCATTATCCTGCTGATAAAATTGTACTCTTTCTTGAAGCCTAAACGTTAATGATAAATCACAGGTACATCAAGCAGACAAATCACTGCAATGAATGATGCCAACCTCTTTGAAAGTGACATACAGTGCACTCCCGTTATAACGAAATGCTCGGGACCGGCAGTTTTCTTTCGTTATAACGAAATTTCGTTATAACCGAACAAATACAATATATAACGAAAACAAGAAAACCACATATATTCTGTTTGCTGAATACTTATCATACACTTGAAAGCTATGTGAAATGTGATGGGTTAATTGTATCACAATAATAAACGCAAGTTCCCCTCAGAAACTGTGCGTGACACAAAGAGCGAACACACAGTGGTGTGAAGCGTTCACCCATGCAGAGAAGCTATAAATGCTTGTTCCGCTACGAATTTTCGAAAGCAATTCGCATTTCGTTATAACGGAGCACATTTCTTTTGTTTTTCTTTGTCTGTGGCGCTCGGAAAAGACTTCGTTATAACGGAAATTTCGCTATAACCGTGTTCGTTATAAGCAAACTTTTTACCATAGACTTTAATGGTGATAATTTTGGGACCAGAAGATTTACTTCGTTATAACGAAATTTCGTTATAACTGTGTTCGTTATAACGGGAGTGCACTGTAATAATCAACTGGTTGACTGCTGTCACTCATCAGGAAGAAGAACTGATCTAGAATTACACTTCCCTTTGCAAAAATGAAAGAATAATGTTTTCTTCTTCTATTATGCTTGTAAAGGGAATTTTCATAGTTCTAGTACATGTGTACGTAATACACCATTTAAAGTTTGTGCAGTTCTGTAGACTTTATTTCAGAGTTTCTGCAATGTAGACATTAGTGTACTGAACTGTACTGTACTGCTATTTTGGAATTAGGGACATTTCATGATCACTGGAGTATACAGGTTTGCTTAAGATCAATTTAATGAATCAAAAAATTCCATGAAAGAAAAACCTACTGTAACCTACCAGACAGAATTAGACACAGTCTGACAAAGTCCATCCCTTACCAATTTGTATCTTCCTTCACCAAAACATAATTGAGTTTGACATGCCATCTTCAATAAAATACGACTTGGTGAATACTTCACCTGCTATAAGTATATGGAGTCCGTTTAGCATTATCCTACAAATGCAAAACAGATAACCTTCGATACTCACTGGATACGTGAAGAACAAGTCCGAAGCGTATGTTTTGTAATGGCCGAACGCATCAGGCTTGTTTGGCCCACCTCTTCTCTCAAAGCTGAGCCTGGCGTTGACCTGTGGCCCCAATTCGACAGGGACAGATTCATCCGTCTGTTCTTTTCTCATCTCTTGAAAGACAGCTAGCTCCTCGATGGTTCCCATTTTTTCAGCATTCTACCACCTATCATAAACGGAGATAAAAATTATACAAAGATAAGGTCACAATGTTCAAATAAAAATGAGATGATTGTGGATAAAACCTTCAGGCTCTCCAATGGGAATGGGGTAAAATGGAAAGAACTGAAAAGGTTATTTCACCGATTTCACAATATACAGATGTAGTGATGCCACCTCAGAGTAATCAGTTGATTAGTAGACAGGAATTTCATGACGATACATAATTTTCACTACAAAGCGTCTCAACTTGTGCATAGAGGGTGTAGACAAAAACAGCAGTAAAGAGCAAAGGATTTATCCTTACTTTTTTAAGTATCAAGGAGGTTTGAGAAATGGAGTTCCAACTGGCTCTAATTATTCAAACAGCTATCAGTGTCAGTTTTCTATGAATGCACAAAGAAATTCCACAGATCTATTGTGTCTCGATGATCACATTTCATCCACTGCCATCTTTCTGAGCAATCTGAAGATATTATTTTAAATGCTAATAATAATGCTGGCAATAATATTTATCAAAATTAAATTTCACCTAATGATGATGCATGTAAGCAAAAGCAATTTAGCATACATGTGAGCTGTAGGTTGTGAAAGTACTGTACCCTCACTAGAAGACCAGATATTACTTTTTCCAATCACTTCCGACAAATACGACACAATGTACATCATGTACATGGTATAATCTTCAATTTCATTCATACACGTATGTCAGATTCCTGCAAAAACATGTACAGTCAAATAAATTTTGATATTCCTTTCAATTTCATCAATCTTTGTGCACTTTTTGTTTGTGCATCCCCATGTCTGTACCAGAATGCACTGCTTGGTAAGGGCTAGGGCAATGGAGTGCGATGGTATGGGCGTGTGTCGAGGAAGGACAAGGATGATGTTCTGAGGAACACGTGGCATGCCAAGCGGGGACGACCGAACAAGAAAAGGAAGAGACAGGTGGAGGAGGAGTTTGCTTGCGGGAAGGTTTGCTCGAGAAGGAGGATGCCCCAAATCAGGAGAGATGATGAGAAGGTGTGAGAGCTACTGTACTGAGTATTGTGAGGTATAATTCCAGCCATCCCCATCACTGGGGACAAAAAACTGGAGGAACTGTACGTTGCTACAGACAGTGTGAAGGTGATGATGATGATAAGTACTACTAATTTAACACTACTGAAATCCATTTTCACTCTGCAATTCTATATCACTTGATACAAACAAAAGGTACCGGTACAGAATTCAGCAAATCTCTATAACCTAGTATACACCTACGTACTTATCACTGCCATCTGAGCTGGATTAAACAGCATAAATTTGCACAGTTCCAGAGATTCTTTATGTAATCATGGTACAACCGTACTATAGGTACTAGTCTGCACAATGTAAGAATTAACGACTGTCATCGAGTGTCATGTGACCATCAGCTTCTAACGTAATAAATGCTCTCACAGATAGATGTGTTCAGTTTGTTTTTGCAAGCTACATATTAACAGAAGGCATAACAACAATCAGTGTTGCTGCCTGGAAAGCAGTGACAGACCTGTCCGAGTCCCACTGGTTCCTTTTTTCTGACATGTTGGTAATTTACAGATCAGCAGATGCGATCTAAACAAATATAATTTGCAGAGGGAGCCAGAATGAAGAATTAAGTCACACCTGAACCTTCATCCCTCATATCTTTCTTTCATTTAACAATTTTCCACCTCTCTGAGCCCTCTGGTACAGTGTTATAGACCTTTTACAGTGAGTGAAAGGGCCGAACCTGGTCTTCATTTCACTGTAAACACACAAAGGGCCAAATGCGGTACCAAAATTGGCCGCGCATTTGGCCAAGCTCTGGAGGTAGTCTCTGCCGAGCCCGGCTTTTTCTCACTGTATGTAAAGCAAACTGGGCCAAATGTGGTACCAAACTGCGACCGGTGCGCTCCCAATGATAGTCGTTTGTTTACAAGCAGAGCATCACTACAAAAAAATATTGAAAGGTTTGAATTAGACCTATTATGAAGCCTGGGCCGAGCTCGGCACTAGCACTGTAAACGGACAAAATTGCGGGCCTACCGCAATTGAGGCCAGGCTCAGCCGCAGCTCGGCCCGGCCCTGCACTGTAAACGGGGTCTTAGTCTGATAATCATATAAATTTACACATTCTTGTAAACAAAGTGTTCTAATTCACTTACTGCCCACTGGTGCTGATCACTGACACTGCCACACTGTTACCGGTGTTGATCAAATCCCACACACTTCTACTAGTCGCGTGGTCGAACAATATCAAGCATGAATCAAGAATGTTAAAAATTGGCAAATGCTAGCCCAACTCCAGTTAATTTACACCTATGACAGGTAGATAATCACGACCACAAAGTTGACTGAACCAGCGAACAGTCTGAACAGTCTGACTCAGTCTCATCTCACTTCACTGCCACTGGTCACACTAGGATCTAGTCACAGACACAGTGTTACAGAATACAGCAGGGCTGCCAACTCTAATGCACTGAGCGTGAGACTCATGCATTTTGGTCCTTTAATTCTCACTCTAAAACTTTATTTCATAATTTTATTTGCATGCATTTCTATTGATCTCACTCATTTTGACTCCTAAATTATAGCATTAATTGGCCTATATGGGAGTCTCACTCTCAACTAGTATGGTTGAGGGGTCTAGATATCGCGCACGAAAATTTGAAATGCTCTTATAATAGAAGTTATTCCATAATCGTACCTGAATTTCTCAATGAATATCACGAAAATGCAGAAAAATCACCTCCCAGAATCTCCTGATGATACGATGACGGAGTAGTGCGCTGTCGCCGTTTGTATGTCGGACTTTTTTTTATGCGTTCACCTTCTCGGGGTATGTAAAGATCGCGCAGCTGCCCTATGTAGTTTCATGCGTGAAAGTGTCTGCCCCTCTCTGCGGCTGTAGCGTGCTTCGGCTTTCGTAGAATATTATCAACGATCGATCGAACAAATAACGAATTCTATCGGCTACGATCATACGAACGAGACAAGCGAGACGACACGTCTAGGCTACAACATCCTTAAAAAAAGATTTTAAGCTAAGGTAGGTAAATTATAAGGCAAAAAATTGGAAATTTAGTGAAAAATTTGTTCCAAAAAATTGGAAATTTAGTGAAAAATTTGTTTGAAATCAAAATTTCTTACCTGCTTTCTTCTCATGTTTAGCGGTTGTCAGGTATTTTTATTCCATGGGCGTATCGGCAAATTTTGCGCTTAGTCCTACGCGTAATATTACTTGCTATACGCAGTTACGCTATGCGCGATCATTAAGTCCCTGCGCGAGACCTAGTACCCTTATTATACTAGTTTCCAGTGTTGGCAGCCCTGAATACAAATTAAAACTCATACTTAGTCATAGCCATAGGTGAGGTCTCCGACGATCCAAATGATAAGTATGATCAGCTCTATTTTCTCCTGTAGATTTAGATTAAAAACAAAATTCAACACCATCACGTCGAGTCTCGCGTTCAGAACCCCATCTCTTCCCACCTCACCTGCTCTTACACTTGAATTCCCCTTGTCGAATTGCAGCTAGCTAGCTCGTGTTGTTAGCCCATATGGCTAATGTAGATGGCTGCATTGCCTGTGGCTGTGCTAGAGTGCTGTCACTATTTTTAAAACCGGACGAGGTTTGCATACAATAAAGCCTTCTTTGAGTTTGATTGACCGCTACACATGGATGCCCACCTTACAGGGTTGTGTGTAGTTATCCCTGACGCAGTCGCAGTCCTTGTCCCGTGACCGTGACCTAGAAAATGGACACCGTCCATTATGTAACCTCCTTTCAACTGACCCCAGCCCAGGCGGCAGCTAGCTAGGTTGATATAGGAATAACGCATGCCGCGGAGTTGTTTAGCGAGTATGCAGTGCACGAGAGGTTTCTTCTGAGCATGCGCACTCCACACGAGCCGGAGGCGAGTGTGGAGTGTGCATGCGAAGAAGAAACCTCGAGTGCACTGCATATCGCTGAAGAACGACGGGAAAATGCGTTATTCCTTTTATAAGATGGCTAAGTAATTTCAAACGCGAGGTGAATATACCTTGTATGAGAAAGAAATAATGAAATAAATCCAATATCAAAGATTTTGAAATTGTACTCCCCTAACAAAAAAGTCCTGTGGTACTCCCTGTGGTACTTGTCGGTACCACACAATGTACCACACACTTGTAATGTTACCACAGGAACTGTGTGGTACTGTACCACAGGCTTGTAGGGTACTCCCTGTAGTACTTGTCAGTACCACACAATGTACCACATAAATAAATGTTACCACAGGAACTGTGTGGTACTGTTTTACAGGCTCATGTGGTACTCCCTGTGGTACTGGTTGGTACCACACAATGTACCACACAAATATATGTTAACACAGGAACTGTGTGGTACTGTGTCACAGGCTCGTGTGGTACTCTGGGATGTACCACAGGGCAGTACCACAGGACATTACCACAGGAAAGTACCACAAGACAGTATACACACAAATTGTCCTGTGGTATTTTGGGACGTACCATAGGAGAGTACAACAGGAAAGTACCACAGGATAGTACCACAGGACAGTACCACACGACTTGTTCTGCGGTATTTTGGGCAGGACAGTACCACAGGAATTGTCCTGTGGTATTTTGGGACGTACCACTGGACAGTACCACAGGATAGTACCACAGGACAGTACCTCACGACTTGTCCTGTGGTATTTTAGGACGTACCACAGGACAGTACCACAGGGCAGTACCACAGGACAGTACCACAGAGCAGTACCACAGGACAGTACCGCACGACTTGTCCTGTGGTATTTTGGGACGTACCACAGGGTAGTACCACAGGAAAGTACCACAGAATAGTACCACAGGACAGTACCACACGACTTGTCCTGTGGAATTTTGGGACATACCACAGGACAGTACCACAGGGCAGTACCACAGGATAGTACCACAGGACAGTATCACACGACTTGTCCTGTGGTATTTTGGGACATACCACAGGACAGTACCACAGGACAGTACCTCACCACTTGTCCTGTGGTATTTTGGGACGTACCACAGGACAGTACCACAGGGCAGTACCACAGGACAATACCACAGGGCAGTACCACAGGACAGTACCACAGGAAAGTACCACAGGATAGTACCACAGGACAGTACCACACGATTTGTCCTGTGGTATTTTGGGACGTACCACAGGGCAGTACCACAGGACAGTACCACAGGATAGTACCACAGGACAGTACCACACGACTTGTCCTGTGGTATTTTGGGACATACCACAGGACAGTACCACAGGAATTGTCCTGTGGTATTTTGGGACGTACCACAGGACAGCACCACAGGGCAGTACCGCAGGATCCACAGTACCACAGGATAGTACCACCGGACAGTACCACACGACTTGTCCTGTGGTATTTTGGGACGTACCACAGGACAATACCACAGGGCAGTACCACAGGACAGTACCACAGGACAGTACCACAGGAAAGTACCACAGGATAGTACAACAGGACAGTACCACAGGACTTGTCCTGTGGTATTTTGGGACGTACCACAGGACAGTACCACACGAATTGTGCTGTGGAATTTTGGGACGTACCACAGGATAGTACGACAGGAATTCCTGTGGTAATTTTCGATGCTTTTCCACAGGAGAGTACCACAGGAACTGTCCAAAATCCCACAGGAAGATCATAATATGGTGCTATTCCACACAGAAGTACCACACAGCAAATTAAATGCGTAAATACCACAGAAAATGCTACAGGATATTCTTTTTTTTTAAACATTTTATACGAGAGGACTATCACATCAGGAGAATATCAAACAGCAGTACCATACAGGAGTACCACACAGGAAAATTGTAAGGCAGAATCAACTGAAATTTATAAAAAAATATAAACAAAAAAAAAACCACATATTAATATTCCTCAATTAATTGATAGATGAGTTATGCTGTGAATTATAGCAATTGATTTGCCATTACTTATCCTGTCCTATACTCCTACAGTATTACCTATTTAGTGAAAGTGCTGATGTAAAGCATGATAAATTTCATAAGGACTTCTGTGGTACTCCTGTGGTACTCCTGTGGTACTCCTGTGGTACAAATTTTACATAGCTCATGAATATTCATAAAAAGCACTCTAGATTTTAGAAAATACATATATGACTTAAAAAGTCAAAGTATTAATGATGGGACTTACTTTAACCTTTATGAAAGATTGTCTAATTATGTTATGTTATTCCCAATATCATAGATATTGTTATGAAAGTGTAATTTCATATCTTGATAATAAAGTATAATCGAGTTAGTAACCATGCCTTAATGCTTTACGGATAGACGGCCATATATATATGTACTGATACGGTCGATGGCTACCTAGGAATAGAATATAGATCTATTATAGGACTAGAATGGCACTTGGCCATTAGACTCTCGTTTGAGGTTATATGTAGGAGTAGAACAGGTTATTAAGTAAGGCCATGTTTGTCCTGAAATCCATCACTCACCTATCAGGAATATTCCTTGATATGTGGCTAAAATTCTCCCAGATTTTTTTTTTTGATCTATCATGTGTGGTACTCTCCTGTGGTACCATGGAAATGCTGTGTGGTACTGCCCTGTGGTAATGCTGTGTGGTAATTATCGACCTGTGGTACTGTCCTGTGGTACTGTCCCAAAATACCACAGGACAGTTCCTGTGGTACTGTTCTGTGGTACTAGTCCTGTGGTACTGCCCTGTGGTACGTCCCAAAATACCACAGGAATTCCTGTGGTACTGTCCTGTGGTACTGCTATGTGGTACCTGTCCTGTGGTACTTTCCTGTGGTACTGCCCTGTGGTACGTCCCAAAATACCACAGGAATTCCTGTGGTACTGTCCTGTGGTATGTCCCAAAATACCACAGGACAATTCCTGTGGTACTGTCCTGTGGTACTTTCCTGTGGTACTATCCTGTGGTACTGTCCTGTGGTACCGTCCTGTGGTAATTACCACAGGAGTACCACAGGACTTTTTCGTAAGGGTCATCGTTGGAAAATGGCCCAGAGTAACGTTAGGCTTTCCTCGAGATTACCCCATCCCATCTTGTGTTGAATACTGTAAAAGTGGATATTTTCGCGTGACTAATTTTTCGCGCTTGGCTGGGTCGCGCTAGTTTCTGGTTCCGCGAAATGCGCGAAAATTTGAACACCGCGAAAATTTCAACCGTGGATTAGACAATTTGGGTGCGCGAAAATCCCACGGGCGTGCAGGGATAGACACTTTTCGCGAATGATCACGTGGTACACTTTGACCAATCAGCAAGCTGGAAATTACTGAGCCATCTTATAAAAAAGCATGGTACGAGCAGCGAGCTCCCTGGTACGAGTTAGCTACACGCAGCCGCTGTCGCGAACAGCGGCTGCGTGTAGTTAGGTACGAGTATTGTACGGTACACACGTACATGTATACGTACTCTGTTCCCTTGCTGCTAAATTGATGATTAAATGTGATGGATGGAACAATCCTTGACAGAAAAAAACAAACAAACAACAAAATAGTATCGTGGTACAGTACAGGGAATTCATATGAATTATGATTACTTGTTTTCATTTTGATTTCAGTTGAATTTATACCGTTATTTATGAGTTACAAATTAGAATTGTTACTGCCAAACAGGATCAGGAGGTATTAAGGAGGGGGCGTGGCACAGGCGTGGCATCATACATGGGGGGGCGCCGTACGGATGATCTTTTCTGTAATGTGATGCTTTGTTCACAAAGATGTCGTGTATGGCCGGCGGAACCGGGGGGGGGGGGGGGAGCCTCGGGCCCCCCATTTTTCTGCCACATATAAAGGAATACATATTAAAGGGGTCATCACTTTGGGCCCTCTACCTTTTTTTTTTTTTTACCCGGAAGTACGTACGTATAAGTAGCACTAGAAAGAAATAGATAAAGATCTTGAATTGTGAGGACGTGATGTTATGTTTTTGCGCTGTTCAAATTAGACCCCTTTTCTTTTGTTGCTTGTCAGCTAAAATAGAAAGAGAAAGATGAGCTGAAGACCTTTCTTTTTTTTTTTTTTTTTTTTTTTTTGGTTGTCAGGTAGTCTGAAACTCGGATATTATGGAAGAGGAGAGATGAGCTGAGAAACTTTTGTGTGTGTGTGTGTGTGTGTGCTTGTCAGCTGAAGAAAGAGCTGAGAGACCATTTTTTTTTTTTTTTTTGCTTCAGTTTTTTAGCTCATGAAACCTGGCAGTGCCCCTGTTGAACCCACGTACAGATGTAAAAACGCCCACAAACGTAAAAATACATCTCCCACAAATGTAGAAAATCGCCGACAAATGTAGAAATTGCATGGACATCAGACACAAATGTAAAAAAAAAAACGCCCTCTATAATGTAGAAATGATTCCAAAACGTCGCCCACAAATATAAAAACGTCAAAATTAATACATTGATAGACCTACAGTACTTCTTATCTATACCTATCAGGGCTGCTTTATATATGTCTCATACAATGCAATGAAGACATTTTTTATTGTTCTTTTTGGTTGAGTCAATACCCCCTTCCCTAGCTCTTATAAAATGAAGTTAAGGAATATATATAATTTTGATAGTGTCAACAGTTATAAATAGAATTATGGTTAGTGAATTATGTATTTTAAACAAGATGGGTGAACACTGTTCTCATATTCGCCGTTTGTTTTTGCTTTTGTTTGATATGTCAATACGATGTCAATGCCATTTTTTCCTCATCTCTCTCTCTCTTCAAGTTTGTTTGTTTGTTTTTTTCTTTCTCCCATTATACTGGCCAGGTTTATGGTCATCGACTTGAATGTTATTTGTATACTATCTTCAAAGGTATAACCCTGTGAATGCATATGATAATGTGTGTGTAAACGCTAGCGTATGCTTTTACGCATGCGTGTGAGCTAGTGTCAACTTGTCAAGTCCCTAGTATGTGTTCATGTGCACTATAGTCCACATAATGTGATTGTAAACTCACTCTAAAAGAGCGGAAAAGGAAGGTGCAAACATGCATTGTCAGCTTCGGTGTAGATGCAAGTGTGTCCGTGAAAACGCCGGTAGTCGTTTAAAATTGATTATAATAATACCCTTTCGCTGGGTTACGCTATGTAATGCGGAGTATAAATGTATGTGTATGTTTGTGTGGGCGTATATTGGTGCATGTGCCAAAGTTTTTGCCAAAGGGAGGTGTACGCTGTATGTGAGGGGTAAAAATGTTGAGTGTGTTCAAGAGTGTAATTGTATCCGTTTTTATCTGCATTTATGAATGTTTTAATGTCTGACGGTTTTTAATGTTATATCTGTGTTTTAGAAACAGAGTTGTGAAACGAATAAGCAATACTACACGTTATCATAAAACTATCAGAACCTGTTCAGTAATGTAAGATGTCAATGTCATTATTTTTTTCTTCTCTCTCTCTCTTTAAGTTTGCTATTTTTTTTTTCTTCCTCTTATTATACTGGCCAGGTTTATGGTTGCCTACTTGAATGTGTTTGTGTTCATCTTTAAAGGTATAACCCTGTGAATGCACATCAGGTGCATTATTCCACATCATGTGAGTATAAACACACTCTAAAAGAGCGAAAAAAAGGGAAGGTGCAAACATGCATTGTCAGCTGGGTGTAGATGCAAGTGTGTCCATAACGCCGGTATTTGTTTACGTATCGATTACATAATACCCAAACGCAAAATATTTGGGTTACGATATGCAATGCGGAGTATATAAATGTGTATGCTTGTGTGGGTGTATGAAAATATGTGATGCGGTATGAGTCAAAATTTTTGCCAAAGGGAGGTGTACGCTGTATGTGAGGGGTAAAAATGTTGAGTGTGTTCAAGAGTGTAATTGTATCCGTTTTTATCTGTACAATGTTTAAATGTCTCACTGTTTTTAATGTTAGCTCTGTGCTTTGGAAATTGAGTTGTGAAATGAATAAGCAATGTTATAACAGTGCTATCATATAATTATATCTGTTCTGTAATGGAAGTTGTTGTTTTTTTTTTTCATAAGCAATTTGTATGTGATATTGTTAATGTTATGTTGTATTACTGTGTAAACTACCTCAATTCGGCCTGTTAGGCTGCCATGGTAGTTGTCTTTCAAACCATGAATAAATAAATAAAATATGTGTACGACTAACCGTTAGATACTATAGCGTGTGTGGGGAGATGTGTGTCTGTATGCATGTCTGTAAATGTGTTGCGGTGTGCTGCGTGTCACACCTTTCCGGGCAAGCTACGCGTGCTTGTTGCGAGTACAGTAGGGATTTTCCAGCACGCAGGCCAATTTTCTGGGGATTCGACGAACAAGGATGTTGACGATCGAGTTCCGTAGATCCTACTTGCGTCTTACCTGCTAGATGCGTGCTGATTACCTGCTACTTGCGTGTATTCTGTGTGACCTGGGTGAGGAGCTTCGAAACCGATCCGTTTTCAGTTTACGATCAGCGTGGGAATTGCTTTCAAGGTGCTGCCGCTGTAAGGGCCTCCTGTATTGGTGTTCTGCGTACCTTCTGCGGGCAACCCCCGTGCGAATCAACCGCAGAACACCAGTATAGGAGGCCCTTAATTACCCACATAGCAGACTGACGTCGAAAAGACGTCTTAATTTGGTCGCAACTGGTATAACTGGTCGCACGTCATATTATGACCAGAAAATGACGTGATTTCGACGTTTTTTTGCAACGTATTTGTCACGTCATGTTAGGGACCTCGTAATGACGTAAAGTTTACGTCAGTTTTCCGTCATGTGTTTTCCAATTGTTAGTGACTTATTAATGACGTAAAATTTACGTCGATTTTGCTACGTATTTTTCACGTCAAATTAACGACGTTTCAATGACGTACGTAAGATTCAAGTTGCTTTGCGACGCATTTAGCACGTCATGAAAATGACGTAATAATTACGTCAAATTTACTTTGTTTTGCGACAAATTCCTGACGTCATATAAGCGAAGTACAGAAGACTAAAATTTAGGTCAGTTTTGCGTGCATTCTCCACGTCATACTAACGCCGTATAACTGCCGTAAAATCTACGTCACTTTGCAACGTATTTTTGACGTTATATTAACGACTCATTGATAATATAAAGTTTACGTCAGTTTTTCGCTGTACTTACGACGTCATATAATCAACGTATTACTAGACGTAAAATTTACGTCAATTCAGGACATATTTATGACGTCATATTAACACCGAATAAATGACGTCAAATTTACGTTGCTCTTTAAGGTGTTTTTCATGTCATCCCAGCGACGTATTCCCTGATATTAGAGACACGTCAGAATGACGTCAATTTGAAGTCATTATAGTCGTCTTTTTGGCATAAATAATCACAGAAGATCGACACCATTTAGACGTCTAATAAGCTGACGTCAAAAAAATCACATTTCTGCTCATAATGGAAGACATCTAAAAGACGTCATATTTGTGACGTCTTTCTAACCTCTTGGTGCTCATACAATGACTCCATAAAATTAGATTTCTAATTTAAAGACAAGATCTGACGTAAAAAAAAACCCGTCTTTTTGACGAAAGTAAACAAAATGGACGTCATATAGATGTCTTAAACTGACGTGAAATATGGCGTGTTTTTGCTTAAGTAGAAGTAGTCCAAAAGACGTCATATTTGGTGGTCATATTATAGAGAATTCTTAATGACGTGTAAATTACGTATAAACGATATGTTTGTGACGTTATTCTGACGTGATATTTTGTCTTTCAAGTAGTAATCTAAACGTCATTAAGGCGTCTTTGTACAACCAGCTAGACGTGAGACAGACGTCACAAATATGATATATATCTTTTTGACGTCTTCCATTATGAGCAAATATTGTTGCAACATTGTTGTGTCACGTTTATATGTATATAATATATATATATATATATATATATATATATATATATATATATATATAATATATATATATATGTATATACGGGCAAAAAGTTGTAATGCTTATGATTACTAAACTAGTTCACAATATGTAGGCGCAATTGAAATAGAACATTATGTGTTCATAAGACAAGTTGAAAGTTTGAATAACGTAACAAAAGAGTGTACGTAACAAAAGAGTGTACAATTTCATACAATTTTATGATTATGACCAGGAAGTTTATTTTTTTCAGACGTGAACAACGACCTCTCTTTTTTGACCTTCTTTTATTTTCTTTCAAAATAAATCTTGATTATTATTACTTTTTTAGCATGCACAAGACTTTTGCAAGTAACGGTATGCTGCACACCTACAACATCCAAAACACACAAGCACATAAACACACAAACACACAAGTACATAAACACACAACACCCACACGAACTCTCTCACACTCACACACACGCACACACACACACACATAGACACACACAGCAAGTGCATGGAAGATGCAATCATTGCGCTGTCAGGCGCCCGTCGAGTTATCGGTATACTTAAAGAAAAAAAAAACAACAACAACTGCAACATCTTGCTCATGTAAGATTCCGTACTTTTGTCCAGGCTTGATATGGAGCTAGAACACTATGTATTGCTAAAATATCATTATCCAAACGTGCAATAATATATCATGTCAGTTTCCTATGAATCTGCATCTTATAAAACTCGTCAGTAGCGTTTATAACTCTGATGTGATGCTCGATGTTCCATCTAAATGAAAGATCTTGAATTTGGTTAATATCGGGTAAAGTAGCTTTCTTTTGATATAAACTATTTACCATTAGGGCCTAAAAATGAAGTTCTTTCGCCAAATGACAACACGCAATGAAACAGTCTTTTCACAACGCTTCAACAAATGTAAATATTATTTGAGAATCGGAGTTATGGGTTGACTTTTTTATTTCTCTCTCTCTGAAAGTAGACATTTGGTTCTGCTGATATAATAAAGTTCATGCGGATGAAGTGCTATCATAGTGCTCCATTTTCTCATTACTTTCTAAATGTGTACAATATTCTTGTGCGTGTGTGTGTTTATACGATTGCACGACTTCGAGACAAGAAACCATGAATTACTTCTTTGAGTGTAAGTCGACGACAACTGGTTTGTGCACATTTAGACTTATAAACCTAACCGAAAATCTGATACCAATAAATGCTGGTTGGAACTTGGCTTCTGATGGTTTCTACATCGATCATGAATTTTCATGAAAATATGCATGTAATTGTCGTGTAAAGTGTATCTTAATTTATAGGAATTAAACACAATGATTATAGTCCCAATAATTTTTTTTTAAAAAGATGTTTGAAATATCGCGCAGCTAGAAACCAATAATGACATACTCAATTTGTAATCGAGTATGAATGATGGAATGGAAATGTTTTTTTTTTAACAACATTAAAAGAGAATGTAACATTTGGAAAATATTGGAAATAGGAAAAATATATCAAATACTTTTAAAGTTGAAATTGAATAAGTTAAACACAGTTGTTAGATCAAATTTCATAATGATATTAATAGAACATGACTTTTACCAGTCTTAATGCTTATTACTGGTCATAGACTGGTCGTAACGACGTCATAGCTACGTCATACGATTTGCTACTGTGTCGATCATGAATATTCAGGAGATTGAATTTAACATGCAAAATCTAGTGAAAATAAGGAAAAACATTAATAATTACAGTATTTATGATGGGTTTAAGCTTTAAACTGTGTCAGAAATTGTATGTTTCATTTTCATCTTATTCGAACTAATCCAATCTTGTGTTATGGAGACATATTTTCATATTTTCACAAAATTGTGGCCTAGTTTAGTAACCATGCCATGAAGCATTACAACTTTTTGCCCGTTTATAAAGAAACGTGATGCAACTGTCCAGTAGCTAGGAATAGGTGGTAGACATAGGCATAGGAATAGGATTTAGGACTTTAGGAGTAAACGATTAGATTCGTAGGATTGTACCTGCAAAGATGCCCACACCTTTGTTAGATCTTGTAATTAACATAGTAATTAGTGTATCTCGACTTGAAAAAGACGTCAAATTGACGTCTTATTCAAGACGTCAAGAAGAAAAAGACGTCAAATTGACGTCTTTTTTCTTTCTTTATTTTCGTCAAAGTGACGTCTTTAAGACGTCTTTTTCAGTACTAATACACGTAAAATGACGTTATTCTGACGTGATATTTTGTCTTTCAAGTTGTAATTTAAACGTCATTAAGGCGTCTTTGTACGACCAGTTAGACGTCAGACAGAGGTCACAAATATGACGTCTTTTTGACGTCTTCCATTTGAGCAAAGATGCGACATTTTACGAAGACGTTTAAATGACGTCCATTATCTTTGTTTATTTACGTTGTTGAGACGACATATTAGACGTCAGAAAGACGTCTAAATATGACGTCTTTTTTACGTCTTCTATTTGAGCAAGATGACGTAATTTTGTCGACAGTTTACGACGTCTTTTTTACGACGTCTTTCTGACGACAGCGCTGACGTGAAATAGACGTCGTTCTGACGTGTCTCTGCTATCAGGGTATGGCGGCAGTAGGAGTCCTATACCTCAGTCGCAGGCAACTCCCACGCAGGTACTTTGCAGCTATAGCTGTAACGCAGGTTCAGTCCCCCCATGTCGCTCGTAACATGAAAACGGATCGGTTTTGAAGCTCTCACGCAGGTCACACGGAATACACGCAAGTAGCAGGTCGCAACGTAGCTTAATTGTCCGGAAAGGTGTGACAGGGCCTTAATATTTGCAAAGGCGCCCACGGCCCTTACTTACAGAATTCCTGAATCAGCCCCTGTCAAAGTGTTAAAAAAAATGAAAAAAAAAAGAAAAAAAAAAAGAATCATAAACGCCCACTAATGTAGAAATGGTTTATAGTAACCTCGTCTACAAATTTGTATTGATTGCAAAGTGAGAGACTGGTTGAAATTATTTCATTTGTGAAATAGTCACTGTTATAAATAATTGTAAAGTTTGACAATTATTTATGTTTGTTTACCCTTTATAGGGGCTGTTTTGTTTCCATAATAGAATCTATGCAACGTCAACTGGAGACTGTCAGCGTCATCATTAACCCGGCTTACAACAGTATTTATTGCAACTCTGAGTTTCATGCAACCTCCATGAGGCGCAATCATCAGGCTGGAATTGCCTGATGATTGCGCCTCATGGAGGTTGCATGAACCGCGTGAACTTGTTCCAATACTTCTGTCTATATATATATATATATGTATATATATATATATATATATATATATATATATATATATATATGATATAAATTTCCCGGATAATCTGCGTCCATCAAGCCACAGATAATATAGTTCTGGGCGATGGGTCACTGTCCCACGAGATCAACACCCGCGAGTCATAGCCTACGATCAAGTTCCCCATTGAAAGAAGGTCCATGACTAATACAGCCCATATATTTTATGAGTTCAATACTACAGGCAAATATAAGGCCCACGAGTTCTGCACTATAAGTAAAACAGTCCATGGGTTCGACTTCGACATTATACAACAAAACGACGGGACTTGATGTGTGGGTCTCGCCTTGTTGGCTCAGTGTCGAACTCATGGGCTAAATGACTCATGGGATGGGCTGTAAAACTGGTGGGACTCATGGGCTGTATAATCCATGACCCGATACGTCCACATACGGATATTTACGCTTTTATACGGTTATACTTGCGTAAGTCTGCATCCACGGTGACTCGATCCCCGCCAAATTATGAAAATTTCAAAAATTTCGCAGGCTTGGTGCCGCAATTTTTCACGAATAATACTTACGACCCTGCCGTTGCCTGCGTCTGTGCTGCGTCCACTTATCCGTATCTATCCGCGGCCAACGTGACTCATCGTAAGCGACTGTGTGACGGGCACAGCAATGGGGAGGGAAGATCTCGCTCTACGCTATCAAGCGCTTCTATACTCCTTAATATGAAGTCCGAGGTGGGCGGGAAGTACAAAGACCCCCCTCCAAGGAGCAGACAAAATCATTCTCTATTGTCTTTTTTTTTTCATGTTATCTGTTAATAATAAGATGTAGGCCCATTGTGTTGAAAAATTATTGGCAATTCATTCGCAGGTAAACAGTGAACATTTTTTTTTCATTGTTATTATTCCGACATTAAAGGCATTATTTACCATTTGCAGATAAAACAAAAACCAATCTTTAGTGCTTCAAAATAGTTCTAAAATGTGAATTAGGGATAGAAACAGCCAATGTAAAAAAAAAAGAATGTTAATCAGTATTGTATAATCAATGTTATAAGTATTGCTAAATATACAAAACATGCAAAATGGGAACAATATTTATGAGAAAATTGCATCCAGAATAAACTGTCTACAGGTATGGTTTATTGGGGAAAAAATAGTGATATCTCCTTACATAGCTATTAGACTGTATTGCAAAATTTTTCATGTGGTAGGATGTTTTATGATTTCCCTTACCTGACCTATACATATGAATAAAATATGATAACTCGAACATTTTTTAATCACTGCTCCAAATGGTAAACAATACCTTTAAAATGATCGCTTTAAGGAAAACAATGCAAACAGTATGTGCGAATATGTATCCTGCTAAACTTATTGTTAGTGGGGAAAACAAAAGAAAAGTCGCGCTTCATGAGAAAAAATAATACCGAGGGAAGATCCTACTGTATACCGCATGGATACAAGGCCAAAGCACAAAGACCCCCTCATGCAGTTAAACATATATTAATATAATGATTTTCTATTGTCTTTTTCATGTCATCTGTAAACATGCATTGTGTTGAAAGAATGTTGGGAATTAATTCGCAGGTAAACGGAGTATACATAAAATTCCGACATTATAAAAGCATCATGATGAGAAATGTAAACAATGTGCGAATGCTTTTGTTTCCTGTAGGATATTGTCTGGGGATGACGCACTCAAAAAATGAATTGGTATAAACCAACACCTTGCATGTTGTCACGAAGCCTTATGGAAAGGTTTAGTTAACACTGAAAATGTCGGATATACAAGTACCATTTCATCATTATTACGCTTTTAAGATGCAGGAATGGAAAATCCAACATTGATAGTACTGTGTATTTAACATTATTTTAGCGTTGGATCAACCATTTCTTTTTAAGCGTTTAATGCAACGTACGATCTTTGCAGTGTATTGGACTAATTGGTAAACTGTCTTTGCTGTGTATTGGACTTATTTGTTAGAGGGGAACGGGGCTGATCCAGGAATTCTGTAGGGGGGGGGGGGGGGCGGGGCGTGACTAATATTTCTGGTGCCACTTCCGGGTTTCATTTCATTTTGTTCTTTTTATTTCTTCTGTTTTTAACGAAAAATAAAGGGGGGGGCGTGCGCCGGTTGCGCCCCCCCCCCCTCTGGATCCGCCACTGGGGAAAAGAAAAGAGAAGTCTTGCTCTATAAAAGACGTCAAGAGGGACAATAGAGAGCGAAGATTTCGCTCTATGCCATAGTGGATGGCAAGGTCGAGGTGGGCGGGAAGTACAAAGACTCCCCCTCGATCCAAGGAGCAGATAACACGCATAATTATTTTCTATTGTCTTTTTCACACCATCTTGACATTTGAAAAGCGATTAATTCTTTTTCCTCGGTCAACCATGCATACAGTCAATATTATACTTGGCAGTCTGGTACACTGCTCAGTTAATAATACAGTTCGATTTTTTTTTCCTGCATTTTCCACGGAAATCATACATGAAAATGCATGTGTATCTGACAACAACAAAATAGAAAAAATGCATTCATAGTAATCAAACTATGATAATCACGACAATCTTAAGTATTTGTACATAATGCTATGAAATCAAAGAAATCAATGGTACACTTACGCCTATGTAAAAAGGGGATAAAGGCATGAATCTGCCATCTAAAGCAAGACAGTGCTTGATAGTAGGCTTCACACATTGTTACCTGTGAAACCAACACATCCTCTTTATGGGTCTCAACATCCACCGTTAAGTGGAACAAAACATCATCAACAACAAGCGACCAAAACATGCATAAATAAACAAATTAACAAAAAGTAAATAATAAACATGGTTAGATACACAAACATTTTTCTTTCAGTTTTATTGTAAAGTGAGCATGGTTTTCTCCATCAAAAAAAAAAAAAGTTCTAGTCAATCATAGTCAATATTGAATTTCCTGGGCCTGACGTAGATTTTTTTTTTTCAGTGAAAGAAGAAAAGTCATTTCTGTTTCGTATTTTTGAAGCGTTTCTTTTTTTTAATCTAAAAGATACTAAAAGCACATACACTCACTGTTGTCAGCACATAGAGCAGACTGCAGCAAGGAGATCTCTTTCTGCTGTGAGAGTACTAGACAGTCCTAATTACTAATATGATACGCTCTTTTACACCTGTCCATATGGCACATCTTGTAACCAGTGTAATCACGCATAACTTCAGCGGAGAGCAATTGTCTATACTTTCAGCCATGGCATAATCCCTTCACTGACTTTGCGTGTTTTGGGTCCGATATTGTACACAAGTGCCATTGGGTAAACTGTGCAGCTATAATTCAGCGCTGTGGATATGATTTAATAAAAAGTTGTAATAATATTCTTAAGATTAAGAAGTTAAAGCATCTCGATTTAGAAATACATAGGAGTTATATGATTATTTTGTAATGCCAAAAACGTTCAAATCAATGTGGAACATTTTTAAAATTCTCATAATGACGTCAATACCAAAGGTTTATCTTCGACAGCAATTTCGGAGTAGTCTATCCGTTTTGCAAAACCTTATTAAGTTAAAATCCGAAGTCACTTGTGTTGACATTATTCATTTTTCTAGTTTAATGTAAGTCGGGATTAAGTATATAAATATATAAAGTATAATAGGCTTCAAATATGAGAATAAGAAAAGACTTCTTCTTTCATTTAAAAAAAAAAAAAAATCTACTTGGCGTCGGGTCCTGGAATAAACTACTTTGGCGGTTCTTCAATGTGTGTTGATCGACGTCGGTGCTCAGCCAATGAATCTTTGAGATTGCATTACAGGCAACTATCTACCACGCCTTTCGAGGTTTCTTCCTAGTCGACTAATTTTTAGTCGACTACGACGTCATTCCGGCCAGCAGCATAATGATCTCTACAGATGAGTGTGTGGCCAGCAGCCCCAGAGCAGCCCCTTCAGAATCGCGCCATCTATCGACGAGTGATCACAGAATAATGGCTAAAAACGTTTAGACTATTAATACTATAGAGTACCTGATAATTATGCTTTATAGCTTCAGCTCATTTTGAACACTCATTCAGTATAATTGCTACATATATACTTCTTGATAAACTTTTGACACAGAGGTACGCACTACAGACTATCAACAGCAATGAATTGGTTGAGAGGGATGATGTCCCATCTCGGGTTGCTAAGGTAGCGCAAAAGTGACATTCTCCATTAGAAATTGGTAACAAAGGTTTGGTCTTCAAACAGTCAGGCATTCATTCATTCATTCATTCATTTTGGCAAAATATAAAACAATATACAACTTACAGGTCATTACATAGAAACCATTATAGGCCAGGACTTCTAAGAAGCAATAACGTGCTTGTGGCTGGAGCCCTCAAACAAAAAATGTAAAATACATACAATCAACCAATACTGACTTGTTGTGACATGGACCAGTGCATACAGAAGATTAGTCCAAATTGAAATAACATATAAAGACCATAGTGTACTTGATTCATCTGTTATCAAACACAAAGACATAGTTTACTTTAATTTGTTGGCACACACATACATACACACACACACACACACACACACACACACACACACACACACACACACACATACACACTCACACATACATCCTAAGTCCACAGAGAATGATAGATGAGAGAAAGAAATGCAGAGGAAGAAAGGAAGTCTACCTAGACAGTCATGGAAAAGCAGAAGCGGAAAGGAGAAAAAAACCTTCTGAAGCAAGATCGCGAGCGGATTATATATATATATATATATATATATATATATATATATATATATATATATATATATATGTATGTATATATATATATATATATATATATATATATATATATATATATATATATATATATATATATATATATATATATATATATAAGTTAACGAATCAGTAGAAGAAGAACGCCGTGGAAAAAAAAAAAGATAAATCCTAGATCTTGAAGATCTTAAAAACGGAGCATAGCTCTCAAATACTGAAAGGCAAGGTCACACTCTTCATCAGTGCCCATGGTGTGACAAAAGATCTTAATCAAACCCGTTTCTGATTAAGATCTTTTGTCACACCATGGGCACTGATGAAGAGTGTGACCTTGCCTTTCAGTATTTGAGTCCTATGCTCCGTTTTTAAGATCTTCAAGATCTAGGATTTATCTTTTTTTTTTTTTTTTTTTTTCACGGCGTTCTTCTTCTACTGATTCGTTAACTTATTATCATCAAGATGCCGAGCAGACCAATTTTCTTTATATATATATATATATATATGTATATATATATATATATATATATATATATATATATATGTATATATATATATATATATATATATATATATATATATATATATATATATATATATATATATTCATTATCATAACATAAATTTATATATCGATAAGCGTCTATCAATAAGCTGACGCGGATATACCAAGCAAAAACGACTGAATATTCTAGTGACCAGAAGAAAAATGAATAGTAAATCAAAATGCTTAAAGGGTGTGTACAGTTCTGGTCGAGGTGAGGATTTAGCTTTTAACATTTTGCGAGATATTCAGAAACCACTCTATGAGATGTCAAAGAGCATGCAGTTCTAAGGGGTATCAAAAGTTTATTCGATGAAAATCGGTTTTGAAATGGCTGAGATATCCAAAAACAAGGTGAAACAAAGAGATCCTAATAAAGTTGTGGCATGTCGCCTTTTATTATTAGCACTTTTTTGGATATCTCAGCCATTTGAAAACCAATTTCATCAAATAAACGTTGAATCATTCTTAAAATTACATGATCTTTCATATTTCATAAGAGGCTTTTCATTGTCTCACATAGGAATGTTCAAAACATGAATCCCCACCTCAACCAGTACTGTACAGTCCCTTTAATGTCATCACCTCACGAGTCTCCCATCAACCTCACAGAAATCTTTACTATCTTTCTGATAACAAGATAACGTTTCTTTTCAGACAAAAGAAAATCAAACTTGTGTGTTGCAGTTACTATGGCATATCAAATTATTGTAGACATTGAATAGCAGATACAATGACGCCGAGGGGAATGGGCGGTAGCATCTAGGATATCAAGTCCCCCTCCAACGGAAAAAAAAAAATGATGGTTCAGCTTTAAGCATTTTTGGAGATGCTTAGAAACCACTCTATGAAATGTTAAAGAAAGAAATGAATGAAATATGAAAAAGCTCACAATTCTAAGAGGAATTCGAAATTTAATTGAAATAGGCCCTAAATCGGGTTTGAAATGGTTGAGATATCTAAAAACAAAGTAAAACAAAGCGACTGAAGTGCTTATAAAAGGTGGGACCCACTTTTTACTAGGGTCGCCTTGTTTTAGATATCTGAAAACCAATTTTTCATCAAATAACCTTCTAATTCCTCTTAGAATTATAATAACATGCTTTTTCATAGTTTCATGAGGTTTCTCATTAAAAATCATCATAAAAAACGTTGGAAACCTGAAGCCCCATCTCAACGGAAACTATACCACCCCTTTAACTTGAACATGGGCTGGAAATAGAATAGAATAATATGCCTTTACAGATTAATGCTCGTTAATAAAGCGCTATTCATTTTCTTTTATGAGATATATAATCATAATCAGCTTTCTACTCTTCCGCTAGTTTTAGGCGCCCTATAAAGAGCAGGTGTTTCCTCACTTTTGCTGTAATTAATAATCATGGGAAAGCAAATAATTTGAAATCATCAAATTAACATCTGCATAGATGACATATCAGAGTATACAGAAAAACCAGCATTAAAAAAAGACAGGCATAATATTATATACACCACACCATGGTGTCAAATCTCCTCACACCACCACTGTACATCACCCACCGGACTAAAATTTAGTTCGGTGACATCACCGGTCATGAGTAAGCTTGTTGGTCACATAATATCTGCTGCCCTCAACGTAAAAAGGGTCTTAGCATATCGATGCAAGCTTTTTCTTCAGATGATTTAGCTACGTTGCGTTGTTGTTGCAAATCAGTCAGTCGAGTGGAAATTGGAAAACGCCGTCAACATGGGGAAATCTTTTGCCAACTTTATGTGCAAAAAATTCTTTCATCCTTCGTCATACGCAAACATCAAAAGAGTGAGTTTGCTTGTAGTGTTAGACTCGTTGGAAGCAATCGCTATCTGCGTGCGCTGCTGCATCATAGTGTAGAAACGTAAACTTTACATTGTTAGTCCCACTCGTTGACGTGTGTGCGGGTTGACTCTTTCCTTTGAATTTCATAGAGACCTACTACAGCTACATGTAGGCCTAAAATACATGTACCTGTAGTAAATGATGCACACTGTAAGCTTATCACTAATCACCAGCCAGTAAGTTCTACTGTCACAACACACGCAAATCACATAATGGCAAAATCGTGAAATAGGCCCCACCGCAGTGCGCGTGCACCCGTGCGTTAGCAAGCAAGGTTAGGTTAGGGTTTAGGGTTAGGTAGGGTTGTATTTATGGTTAAATTGGCCATTAAATTAGTCAAGGGATATTAGGGAGTCCTTCCGTAGAAGACCAAAGAAAAAAAAGGGAGAAAGGGAGGACGAAAGATGCTATGCTGTGGAAATCGGCCCCACCGCCGTATGCATCTCGCATAAACGCCGTTTGGTGGGGCCGCATTCACGAGTATTATACTGTGGAAGAAAGCCCCACCGCCGTGCTTATCTACCGAAGAACGCCACACGGTGGGGCTGAGTTCACAAGTATAAACAGGCGAGCCGCCGTAGTATTTGTACGGACACGTAGTGGTGGGGCCTATTTCACGAGTATGCCCAATTCATATACTTGCATACTCATTCACAACAGGGAGGAAACTCCCTTAGCCCCCTCCAAAAATCCCTCCAAAATCCCAAATTTCGCCGTCAAAAGTGCAGAATTGGCGCGACTTTCCAGAAGCGCGCATGGATTGAGCCCAGTTTGTAGAGTACGGGTTGCTGAAAAAGCGCTAAAAATCGAGAAGTATTGGTACGCTGTTCTCTTGCAGGATTTTTTGCTTATCACAAGCTTGGAGTGTGATGGTATCCTCAAAAACGCAAAAGAAAAACAAAAGTTCCGTACGTGCCGATGCAGTGTCTCGATGTACAAGGGTTGAATGCAAGTGCCGATTCCCCAGTATTCGGTCACCAACGGGCGCCGCAACGTCGCCGATGTAATTGTGCGCCAACAAGGTAGTGCGCAGCGCGTTTTTCAGCTGCCTTGAACACGCATTGACTTTGAACGTGCATATCGCATGACCGAATACTGGCGGTGACCGTATTCTGGGGAATTTTCAATGTGATATATTTTGGGATTTTGTGAAATTCTATGTGATATTTAACAAAATAAAAATTGAGATTAAAGAAATTTGATATATTTCACATACATTGCTGTAGATATGATGTATACATGTATGTATTATTTTAGTTTGAAAAATATTGCAGAAAAGTTTAAATGACCGAATACTGGGGGTTTTACCCTAAATATTTACTTTGATGCAATGTTCTCACTCTGTGCTGTGTACATGTACATCCACATACAATTTTGTAATGCACATCCTTCATAAAAACTTCCATGCCAATGTTAAAGATTGTTTAATACTTACCTTGTATAGCTTGCTTTTTTTTAAGGTGTATTGATCTTTTTTGCTTCTTCTTTGATAGGTTTGGCTTGCAGAACAGCGACATGACAGTGAAAAGAAAAAACAAGATGCTCTTAGAGCAGAGTATGAAAGGGAACAAGAAATATTTGATAACAGGTAAGATTAAATTGAGGAAAACCTGTGAAATCTTTTAACTGTATCTTCATTATACAATTATGCATGAGCTATCTGAGAAAATGAAGTTTTTGAGTCTGAGTGTTTGCTGTCAGAGTAAAAGATGTGAAGTTAGAAACCCCAAGTTTTTAAGTGACTTAAGTAAAAGCAACCAGTTCATAAATCATGAGATCATGCAAAAGACTGAAAGAAATGACTGTGATGTGAAAGTAACTGGGCATAGGGTTGTAGGTCTCTGTGATACCGTATATTTAACGTAGTGAGATTCATTTGTAGTTGTTCACATTTCAGCATAATAAAATACATCAAGGGAAAGGGTAGGGTTATATGCACTGCCATCAATGTGTCATGTTTGTCCATTTCCTGCTCTAGAGGATGTGGAGACCAAGAAGGCATGGACTGGATGTGTCTGACCTGGGATGAGGATGTGCCGCATTGGCTGCGGCCTGACCCGCATTGTAGTTTGCAGGCACAAACCCTTGTTGGTCGTAATGGAGTCAGCGCCAAGACTACTACATGCACCACCTTGGCACAGTCCCATAGGCCCTGTACTGTAGCTTCTCCCTGGGTTGAGAGGCTGCAAGTGCCAATGCGGTGCATGTAGTAGTCATGGCGCAGACTCCTTTACGACCAACAAGGGTTTGTGCCTGCAAACTACCCGCATTTCTGGATAGGGCCACTCTTCACATGGATAATTGATGTTAGACATTCAAGCCTTTGCCCACAAATCTTGGACACCTGTAACAGAAAATTAAGATCAGGATTGAGTTGAGTCAGGGCATTGTCATCTTATTTTCGAAAGTGAGAATGTATTCACCCTGAGTTTGTTGTTTGTCATAAATTCAAATGACATCCTTGTTTTTGACATTACACCAACCTTGCATTACATTCACTCAGCTCCCTGATGCAGAAGAACACAATCAATATTGTGTATTGAGAGTGTGCCAACTCAAGCATTCGTCAGGTGCGCTAGTTGTTCAAGTGAACATGATTGAGATTCTTGTCATGGAAGTGAAAATTTCTTGGAAAGAACTAGTTATTAGCATTTTTCTTGTTATTGCTGTTATTGTTATGATTATCCAGGCAGTTGATGGGTGACGTCCGGGTGAAGCATGGGCTGACCTTCATGTATGAACCTCCGAAGGGCCTGAAGCAGGAGGAGAAAGACACCGAACAGGAGTACAAGTTTGAGTGGCAGCGGGGCGCCCCCAGGGAGGGCTTCGCCAAGGATATGGACGTGCAAGATCAGCCATTCGGTATTGCCGTCAGGAATGTGCGTTGCATTCGCTGCCGAAAGTGGGGTCACGTCAACACAGACAGAGAGGTAAGAGATATAATATCTTATGCCCCCCCCCCCAAAAAAAAGAGAGTATTTATATATATATATATATTACAATGTATTGTATCATGTTAGGAAACCTGCCTGCCCTGAAAATGTTCTATCCCTGACTTTATGAGCTTTTCATATTAAAGGTATAGTGTAGTACTGGTGGAGATGAGGATTGAGCTTTTAACTTTTTCTGAGATAAAAGTTTATTTAATAGAAAATCAGTTTTGAAATGGCAGAGATATCCAAAGACAAAGTAAAAGAAAACGATCGTTATAATAGGTGGGCCCCATTTTTTATTCAGATCAGTTGTTTTGGATGTCTCTGCCATTTCAAAACCAATTTTCATAAAATAAACATTGAATTCCTCTTTGAATTACGTGCTCTTGTATTATATGCTCTTATACATTATATGGGTCCTGTCATTAAAGGACAAGTTCACCTTCATAAACATAAGGATTGAGAGAATGCAGCAATATTAGTAGAACACATCAGTGAAAGTTTGAGGAAAATTGGACAGTCGATGCAAAAGTTATGAATTTTTAAAATTTTTGTGTTGGAACCGCTGGATGAGGAGACTACTAAGGCTCGTGATGTCATATGAGTACAACAGTATAAAGAAAATGTAAAGAAAATTCAACATATTTTCACTTTTTTTGCACAATAAAAGAGCACTTGACTTGCCTCTTTCTAAAGGCAATGGGAGTAATATTACCCATAACATATGTCAGTAATGAGTCAAGGGAATGTGTACTTTTTTCAAAAGATGAAATTTTTTGAAATTCTGTTTATATTTTCCTTATATTGTTGTACGCATGTGACATCATACACTGCAGTAGTCTTCTCATCCAGCGGTGACTGCACAAAAACTTTAAAAATTCATAACTTTTGAATGGATTGTCCGATTTTCCTCAAACTTTCAATGATGTGTTCTACTAATATTGCTACATTCTCTCAATCCTTATGTTGATGAAGGTGAACTTGTACTTTAATAATAGTATTGTAATGGTGTCATCAGTTTCACTTCTTTGTGCAATCCAAAATTTCAGTGGCCATAACTGTTTGAAGTTTTTCTGTTTGAATATGAATGTCAACCATTGTTCTCATATCAGATGTCCGAGCAGTTGCTAATTGAAGCAAGACCGTAATGATGTATAGAAGTTTTGTGAAAAAATAGAATGAAATAGTATCCGTGAATGTTCATCATTATCCATTTATACTGTCATGAAGTATTTTAGTGCCTCGTTGTCCATGGTGGTATTTTCAAATATTGTTTCACTACAATTAGCTTTCATATCCTCTATTTCATACACCAGTGTCCAATGTTCGACCATTCCAAGGGGGATGAAGTGGCCGGCCCAAGCGCTGACCAATCTGAGCTGATGGATGAGATGAGAAGAGATGGCTTGACCCTGAAGCAAAATGTGCTGGGCCGGAAAGTGAATGAAGGAGCCAGCAATCAGGTGTGTGTAATTATGACTACATGTTCATCATGAGATCTCTACTTCTACACAGGTCTGTCTGTCATTATTTTGTCATCAGTTGGATTTGAATGAGCTGTTTTCCCTTTTTAAAGGTGCATGGTCCCAGTGTTTTAGTTAAATGCGTACGCGGGCGCACGGCGCAAGTTTTCTATAGAGACCTACGCTATCGACTTCTCTTTGGCGCTTATGCTTTGGCCCACTTTCCCGAGTCCGAAGAAGTCCGATTCAGTGTAGTCAGTGGTCCGATCACAGTTCGGCTCATGAATCGGCTGAAGGGGATGACAGCTTTAGCAAACTTCTTTGTGATGTCACAAAAACAAGCACATATGCACGCACCCTGGCATTACTACAGACTGCGCGATGCGCAAAGAAGACAACAAAGGCAACGTTACTTAGCAACACCTACGCACTTTACTCTTGATGACAGCTCAACTTCGGTAAACTTCGTATCAATGCTAACGATGATCAGCGCCATCTACACTACCGGGACTATGCCCCTTTAATATGTATACGTGTGTATATGGAATATACGTATTCAGATAATTTTTATCTCTGTCACTGTAGATTATTCGTACAAGATTGGGATCTCTTGTATATTCTATCTCATTCAAAATAGTTTCAAGGATTTCGTGAAGGCTGCCAAGTCCATTAAAGGACAAGTTCACCTTCATAAACATAAGGATTGAGAGAATGTAGCAATATTAGCAGAACACATCATTGAAAGTTTGAGGAAAATCGGACAATCCGTTCAAAAGTTATGAATTTTTGAAGTTTTAATGCAGTAACCACTGGATGAGAAGACTACTGCATTGTATGAATAACTTAGATGTCACATGCGTACAACAATATAAGGAAAATACAAAGAGAATTTCACAAAATTTCATCTTTTGAAAAAAGTACACATTCTCTTGACTCGTTACCGACATATGTTAGGGGTAATATCATTCCCCCTGCCTTTAGAAAGAGGCAAGTCAAGTGCTCTTTTATTATGCGAAAAAAGTGAAAATATGTTGAATTTTCTTTACATTTTCTTTATACTGTTGTACGCATATGACTCACAAGCTGTAGAAGTCTCCTCATCCAGCGGTTCCAACACAAAAATTCTAAAAATTCATAACTTTTGCATCGATTGTCCAATTTTCCTCAAACTTTCACTGATGTGTTCTACAAATATTGCTGCATTCTCTCAATCCTTATGTTTATGAAGGTGAACTTGTCCTTTAAGTGTGTCCCTAAGCTGGTTTACTCGAGTATGGCATCTACACCTGTGTCAATAGCATACCGGTGTATGTCAAAGAGGAGGCCAAATGTACATCCCCCCCCCCCCCCCATTGCTTGTTTGATGTTATAGAGATACACAAACTGCAAGGCCTTATCATTAGAAATGATGTGATCAAGCTATTCAAAAAGTTACATAATGGAAGGATGATAAGAATCTGAACGTCCAATTGACACCACATGCTGTTTGGTAAATTGTAAGACACTTGTGACTCCATATTACTATTTTTTTCTATTCAAGGTTTTAGCACTTGTCTCCCACAGATGGTCATACTATTCTATTTCAGTGATTCTCATCTTCTTTGTGTAAGCTGTGAGACAAATCCAGTGTAATTCCTTTCCATTTCTCTTATTGTTGTACGGTTTCTCTTTGGTGTTGGCAGAAATTGGTTGCCAGTAGCGACGAGGAAGATGACATTGGTCCGGAGGAGGCCTTCCTCAAGTCTCTCTCCATGAAGGAGAAGGTCAAATTACTGAAGTGAGTACCAACAGCAGCTTGGCAGCAAGGAATGTTTCATTGTGAACCTGAGGGACAATAATGTTTCATTTGCTAGCTGCAAATATGTGTTCAGCTCTCAGTTGATGGTTATATAATAATTGGAGGGAACTTCTCGGCATATATTCCAGTGGAGTAGTCTGGCCCCTTGTTGGTTTGACTTGGTATCCTGACACATCATCTCGTACCCAAGCGAATAATAGTACTGCAACTGTCACGAACATGTTGTGAAGTACATGATAAGCAAGTCATGCCAGTTCATTAACTTTTGTAGAAATCTTTCCTTATGAATGTTTATTATTGAGTGAATAGCATCCACTTCCTACAGGAACTAAAACTTACTTTCTCATATATGTGCATTTAACCTGTTGAGGACGAGTCCCGAGTATACTAGGGCAAGCATCTATGGGAAATACGTGTTGCAGCAAAATCAAGCCATCCTTAACGGGTTAATGGAATGCCAATCATTTTCGATTTTGTTTTGTTTTGTTTTTATTTTTTTGCATACACTGGAGTTCAGCAAGTCAGTTGGTAGATGAGCTACATTTATCATGTTATACAGGTCTCACTGTACCTTTGAGCAAGCCTGATGTCTAGTCTGTATACATCTTTGTCACTTTGAGAGGCTTAGACCAGGAGAATTCATGCGCTGGTGATAGAAGCATTACTCTGAAACTAGTAATTCAGAACATATCATTTTCCAAGAGATCTTTTCTTGGCTTTAGCCTTGGAACACACCAAGGACACATAACTGTTGAAATATACCCTTTAGAACTTGAAGGGAAAGAGCTGTACTAAAGAGTGTCACTATGCATCATTTTCACATAATGTTTTTGATTTGGTTGAGCAAAACCAGCAGTCCCATGATCAAGTGAAGAATGACGTAAGATGATAGTGAAAAAAGTTTACATTATGATGATTATCAATGTTGATTTTTTGCTGTTTCTTGTAGACATTAATGCAAAATTGGGAATATATCTGATATGACTACCATGTTTTGCTTTCATTTGAATTGAAACAGAAAACTTGAGAAGATGGAAAAGAAGCAGAAGAGGCTGAAATCAGAGAAATCAAAAAAGAAGAAAGACAAGAAGAAGATGAAGAGCAAGAAGAGGTCACATCCCTCAGATGGAGACAATAGCAGTGAGGATGACTGGAAAGACAGAAGGAAGGAAAAAGACAAAAGAAAGAAGAAGGTCAGGTCTGATTCTCCATCCGATAGTTCAGCTACAGAAGAAAGAAGAGGACAGTCCAGCTCCAGGCATCGTCATGACGACAGGAAGATCAAGAGAGAACCAGACAGTGATGAGGAGGACAGAAGGAAGATGCATGGTGAGAGCAGGAGGAGAGATGGCTACCAGAGACTGAAGAGCGAACCACAAAGTGAAAGCGGTGACGAGAGACGAGGCAGCCGAGAGGAAGGAAGCCGGAGGAGTGGGTTTGGAAAAGTGAAAGTTAAAAGGGAGAGAAGGAGTTCAGATTCTGACCATGGCGTAACAGATGGCAGAAGCAAGAAGGAAAGGAATCACAAAGACCAGAGTGCGCGGAGGTCAGAGAATGGTCACCGTAGTGACAGGGACAGAAGAGAGAGGAGGGAGGAGAGATCAAGGTATGATGAGAGAGATGAGATGAGACACCGCCACGAGGAGCACAGAGACACTCACCACAGAAGGCCTGATAGGGACGATGACGACCGCCGAAGTCGTCACCGTGATCGTAGCCCACGGAGAGATGAGTACGACAGGAGAAGGGGTCACGCCGGCAGCGAGTGGCCCAACAAGAAGAGACGCTACCATCCATCCTCTGAAAGCTCCGAGGAGGACTCTTCTTCAAGTTCTGAACGTTCCACTCCAGAGAGGGAACGAAAGAGACGGAGATAGATAGACCTGTTCTCATGAGAATGTTTTACATGTTGTCCAGCTACTTTTTAGTGGGATGTTACCAGTTACAGCATAATTTGCAAATCAGGTGTACCAGAAGTTTTTAAAAGAAACAAGGCCTCTCAATTCAAGGTGCTGTTATGGGGAAATGAAATAACTTTGCTTGAATCAGGAGAATACTTTTAGGCATTAAGCAGAAAGTTACAGCTTTTAATAATGATTATCACAGGCTGATTATGAAGTTGGGGGCAAGTCACTGAGAACTTTCCACCTATTTAATATGCAAAGTTTCATTGAATAATCATTTTCTTTGAATGTCTTGTTTGCACGATCCAAATTCACAGTAAGTCAAGAAGAACACAATTGTTCATGCTATCTCTTGCTTCCAGGAAAGGAGACTGCCTCAAAAAAACATGAATTTTACTGTTATATACAAAGCATGGAGAGTTCTCTTTGACTAGTCACAAATTTATTTGCTTCTCTCTAGTGACCTCCAGATTTCAGAATGTGCTAACTACTGTACTCCTTCCCCAATTTGTTCTGGTTTTTGCTGATTCACCAAGATTTTCTAAATTTTCAAGTAATTGAGAGTAATATGCCATGAGTGTTTCCTTAGGATCATCACAACCTATAAGATGACAGCACTTGTTCATTATCACTGGAATACTAAATGTCTGCTGCAATCAGAATTAAGTGTACAGAGACTAATGTTTGATTTTCTGAGTTAGGTTTGAATTCAAGCTTTATGCAACAAGGCCCAGATTTCCTGTGGGCCAGTCCAATGCATTCCCTGCCAGTACATTTGTAATGTTTCCTACATGTGTAAAGGAGATAAAAATGATATCTACAAAAGCTGTGATATTTTTGCCTGTTGTTCCAGTCCTGATTAATATGTGCTGTGCGTGGATTCTTTTTCGGGATCTGTCCAGAAAAGTCAGAACTTGTTTTCTAGCTCTGCCTAGTGTATCTAGCTTTAGCTGCCTGTTTTACTTCTTGTTTTGTAGACTCGACTAAGTTGTCTCCTACGCATGATTAGGTATGGATTTATATGTTTATCACTCAAAGGCAAATTGATATCAGCACAGCATGTGAAAGAAAAACGGAGCAGGAGAATAATTTTGAGCAGGACAAAGGCATGGTGGTGACAGAAGGATATCTACTTTTACTTGTCCTGTTTTTTATTCTTATTGTCTCGCCATGTGACTGGTTTGTGTATGAAATTAATGTGATAGCTCATGTTAAGATAGATGAAGTCATTGACAGGTGTATTGTAACATGTTTTGAGAATTATCATGGATTTGAAAGTGGCATTAATGGTTGTTAGTAAAGTCCTAGTACATATAGCATGTTTGAAATTTCTTGTACCTATTGTGCATTTCTTGGCCTTGTCCTGACTGTGTATATTGTATTATTAGGTCCAAATTTGTCTCCTGGGGCCTGTGATAGAAATGATTGCAATTATCAAAAGCTGCAATAATTGCAGCTGCTGCATAAAAAGCAGAAATATAGTAGGTTAGTTTTCTGTGGCCTTTACTGTAGTAATTGTAATTATTGCAGAATTGATTGGTGGCAAACTTCTATGTGGTCATAAATCAGTTTGCCTATAAGATTGTCCTGTCAAATTATCTGTGACAAAAGACAGTTTCTGTGATTCTGTGATTAAACTTTGTGGATGTTTCTTTTCCTGCACCCTTATAACAAAGCATTTCATTCACCTGTTCCCTCCCATTAAGTTCCATAGGCTGGAATTCACTTAATTCTTGCTAAGTAGGGTAAGCCTCAGGCAAGCTTTGTGATTGTTAAGGGCAACTTTTGTAAAGAAAACATGGATAAAATCTAAATACATTACAAAACCGGTCTATTGAGAGAGCACAGACCCACTACAAATAGATATTCATCACTCGTTTATTACTTCATGCACCTGTTTCTGTCAAAAGCATCACCATGACATTTTAAACATGTTTTCCTGCTTTGATCTCGTCATCACTACCGACAGCCAGTCTAGATAAAAATAAAAAGCATGGTGCTTTGAGAAATCTAGAAATTACATGCACAGAGGATAAGAACTCTTAAATCAAGAAAAATACATTCATATGTGCAGTTGAAGCATATTCTTGTATTTGGGAATCATTGCTAAAGGAATTTCATTTTCAAAATGCACATACTTAAGAAGAGAAAGCAAATAGTTTGACAGGTTTGATGTGATTTTTAATAAAATTTGTCCAATCTTTTACACATCATTTCAGAGTAAACATGGAGAGTAATGGTAGACAGTATGTATGTCCTACCATTAAGCAATGCTATGCATGTCTCCTAGTGTCCACTTCAGTAATTACCAATTCTGTGAAACAAAATTTGTCATGTTTTGAGGTTTGCTGCTCCCCATCATTGATGTTTGTATTCAAAGACAGTTGAGTCGGAATACACACCTCTGCCAATAAAACCGAAATGAGTCGGCCAATGAAACCAAAAAATATCAGTTATCATAAAGTCTGGGTCAGAAGTAGAGGAGAAAATCTGAAATTTTACATTCATGTCAAGATCTGGAGAAACTCTTGACATTATTTATTCAAGTTTGTTGCACTTGTGATGAACTTGGAACAATCAGTAATTCGACCAAGGACAATATTTGGTGAAGGTCAAAGGTCAAAGTTCACAGTTAGTTTAAAGATTGTCCTGCCCATTCAGGACATCAAGAAATGTAAAAATCGATTTCAATACAGATACACTCGTGAGCTGATATATTTTTGTACATGGTTTGTATCAACAATGCCACTTTCCCCTGAAATTTACTTACACCTGAAACTGTAGAATTTTGCAGCCTCTTTATTTTATCTCCAAATTAATATGATGAAACCTTTTCCATTCTGTTTGTTTAAATGTAATCAATAAAAAAGTTATCTCTAACATGCAGTGTAACTTTGCAAATAATTTGCAGTTTTGCTTTTGACTGTTGAAAATACATGTATTAAGATACTAGATTTTTTTTTTTTTTGTTCCCTGAGATTATGAAAGATAAAGGCAGAGGGACTATGTGAGATTTGAGAAAGATAGGAGAAATTGGTGCGTAGCTTTGACATCATTATTCCTCTCACTGTTCCTCCTTTTCGGAAAAGTGCATAATATATAGTGAAAATTTTGAGCAAAGAAAGTGGGTTTTCATCAGGATGAAAACCCATTTTCTTTTATCAAAGTTTTCACCATATATTATTTGTTTCTGGTCAGTTTTCCTTTTCTTTGTTTCAATATATATATATATACATTGTATATATATATCTATATATATATATATATATATATATATATATATATATATATATATATATATATACATATATATATAAACATAAATATATACATACGGTGTATTAATATTTGTGTGTGTATGTATGTATATTACCATTTGAAGGGTTTGTTTGCAAAAACCGATAAGTCCATTTTTGAAGATTTTGAAGTACGATCTCTGTCATAAAGTACAAAATAATACCTTTTAAATGATATATTGGTTACTAGATATAAAGGTATATTTTTTAAGTTATGGTCAAAAGAAGCAAAAATTTTCTTATTATTCTCTTTATTTTTCTTGAACTTTAATCGCAAATATCTCCATTTGGCAAATATGGACTTATCAGTTTTTGCAAACAAACTCTTCATTTACAGGGTTCGTCATTAACTCTTTTTCTTTCTTTTTTTCACAGCTGGCCTGTTTGGGCCACTAACATCTATAAATGTGATATTTTAGTTGCCTGAAAAAGAAATGTAGTGGCTGGATAATTAAAGGAACATTCCAGACGATTTTCATAATTTCACATCATGTAGTACATAAATTGACAACTCCATGTATAGATTTCTGGAATTTATTGTGGTTCTTGAACAGAGAAACAATACTCTGAAAAACCTTAAACAAATTACACTGAACAAGGTTGATGACATAGGAGGCTCACATATTTCAGAAATGTAGCAGTGAAATTCCATTACAATACCGCTTGCTTGCAAGTTCACCTGTGTATAATCTATGCATGCCATCTTCTTTTGTTGTGCTTCCTTGAGCGCTTCCTTGAGCCCCAACTCATGCATTCTTATGGTGACTCTGCCATGTCATCATCCTTGTTCATTGCAATTTGTTCTAAATTTTGAAAATATTCTTATTCTTCATCCCAATTATCATAAATTCTGAAACTCTGTCCTCAGTATAACTAATTTTGTAGTTGTTCAAATGTAAAAATCTGAAAATCATCCGGAGGTCTCCTTTAATAATGAAAACATAACAATCCACGTTAGGTGGCCTGATTTTTTTTTTTTTAAAGCCTTTTTGGAAATTTAGCAGCCTGGTGTCAATTTTATTTTTTCGCCCAGGCCACTGCTAATGTGGAATCCTGATATCATGTATATGATATATAATAGTATATAATAATTAGATAGACAGATATACATAGATAAATAGATGGATATAGATAGATAGATAGATAGAGAGAGATAAAGAAGGAGGCAAATATTGGGGCATTTACATTTTTGAAAGGACAATTGACAAACGTATTCGATGAACTTCAATCTGTCAGGCCTTCCTGCTAAAAAAAAAAGTGCAAAATTTTGGTAAGATATGTACATGTTGCTGTGCTATCATAATTACCTTTTGTATTTGGTTGTTTTAGTATACTGTACAGTTTAAACATTGTACAGTGCATCCTGTCATAACAAACAAAGTTATGATGAAACTTTTGTTACAATGTAGAAAAAGTTAGGTTCCAAAATTATTGTCTATATCTCTATATACGTCTTTATTTTTTGGCTGTAACAAAATTTTCATACAATATAATGAAAGAAAACTGCCTGTCTCGAAGACTTGTTACAGTATAACTGAGTAGCCTGTAGGACCTATTTGTAATGTGATTCCATCTAGCTAGGTCAAATACTGGGAGCAGTATTTTTCTTGTTATGTGGCGAGTGGGGGTGAATTTGCACCAAAAAAATTATCTGACTAGAATTAAAAACATACGATGAAAAGTATACAAACTTCAATGAAAGTAATAAATGAACAGTCAATACTAGAGATAAAAAGATTAATTAGACAGGGATTGACTATTGTTGGATAAATAGATAGTTCTATGGATAGATAGATAGATTAATAGGGTGATTAATACCGGAGGAATAATAGATGGCTAGACGAATTTATCAGTAGAAAGAAAGATAGATAGCTGCATGTACAACCATATCCCCAAACATTCTGAAGACATGAGGTGATAATTGAAAATCTTCCCAAGTTTCTTCCCAAGTTTAGAAAAAGAAGTCGTGAAGAAAGTTAGGTAGGAACTTAGGAAAATGATCAGAATACCGTTTTTTGTTTGTCTGTTTGTGTTTTTTTTAGGGGGGAAAACCTGACTTAGGAAGAAATATCATTCTATGGGAAAAAATTTCAAAATACCACCCCTGCAATAACTTCACTTGACTTCGATCGATCGAAGAAGGGAGGTGCCTGAGCTGATCGAAGACGTCTCGTCTGCGCTCACATTTTCACCGGTCCGGTCTGTTGACCTTTGACCATTTCTTCCGGAACTCGTCGTTGGTGTGCGATCGAAGAACAGTTCGAAGCTGCCGAGCCGTCCGCTAGGCCTACTTTTCTCCTCCTTTAAAGATTAATTTGCTTATCAAACATGCCTTTAATTAAAACAGCATCACAGAGGCTTCTTCTGCAAGCGAAGGTATGACTATTTTCACCTTATTTCATCTTTTAACGAAATTACAGTTCGAATACTGAACTGAAATATGCCGGTCATCGGCAATCAACTGGAACAGCGGCTTGTGCAGTCGAATCTAAAGGCAATGGCAATCGCGTGCAGTATACCAGTAGGCTAGTATCAGTAGTGCAGTGCAGCGTGTGTGCTCTAGGCCTACTGCACGCTAGCTGTTGCTGCCTAGCCTGCCTGACGGCGGCCTGCCTGGATAGGGGAGGGTGTTTCACAGATTTTAAGTCAAACTTAAAATTTAAGATTGACTAAAAATTATGGTATGCTGTATGTGTCTTCGGCGTGTCTTCAATGTTGCTCAACTTTCTAATAAAAGTGAAGATTTTGGAGACCTTTTTTTCATGTAGCCATTGGTTGATTGGGCATTCAGTTGATAATAGATTTAAACTTTTAACGTTAGTTAGGGCCTAGGTGTTGCCTACAAGATAAGATATTAAAATAACTAAATTTTAACACACTTAGAATTTCTAACTTAATTACGGTTAGAATTTCTAATGGAATTAATGTTTAAAAAATTCTGTAGGCCTAGGCCCTAACTAAACATGATAATTTGAAGTGGATGATGATTAGCCTAATGAAATTGAACAGGGAATGCCCGGGAAACCAGTGCAGTGGCATAAATTACCATATTTTAGTCAATCTTAAATAAAGTTCGACTTCGTGAAACACCCCCGTCTCGAGTCTGGTCTTGAGTTAGGATAATTTGAAGTGGATGATGATTAGCCAAATGAAATTGAACAGGAAATGCCTGGGAAACCAGTGGCATACCATAATTTTTAGTCAATCTTAAATAAAGTTCGACTTCGTGAAACACCCCCCTGTCTCTACGTCTGGAACTTCTCTACGAATGATACTCGCAACGGTGCTCACATTGATACTAGGACCTAAGCGTAGTACGCGAGAAAAGATGACATTTCATTCTCTATTCTCTACCCTCAAGTATATACTAAGCATCAGCCAGTCAGTGTTAACATCAAGCCACAAGGCACAATCATAATATATTTTTTTCAGTGGTAGGCCTATAGTATTGCCCTATTGTTGGTCAGTCGCCACAGCCATGTTCAACCTGTAGTATACACTGAAGGCCCTACAATTGTGTAGCTATTTAAACTAAAGACGAATAAAGTTAATAAACGGTAGAACCTCTAAATTTAATTTCTTTATCTTGTGTTATTTTAACTAATGTTAGAACTCTACCATCATAGAGATGAATGACTTGTCTTGAATTATTTCCCAGTTGAATATATTGTGTGGATAATTGAGTGAAAACGGCAATTAAATATTCAGCACTGTCTTGGGCCTAGATCTATTACGTTAGATCTAAACGTTATCGTTGGTCTTGCTAGGATTATGTACTTTCGCGTTTGCGTCGGTGATTGGAAATACATGTAAGCTTTTTATGAGAATATATTTTGTGTGAATTGGGTGCAATTTGGATTCAACTACATGTATAGTACAGAATTTGAGATATCAACATGGTTAAGAAAGTACATAGAGCTTCAATATTTCCCATTCCATATAACCTTTTTGATTTGTTGAATTAGAATATTCTTTGTTTTAGTTATTGAGTCATTTATCTGGTTTTGTGTTAATCTCTTCACATTATTTACAATCTGAGTACATGGTGTAGGCATTACTATTAGTACTTTAGCTTGTTATGTCATTGTCAAGTGGTTCTACATGTAAGAAACAATGATGGCATAAAGCAAAGGATGAACCATCTCGTTGCTAGTACTTCTTTTAATAAATCTGAGAACAAGTTTTTAGGTCTAAAGATTTAGGTTTTGCTGTGTGCTTGCACATGCCAAAGGCAAAATTTTTTTTTACCTCTTCTTTTGGGTAGGAACCAAGACGCATAAATTATGTATTTGAGTCATAATTATGCTTACACGTGTAGTTTTTATAAGTATTATGTGGGTGTATATTTTTGCTTCTTCCTAACAATGGCATGAAAAATATGCTGAATTATTGAATATGAATGTGAGAAATATATATTTTTTTCTAATCCTGGTTCTTATTTTTTTTAATGCAAATTTTACAATTGGTATCATCCCTTGTTGTAGTGTTAATTTTCTGATCCAGTCATTCTCTCTGTTATAAATTATGTTTAAGTGTTCTCATATGTTATTTTCCCCCATTCAGAATATTCTACCAGCTTTTGGATGTGGAGCTAGGAATGCATCAGAAGTGACAGTAAGTGTTTGTGTTTGTGTGTCTTCCATGCTACTTCCTACAATCAGCTGTCCATCTTTTTGAAAACGTTTTCTGCTTGCTCTAATACTTCTACTTCAATGGTACTTGACAGGATCCGTAACTCTGAATGTAGTGCCAAGGGGACTAGTGAGTGTCCCATGCAGTACAGGCAAGCCATGCTTATCATACAAAGTGCGAGTAAAAAAAGAAAGAAAAAAAAAGTCACACTTCAGTGGCTAAGTGATGTGAGCAGCCCTCTAAATGTTTTATTGATGTAGAAGCCAGGATGTTTTGATTTTAACTAGAAGGCTAATGTAGGTAGAGTAAGCTGACTGTACCTACACAAATTCCCTTCAGATTTTACACAACAATTCCTTATGAAACGAGTACATAAAGACCATTTATTCTCTTTCCAGTGTTGATTGCTGACATTGCATTGAAAAATGATGACTCCTTCACTTTGTTTTGGTAAACTTGATCATCTTGGAACTTTTCATTCTGCTTGGGCCCTTTATTGTGCTGCAGTCTTGCCATGCCATGTATTAGTAATGTCCACATCATACACTGCAGTTGTTTTTTTTATAGTTTTTGTCGCACACACACACACACACACACTAAAAAACTCAAACAATAGTGCAATGTTTTTCGTAAATATGACCCCCCCCCAAAAAAAAAAAAAAAAAAAGAAATCAATCTGATAGACATACGTCTAGATACAGTGTACATCTAATGAATGAGGTTTCCCCTCAATCCCCCAAATCGTTCATGGAGCTTTTTTTTACTCGCATTGTCCCAAACATGCCAAGGTCAAAAAGTCTTCATGGGAGAGTTATGAGTGCTAGCATTCAGCATGAGAACTTTTCTCAATTAGTCCTCAAAATGAAATACTGAATATTGCAATGGAAGTTTGTGAATTAATTTACACCTTAACGTGTCACATGTCTGCAGTAAGATTGAATTTTGGTGGCTGTTAAATTGTGCACTGGCACAATGGAAACATGATACTGGGTCTTACATTTGTATAGCACAGTTGTGAGAGTGGCAGTCCAAAATTTCAATTTCAAAATTGTGAATATTTATTGGAGTAATTGTTTGCTTTTTGTTTCTTTTACAACAAATACATCCTTTTCATCTTAAATATTAAAATTTTAAAATTTGCAATTAGAGATTGAATACATTATATGTAAAAATCATCAAATTCTGTAGGCCTACACTTTTTACAAGGATACTCTGGTGCATATGTACCAAAGGGTATGTACAACTATGAATTTATGTGTATTGAGTAACATCAAACACATTATAGCAATACGTGCTACATGAGAATGCAATGAATCTATACTACGTACATACTAAATGTATTATATCTGTTGAAATCTGGTTCAAAGTGGTCATCGTTTGATTGAATTTAAACTTCGAACAAAAGTCTAGCTATTTTGTCAGAGAGGTCAATGTAGTGAAGTAAGGGAAACATCATGATAAGATGTTTAAAAACACAAAAGCATGTGACTAGTATTGCATGCAAATTAGGCAAGATGGCTGTCATTCAGCTGTAACTATTTTACATATTCTGTGAGGTATCACATATCATGTATAGGAATGTAAAGCCTGAGAAGAATCTTTGGTATTAAGGGACAGCATTTTGAGTGCACACATTCTTTTTGGCAGTCTATTTTTAATAGGAATATTGATAAAGAATTCTCTAGACACATCCAAAAGTTGTATTTACTTTTGACAGTTTCCATGACGGGCTGTCATCTTTCTGAAACGAAAGGAATAGGAATACTTTTGAGTAGTAGATTTAGTGTTCACAGTAGTGACAGTAGCACAGTTGCTCTTCCACATTTTTTCCCCTCTTTCTATGTGTACAGTTTGTGTTGATAGATTAAATATTTGATGAGTGGCACTGTGTGCAAGATAAAGTTGTTCAAACAAATTCAGTATTAATGTTTAGTAATCTGTGGATCTGGGATATCTCTTGAAGCCCATTATGTATAGGAATGCACTAATTTAGAAATGTCTGTGTGATTTTATTTCCAAAAAGAACAATCCACAATTTTATCATTATTATTATCATTATTTATTTTTATTATTATTTTTTTTTTTTTTTTTTTACAAACAACAGCCTCTGAAATTTGTCACACTGCGCGATGTGCATTTGATTATTTGTGGAATACAGATTTCATACATACCCTGAAATTCATGAACATACACTGTAGCACATCTTTGATATTGAACTCATTCAACACAAGTTGTATAGCTGATGGTATGCAGTGATGTGATGAGATGACTTTCACAAGGCATGCAGCTCCCTACTCACAGTCTTGCCTTGTGTATGTTTTGTGCTTTGCACAGTAATCTAGCACCAGCTAAATACCACGTGGATGATAAAGGTCAAATCCTGTGACACTCAAATACAGGGTACCAGCAAATGGAGAACCCTACTCAATATGATTGGGTGCATTTGCTGTTATACTCTATGTGTGTAGGGTGTATACTTCTAGAAGTACACAATGTACAGGTGTAATACAGACCTGTTTTTCCATGCTTATCAGCCGCACGGGGGCAATGTTCAACTACATAGAGCTGCCGATACTACCCTTATATACCGGTACACCACATGTTGTGTCTTTCCCGTGTAAGATAAGACATACTACACGCCAGACATGTAGTATTATGTTCTCATCAGTGTGCACCATGTAATGTGAATCATTCAACTAATGTCACAGGTTCAAGTCTATGTACAAGTAATCCTTTAGGAATGATGTCAGCACCGTTTCATTTTTTAAAAAAAATGTTTGAATACATACTTTAAATCACACATATCATTGTCACGTCCTATGTACAATGTATGATGGAAATTGCAAAGGTATAGACATGATGTACAATTGTAGAGGGTAACAGATTATTGGCAAAAAGGAAAGAAGCAGAGTTGTGTAGGTACTGTATTTTATGGACAAAAATCTATTGTGGGTCGATGCCATTCATGCCTAGAATTTGGAAAATCCCACAAAAACCCAAACAAGGAAGCGTGCAAATACATTTGTAGGTGGGACTCTGGAAATGTGAGGCAGACCTCTACAATTTGTATGTAAAGCGCAGCATTTTTCAAAATCACATTGTAGAGTGTATGGGCTGTTATGTTCTACAAATTACATACAATTGTACAACTACTAGTCATAAGCCGTCTGAGTTGATCAATGCACTTAGTCATTCAAATGAACTAACCTGTGTTTCACGCACATGTTATTTGCTCAGATCTAGATAAGAGATGCTATAAAATCATCAGATATTATTTATTCAGATAAATACGAGATATACTTGTAATTATCTTGAAATCACTGGTACTCCCCCTTCTTGGTTATGTGATGTTTCTGTTTTAAATTGGCAATTTTTATTTTTTTTTATTTTGTGCAGATTTAATGAGTGTTTACCAATTCTATACAGTCTTTTTCCATTAGTAATTATAACAAATTCAGAGTTGCCAATTTAACAAGGACAGGTCAATCATTTTTGCGGGCAATCCCCTCAGGTCTCTAACAATGCGAATCAGGCGTCATGTACCATGCTGTGCTGTCAAAACTATTATGAAGTTCCCTTTATCTTACACAGGGCTGCACACTGGCGCCGGTCCGACGGTCAAAGACCGGTAAAAGTCACTGTCGGACCGGTAACTTTTCAGGAAATCCACAAGTTACCGGTCCGACATGACCAGTAAAAAAAAAAAAAAAAGCATTGGTGGGGTCAGTAGAAAGAAAAAGAGCAGCCCCGATCAGGGAGAAACAGAATGCAAGATATCGCACTGTTCAACAAGTTTTACGCAAGTTTTCGTTTATGTCTGCCGGTGCACTTTGTACAGTAAACATACATTAGTTTTGAGCACTAGCAGTCGACCAGTCATTCGCCCTCGCTTGCGCATTTGGCGCTGCTCACGCACTGCCATGCAATGCAATACATGCAGAGCATGTACAGTGTAACTGCTTTTCGTTTGCTTACGATCGGCGGTCATGCCAGACAAGAAGCATTGATAGAAACGCACGCATTTCTGGGTCATTTTACTCATGATTTTTTAACGCAAGATCGATCCGATCCCGGCTTCGCAGCAGCGTGGCAGTTTATGTTAGAACTAATTTACTTGTGGCGATTTTTAGAAAAAGTAAAAACACATTCGATATTCAGCAATACAGTAAATGGATCTGATTGCGTTCATTTTCATTTTACACAGTCATTTCACAAATAAATATTTTCATTCGCTCAGAATGGTCTCATAATGAAGATAGGCTTAAAAAGGATCACGAAATCGGCTCTTCCGTGTACTTTTTAAGAACGCATGCACAAAATGTGAATAGATAATACCAGGGAGGAAAACAAATCATGAAATCATGGCAGTCCCGCTTACATATTTGAGGTAGAAATCGTCCCAAAAAGGATCATGAATTCGACCGGCCGCGTCGTATCTTTCAAAAGCTTATTTTTTTATACGAAATGCGAAGAGATTATAGAGGAGAAAAAAAAATAAAAAATAAAGGACACATTTTGGTGAGTGCTTCATAAAAGATTACAGCCGAATAACAATTCATGAAATCAACGCAATCCCGTTGAAATTTGAGGAAATAATAGGCGCAAAAAGGATCTTGAATTCAGTCCTGCATGCCGTGTTGGTTATCAAAAACGCATGCACAAATGCGACGAGATTATCGGGAGAAAAATAAAAAACACATTTTACTCTTCTGCGTGCATCATAAAAAATTACATCTGAAGTAATTCATGAAATCGCCACAATCCCGCTGATATTTGAGGTAGAAATAGGCGCAAAAAGGATCGTGAATTCGGCCGTGTCGTATACCTTTTAAGAACGCATGTACGAAATGGGAAAAGATTAGCGGGAGAAAAATAAAGGACACATTTTCACCCCTTTTGGCGCTTGCATCATATAGATTACAGCCGAATAGTATTTCATGAAAATTTCGCAATCCCGTTGGAATTTGAGTAAACAATAATAGGCGCAAAAAGAATATCGAATTCGGCCCTGCATGCAATGTATAATTTTGAAAACGCATGCACAAATGCGAAGAAATTTTCGGGAGAAAAATAAAGAACGCATTTTCAACCCTTCTGGTGAATGTATCACAAAAGATTTCAGCCGAAATAATTAATGACATATCGCAATCCCGCTGATATTTGATGTAGAAATAGGCGCTAAAAGGATCGTGAATTCGGCCGTGACGTATAGGCGTATATGTACGCAATGCGAAGTGATTATTGGGTGAAAAATACAGGACACATTTTCAAACCCTTTTGGCCCGTGCATCATAAAGATTAGAGCCGAATAATAATCCATAAAATCATCGCAATCCCGTTGAAGTTTGAGGAAACGATAGGCGCAAAAGAATCATGATTTTTTGGCCGTGTCGTGTATATCTTTTAAGAACGCATTTACGAAATGCGAAGAGTTTATCGGGGAAAAATAAAGGACACATTTTCAACCCCTTTTGGCGCGTGTATCATAAAAGATTGCATCCGAAGTCATACATGAAATCATCGCAATCCCGCTGATATTTCAGGTAGAAATAGACGCAAAAAGGATCGTGAATTCGGCCGTGTTGTATACCTTTCAAGAACGCATGTACGGAATGCGAAGAAATTATGGGGAGAAAAATAAAGAACGCATTTTCAACCATTCTAGCTGGTGCGTGCATCACAAAAGATTACATCAGAAGTAATTCATGAAATTGCCACAATTCGGCTGATATTTAATGTAGAAATAGGCGATAAAAGGATTGTGAATTCAGCCGTGTCGTATACGCATGTATAATATACGAAATACGAAGCGATTATTGCGAGAAAAATACAGGACACATTTTCAAACACTTTTGGCCCGTGCATCATAAATATTACAGCCGAATAATAATTCATGAAATCATCGCAATCCCGTTGAAGTTTGAGGAAACAATAGGCGCAAAAAGAATCATGATTTTTGGCCGTGTCGTATATCTTTTAAGCACGCATTTACGAAATGCGAAGAGTTTATCCGGGAAAAATAAAGGACACATTTCTCAACCCATTTTGGCGCGTTATCATAAAAGATTACAGCCGAAGTTATTCATAAAATCATCGCAATCCCTCTGATATTTTAGGTAGAAATAGGCGCAAAAAGGATCGTGAATTCTGCCGTGTCGTATACCTTTCAAGAACGCATGTACGGAATGCGAAGAGATTTATGGGGAGAAAAATAAAGAACGCATTTTCAACCATTCTCGCCGGTGCGTGCATCACAAAAAGTTACATCCGAAGTAATTCATGAAATCGCCACAATTCCGCTGATATTTTAGGTAGAAATAGGCGCAAAATGTATCATGAATTCGGTCATGTGGTGCATCTTTTTAAGAACGCACTTACGAAATTCGAAGAGTTTTTCGGGAAAAATAAAGGACACATTTTCAACCTCTTTTGGCGCTTGCATCATAAAAGATTACAGCCGAAGTAATTTATGAAATCGTCACAATCCCGCTGATATTTGAGGTAGAAATAGGCGCAAAAAGTATCATGAATTCGGCCATGTGGTGCATCTTTTTTTTTAGAACGCACTTATGAAATTCGAAGAGTTTATCGGGAAAAATAAAGGACACATTTTCAACCTCTTTTGGCGTTTGCATCTGAAAATATTACAGCCGAAGTAATTTATGAAATCGTCACAATCCCGCTAATATTTGAGGTGGAAATGGGCGCAAAAAGGATTGCGAATTCAGCCCTGCATGTCGTGTACCTTTCAAGAACGCATGCACAATGCGAATAGATTATCGGTAGAAAAATAAAGAACCCCTTGAAGCGCGTGCATCAGAAAATATCACAGCTAAAATAATTCATTAAATCGTCGCAATCCAACTGACCACCAAGAGCAGGTTACGCAGCAAGTTCGTGCGCCGATGTTTAGAAAAAGTCACAAACGCATTTGATACAATCTGATTTTCTTCATTATCATTTTACACTGTAATTCAAAAACAAACATTCTATTTTTTCCTATCTTTTTTTTAATTTCTTGTGCAATAAATAATGCAAGTTTAAAAAAAATATATTAATCTGTAAAATGTACATGGGTAAGGGGGTACGTCCATAAAAAACAAGAAAATAAGTTTGCAAGTCGTTTAATGTTTTTTTAGGTTGTCGTTGTTGACCGGTAGATTTTCTGTTCGGACCGGTAAAAAATGGTAAAACGGGGCATTTACCGGTCCGACAGAGACAGGTTGGACCGGCAGAAAAAATGGGTTAGTGTGCAGCCCTGTCTTACATGTTTCCCAAGGTGATGCTGTATTGTGTAGTGGAGCTCTTCAAAGTGGCTTTTAATTGCGGCATTTCATTAGTGACTGCAGCAAAACACAAAACAAACTGCAGCATTGTACCTTTGCCTTACATGTGTTTAGCAGAGGAATTTAACGGGACAGTATAGTACTGGTTGAGATTAGGATTCAGGTTCATATTATAACATTTTTGGTGAGATAATGAGAAACCTGTTTTGAAATATGAAAGAGCATGTACAGTAATTTTAAGAAGGATTCAACATTCATTTGATGAAAATTGGTCTTGAAATGGCTGAGATATCCAAAAAAGCGATCCTAATAAAATTGACAGGCCACGACTTATATTACAATGTACATGTAGGATCTCTTTGTTTTGCCTTGTTTTTAGTAATTGAAAGTCATTTCAAAACCGATTTTCATCAAGAAAACTTTTGTTTCCCCTTAGAATTGTATGCTCTTTAACATTTCGTAGAGTGGTTTCTAAATATCATGGAAAACGATACAAGCTGAATCCTCACCTCAACCAGTACTGTACAGTCCCTTTTAAATCATCAAACCTATTAAACAGTACATGCATGTCCCTTAAGAGACCAAGGAGTGTTTTATGCTGCAGTGACATTGCAGCATTTACAGAGGTTAGCTATTTGTACTATCAATGAATCAGGTTGTCTTGGCAACCTGTTTGATGACATCACATGCAGCAGACACTGTGTAGATAAGGGAAACCAACTACACAAGGTAGTGTTGAGTATTTTGACAAGTTCACCTTCATAAACATAAGGATTGAGAGAATGTAGCAATATAGTAGAACACAGCATTGAAAGTTTGAGGAAAATTGGACAATCGAATAAAAAGTTATGAATTTTGAAAATTTTTGTGTTGGAACCGCTGGATGAGGAGACTTCTAAGGCTCGTGATGTCATATGAGTACAACAGTATAAAGAAAATGTAAAGAAAATTCAACATATTTTCACTTTTTTTGCATAATAAAAGAGCACTTGACTTGCCTCTTTCTAAAGGGAATGGGAATAATATTATCCATAACATCAGTAGCGAGTCAAGGGAATGTGTACTTTTTTCAAAAGGTGAAATTTTGTGAAATTCTCTTTATATTTTCCTTATATTGTTGTACGCATGTGACATCATACACTGCAGTAGTCTTCTCATGGAGCTTCTCTGTTAGTAGCTCCATGGTCTTCTCATTCAGCGGTGACTGCACAAAAACTTCAAAAATTCATATAATACTTTTGAACGGATTGTCTGATTTTCCTCAAACTTTCAACGATGTGTTCGACTAATATTGCTACATTCTCTCAATCCTTATGTTAATGAAGGTGAACTTGTCCTTTTAGACCACAAGTGTTGAATTCAACATGCTCAGTAGGCTTTTATAATTCTGAGGTACAGTGTACAGTGGCGATGGTATGACCTCACTGTAAGTCACACACGAATGGTTAATAATAGGGACATCCTCTTGAATATCTGTGGTCTGACTCTCCATTGTGTCAGTTGAGGTGGTTTCATCATATTAGGTGACTGATGTGTAATTTTTACAGGACTTACATTGTACACTCTGTGACCCTTGCGGCTAATCTCTTACATGTATTTGCAGCTTCATAGATTTAGATGGGTTACCATTGAGTCATGTTCAAGATGCCAAAAAATTGTAGCACTTTTAAACTGAGTATTTTTGTCTTAAACTTCCAAGGTATACCCACCATTCAACAAGGTGATGACAAGACTTGACTTTTCTATGAACTCTGTTGCCTTGTTTCTTTGATGATACCTTACACTTACAGGATTCTGAATAAGGATTTACTTTACTTGCAGTGTACAGAATTCTGAATAGTGATTTACAATTTGTACTTTTGCAGTCCTACCCTCAATTGTAACCTTATATGGTTAAGTCATTGTTCAAGGTGAAAGGTTCTCTACTTTTTCAAAAAAAAGTATCATTTTCAGCCATTCTTTTTTATTTATAGGTAGAAACAGCATGTGGCCATGTGAAATATCTTGTATTAGAAAATAAATCAAGAAATGCTTCTTTTCACGTATCTCTCTTTATTAGAGATCTTATGACAATTGTAGAGGTCAGCAAATGAGATTACTGTGCACTTGACCAAAATGTAAATTGTAGGTCCATCATGTACAATTGTAGGTCAACTTTAATATGGCAGAACATACTGGAGCACTGCCTAAGAAAGCAGATCTACATGTATGCATCCTTGTCAACGACTTGGATTGTACAAATGTACTGCAGTCAGATCACTCTAGTCACTTTGTACAGCTTGTCAGGCTTGCAGTGAACAAAAAATTATGGTCTTCTCCAATGGCTAATGCATTTAATGTTAATTGTAATATTGCACTTTTTAAAATACAAAGGTACACCTTTTTGTCCCATGTTGTGGGATGAATCAAATTAGTTTGACTTGGCTAAATATACCTCATGCAAGTACTCATTCCTGTAAATTCTGTAACTCTCAGAATCATCCTATCCTCACTTCCTATTTTTCTCTCCCCCCTCCTTTTGCATCTAGAAGTATGAACTGTATCTAGGAAGAAAAATACCTGTGATGTGTTTCAGGACAATGGAGCCTGAATTCTCCAGAGCTCCATTTTCTGAAATGCAGGGTACAGTGTAGATAATGCAGTAATCCCAATCATATTATATTCAGCTCTTGATTTAAATACATGTAGTTCCAAAGCATTTTCCATTTCATACTGTGTATGCACTGATGCATTGCAATCAAATAGGCAATCACTTTGATTACCGGTACTTTGGCTGCTCTTCAGTGCAGCCCAGCAAGAAAGTTGGTGCGTTGAGAAATATTAATTGGGAAACAACAAAATCTTAGTACATTAACACTAGTAAAATATCAGTGTGGTGAGTGTATATGAAAGGGAACATATAATTTTGGTTGAGACTTATCTTCAGGTTTATAAAAAAATTTTGTGAGATAATGAGAAACCTCTTATGAAATATGAAAGAGCATGTAATTCCAAGAAGAATTCAATGTTTATTTGATGAAAATTGGTCTTGAAATGGCTGAGATATCAAAAAAAAAAAAGAGATCCTAATGAAATTGACAGGCCACGGCTTTTGTTTGGATCTCTTTGTTTTACCTCGTTTTTGGATATCTCAGTCATTTCAAAACTGATTTTCATCAAACAAACTTTTGATTCCCCTTAGCATTGTATGCTCTTTAACATTTCATACAAAATTGTAGAGTGGTGTCTAAATATCTCACAAAATGTTACAAGCTGATCTACACCTTAACCAGTACTGTACAGTCCCTTTAATTTTTATACCTTTGCAGATTCTATTTGTGCTCAAGTGTCTTGTACTGGTTGCTGAGGATACCGTATGATGCCAACTTTATGTTTCTTGTTTGATCTGTCTTCCACAGAACTTAAAAGATGTCATCGCCAACCAGATTCCAGAGAAACAGAGCGAGATAAAATCTTTCCGTAAAGATCATGGGGCCAAGGTCATTGGAGAAATTCAAATTGACATGGTGAGTACAGTGTAACCTTATACTATTTGTACATTTCAGGTAAATCTGAATGGGAACTAATTTATGGCTCCTGTAGACAAGGTCCCTACTTTTGATTCTGAATGTAGGCAACTAAACTCAGTGATTCCTTGCAAAGCCATATAACGCTGTCCTGAAGTGGCTGTGAAATACACTTAACTTTTAGACGTACAGTGTAGTGATAGTTTTCTGTGCAATTAATGTCTCTTAAAGGGGAAATCCAGTCCAAATATAAGTTAGTCTGATAAGAAAGAGTAAAATATTACGAGTTCAACGGTATAAATTTGATCGAAATTGGATGAAAAATAAGGAAGTTATGACATTTTGAAGTTTCGCTATTTTTAGGGGAAACAGTTCTTGAACAGTCAATATGAATATGCAAATTATGGAAAAGTGAACATGTCATTCCCTCACAACTTGTACTATATAATTTGTACATAAAATTTTGAAATTTCCTGTTTTTCATTCAAACGCAATTATGCCCGAGGCTCAAATCCTCACATTTCTAACTGATCACTATTCTGAATTTGTTCAACCAGGAATAATGTCATGTTTCAGACTTCAATGACAGAAACATTGAATTTTCATCATTTTTTTTTTTTTTTTTTACACGATCAATGCAAAATTGTGAGGGTATGACATGGTTAGCTCACTCATTTGCATACCCACTGTACAAGAACTGTTTTGGAAAAATTATCAAAACTTCAAAATTTCATAACTTCCTTATTTTTCATCCGATTTCAGTCAAATTTTTACCGTTGAACTCGTAACATTTTACTCTTTTTTTTATCAGACTAACTTATATTTGGACTGGATTTCCATTATGAGTTAATGCACTCACAACATGGAATTCGAAATACATTGACCCAGAATTCGAGAGGGCTCTGACATGTGGCTCGATGATCACTGCCATCTCCATTACGAAGATTGATCATGTAAAGCTAGCTAATAAACTGTCAATCAACGTAGATCATGTACATGTATTTGAAAGTTTCTGCATCTAGCTAGCATACAACTTCAAGGTTTGTCTTTGAAGAATAGAGTAGGCGAAACCAGCCCAGAACAGTGTTGATTCAAACCAAGAGTTGAACTGAGATTTACATTATGTAGATCATTTTCAACATATCCGGTACTGACTGGATGAATCAGTTCATTTGGACGTTTGGAACATGGCAAATGCATGAGTGTGAGTCTGTGCGGCAGTGCCCTCGTGAATCCCTGGTCTGTGTACCTTATATACACAGAGTAGTTGTAACTCCTTCCCTGTGCCCAGTATGTCTGTTCTGCACCACAAAATGTCAATATCAATTCAAACAAGGTTGAGCATATTATTGAGGGTCCCAATAGTATCTAGCTAGTCATTTTATAGTATCATTGTTGTCTACTTTTCTTGGGCAATGCAGGAGTACATGAATGGGGATGCATGACATGACAGAGATGCATTTTGGATTGTATTGGTAGTTATCCGTATGCTTGAAATACTGAATTAATCAAGTTTCTTTTTTTGTTCATTATTTGTTTTGTTTGTTCCCCTGTTGATGAACTAGATGTAGTAATGAAGATATAATCGTATAAATTAAAATCACACAGCACTTTGACACAATGTGACGACAGTTTTTGTCTCCAATTTCCTTATCTCTTGCCAGCTCTATGGAGGCATGCGAGGTATGAAAGGCCTGGTCACTGAGACCTCTGTGCTGGACCCGGACGAAGGCATCCGTTTCCGTGGCTATAGCATCCCCCAGTGCCAGGAGCTCCTCCCCAAGGCACCTGGTGGTAAGGAGCCACTTCCAGAGGGTCTCTTTTGGCTCCTGGTTACAGGAGAAATTCCCACAGAAGCACAGGTATATATCCATGAGAGAAAACAGAGTTTTCTCTTTCTTGTCATGTAATCCGCAATGTGTCCGCTTTAGTCCGCATTAGTGTTACAGATATAGATTCAATAAACCTGAATTTTTAGTCAGCATGTAGTTGCTAACCTTCCAGTTCCAAATCAATTCAGAGACTTAACTCTGTGTGTGCCACAACATCCTGAGACCACAACTCATGAGCGCTTTTGGAAAACATTCAGTTTTTGGAAAGCCATGTAACGTTTTGCAATAGCATTTATGCTAGATATGCAGTACAGCAAATTTATCTGGAAAATTGCAACCTTTGCTGTAATGTAAGTTTTTTTTGCAAAGCTACACTTGTATGGCTGTGACGCTTTCAATGTACATGTGCTGTGGCATGTTCCAATTTATTGATCTGTTTGTGCACAGTGATATGTTTGTGCAATATTTGAGATGTTGGCATGCAAATTTGGCACTCAAAGAGTATAAAAAAGTGCACTGTTTTTAACTAAAAGCATTGTGATGGCTACATTTTTGGAATTATCAAACTTTCCAGGCTGAACTGTATGATAATTTTCAAGTGCATAAAAAAAAATAACCATAAAAAAGTTTCAAGAATTATGCAGTCACAATCAAAGAGATACAGGAACAAACGTCTCCATGCTCTTACACTGTTTACCAAATGGTTATTACAGTCTAAGACTACCTTTCATAGGAAATACTGACTTTGGTAATAAATACGGTCACTCACAGATTCTCACTTTTTTGGAAACATGTAGTGTTTACTACCTCTGCCAAGGAAGGAGGTTATCTTTTCATTGGCATTGGTTTGTTCGCTTATTTGTTTGTCTGTTTGCAAAATAAGTCCAAAAGTTGGGAATGGATTATTTGAATGAAACTTGCAGGGAAAGTTGCTGGTGACGCAAGGAACAGTTCAAAGGAAATGCTGACTTTGGTAATAGATATGGTCATCCACAAATTTAAAGTTATGAAACAAAATTTAACAAATTTTTAAATGCTTCAAAATAATGAAAATTAACATCCTGGATGTCCAATACCTGTTATGTTATAGGTCAAGGCCATCTCTACAGAGTGGAACCAGAGAGCTGCTGTACCCTCCCACGTCGTCCAGATGCTGAGCAACTTCCCCAGCTCCCTGCATCCAATGTCCCAGTTCAGTGCCGCCATCTCCGCCATGAACAGCGACAGCAAGTTTGCAGAGGCCTATGCCAAGGGGGCTCACAAGACGTCATATTGGGAGGTAATCATAAGCGCACTGTCCGGTCATTTTATACTGAGTCCTTCATTGTGTGTGTGTGTGTGTGTGTGTGTGTGCATCTCATAGAGTTAGTGAGTAAACCTGCCTGAGGAAAGTCACAGTTTAGTGAGTGCATGTTGGCAGAGAATCTTGACTGTGAGAAAGCATTGTACAGAGAAAACCCAGTCATGAGAAGCTCACTTACAATGAAGTACCGCTTTTATTGACAATAATTTGATGGTCCTGAATGTCTTTTTACTGTATTTACTGGTCTCTTTTTTTAGTACCTTTATAACCAGGTACCAATTATATCAAGATAAAATCAGCAGTTCTGGCAGCCATGTTATAACTGGGTTTCCCCATAATAATCATTTCAAGATATTATAGTAAGCCAAGTGGTCTCCTGAGAGTGACAGGGAAAAATTTTGATCGATTGGGGATGATGATATACATACATGTAGCAGGAGGTTATGTCTTCTATCAACCTTTTTGCAAATTTATGAGCAAGCTTTCATGTACTCCTGTGGACTTTCTTAAGGAGCACAAAAGAGCCTTTAGACTTAACAACCCAGCCCATTTAGCTTTAGCTGATCACGCCCTCAACACGGCACAACGCTGGAATGATGCCACAGTACTAGCCTTTGAAAGGAATTTTCGCCCAAGAAGGGTGAAAGAGTCCATTGGGATTAAACAAATTCAACCCACACTCAACAGGGATTTGGGCTACGCTTTGTCTCCGATCTTCGCTTCGATGATCAGAAGACAAACAAACAGCAAAGAGAAATGTTTTGATCACTTGGCTTGAGTAAGTCCCCTGGAGTGAATCAAAGCTTGCTCACAAAATGCTACAGGTTTGTAGAATCCATAACCTCCTGCTATATCTGAGAGTCCTTTGTCAGTGCATATATCTAGTTTTAAATTTGATACACACTTTTCCTCTTCTGAGGCACAAATATGTGTCTTCATTGTATTCGATACATTTCTGATTTCTGTTTAAAAAATGCATTCCAGACATTCATGTTTGTGATACAGTAAGATTATAATTGCAACCTCTTACTGTTGCTTGGAAATTCACAGTCGATTTAAATCATGTAATGGTGATAGAAGGGTGAGAAATATCTGGTTAAAATCAAAGAAGTAATAATTTATACCGGTGTTGCAATAGGTGAACACCAAAATGTAGCATGCCTGGTGTCTGTACAGATCATCTCATTTACTGTAAATTTTCTTTACAAATTTTAGTTGTGTTATGCAGAAATAAGAGACAAAATTTGACAGTCTGATCGATTTGATTGGTCTCTTGATCAATCATGAAGTAGACATGAATCATACAGAACTTTCAGACACCTTTCATATTTCTTTATGAGAATTTACTTGTGTCATTTAAAATGCACATTTATTTGTAGCACAAATCATTTGTTAGAGATTACTATTTGAATGTCCACCAGCAACAGAAATGATTATAGATTTCCCACTACTGTGGCATAATTCCTGTAAGAATTCTAAACACTGAAGAACTGAAGAGAATGTAGATTTCCTCTTTCACTGTATAAAGGTAACAGAGTGATGGTATGAGTACCAAATGCAGAAATTATACACTTATAAGGTGTTATGGATAAATGGACCTTGCATCTCTCCATCTCAGCACACCTATGAGGATGCAATGAACCTCATCGCAAAGCTCCCCACCGTGGCTGCAATCATTTACCGCAACCTCTACCGCGACTCCTCCGTCTGTCCCATCGACATGAACCTCGACTGGTCGGGCAACTTTGCCCAGATGCTCGGCTACGACGACCCCATGTTCTCAGAGCTGATGAGACTGTACCTCACAATTCACAGGTGAATTCAACTGGGCAGAGTTCTGTTCAAATTTAATTGATCTGTTGAGTAGTTTTGTTGGCCTTGCTGGTAGAGTAATCAAGAACAGGGTTCCCAGCCCATCAGGAAAATCAGGGAAAATTATTATACTTTTTTCCAGTCAAAGAAAAGTCAGGGAATTTGATGAAAATGCCTCAAATCAGGGAAAGTCTGGGAATTTTGATTGGCCCCAAAATCGAAAGTAGTCACTAACTCTTTGTTATATTTTCTTGCATATCAAAGCAACGTCCATTGGATGAAACTGGATGTGAAACTGGAAATTAGTTGAAATAGTTATGGAAATTTGATACTTCATCAGGGAAAAATCAGGGAATTTTTTTTTCTTGAAATGCTGGGAACCCTGAATAAGATACCCAGAGGTATAGATGTATCTGATTTCTACTAAGTTAGGTGATGTGAATTAATTGTTTCATTTCCCTACGTCTTGACTACTACTGTATCATTCAGTGAGTCTTACTAAAACATTCAATACATTGGTCTATTAATTCCAGTGATTTTGATATTTGTTTGACACATCTTTTCTTCACGCATCTGCTGATTAATATTGAATTGATGCTAATTAATATAAAACCCATGCTTGTCTACACATATCTGCTAATTGATAGTAAAACCTGTACTTGCCTCACATTAAAAACTGGCAGTGATCACGAAGGAGGCAACGTCAGCGCACACACTGTCCACTTGGTAGGCAGCGCCCTCTCTGACCCTTACCTCTCGTTTGCGGCTGGCATGAACGGTCTCGCTGGACCTCTCCATGGACTCGCCAACCAGGTAAACACTACGACCCGAATTTACGAAGGTGGTACAAATGAAACAATGGTTTAAACCATGGACAAAAACCATGGAGCGCCAAGTGTCACACGGAATATTTCATTACGAAATTGTTCATTTCATCAACAAAATGACTGTTTTGTTAATGAAGTTATCGTTTCGTGGACGAAATGTTCATTTAGTTACAAAATGTTGTTATTTCGTTACAAAATAATCATTTCATCGACGAAATGACTGATTTCATAACGAAATATTCCATGCAACACTTGGCGCTCCATGGTTTTTGTCCATGGTTTCATTTGTACCACCTTCGTGAATTCGGGCCAAGGAGCCTGAAGACTTTAGACTCATGGCTTAGAATGCTAGCCATCTGACCACTCATTGCCCACAGAGAAAAGATTTCCAGAAGAAATTGATGAAGTGGTGAAAGTGAACAATTTACTTCCATCATCACTATTGACTACATATTGTGAGGATATCATTTGTACTACACAGTCAGAGTACCATGCCAGAGATTCCAACTGTTACTTTTTTGTTGTGTTCTGTTCTGTATTTGAAAAAAAAAATACTGCATTCTTATTAAAAAAAAAAGTTTTTTTTATAATAATATATTGCTGCACATGACTATTACGGGAAAGATAGAAATATATTTGTTTTTTTTTTCCACCAAAATGTTCCTTGCCAACGCTCAGAATGTGGAATTGCTATTTTTTAGGTTGGCATCCCTGCCATTGTATGCTGGCCTGCTTCTATTTTTATTATTATTATTTATTCAGCTTTCAGTCACAAATATCAATATTACATTATTCAAAATCAGAGCATTACAATGGAGAGTTATATGGGTGCACCAGGTTGGGCAGCCGGGGTCTGGAAAGAGCCAACTAAATGACTTCTATGGCAATTCTGATGTATTTGATCGTTCAAAGTTCCTACATTGTTGTGAAGAATTATTGAGTAATGCAGTGGATAGCATTATAAATGTATGATCTACACATTTGACTAGAGTGATGAGAGTGAACGTCTATGCTGTGATTCTTTTTGGGCTGCACTTGTCATACGAACATTTCTTTTCTTCTGCAGCACGAATGTTTGCAACCATGCAATGTGCTGCGGTTTCTCATTCAGGTGATGATAAAGAATCATCTGTTGTCACCAGTTTTAAAGTGAGGTCGGTGCACACCGGAGTACACTGCATAGTTGAAAACATTCCTGCCGTACAAGAAAAGAGAACTGTTCGTATGACGAATGAAGCGTGATAAGAATCCCAGCACAGACCAAGGCGTTCAGTGCATTTAAGTTTGCAGATATCATGTACTTCGCACAAAATGAATTCCTTAATCAGTTAAGGACTAGCTGATTTTGCTACAGCACACATTTTCATAGATGCCTGCTCTCTAGTATAGTCATCTTGAACAGGTTAATGACCTTGACATGACCCTTCGCACTCATTACGGTCCTTTCCTGCCTCGACTCTCCCTCTCTCCTCTACAGGAAGTGCTAGTCTGGCTCACCAAACTCCAGGAAACACTCGGTGGGGAAGTCTCAGACGAAGAGATGAAGAAGTTCATCTGGGACACTCTCAAGTCCGGACAGGTAAGATTAGACTAATTTATCAGTTGCCTTGACAAACAAGTTTTTCAATATGGAAGTAGTCATTCTTGATCCATTACACTAGCCACTCCACACCCATTTCTTTTCCTTCTGACAAGAACATTAGCCTGTAATATAATGCTTACTACATCCACCTGTAAAATGTGTGACCCTGCTAGACAGATCAAAGCACGCTAGTGTGCGAGACTGCAATCAATAACAGCATTGTTGTATGTACACAACATTGGTATCAACTCATTCATAGAAGTAAACATAAATACTTATGTGCATACATTTGTACATGTACATGTAGAAGGTGTGGTACACATGAAATGTCATTGAACCTGTCTGTATTGGCCATCTGTCCACAAAGGCCACTCTGTATGTCTCCCTTGGGTGGCTGCTATAACAGACAAGTTTGACTGTATTTTACAAAGACTGCAGAACCTCTATGTAGTATAAGGAGAGACTTGTAAACAAACCACCTTTTGCCTTCTCCACTCCCCAGGTGGTTCCTGGCTATGGCCATGCTGTGCTGAGGAAGACAGACCCACGTTATGAGTGCCAGCGGCAGTTTGCCCTGAAGCACCTGCCAGATGACCCAATGTTCAAGCTGGTCAGCCAGCTCTACAAGGTGGTACCTCAGATCCTGCTGGACCAGGGTAAGGCCAAGAACCCTTGGCCCAACGTTGATGCCCACAGCGGAGTTCTGCTGCAGGTAAGCATCGTACAGGTGGTGTCTTGCCTCATCAGCACTTTAAATGCTCATTCACTTGGTTGCTATTTGCTATGAGGTTTCACCAGCGTTACTAATTGTACTTCACCTTGTACTTCACGAGTACTTCACCCTGCCCCTTGACACATAGATGTAATGTAAGTTTCACAAACCCATTCAGGTGTAGCAATGTTACAACCACACATGTCAGTTGTTCATATGGCAACAGCCTTTGTAGGGTCTAGGAGGACTTTTTTAGTCCAATTTATGGACACCTACTGCAGGGCTCCACACTAACTTTTATTTTTGGTGGCCCACAGGCAAACATCCAACCTTTTTTGGTGGCCCGATCAGGCCACCAAATTCTTTATTTCTGAAATTTTGGTGGCCCGACGTGCATTTTTGGTGGCCCTGGGCCACTGGGCCACCGTTAGTGTCGAGCCCTGCCTACAGGTATTTGGGGTCAATTGTTGCGTGAAAAAAGCATAGCACCAGATGTGCTGATCAGCAAAGTAAAAGTAGGAAAAGTTAAATGTTGGATACAAGTGCTCCATCACCTTCATGTCTGCTATCACTGATTTTTCAAGCATCTTCAATCATAATTGATATTCAGGATGCTGGCTAAGTGTTACCCATCACTGACATGCTGCAGAGTGTGATGTAAGCTGTTACTTGTTCAGTTTATCAATTTTGTATGGTGGAGGACTGTCTAAGAGTTTATAGGAGCCTGTGATGAAAATGCTTCTATCATAAAAATCACCCTTGAAGGCACAGGCTTTCTTTCTAAGGTCATATTTAGACTGTTGCAACAAACCTGGGCCCTGTTGCATAAAAAGATGCAATCAAACAGAAGTCACAAAATCAAACATAAGTCAGGCTCAACCAATCAGAATTGAGTATTCAGGGAATTACGTTTTATTTTCTGACATATGTTTATGGAACAGGGCCCAGGTCTCATAATGTTGTCACTGTCATAGATGTGTCAATACTAACCGCTCCTACAGCTAAATGTAGAGTCGTGATTCTCAGTTTCAAGCCCCCTTCCTCCTATGTCTTTTCTTCCTTCCAGTACTATGGAATGAAAGAGATGAACTACTACACGGTGCTGTTTGGAGTGTCCAGGGCCCTTGGAACGTTGGCTTCTCTCATCTGGGACCGCGCACTTGGTCTTCCTCTGGAGCGACCCAAGTCCATGAGCACCGAGGGTCTAAAGAAACTGGCAGGGGCCAAGTAAAAACCCTCATCCTCTATCCCTGAGTCAGAGTCCCACACCTCCCCCTCCCTCTCTGACTGTTCTCACTTGGAAAAAGCAGACATTGATTGGTTGGCTGTTCGAATATGTCTTGCTGAATAAAAGATGTGTTGAAGTGGTCTGAAATGACGCAGCTATATTTCATAGATAATATAATGTGCAAAGATATGTGGAGTTTTGTAATTCTGTTCAGTGTTTCAGTATTCAGAACTGGTGTTTGATATTTGCAAATGATAATAGCTTTGTTTGTTTTGTTATTTTGATTTTTTTTTTCCTCAATGAAATCATATCACATGTGATGTGCATGAGAATCATTGAGTGATTCCTTGCATGTAATTTATGAAATTGACTTAAAAAATAGTTTTTATGATATCTTGATTTGATAGGTGATGTAAAGAGCAGGGTCTAGACGATGGGAGGGAACACAGGTACAGGTTGGACGTTTTACTTGACCAAAGTGGTTTCCCCGACACAGAACCCAGCATATTTTTGAGATTACATTTCTTAGTATTCTTTGTTTTAAAGGATACATTTACCCATTTAGCAGAGCTGGGCTGCCTTCTCTTTTCACATGGTTTTGATTCTCCGTTCATTTTTCGTTTTTGTTTCATTAGTACTTCTGAGTCAAACTAAAAAATCTAGCATTATTTTTCTCAGAGGTGAAACTGGTTCTTTGAAATTACTATCGAGCTGAATATACAGCTGGTCCCAAAGTGATGAATTAAAACGGTGCATTCTTTGTCTTGATTTGAAGCTGTACAAGATCCACTGTCATTCAAAACTAATATGACTCTACAAGAAGCTACAAAGTAGTAATGAAGACATACTTTGTTAGTGGACAACCCCTCCTTGAGAGTTAGCTGTGTAATAAAAGAAATGTCTTGTGTATATGTTTTCTCAGGACAGTTCATATTTCCAAAGATGAAATGAGTGTCGTATTGTCGAGCTTACCTCCCAAGAATATGTACTTGTAATCCCAGTGTAAACGAAAGATCAGGACCAGATCTTGCTTTTCAGTGAATGATGAGTGAAATTTGCTGTCACTTTTTTCAAAAACCTTTCCTTGCCTTGTTTTTGTGACTTCAAAGAAAGAAAGAAAGAAAAGAAGAGAGACGCTGATGAGGCATGAATTGAATTGGACTGCTAGCGAGTAACTTCATTAGAGTTGATTTCCACTGCTGAAAATTGTACCCATAGATCTATGCATATTGTGGAACCAAAATGTATGTATATTTATCAGTCATTACTCTGTGTGTGTGGGGACCTAACTCAAGGCTGTTCTGCTTTTTTGGAACTGACAGCACCACCTATACATATTTGTGTATGGTCAGTGTAATTTTCTTTCCCAATCTTGTGTGGAGATGTTAAGAGGTGAGTTTTGTATCCTGGCATGTTTGTCAGACAAAACGTCAGCAGCCTGTAAAATAAAAACAAAAACAAAAAATGGGACCTGAAAAAAAGAAAAAGTCTTGATGAAATTTGTCTATTATTCACATTGTGGTGAGTATGCCAGTATTCTTGGAGAAAATAAAACAGTTTTAAAGGAATCCGAACCCCAAAGAAAATGCCCTTTCTATGCCAGTGTTGACTGCTGTGTCTCTGTAATATGTGTAGGTGCATGCAGAACAGAAATTATGTAGTGCGTGTGTGTGTGTGTGTGTGTGTGTGTATGTGTGTGTGTGTGTGTGTACTGGACTGTATTTCATGCTTCTAACCACACACTGCGCGGTCAACAGTTAGTTTCTGAAACGCCCGGTCAACTGGAGTGTTGTGTGTGTGTGTGAGTGTGGGGGGGGGGGGGGGCAGGGAAATTCCAAATTCCAAAATTCAGCAGCAATTTCTATAATGATTTATACCAAGTACATGTAGTTTAAAACAAGCAACACTATGAGAGCTGGTATGGTTGAAGTGGTTTGACTGTATGTTCAAACCGAGATGTTAGTAAACGGTGTCAATGTGCCTGATCTTCCTCGTAGGCATGTTGGTACATTAATTTACTTACACACGTTTTGGCTGAACATGACTTTGTTTATTCCAAAGGTCTCCTCCGTCACACGGGCAAAACACACAAAGATAACTCATATCCCTGACTTCAGAACATCATCAAAAGTCACGACATCCCACAAACATACATGTTGACTGAAGATACCACTATAAAATCTGTGTTGGGAAATGCCTGTATGTTAACAAGGCATAATGGCCAGATGTGAAGTGTTTAAATACACCATGCTACATGTGGGTACCATATGGCATGCATATTACATTTTGTGTAAATCAAGTAAAGGCAGCCTTTGGCATTCACAAAATGCGCTTGTGCCTCTGTACCTGGGTTCATCATGGTGCTTAACCTGGCACAATCCAACTCCTTTGTATCCTTCCTTTCCAGTTCGGTTAAAATCTCATTACCGGTTTTGGTTTTTTCTTCTATGGACATGAAAAAGTCACATTTCACTCCTTAAGAGCCACCCTGTAACCTGAGCCTTACCTGTGAGTCTTTATGCATGCCACCAGTACCATTGAAAAAAATAAAAAATGTGAAGAATTTTAAGAATTATTTTATCTTTTTTTTAAAATCTAGTGATTGTGCATGTAAATCTTCAGACAAGAACTCCACAAACTGCACCTTTCAGAAAGAAGGAGAGGAATACAAAACTATTTTGATTTCCATGGTCGAACACCATTTTCAGAGGATATATTATTTACTACATGTACTGTATTAAACGAGAAATGTACATGTGCATTTTAATTTCGCAAATTTCGCAAGAGCCAAGACTCGCAAAATAAAAATGCACATGAAAGTTCTTGTCTTCACCATATGCATCTTGAGTGTTAGAGGCAACTTGCAAAAATTTCATGCTGCGAAAAAGGCTGTTGGCTCCAATTCGCAAAAAAAAAAAAAAAAAAATCATGCTGCGAAAATACAGCTGTATTGTTTTTCAGTATCCACTTATGTTCTCTCTCCCCTCTCTCATGCACACACACACACACAGACACACTTTTTTTTGTTTTTCAGTAATCTTTGATTTCTATTATTTCACATAACAAAACACACACACACACACACACATAACGCTTCTATGGTGGAAACCGCGGACCTGTTTTACCCATAAGAACTTTACCACATAACCAAGGACCCGTGTGTCAGTAGGACTCTTGTCAACCAAGGACTCATTCGCATGTTACCATCCAACCGAGGACTTATTACAATAATGCTAATCGAGGACTTACAAACACATATCCCTACATGCAAAAGCATGCAAAAGCAGACCGTTTGGAATGGTCTGCATACCGAGGATGTCCTCGGTTCTCTGTGTGTCCTCGGTTTAAATGTAAAGTTGGTATGTGTGTCCTCGTTTTACACCATGGGTAAGTGCACACACACACACACACACACACACACACATATTCATTCAATGCAATCACACTCATACTTGCAGTGTGTCTGCATGCAACATGTTAATTTGCCAATACAGGGTGTACTACTATACATTTTTGACGGTCCAGCATTATTCTTGCAGTGTCTTTCACCATTAGTTCCATTCACATGACTTGTGTGATTTATTGACTTCCACAATATCATATTTAGGCAAGTTTTACTGAATGTGAAGAAGTGGTGGGCCAAGTTCGCACCAAGCCTTGAAATTTCTGATTCCATTTCCACTTGAAGGAATCTTAGGCAGAGGACATACAGTATAAACTCTGCTGTTAAACTTTTGAGTGTTTTCTCACACAAATATCCACTTTACTTACATCATATTTATACAATGTATAATGTATATTGTACATATTCACACATTTAATCCCCCCCCCCCCCCATACACACACATCCACACCCAAAGATACACACTGCACACTGTACAAACTGTATTTACGCGTGATCACTTGGATATTCAGGACTTCCCAGGACGTCCCCATGTGGATACTCCAGACTACGGTGAGTTGATTGAACACAAGCACACACACACACACACACACACAAATGCACAAACAATTCTGTCTGTTGTAATTATATCTTCCTCTTTTACAGCAATGTATTGCAAAAAGTCGATCTTCCTCAAACTTTCCAGAGAGCTTTGAAACCTCACCTCATACTTTCATGATGCCTAAAGTGAAACAAAGACAAGAGACAATAATTCCCACACAAAACTTTCATTTCTGTTTTTTCACATGGTAAAATTCACTTTTCATGATCATATACTGTCTCCTTCGCAGAACTTGCATACATGAACAGATTCAAAATACACTTTTATACCCATGCATCAAGTACTTGTACCAAACACCACTCCCAACCACAAATTACATACGGTAGCTGATGTTACAAATATAATACTTGGAGAAATAATGATATTCCGGTACAGTGAGATACTTTCAGTTGTATTCATAGCCATTTACATTGCCATATTACTGGAAGGTGTTATATCACCATTTGCAAGGACTATTAATTAAATCTAGTTGATGGTTGATATTCCTTGTTTACACGACAAAATGCTGTGTGGATGACTTGAAACGGGTCAAACCTAACATCTTTCTGCCATTAGTACAACACGAAGTAAATATCAGCAAGACTGAAGGACATAATACCAGTATGTTTTGGAAACTATCTGTCACTGACATACACAGGTATACAAACAAGGAATGGAGTTTTGCACAATGTCTTACTCTCTTTCTGAACACAAGACAAAGTCCTATAAACTATGCAGGTATTATGTTTAGTTTCACCATTTTGAGTCTTCAATCTGTGACTGAAATTGTACATCCATTCTGTTTGAACATCTGCAAGATACCGACTGAGGTACACTTTGTCTTGAATACAAATTGAAAGTAAACATGAGACATCTGGACTCTACGAAAGAAAGCATTCCCTTTCAAATTTCATACAATCCACATTTGACATTCCAGTGGAAGCGGGTAAAAAAAAAAGATACAAAGAAATGCACATTATGACAATTTCTAGAAAAGTGAGGAACAATCGACAATCTCTATTTACAGGACATTATTCTTCTCCATCCTCAAATAGTTTCATCTCATTTTGCTTCCAAAGTGGGTTGTCGATTTCCCTCCATCTGGCAGAATGTGGACAAAGTTTGGGGAACGCGACATCACTTTTCTTCCTGTAGTACTCCCAAGATGTCACCTTCCCTGAATATGAAGTAATCCTACATGACAAAAGGAAAGTAAACATGCAAACAAAGTGCTGGAGTCATACTGCAAATATGAGTGAAAACTTTTCAAGAATGCTCATGCAATGTCGATCTTTTCTCCTTCAAATACATAGGCCAAGGGTAGCAAAACAGTAAATAGGCTAGATAGAGACTCTCTTGGCTTCTTTTCAAGAAAGTACAGAAGTCTCTGTAACCTCTTGATTGATTTCAAAAGTATGAAATTTTTCAGTGGTTGTCCCATTTCCAACAAATTGAACTGATGTGTTCTAATATCCCTGCTTTTGCTGAATATGCATTTATATTTGGGGCACATTTCACTTTAAGAAACAAAAGTGAGTCTGCATTTCTTCACATGTTTTTCAAACATGCATTTTCAGATTAATTAAAAAAAAAAAATTGCAGCTGATCCATTGCAACAGAACTTGTGCAAATGTGACCATCTTTAATATTGGATATCAGGCACCATGTCTACACAGGATGTGTCAAAATGCTTGTACAATCAGCCCTGAAAAGTACGGATACACAGAAGACAATATGCAAGTTTATAAAATGCAACCAGCATGTTGTATACACACAAGTCTGTGGGGTAAAATCTTGTAAAGGCCTCTCACTTGATGAATCACTACTTAAGGAGTACACACTATACTTCATGAACCACAGACAGTGCAATGTAACACTACAGAGGTTCTTACATACTTCACTCACCTTCTCCTCAAATGAAACCTTAGTTCCCCCAAACTCGGGTAGGAGGACTTTGTCTCCAACCTCAACAGCAACCTTGTGTACAACACCAGCCTGAAATGGAGATAAAAAAACATAAAGCAAAAAACAAAGTCACAGTGAGATATCACTGACATTGTATTCAAAATATACAGGCCACCTTGAATAGGTCAAATTTATTTGGACTGAAGAAATAGCTTCCACTTAGAGAAAATTCTACTTATGTGTACAACAGATTAAAATCAGTAGAATACAAAGAGAAGAGGACTTGAAAAGACCCATCGGAAATTATTTGACTTACACGAGGTCGACTGTAACAACATGTGACTAAATTGAAGACAATTTATCATTAAGAAGAGTTAACCCTCAGAAAATTTATTTGAATGAAAGTAGAGAAATACCATGCACAGATGAACAATAGTTCTTGAAAGAGTCAAAAGTCATTTGAACATCTAAGATGTATCTGACACTGGGCAGGATAAGCACGTAAGTAGCCCCTATGTCATTACCAGCAAAAAACAACAAAGTCTATGAATCAAACTGTACTCCTTCACAAAAAGGTTGTTTATTACAACTGTAAAGTCCCAGAAACACTGTTTATTTTCTCCTTGAAATTCTTGCATGAATAATCAGCAAAGCTGGTCAAGGTGCATCAATTTTGAACCAGCTGAAATGGCTTACTTGTTTCTCTTCCCTCTCCTCAAGTTGATTTCTGTATATTTCATTTTCTTTTTTCCGATCTACTCCAAGAGAAGCACATTTTATGATCAGAGGACATCATGTAAAAAATCAAAATAAAAAACATCTGAAAAAGTATCTTTCAAATTTTTCTCTTTATTCTACTGCTGTTGCAGCAGCAATGAACAATACACAAACAATGAGCAACATGGAACACCTTGGAAGATGAAAACAACTTGCTCAGGATTCAACTTAAAGGACAAGTCCACCTTCATAGACATGTGGATTGAGTGAATGCAGCAATATTAGTAGAACACATCAGTAAGAGTTTGAGGAAAATTGGACAACCCGTTCAAAAGTTATGACATTTTGAAGTTTCTGCTGGGTCGCTGCTGGATGAGAAGACTACTATAGCTTGTGATGTCACATGTGTACAACGACATAAAGAAATCATAAAGAAAATTTAGCATATTTTCACTTTTCTCGCATAATAAAAGAACACTTGACTTGCCTCTTTCAGAAGGCAGGGGGAATAATATTTCCCTTAACATACATCAGTGACAGGTTGAGGAAATATGCACTTTTTTCAAAAAATCAAATTTTGTGAAATTCTCTTTATATTTTCCTAATATCATTGTACGCATGTGACATCATACACTATAGTAGTCTTTTCATCCAGCAGTGACTGCACAGATAGTTTAAAAATTCATAACTTTTGAACGGATTGTCCGATTTTCCTCAAACTTTCACCGATGTGTTCTAAAAATATTTCTGCATTCACCTAATCCATATGTACAATGTATGTGAGGGTGAACTTGTCCTTTAAAGTAGAAATGAGTCATATAATAGAATGTCTACTCACTGAATCTCTTGCTCCAGCTCCAACTGCAACCACCATGGCCTGGTTGACCTTCTGCTGGGATTTCTCAGGAATTAAGACACCCCCTTTTGTCCTGGTCTCTGGGACAAATCTTTCCACCAGGATGCGGTCAAACAAGGGCCTGAATCTCCTGAATGCAGCCTACAGAGACAAAATGAATGCTCAGGAATATAGTAAAACATGCTCAAGTCAACTTCACATTTTCTGTCAAAAAAACCCAACAATTCAATTTACACGTTTCAGAGTCACACTTGTCACACGCACGCGGAGCAGGTGGCACGGCCGGTGACACAGTATGAATTAGTACACCCACCAAGGATATAATCTACCATTTTAGTACCAAGTTGGACAGAAAAATTCGTTTGTTCCAAGAAGTTTTGTAGTTAACATTTTTTTTTCTACTTTTGACGGTTCTAACTTTAATAGCTCTGCTCTGCTCCTCCATCCGTGAAGCCAGACATAAACTTACAATGTATACTAGGATTCCTAAGTTCAAGTTTCAAGTTTCAAGTTTATTCATCTTTCTTCCTTCGTTACAATATAATAAACATTGAATGTGTCAATTAACAAGAGAATAACAAGCATACAAATGTAATAGAATACACTGGTTAAAGAAAAGCAGAAAAAAAGAAGAAAGATGAGGAGACTAGACCCTAACAAAGCAGAGCTTGTGAAATTAGGGGTCCACATAATTAAAATGAGTATTAAACAACTAATCAAATACAAGAGTTTCTAAAAACAAAAACAAAAACAAAAAAACTATATAACTATAACAAGCAAGGGGGTATAAATTTAGATAGAGAAAAAAAAACACTATTTACGAAAGCAGATTGAAAAGGGACATAACATAATTTATAAAACAAACACAAAGATAGAGAAAAAAGAAAGACGGAACAAAAGCAAGTAAATGAATGATGTAATTCACAAATCAACAAGGGGGGGGGGGAATCCGCAATTCTCTAAACAAAGGTTTAATGCAGCAACAAAATAATGAACTGTTTAGAATACCATACTATGCGGATTATACTTCAAAAAGGCAACACAGCAATTTAGAGTGAACATAGCACTGCATGCACTGCATGCACTGAGCACGAGGCGAGGAGCCACGGTCTCCGCGGAACATATCCTGACAATAAATATTTTACAGACTGACATTTCGGAATCTAGACTAACATTAACCCAACCCTGGCCCCGGGGCGCTGTAACCACTACACGCGTTGGGGTCGCGGCCTCGCAGGTGGTGCGGTTACACGAATTGGCAATTGCTATGTGAAACGTCAGAATGCGAATGCCTAGTCCAGACCTACAATACGGTAAAATCAGTAGAAGGGACTATTATGATCACGCAACGCGTGATCCCACGGATCGGATCCGGCGCAGACCTCTAACAAAAGTTAGCATAATCTCATCGATATTAATTACCTATCACCTTCGTGTTTATCAAATACAATTTTTGGCAAAATTGGCTCAAGAAGATTGTTTCAGTAATCTGTACATTACCATTCTGGGTATGAAAAAGGTAGTGTTTTCAACCGCTCTGTCCCAATACTGCGATGCACGTGAGGCGAGAGACGGGCACGGTGAAAATTTAGTATAGATCGATCTACAATAAAACAGCACATGTAACGACGAGCACGTACGCGAGCGTCAGCGTACCTTTCGCCCCTCCCCCTTTTTCTTCTTCCGCCGGTAGCGCTAGCGCTAGCCTTCATGTTCTGAACCCAAGAAAGGTTCCACGCTCAGTGACGGAAGCTGTATGAATATGTAACGATACATTTTCCCCAGGCACACAGGCCAGTCTATATTTTATTACTTTTTTTTTTCATCTGGTTTACCCATGGAGCTACCTTTAGACGAGCACTTGTGCTACGTATCATTTATCTTTTTTTAATTATGAGAGAATGTTGTAATCATGGGATGACGTGAAATGATGATTATTCTAGTTTAGCAGCCGTGTCATGATGAGGCAGACTTATGCATATGTATTTTTTACGTATGGGCATATGGCATCTAAGCATCGCACCAAATCACAGTTTGTATTAGTATGGGGGAAGTCGGTCGTTTGTTTGTTTGTTTGTTTGTTTGTTCATTTTCCATCTGTGAAGATGGCTGGATGTCGTAGAGCCGTTCGAACTATAGAGGAGAAATATCAACATGAATTTCACAGTCAGTTCAAGACATCTGATCCTTTATTCGACAATGACATGATTCAATAGATATGCTTATGCAGCCGTCATTTCTAGACGTGTAATCCTTTTCCACTATTACATCAGCCCTCCGAGTTCTGTGCCTATACAAATTCACCTTACCCACCCCACCCCCCCCCCCCAAAAAAAAATCATCAAAGCCGAAAATTCCAGAAGGCTATTGAATCGATCATGAAAGTACGATCGAAGGGGTCCGGAGACGGTAGAGTGTTGAACATTGTTATTGTTATTGTCGGTGTTGTTCTTTGATCTGAAATGAAGCCATCGGTATGGTCTAAACAGGGAGTTAGGTTAAAGGGACTACACAGTACTGGTTGAGGTGAGGATTCAGGTTTATAATTTTTTTTTTTTTTTTTTTTTTTTTAGATAATGAGAAACCTCTTATGAAATATGAATTAAAGAGAATGCAATTTTTAAGAAGGATTCGAAGTTTATTTGATGAAAATTGGCCTTGAAATGGCTGAGATATATAAAAAAAATCCTTAAAAAAAGGTTGACAGGCCACGACTTTTATGAGGATCTCGATTGTTTTTTCATTGTTTTTAGATATCTCAGTCATTTCAAAACCGATTTTCATCAAATAAACTTTTGACTCCCCTTAGAATTGTATGCTCTTACATAGAGTGGTTTCTAAATGTCTCGCAAAACGTTACAAGCTGAATCCTCACCTCAACCAGTACTGTATAGTCCCTTTAAGTACTTGGTTTCACCTACTCAGTATCTGATTTCTGGTCTTATCATAAATGTTTATTTCTTTTTTTCCTCAGGCGTTTTGTTGAAGTTCCTGATTAGTTACCAATAACATCATTAGACATTCTATGAACAAATCCCGGTGGAGACCATGGTCATTCACCTCCATGAGGTTTTCTTTTCTTTGATTTTTTTTTAATGCAAGCTTCTTCTCTTTTTTTTTCTTCCTTTTTTTTTATAGATAGATCCGAGTTAACCTCTCTCCACGTCTTGCATGGGTACAATGATAAGATGTTTGAGATATTTTATTACTGCTTATGACTTCTCAAAAACAAGAACAACTTCATGAAGTGCAACAAGTTAATCCGATTTTCTTAACGTGGTTTCCATAAAAATTCTCCCAGGGGTGGTATAGTTTTAGTTGAGATAGGACTTCAGGTTGACTTTTCTTTGCAAAGAAAACTCTTATGAAATAGGAAAGACCATACAGTCTATGAGGAATTCAAAGTTTATCTGATGAAAATTGGTTTTTAAATGGCCGAGATATCCAAGCAAATTGATAAGGTGGGACATACCACTTTTTATTAGAATTGCTTTGTTTTACTCTGTTTTTCGAAATCTCAGCCATTTCAAAACCGATTTTCCTCAAGGATAGTATGAATTCCTATTCAAATGGCATGCTCTTTAGCATTTCATATTCAAAAGTGGTTTCTAACTATCTCACAAAAAGTTAAAAGCTGAATCCTTATCTCAACAAATACTATCCCATCTCTTTCAAGGGATGGGTCAACTTTGGTTGCGATGGGGCTTTAGCTAGGTTTCCAATTTTTGAGTGTGAGATAATTAGATGCCACTTTTGGAACATGAAAGAGCAGGTCCGTCGGAATAGGCGGATCAGAATGAAAGTTGTACGGATTCAGTTAATTGCATGCATGTGGTCTGGCCGTGAAACCTTAGGGTTCAAAGTACTAGAGGGATTGATCCATTTGGTGCATGCAGGGGATGGGGACAGAACTTGGAGCCTATAACATTAGTTATGTGCGAAGAGGCGGAGCAACCGAGCGCGGGAAGGGTGTGGCGGGGTGGGGGGGGGGGGGGTGTATCCCCCTCCAACATGAGGGAGATTTTGTACCTTTAGAATTGAAATTATAATGCATACTTTTGGTACACGTTCTTGTGGACTAGGGGGAATTTTGTTAATCCCTAAAATGTACTAAGCATATTCTCTTCTTTTCTCTGCATACTCATTTCCACCCCTCCCCCATCTCTCAGTTTTCTCTCTCCTTCTCGTCTCTTTTCTTCTCTCTCTGTCTGCCTGTCTCTCTCTTTTAGACTGGAAAGTGGTACGGTCAAGGTTAGTTGATGAAAATTGGTTTTAGGCAATGTATCATCTCTTTTATTAATGTGCTTGTAACTATTTCGATTATTTCGCTCGAGTACGAGTAATCGATTCTTCTAAAAATTTAAAGTCCTCGCCATTATGCAACATTTTGTGCGTAACGTTGCATATTCCTTACACGATACATGCCCCGCACGCGCGAACACGTGGTGAACAATAGCACGTGAGTGGCCTCGCCACTAAAATGCATGCCTTGCTGACCGCACCGATACTACACGAGAACATTCAGCCAGCCCCATCCAGCAGCGAGCGCAGCGCAACCCGTCCGCAGACGAGAAAAAAGATTTAGCGGTGCCTAAAAAGTTACAAACTCGACTGGTGAAGACAGTGGTCCTAATAGATATAACCCCCTGTTCTCGACCTATTCTACTTGAAAGCATCCACTGAACTTGTAAGTAAGATTTTTGCATTTACTAGATTGCATGTAGCCACGTTTTGATCACGGCACTTCGCTCGAGTGCATGGCATGGCAAGTAAGCGTGGCTTACTTACTATCCTTATACCTTGTGGTGTGTGTGTGTTGCACTGTATACTACTAGTAGTACAAAGTGTATAGTAGTAAGCGTGCCAGTGACAGTGTACTAGAGGGTCGCACGTGTGCACCATAGCACCAACAAGGTAAGCAGCCGTTGTGTGTAGTACTGTAGGCCATACATGAATTTCTCAATAACTGACTTTTTTCAGTTTGCTACAATAATATGTGCATTGATTTTTAGCTCGCGCGGCTGCATTATAGTAGTAGGATATATAAGACAGCTAACTGAAAGGACAAGTTCACCTTCATAGACATGTGGGTTTAGTGAATGCAGCAATATTAGTAGAACACATCAATCAGTGAGAGGAAAATTGGACAATCCGTTCAAAAGTTATGAATTTTTGAAGTTTCTGCTGAGTTACCACTGGATGAGAAGACTGCTATGGCTTGTGATGTCACATGAGTACAACGATATAGAGAAAGAATAAAGAAAATTCAACATATTTCCATTTTTCTTGCATAACGAAAGAAAACACTCGTACTCGACTTCTCTCTTTCAGAAGGCAGGGGGAATAACAAGTTGAAGAAATGTGAACTTTATTCAAAAAGTAAAGTTTTGTGAAATTCTCTTTTTATTTTCCTTATATCGTTGTACACATGTGACATCCTGCACTGTAACGTTAGTAGTCTTCTCATCCAGCAGTAACTGCACAGATACTTCAAAAATTCATAACTTTTGAACAGATTGTCCCATTTTCCTCAAACTTTCACTGATGTGTTCTAATATTGCTGCATTCTCTCAATCCTTATGTATATGAAGGTGGACTTGTCCTTTAAGTTCTAGATTTTGCAAGCACCATTATAACTTGAGCCACGATCGTCTCGGAAGAAGAGTGAGGATGTTTATTTGAGGGACAATTTCACATTAAGGACAAGGTAATAAACTTATTGATGCTTTCCAGCAAATGAACTGTTTTCGTTCAAATTTTCAGCAATTATGTTTAAATACCCATGGTAATTTAAGCTATTTAGTATATTCTGATTTTGGTGCAATTTAATAGGTTTAGTGGCATTCAATTTCAAGACGTTTCCATGGATACAAAACTAAAGTACATTCCAGTATCGGATGGCACCATTTTTGTATCAAGGTGGATATTCTCATTCTCATGTTATGCTTGGATTGCACCAAACTAGACCTAGGTGGTCTACATCAAAATTATATTTCCAAAGATGGAGGTCTCTATCAAATTCAAATCACTTGTGTAAAACTGAACCACACCAGATTATCATGACTTGTTGATAACTTTGTGATAGAATCTTAAGTTTTGTGACATATACTTGAAGACTGGAGCTAGATCTAATTTATTTATGTGACAAGACTGTCCCTACACCAGCCATCCTCTTTTTTTCTCTAGATTTCAAGCATGTACAGAATATCCAGCGTTGTTCGTCCACTCGTTTCGAGGGCCCTCACTCCCACAACGAATCGAGTGCTGTGTCCACATCTTGCCAGGAGCTATGCGAAGGACATCAAATTTGGAGCGGAGGCTCGTGGCCTAATGCTCAAGGGTGTAGATCTCCTCACAGATGCTGTAGCAGTCACAATGGGACCAAAGGTATGTCATTCCAGATTTCACCTGCTCAAAATCACAGAATTGGAAAACTTTACATGGCCTTTCCATCTGAAGTTCTCTCATATTGAATATGTTCCTTTGATAACCTTCTTGCAATGGTGGTTTATGTGACTGGGGCATTTAGTCTGAGAATATCATAACGGGGGGTGGGATGCTTCATTATAGCTGTTCTTAAAGTTACCAACGACTTAAAAATGACTGGAACACGTTCTAATGTGCCATACTTATCTAATTTTCAATAATTCAGCACAAGAACTGATCACCAGTCATTCTTAAAGTCATTCATAACTTTAAGAACAGCTTTATGAACACCCCTGGTTGAATTTATTAGTTAACTGCTCAGGAGAAACTTTCTGCTGAAGGTAAATGTATCTTTTGTGTTTCTACTTCTGGTTCTTGGGATGAGGATTTTATTAACTTGTGAGCTTCAGATGATATAAATGACAAGTCTCTGATTTTTCAATCGTGTGTGCATGTTTTACTGGTATCAAATTTGCAGGGACGGAATGTAATCATCGAACAGAGTTGGGGTGGTCCCAAGATCACAAAGGACGGTGTCACAGTTGCCAAAGCGATAGAACTGAAGGACAAGTGGCAGAACGTCGGTGCAAAGCTGGTCCAGGACGTCGCCAACAACACAAACGAAGAGGCAGGCGATGGCACGACGACCGCCACGGTCCTTGCCCGCGCCATCGCCAAGGAGGGCTTCGATAACATCAGCCGGGGGGCAAACCCGACAGAGATCAGGAGAGGCATCATGAATGCTGTTGAAGTCGTGGTGGAAGAACTGAAAAGACAGTCAAAGCCAGTAACGACACCAGAAGAAATTGCACAGGTATTCAAAAATGCTCTATCATCACAAGGCAAACTATTGTAAATGTAAGCTATTCTTTGATTAACTGGTCCGATACTTGATACTGTGTCTGCAATCTCTGCAACATCTCTACAGGTAGTATCTGTGGACACTTCCTCACAGCAGTTTACTGTCTGAGAGTTACATTTTTTTTTTCCAGATTACATAAAAAAGCAACAAAATGATAAGAAACAAGAAAGTACAGTAAGGCAATTCATACACTCTTTCAGTGCAGCATTTCATTCTGTTAGGTGTGAAGAAAGTTTTGCAAATGACAGAAATATAAAAAGTGTGCTTCATGGGTATGGTGTGTGAGCAAATGGGAAAAATAAGTAGATAAATAACACATGTATTAGTTATGATAATGGACTAGACTAGCACTAAATCTTCCTTCAGGACCCTGTATTGACATCAAGTGATGAGTAACTGATCATTTGAAAGAGACTGATTGATCAAGAGGGGGTTGTTTTCTGTTCTAGGTTGCCACAATATCAGCCAATGGAGACCAAAGCATCGGAAATTTGATCTCGAAAGCGATGAAAACTGTTGGCCGCAACGGCGTCATCACTGTCAAGGATGGAAAGACGCTCAACGATGAGTTGGAGGTCATCGAAGGGTTAAAGTTCGACAGGGGTTACATCTCTCCATATTTCATCAACACTGCAAAAGGTATCTTCTGTGTTTTGTGGTTTTATAATGAATGACACTTTAAATAAACGATATAGTTGTCAAGAAATTATACCTTTTAAAAGCAAACATTCAATAGATTTCATGTAAGTTTACTCTCTGAAAATCTCATTTGTATCCAGTGCTATTCAAACATACTGGGTAAATTATGATTTAGTATGGAATGTGTTTTGCTGGGTCATTATTCCAAAAGTTCTCAGAGGTTATATGCTTGTATTGGCCTCAGCAAAATCTGCTCTTGTTGTTTGCATTTAATGAACTCTGCTGATCTTTCAGAAATTTATTTCTTGTCATCATTCCATCTGTCATTTTCATCACATTTGCCTTGATTTTTATCCAGTGTTGCTTGGTCTCTGTCTGTCTCTATCAAACTCTATTTGTCTGTCTGTCCTTCTGTACAGAGACTCTTGTTTAATTACTTGATATATGAAATACATTGTTGTTTTCCACCATTCTCTCTATCTCCCTGTCTGTATGTCTGTTTGTCTGTCTGTCTATATCTATCTCTGTTACTATTTGTAGCGAGCTGTCTGCTCAGCTCTCTCAGTTCTTGCTGATGTAGTATGCCGCCTTCTAATCAGATTTGAACTTGTTGAATGCATTCACTCATGATCTTCTCTCTCTCTGTCCACCAGGCCAGAAGGTGGAATTTCAGGACGCCCTCTTACTCTTGAGTGAGAAGAAAATCTCCAGCATCCAGTCCATAGTCCCTGCCCTGGAGCTGGCCAATGCGCAGCGTCGCCCTCTGGTCATCGTGGCAGAAGACGTTGATGGGGAGGCCCTCAGCACTCTGGTGCTTAACAGGTGACTTTTTTTTTTCCATCTTTTGTTCTTTGTTTTAGGGGAACTTTATGAAAGGCAATTTTACATACTACCCCTTTTTTACCTGGATGCTATGCTGTTGAAATTCTTCATGTTTTCATTCAGTTAAATTTGAAGGTAGTATGAGGTAGCAAACCGACATATTTGCACTTCCCCTAAGCATAACTTGTGCTCTTTAACAGGTGGAAACTAAAGCATACTTTTGATATCCTGTTATTGTATTTGAAGAAGCACTGACAATTCCTTTTGATGACAGAGTCTGGCTGATGACATCATGGGCATGAATTGATTCGTGAGATACTCCCACAACAAAATAGCACTTGTCGTTTGTAGTATAAATGAGTATAGACCAGATCTTTTAATGACTGATGCTCCCTGACAATTTTTCCACAGAATTGTATTTTGTCAGAGTGTCAGTATAAACCTACCTTGTATGACTTGACAAGGTAGGGACACCATGTCTAGTATCACTGTTGTATTGTAAGCCTAGCAGTTTGATGCTAGTTACATGTGTTTGACTGACTGTAGAACAGATGCGTAATGTGCAAGATATAAAGCATTGATCTGGTGTAGCTTTCCATTGTGAAACACATCACACAGATTTGCTAATTAAGTGTGAGAAGTACCAGTTGACAAGCATGTTCCTATTTTTGGTTACTCTGATGGTAACACAGGTTGAAGGTCGGTCTACAGGTTGCTGCAGTCAAGGCCCCAGGATTTGGTGACAACCGAAAGAACCAGCTGCATGACATGGCCATTGCCACTGGAGGCATTGTAAGTTTGTGTTCCAGGAACAGAGCGTAGTTTCTGTATTGTAAAGTAGAGTAATAGAAGATGACATTCACTTGTGTAATGATTTGGAATCGGTCTTTCACTCATTGGAAGATGTGTGAATATCTTGGAGCTGAAAGTGCAATGTGGCCTTCAGTTTCATTTGCTTTAAATAATGGCTTGGATAGTAATGTCCTAAAAGTTTGATAAATTGAAACTAGGTGTGTCTGGAATCCCTCTCAAATTGGGATGGTAATTTTTTCTTCTTTTTTTTTTTTGCCTTTGTTTGAAAGTGGAAGACATTTTATGTATTTCAATGACTAAAATCAAGGTTTATTTGTATGAATTTTACTGTGTCTCGCTAGTATATCCGAGCTACAATTCAATCTTTTCAAGCAATGTGGGATAGAGATATTTCTGCTCTTTACTTATATACTGTGAAATACTAAGTTCTTTCTTGTTTGTTTACATACACTCAAGGTGTTTGGGGAGGAGGGAATGGATGTCAAGATTGAAGATGTTCAGATTCAGGACCTTGGTCAAGTTGGCGAGATTTCCATCACAAAGGATGACACGCTCATCTTAAAGGTAAGCTCATCTTTCTAACACGAGAACCACACCTTCCCAAACGATGCCTCCTCAAAAGTATGTGTGATGCATCATACACTGGGATGCCTGATTTGTCTGTCCATCCCAGATCTTATTTCTTCCTCCCTTTCCCAGTTTTGCAAATGATGACATGATATTATGGTGCAATATCATGACTGAATTACTTTGTTGAAGATTGTGTAATTTAGTACCAAGGACATTTGATTTTGAAGTCCTCTCACCTGAGTATATTTATGCAAATTTTGTAAAAATAAGAAAGCTGTGATTGAAAAAATAAATAAAAACTGTAAAGGCCAAAATTGAAAGTAACTGCTAATAATTGAGGGAGAAGTATGTCAGGTGATTTGAATGTGTCAGAGAATTGAGAATAATTTTCATTATTGATAGCTATTGATAGACTAATTAATGAAACATTGCTATCACAAAAAGAAGTGTTCGAGTAGCTGTCAAGGAAATGTTACAAGAACATCAAGTTGACTCTGAACAGTCCTCGATATCGGCAATATCAAATGTTGTACAACCCAAGTATAGAGGTAGATTGATGATGAAGTATTTGGTTGATTAATTAAAAACTTTTTGAAGAGAGCAAGTACCAGATTCAAAGTTAAAAGTACTGGCTATATGCTATCAATGGTCAAAATGAATCCAACATTTTTACACAATTTTCTTTTTCACATCTCTCACATCTTTGGGAGGAAAAAGGTGCCAACTATTTCTTGAAAGTTTTGTACACTAACCATAACTTGATTTTTTTTTATTTTTTATTTTTTGAATTTCCGAGTCTGTGAAAGTGACTTTTTTTTAGGGGGGGGGGGGGGGGGGAGGAGGGGGAGGGAATTTGTTCAGTTGGGGTTGAATCCCTCTGGTATTTTCTGACGCTGCTGCCAGGGAATCTCATTATAAACAGGACCTAAATACCACAAGTACCTTTTTATATCAGGTTTTTAAGTGTATCGGTGTATGAAAAAGAAAAGAGAGCTGCAAAATCGCCTTGCTATAAGATGGTTATGTTGTATCAGACTTCTCTATGCCGATGTTCAACTGTTCTGTGTTCATTGTTTTCATGATGATCGTATTTGAATTGCAGGGTAAGGGTAAGCAAGAAGACATTGAGAGGAGGACGGATGAAATCAAGGAGCAGATTGAGCACACAAACTCCGAGTATGAGAAGGAGAAGCTGAATGAACGTCTTGCCAAGCTGTCTGATGGTGTGGCTCTCCTCAAGGTCAGGGGTCAATCCTTGCTGTAACGTTGCAGTCTTTGCATGATTAGTCCACTGAGATGAAAGTTCAGTTTCCAGGGCTCTTTAGTTTGTACCAAATTCCCAATCAGCTTCAATGATTTATGTAGAGGCTATTTGCTGTTGAAGGGGAAATTTTTATGTAAGTAAATTATCACACCTAGCTGGGTAAGATGAATTTCGAATGTTTTGTAATTCTGCAGAATCTAAAGATAAACTAGTCACACATAAATATATCAAGTAAAATCATTTTTGCTCTTTAATTGTCACGCTGATTTCATGTCTTGCGAAATGGTAAAAAAAATTCCACTTTAAAAGTATATAAATCATGGGAAGAAACCCATTCTTTTTATTGTTCCTTTTTTACTTGTCAAACAATTGATTTTAGTATACTATTGAGGGAAGAAAACCTTTAGTTAATGTTGTAAGTGGAGATGCTAATTGCTTTGTTTTCTTCATTATTGTCCCAGGTCGGAGGTTCCAGTGATGTGGAGGTGAATGAGAAGAAGGATCGCGTCAATGACGCCCTGAACGCCACACGGGCAGCGGTGGAGGAGGGCATCGTGCCGGGAGGTGGCACCGCCCTCATCAGGTGCCTCCCCGCCCTGGATGGAATCAAGGCTGACAATGGTGATCAGAAGATTGGTAAGACTCGGTTTTCTCCTCACTTGTTACCATTGAGTACAAATCATGCGATTGGTAGATCAGTGTCTGTTGTTCAAATGGGAAATACATGTAGTTTGCCTTTATGATTGAGATTAGAAGATATTTGAAGTCTTAATTGCTGAGGATCTGGTATTTGTCAACTGCATGAAACGTGCTGTTGTGAAGATGATGCGTTGTACATTTATTCACATATCGTCGCTGGGGTGACAAGACCTTGTATCTCAAATTTTGGTGAAAATGACTTTTTTGGATTAATGGTCAGATAATCGGTTAAGTGATGTCCTATCCAAATCCTAACTGTCAAACATGAAGCCACCATGGCATGTCAAAGGAAATGCTATCCCATTCGTTATAGTGCTTTGGCCGCCATGTTTTTTGGCTCTCCTGAACATTGACATTTTGTAGATATGAGGTCTTGTCGCCCCAGTGACAATATATATTTTATTTTATATGATATTCTTTATTTTGATTTTATTCTACATCAGGTGCATCTTCACATATGGTTGCAGGAATAGAGCAGGGGCTGTAATATCTCATAAAAGCTGAAAATTGTTACATGCTTACAGTAAAACCAGAGACATTTACAGCATAAAACTGTTGAGAATTTGAGCCAACGGCCTTTTTGGGGGCAAGAAAGTTTCACAAATTGCCAGCATTCAAAAATAACAAGTGTACTACATGAAATAATTGTACTAGTTATACAGGGATTTGTTGAATCTTTTTTTTTTTTTCAAATCTTGGATTCCTAGGGAAATTTGCAGAAGTTTCTGCATGTGAACATTTCTGGTTTTCCAGTACGTTTGTGTAACACTGCCATTTTCTTGACCACATAAACAGGATTCTGACAGAGGATGGCCCTAGAATGTTTTTATGGTTATTACATAAATGTGTCTCTCTGATCACATTCAATTTTCTCAGGCATTGAAATTGTCAAGAGGGCACTCCGGATCCCGTGCCAGACGATTGCCAACAATGCTGGCGTCGAGGGCTCACTGATTGTTGAGAAGGTGATCGGCGCTTCAGACGAGATTGGCTACAATGCAATGGAGGGAGAGTTCGTCAATATGGTCAAGTCAGGAATTATCGACCCCACAAAGGTACACATTAGCCACGGTCACACTGCATAAAACTACGCATAGTTTGCTTCCCTATAACTCCCAGAAGTTTGAGCAGGTGGTCACACTGCAGACAAAACTATGCATTGTTTTGGTGGTATTAAACTACCTGACGTGTCGGTCTCTAAGAGGAAAAAATTCACAACAGAAGAATGCACAATGTGCATTAACAACATGAACGAATCTATTATCATGTCACAAACTTTTTGAAGTTTTAGCTGCATGCGGTCAGACGAAGCAAAGCTGTGCGTACTTTCACGAGAAAGTTGATTTACTCTTTTGGCCACAACTTTTTTATGAATGTACAAGAGAAAGTTTTCAAACGTTACTAGACTTAACAACTTGGTATTGACTTTGCCTATTTCATCAACTTACACCATGACACTAGAGTAAGTGGTTTATCACACACTGTAAGTACTCATGCAGCCTTAATTGTTCTTCGTTCAAAGAAGCCTCGCTTTTCTCCCTTTTTATCCCCTTTTTGTCCTTTTGTATGTATTTTTCTTTGTTTTCATCCCTCTTTTTTCCTCTCTCCTTTGCATAGGTTGTAAGGACTGCCCTCGTTGATGCATCGGGTGTGGCATCACTACTCTCAACGGCGGAAACGGTCATCACAGAGATCCCTAAGGAGGAGAAAGAGATGCCGATGGGTGGTGGTATGGGCGGTATGGGAGGGATGGGGGGAATGGGGGGCATGATGTGAAAATAGCCCCGCCCTAGCTCATCCTCACTATGGGGCATGGCCAGGTCACTATAGATAGGGATTTTTTTTTTTCCCCTCGGTTTCTATCTCTTTTTTGTTTCGAGACCATATATAAATATTGAATGTAAGATACTTGAATTGAGAGCTGAGGAGGTGTTGGGTATATCACTGCTGTATGACAAGCTGACGTGAACTGTGATATTTGTGAAGCAAAGCACCTAAATCATTATGTGAATGGCTGCAGCCTGAGCTGCTATTCAGCTTTCAGTATTGGTGCATTCATGATACTGTATTGTCATGGCCCACATGAAATTGGATTTTGTTAACTGTCACAGCCCAAATGGCTGCATATTAGCACTGCATTGACAAATTGACTAAATATATGTGAATCAATTGTGAAACAGGCTTTTTGACTGGAAGGATCCACATGTGGTATTCTGTGAATTTGCACAGAAAACGACTCGTAAGAAATGGTTATAATCTCTCAGGCAGTGGGTGTAAAGTATCTTGGGTTTTATAACATGCTTGATGGTTATCATGTGTCATTGTGCAAGCAATCCTGAAGAAATTGTAGCCAGTTTGAGAATCTGTCCCCATCGACACTTGTACTAGTTTAGGGAAGACAATCTTACATATCGTCGCTGGGGTGACGAGACATCGTATCTCAAAAATGTCAAAATTTTTTTTTTTTTAGCTTAATGGTCAAATAATGGGTCAAGTGATGTCTTGGCCAAATTCTATCTGTCTTACTCCAAAAATGAAGCCACCATGACTTGTCAAAGAGAAGGCTTTCCCATTCACTATAGTGCTTTGGCCGCCATGTTTTTTCGCTCTCCTGAACATTTGACAATTTTGAGATACGAGGTTTTGTCACCCCAGCGACGATATGTAGAATGGAAGTAGCAGCATTGTACCTGAATTGTACCCCTTTCCTCTTAATCATGTTGGATTGTTTCCTTTTTCTCTCTCTCGAGATCTATGTCCATCCCCTCTTCAATTCTGTTCCATGATTGTATGGAAAAACTTTGCTGACAAGTTGTGAAGATCACTATTTTAGGCGGCTCTACCCATATGACATGAAGCGCCTAAGCAAGTCATTTTCATGTTATGCATATGTGACCCGCTACAACAAAAGGATCCGAAAGTCGCTGACGGGTGAGCCAAGCATGGCCCAGAAAAATGCTATTTTCAGGCCTTTCCTTTGATCATTTAGCTTCGAAATTTCGGCAGATGATAGAAGATACATTAGACTACAAAATTATGTTAAAAACAGAGATCTGAACATTTTGACAGATTTTGGTGATCTGACTTCAAACTCGATTTTCTCGGCTCACCCGTCAGCGACTTTAGGATCCTTTTATTGTAGCGGGTCACATATGCACTAAATTTGGGGGTGGCAAGTACTGATTGCGCTTTCTCTCTGCTCTGATCACTGGGTTATGCTTTCTCTCTGCTCTGATCACTGGGTTATGCCCAGAGAACAATGGCAACTTGCCAGGTCTTTCATCAGCGCCAAGTTCTCCAACAATTGACCCAAAGACTGGGTAATCTGCAGAAGAATCTTCAACCTTATAGAGAAATTGCAGGAGAGTGCGCTGTGTTTTGTGAGCCTGGAGTATGGGTTATCATTTTGCAAGTTTGTTAGTCTGATGGCTAGCAATCATGATAGTATCCATGCCTCGTGTAGACTAGATTTCATGACTTTAAATGGAATGATTATTTGAGTTTTGAAGCGTAATGTTCTCAGTTACCAGGATCATTACATCAATACCTTTCCGTGAGAAGTGCCAGGTGTTCAAAAGAAAATATGAAAACATGCACACTCCCCATTTGTGTTTTAAAGTGCGAGAATTGTGATCGCTTTAGATATGTGAGAAATTTCCTTTTACTGCTTTTTACTTCTTTTGTATGACATTGTGTCCTATGGTTTTATGAACCTCATTTTTTGTTACCTGAAATGTATTTGATGGGGTTATTACATCTGTGTGAATGTATCCAAAGCCAGCGAGTACTCACTCGTAATGTTGGGATGTTTTCTTTTCTAGTCAAGTGACGATAAACCCATGTGTTGCTGATGTCAATTAATGATGAAGATTATGTGTATAAGATTTTATACTATGAGAACTGACAGGATTGTGATAGCATTGACAGTGTACTACAGGTATTGCTCGTGTATTCCAGTATTGTGGAGAGATTTCTTGTAATAAAAAATAGAATGACCAATTTCAACAACATGCATTGAATAAAGGGCTGATTTTGTGTCAACGTTCTCACTTCACTTTGTCATCACAATAAAAAGATACACACTCTTTTTTGAGAATATATACAGGCATTTATTTTTCATCCAAACATTGTCAATTTACATAAAGATCTACTGTGAATGGCAACGAAGAAATAGATTTAGCTGTGGAGACAATAATGTGTACAGTGCACTCCCGTTATAACAAACACAGTTATAACGAAATTGCAGTTACAACGAAGTTAAAATTCAGGCTGCAATGTTACCCACTCTGTTTCTTATTGTTTATTTGTTAACGGTTATAACGACACGGGAAAAAAAAAACCCTGACGTAACGAAAGAAAACTGCCAGTCCCGAGGACTTGGGTATAACGGGAGTCCACTGTACATATGTATAAGTTTTTTTCAAGTGCTCACCTTTAATATCTGTGACGAAGCTACTTGAAAGATACATCTTTTTCTTCAAAATACTGTGTAAAGAAAGATTGCTGGACTTTCTTTAAACCACTTTTCTATGAAACAACCAGAAAACATGACTACAATTATCCAAAGTTCTGGTCACACCAGGGCAACATAACATGGAAAACATCTATTCCACTTTTGGCGGTGGGGAGGGGAAGAGGGAGGGAGGGGACGGGTACCAAAATTCTAGCTCGGGGTGTAATCATCAAGTTTGCATATTCTCCTCGCAACTGATAAGATACAAGGATGTATTTCTCAGTTGTCTACATTGAGTGCTAGAAACAAACTGGATGAGAGAGGCAGGTCAGATCAGTTCATGCTGCAGTAGCAAATCTCAAGAAGTCCATGCTTGCAATAGCCAGAGCTGGACATCGGCTAGAGCTGGACATCAGCCATGGGCCTGCGGCCACTAGACATTGATGTCAGGTCACCAAATTTCATAAAATGTTACCTTTTGGTGGCATGATCTGGCAGCTTATATTCAAAATGAAATTTTCTTTTCATTTATTAAAATTTCCTTTTAATTCAGGTGACTACATTTCTTTTTCAGGCAACCAAAGTTTCTAAGTCAAAAATTTCAGCAGCCTGAATGGGCAACCAGAGAAAAATGTAAGGGTCAAGCCCTGCAATAGCTCTATTCAAGCACATTAATTTGTACACAGAGATGCAGAATCAACCCCATGGAAGAAAGGGGTCAGGTTGAATGCAATGGGACTAGGACAGGTACAATGTAGCAGGTAATTGACTTCCAAGAAAACTTAATACATAATACAAATCAATGTACATGTGTCACTAGTACCACTAGTGCAAAGGGTAAAATCTGGTCTTGTTCAGCTTTAACTTGGATGCATACTTACCTTGAACTGAATTCTCAGAGAGTGAATGCTTCCACTTTTTTTTCTCTTTTTTGTTAACAGTGGAAAAGTTTATGCCGTAAAGGAAAATCATCATACTTATAATCTTCATTTACATGCAATCAATATCCTGCATCTTCACAATACACAAGAAGCATATACGTGTATAAATAAGTAAATCTGTACACTCGAGTAGCATGTTCAAAGAAATAGGTTGGGTTCTTTTTTTTTTCACAAATCAACAAGAATCTGACACATCTACTCGTAACCCAAACCTAACATTTTGCTGAAGATGCCGACGGCTGCCGATATAGAAACCATGGCAACAAGGAGATACAGTGAAACAAAACTTTTCAGGAAACTATCTCGCAGAAGAACACTGCCAAAAGTATGTTCCAGCATCCTAACCACCCTCGGGATCAGATTACAATTAGAGTAAACAGCTTCAGCTTCCCATCCAAATGCCTCTGACTGTCATGAAGACTATTTGCCTACTTAAAATGACATGGGGTGTTGCCAAGTTGCTGGCATGCATTTTGATGTGAGACAATGAACTAGGTGTGGACAGTGACAGCCAACCCATATGAACATTAACTCTTGGAAACCAAGCTAAAATATTGAAGTCTGTCTTGCCATCATTCTTTTAACATTTGGTATGTCACTACGAAAGGGAAAGGACAACAAGAAATCAATGTTTTCCCTCTCCAAACTTTCTTCTCCCACAGGTGGAACAAGTACTGCTGCAAACATAAAATCACATCCTGGTAGGTCACAAGCATCTAGAAATTTATTGCAATATTTCATAAGGGACCAAACCACTTGAAATACCTTTGAGAGACAAACAATTCAAAACATCATTCAAGTATACAGTAAGGCAAACCCAACCTTTTCTTTAGAAAACATAGAGGTACATAAGTGGAATGGGAAACAAAAGTAGCAAAGAGGGTATCCTGTGTATATCATATCACAAAATTGTTGGTACTGTACAGTAAGGTGAGAGAGTAACGCAAGCTAAGTTGTGATGTAGAGAGATGATACTTTGTCTTCAGCATGGGACCAACAAAACAAATTCGCAAACTTTCTTGTCACACAATATCACTGGTCTTTTCTTCTTCTTTTTTTTTCATATCATAACACAGTGGAAAATGTACACACAATCTTCAGGCCTAATGTAGTTGTACCCATATAAATTCCATCGATCACAGTATATAAGATATAAGCCATCAAGCAAACCTGTTGTGATCCGCTACATAGATGGGTCATGCAGTGGAATAGGCATTGCAGTGTACTTCATGCAATTGAAAGCTATCTGTATAAAGCTAAACAGTTTCCAAGGCCTTTTTAGAAGTACAGAAGTGTTTACACAGATCAAAGATGCACGACTTGGAAATCTCACATATGTACAGTGCTTCACACACACACAGAAAATTGTTTAGCCTAGCATTAATTTAAAAATAATAATAACTAACCTAAGCTAAACTTCTAGTGAATGAGTTGAAATCTGAACATAGTGATCAACCAGGAGAATGTTTGATCAACCAACCTAAATAATTTGGGTAATACATCATAACATTTTCAATCCATTTTATTTTCACAATGGGAGAAGCTGTGTTCCTGGCACTGCAGACTGGACATCAACTTGGGCCACACATGCAACACAGAAAATGACACAATACTGCCAAAAATTTATTGTAAGCACAACACCTTCAAAGCAAGCACAATCAGCTGAGAGTGACCCACTGTCCACTAAACACTGGGGTCAGCTGGTCATTGGACCTGACACAAAAGGGACATGCTTTGCCGAGTCCTCCTTTGAGCATGGCAGTGGAGCTACAGAATTAACACTTCGGTATATTGTCCACAGAACAGCCCACCCCTTCTCTCTTTCTCCCCCTCCCCTTCCCCAACTCTAAAACCAAATGAACAAAACTGAAAACTGAGTGAAGCACAACCAAGACTAAAGACAAAGTGAACTGCCTGCAATGCTTTCTATCAGTATGCCACTTTTCCAATCTTCCCCCAGTGGGAGGTGATTTTCTGTACCATCACACAAAGTATCTTGCATCTTAATGTCTGTGTGGTATTGCCTTTTCTGCAGCCTGGTTTATACTACAGAAGGTCTAACCATATAGGCCGTTTCACTCATTACAACCTCTTAATACCATACATGCTCAATACCATGGCATACGTTACAATCCTTGCTACGAAGTTGTACAAAACATTAACAACTTGTGAAGATGGAAATATACGATATTCAACAGCAAAGAACTCCGGAGTTTGGATGTCAATTATTTACATATAGGAGAAATGAATGAAAGCAGATCAATGTAAAATGAGGGTGATTTGAAAATAAAAGTCATGTTACAGGTAAAGCAAACGCTTGACCTTGCTGCATCATGATAAGAAAAGATAGAGATTCTCTCTGTATACACTGCCATCTAAAGCCGACAAATTATGTATTATGTCTACTACAGAACAAGGCTTCTCACAAAATGCGCTCATGTGTCTATTTTCACCGAAGTCACAGAATGAACACAATATCACATTGTACAAGGTTGAGGACACAAACTGCCACCCACTATGTGTGAGTGCACAGATCATGTTAGACTCAAATTTGCATCGGAATCAAATGAGTCATGAAGTGTCGGGTTTGTGGGTTGGATTCTCGCAGGACATGAAGACAAGATCTGATAAATGATGGATACCACCTTCTTGAGACGAGTGGCTCAGACCTGGCCCTCCGAATCTTCAAATCCACTGTTGCTGTTCTGCACAATGCACTGAATGTCTTTTAGAGTATATGTCCATGAGTTTGTCGAGTGTGATGTGTTGCCATGCGGTGCACAGTGCCATCACAGTACGTAATCCAGCTCATAGCGCAGATACTGGTTCTTCTCGTCATTGGGCACCCTAGGGAATCCAGCCACCAGTGAATCTTGTGCCCCAATGTACAGCGTGTTGTAGATCCTCCAGTATGTGTCACGAACCTTGCGGGCTGGATGGAATAGACCCTACAGTTGTGGGGACACAATGTACAGAAACGTTTTCAAAACATATACCTGATATGATTATGTGACATGCAAGAGGTTATCATATCATCAATACATGGAACCTGAAACGCTTACTACAATTTATTAAAAAGCCGTCATCTAGAATACTATTTTTACAGAACACAAATAATATGAGGAATTAGGGGATATCCATAATTGCACAAATTCCTGTAATCTTGTATTTCATTACTTATTTATTTTTGTAATTGTTCATTTATCTAACATGACTCTCAATACCAAAATTGAGGCAATCTTAGGACTGTCACTTTTTATCTATTTTACCTTATTTTGACTTACTTACAACTGGGGCTAAGGGAGCAGAATGGTGGTGGTAGATACTGATTGAGCAAATCAATCAAGCCTGACTAAACTGCCATGTCTAAAGTGAGGTTAACATTACCAGTGGCCTTTGGTTAACCCCACGTGAAGGGATAACGTCTAACACATTGCTACATGTCAACAAAGGTATGGCCAAAGTCATACATCATCCAAACACATTCTCAGATTTCTGGCAGGACATTTCAACAGCGCCCAGACAGGAGGGGAAGAGAGCCTACAGAGTGAGAATGAATGAGCTCACCTGTAGAGTGTACTGTAGCATCTTGATGGAGCCCACACCGACCCTCAAGCCTTCGATTGCCTCCATCACAGCCTGGATGACGTGGGGCGATGTCTCAAACACGTTCGGCCACACAAAGTTCAGCAGGTGGATCAGGGCATCCTCGCAGCCAAAGCCAAACACGCCCAGCGCCATGTGCTTGATGGCTGCACAAGCTGTCTGTCGATGAACCAGATCCCTGAATGACGGAAAGCAATTTCATAGATAAAATGTTTATTTTTATTTCATTTTTTATCACATATCACATATCACATCTCTCATATTACTGCAGCAGAATTCCAAATCAGACATGACAACCTTGTAAAAAGCATTGAAGTCTTCTGGGGCTGAAAGGACATTTTTTTTTTTTTTTTGTAGAAAAACAGTTGTTTTTCTACCTTTCCTTTAATAAACATATTTAGTACTGTAAAAGTGAAAATTTTCGCGCATTTCACGCAACCTGAAGTAGGTGCGAAAATAAAAGCACGCGAATATTTTTGTTCGCCATATGTTCCAGTAGTTGACGTCTTGATTCTGTGGAATTAAAAACACGCGAAACTCTTCTTACCTCGTCAATCGCGAAAAATTAGTCACACGAAAATATCCACTTTTATAGTAATATAAATTGCAAAAACACATTTTCTATAAAGCCTGCATTTTTGGCAAAAAATAGTACAAAATTATGCAAGAGAGTATCAGCTGGCATCTCTGCTATTTCTCAGTGTATAGATATTATCACCTTTTTTCATCATTTTAAAATTCTTTTTTTCCATGCCAATGTGGGTATCACACCACAGCAGTGGGCATCTTGTTTGAATGATAGGATTGGGTATTCTGATCGTGGAGCTATAAACTTGTTCGAGTATCACATTTCAGTCCTTGCTTGTTTCTTCAGTTCTTTTCTGGTTATTCTTATTTCGAGGTGGGGGGAGGGTTGCCTCTTTAGTCTTGCATAAAATCTAAATATACTTGATATTTCAGTTTATCAGATAATGTCCCCTGACTGGGACTAACAGTGAAGGTAAGGAATACTGTAAAAGTGGATATTTTCGCGAGACAAATTTTTCGTACTAGGCAGGGTAAGAAGAGTTTCGTGTGTTTTTAATTCTGCGGTATCAAGACATCAACTCCTGGAACATAAGGCAAGCAAAAATATTTGTGTGCTTTTATTTTCGCGCTAGATTCTGGTTGCGCAAAATGCGTGAAAATTTCAATGCTGCGAAAATGTCCACTTTTACAGTAGGGGCAAAGGTTCCACCCCTTCACCCTCCTATGTACAGCTATTGACTGCTGACATAAAGCTTGGCACAAACCTGTCCATGAGGGCGTCCTCTAGGAGTGGTGTCACGGCATAGATGTAGTCTTTGCCCATCTCACCAATGTACTCAAAGAGAAAGGAGAGCGACTTGAGCACACCGTTCTGCACGTTGAGCTCGGGCACGCGGTACTCGTTCATGAGTGCTGGGAGGACAGTGAACGGTGAGCAAGTCTCGGCTACGATGGCGATGGCGACGGTGGTGCAAACACGGTTCTGACGCTCTTGCACCTTCAGGTTGTTTAGCAGGGTGGCCAGGACATCATGGGGGCTTTACACATACACACACACAAAAAGAAGAGAAGCATTCAAAAATGCATCATAAGACTACTTACAACCTTATGCTACTATTCTGATTATCAACTATCTCACTGCCAACAAGCATGGAAAAAATGTCTACATAATTTAGAACACAGAAAATGAATAAAAACACTGCATGGCTGTCAATTGTAAATCTACAATCATCTATCCATTATCAATTGTGAATCTACAATCATCTTTCCATTGTAATAATAATCCATCATTGTTCACTTTGCCTTCAATAAGTATTTGCCGGTTAGGCCTGCAAACTACACTGAACTACAACTAAATGAACAATTCTCAGAATGGACGTATCTACAGGACAATGAACTTTTAGCAGGTGGGAGTATGAAAACATGTTGGTATTCAATTATGTAAGAATTCTTAGAATCATCCTTTGTTCAAGCACACAATACAGAGGTCTCTAGATTACTGGATTATCACAATTTTCATATCAGAAAGGATTACTGCAACAATAGTCCATGAAATTTCTGCTAATGACTTTGATGATGCCAGCACAAGTGTTATTTTGTTTTCATCATTACAAAGGGAGAATTACACAAAGTCCTAACATTGGAACATCCGAAACAACTGTTGGACATATCTTTTCGTCATGAAGAGCTGGTCTATGCCAAGACAGCCAGGACACAAATAAGCAAATATTCAAGAGCCTTGTGAGTGAGCTTACCCAATGGCCTTGGCGATGTAGCCAAAGGTGTTGACAGTGGCACGACGGATGGACTTCTTGTGGGCCTTGAGGAGGTCCAGCAGCTCAAAACAGATCCTCATCCACTCACGGGCCGAGACGTACTCCGCCCCTCGGTCCGCTATCCTCCCGACGAGGTCAATGCAGTTTTCTTGCACCTTTTCATGCCTGCAAGGTGGATATGGGGCGAGGAAGAATGGGACTACACATCAGAGAAGGGAGGTCTTGACATCCATTGAAAGCGAAGCATGTATGAATGATCCAATACTCCATACACCTGTTTCACATCAATTTATTACTAGAGAACAGTTTTTTTTTTTCAACCTCATGGCAACATTTATCTTCCTTGTTTTAAGTTTTGCTTTCTCCCAGGATAGTAACTATCTTCTCCATGATATCCCACTGTTTCTTTCATACCAAGATAGCTGCCACAGCTGTACTTTCTACACCCACTCTACATTCACACAATCCTGTGGTACCACAAAAGAGTACTGGAAGACATAATACCAATCCTTGCACCAAGGTCTGTGCCTACACAGTTTTTGTTTGTGCTCAAATAAATAGGTATGTTTGACAGCTAATCTCACTAGTTGTTAACATCTTGAGGCATCCATGTATCTATAACACATCGCAGGATAATTGATCTCATATGTAATATCATACTGCATGATGTCAACCTAATTTGATTTTAATTCAATCAAGAACTTGTAAATTTGAATTGATCGTCTTCTGATCATCACTTCTAATACTCGAGCACACTAAAGTCATAACTCTGTGATGAAGTGAATATGCTACTTTACATTTTCTTCTGACTATCACTTTTAATACTCAAATCCATTAATCTCTAGCACACTGAGGTAACCCAAAACACAGAGAAGTGAGAAACAAGACAGCTGTTCCAAGAAAGGACCATTACCTGTTCTTGAGGATGGGTGTAAGACGGGGGAGGAGATCCTTGATGGGAGGAGTCATCTTGTGCATCCCAATGACGTTGACGATGGCCTTGAGGGCCCCTAGGATGCTGCCCAGGACTTCTGGGTACTCTTCTCCCAAGTACTCATAGAGAACCACACCCAAGTGACCCATCAGTTTCTCCTATAGTGTCATATGAAGAAGAAGAGGTGTAGGAACATTACGTTGAATGACATACTTTCTCTGAAGCTTACTTCTCTCTCCTCTTTGATATAGCTCATCTACAACTCTCACTTTATATTTCTCCATCTTTTCTTTTTCCAGTCATTTCTCCATTTCATCTTAGATATTCTAACGTCTTAAATGGAAAAGTCTGCTTTATTTTTTGAGCTCACTATGACATTAAGAGGAATAATCGTAACATAGACTTCATGAACAAGGGAGACTGAAAGCATTGGTGCAAATGCAATTTGAAGAAACCTTTGTCATGAAGGGATATTACAAATTCGTGACATTTCATGGACTTGTATATTAACTTTTTGAAAAATATGATTTATAGATTTCAAACAAGCTATCACATAAAGGATCACAAATGATATTTGAAAACCACGTGGAGGGGAAACCCTAGGCCACAGAGAAAGAGGTAAGTTTTGCAATTCAAACAATCCCATTCCAACAAAGCACAGGGAAAGGGTAACTGCAGTCACCCAAATTACAGCTGGACGGATAATAGTACTCTATCTCTACCAACAAGTTTTACGGAGGAGCAGTTTCCTCATAAGCTGCCTGAATTATAAGTTTCTGAGGAGAAAAATATCAATTTTGGTTACAGGGACAGAAATCACAGTTTCACAGGCATGCAGAAGCAGATTTGACATTTGCACCCCTTACCTCTTGACACGTTCTCATGACGATGGCGATGCGGGAGATGAGGTCGGCTGCCTGTTGACGAACCTTGGCTGCCTTGTTGTTAAGACGCCAGAGAATGGTACCACAGATCTGAGGCAAGTAGGCCTTGACTCTCTTGCCCAGGGCATTGACGATGGTTCCAAACCCATTCAGCATCACTGAGTCCTGTTTGCCAAGATCGGTAAGAAATGGGAAGCACACACTGTAATAAGAGCCTATATAAAATGTAGGATGCTGGATAGACATAAGGTAGAGATCTATGCTGTGTTGTTATCATGCAGAGTGCTGGAATCAGGGATGCCATTTCAATTAAAATGAGGGCCTGAAATACATCTATATGTAAATGAATCTACTTTCTTTTCCATGAAACCTGCAGTATTTTTCCAAAAAAACGCAATTAAAAACTAACAAAAGGAAACAGCATAAAATACAGAGTCACAGCTGGCATCTCTGTATGACAGAACATTTTGCAGTCCCAAAAGTCATTGCAGAGAGGGAAAAAACGTAGGACTTTGACCCTGGCTGTCTCTGAAAATCTAGACGACCCTCTCATCTCACTCCTCACCTCTGTGGTCTGTTCCTGGAAGGCGTAGAGGATACCGTCAATGAGCTGTTCCTCCAGCCGGGAGTCGATGTCCGAGGCACCGAGGTTGTCCATCACCTTCTCGATGGTCTCCATCACCATCTTCCTGTACTGCTCTGCCTCGTCCTTGAGGTCGTCGACCACCCGGCCAATGATCTCGGATGCCCCCACCTTGTTGGCGATCTCCACTGTGGTGTCCACCAACTATGACAAGAAAATATCAATGATGAGATGCCATGCTACATCAAGGGAGTGAATACAAAACAATTTCAATTACTCTTAATCCTTACTGTATTGAGTTCGCCCATTAGCTTGCCCATCGGAATGCTGACTGGCAATACTGATTGGCAGATCTCTGCAAACTAACTGTCAATGAACAGAGATTACCTAATCCCCCTTATCCGTATTGTGTCACAATGGCCTTCCTGTTGGACTGAGGCACATTGCTACACCTGAGTGGGCTTGCTAACTTTACTACTAGGTCAAGTTTGGATAGACTACTGCATGCTGATGAAAAAGCTTGGCAAGTGAAGCTAAATGCCTTGGCTCAGAAAGGGAAAAAGCTGACAAAAAGAGTACTATTATAGCTCCATATCTACCCTGCCCCTTTTTATTATTAATGATGATAAAGGGTAGCACCAGTATAATGGTTAATTCAGAGATGAATACACAGCATTTCATTCATTCTTTTTCAACAAGGAGAGCACTGTGCCTATGTATTAGCCTGTCATTCCCATCACATCCCCTCAAAAACAGTAAATTTGAAGATGTATTTGGTGCAGAGTTTGTTTAGGCTTGTCGAATGCTATGGATACCACTGACACTTGCCTTCACAATCCATCCTCTCTCCATCCTATTTCGCCTACTGACAACCCTCCAGATTTATCATGACCAATCACGAAAGCATTACGCTGTGTTTTCATTTCTCACAAATTTCATGAGTCCACTGATACTTTTGAAATTAACAACTCGCAAAAATATTGCCTCCCATAACTTGAGAGCGATGGATTTCTTTGCAAGGGTGTGAAATTGCTAATCTTCATGTAAAACGTCATAGAATTTCCTTCTCATCCCATCAAGAAAGTCAACCACTTGTGAAAATGTCTTGCAAGTTTCACCTTGCAAAATATACTGTGCACACAGACATTGAAGAAGACTGCAGAAGTAAATCTGGCTGGCAGGTGGCGTACATGTTATTGCCATCTACAGCATGTCCCCCAAAAAATTACAATCGGATTTTTGCATTTATAAATACCAATATGATTAAACTGTCTAAATGCTACTTCAGGATCCAACATCTTAGCTATATTTCGCAGAAAACCCCATTCAATTTGGTTAAGTGGTCACAGAGAAATGAGGATCATTGTAATTTATGTCATGGGTCTGATTCTTCCAAGAGTAGCACATGGATGCTCTTGGATCTGCATAATGTGTGAACACAATGGACAGAACTTGGAGGGAAGGGATTCCTGACATGCTCTACAAAACTCCTTATTTCTGTGACCACTGAGGTAAATTGGATGGGGTTTTCTGTAAGATGTGGGTAATAAGTTATAATTTCATACCCTGAAATTTTGTTTGGATCGATTCACAATTTTTAAAGTAATCATTGCGGAGATTCCCGCTGTAATTTTTTTGGGGGACATACGGTACTTCTGATGAGGTACAAAGATTATTTGGCCTCGGTTGAAGGGTTCTCACCTGTCTGTAGTTACGTCTGTCGAGGGCCATCCGGTGCTGCCAGAAGTGCTTGAAGAATGACGGGAGGACCTCATCTCGGATGTAGTCTTCCTCCACACCATCGGTGGCACAGCACTGCTTCACCACCTAGGAAGCACAGAGATGACGTGGAAATAGACAAAAGTCTTGTACTCATCATTTGAAACACAGCACTATCGTTTAAACGAGAGACTTTTATTTCCGATTCTGGATCATACTTGTAAGCAAATCTTGAGTAAATATCAATAAAAAAATCTATATTAACTAAGTATTTACTCATCTCTGTGATCAAGAAACTGGTACATGCTCCCCATTACATTTGTCACAATTGTCCAGGACAAAAACCATCTTTTTTAAGTCATCTCCTGCGCAACCCTTCCAATAAATATTATCATGAAAAAACTGTCTTTTGAATCTAACATTTTACGAAAACATAACTTGCAGCAAGAGTGACTTCTGTTTTGTTGAAATCTAAAATTTGCACAATTGTAAATCTTGACATAATAAGTGAATAAAACATTGAAGAAAAAAAAATGCTCGGCTTACCTTAAGCACAATCTTCTTCATTTCTTCATCTGGGGACTGGAACTCACGGATGAGAATCAACATCACTTCCCTGGTGTAGTAGTTGGCATACTCAGGGTCCATGAGTGGAATGAGATAGCCGATGGCCTTCAGGAAGGCTGCCAGACCCTGGGGAAGAGGTTGGCAAAGCAATGGGACAAAGGTTACCGAGGAATACTATGAAACATATTGTACAGCAAATGAACAAAGGTTGCCAGATCATGGGGGAGAGGTTCAGAGATGCCAACCTTTGGAAGCACAAATCCGGACTCAGCAGCTCCAAAATCCGTATTTTTCCACCAGAATCCGTAATTTCTCCATCTCCCTCTTTTTGCTATTTTGAATTAAACTCGTCGACTTATGAGGCCTACAGGCTCTAAACAAAACATTACGACACATGCCGAAGTATCGAGCTGAACACCAGCACGATAAAGAATCCAAACTACGCAATGTTCAGCGTTGATTGATTGCTTTCCCGCAATGCATACATGTGTACAAGTACATGTATGTACCTCCAGAAACTTGCTGGGCTGGTTATGGAAGCTTCCACTATCTAGCGGGGGAGGGGGAATGCTTTCATCTTCTCAAGAAAGCTTCTGTGTGAGCGAATGCAAAACTCTCTTCAGTGTTTCCAACTATTGTTTACTATAAAACATAATCATGCGTTGTTTTCAGGCTTTTTCATTTCACTGGACTTTAAACATCAGTATTTTCCGAAGTATTCCAATTTCTTTTACCCTAACTGGAATCGGAAACTCTGCTATAACAATGATCGCAAAAATGCCGCGCTGTGTGTGGTTGCGCCAATGTGCAAACACGTGGTATCACTTTCAAGTTTAAAGGAAATACCCATGTGCTCCTGCCTACTGCAAGTTCGATGGATCGAATGCGCCATAGCTGAGCTGAATGGCTTGTTTACGGTAAACATGGAGTTTACAATCGATACGAAAAAGTCATTACGTCTTTCACGAGGAAAAACATACAAAACAAACAAACAAAAAACACCTACGAACGTATGTTGATAGCCAAAACTTCGAAAAGTAATAAGCAGTTATGATGAGCGTGAACTGAAATTAGTTGTCATGATTTTGCTGTCTAACCAGGTGATGACTGCATCTCATTGGACCTAATCGTAGTGAATATGTCTGGGCATACGAGACCTTTTAAGTATTTCTGTGATTGCATTTTCAATTGACTGATTAATCGATCCTTTTTTATTGTTCAGGGAACATACGATATTCGATTAAGTACACTATATTCGACTGTTTGATGTTTCCTACTATGCGCCAAAAGAAAGGCTATAGAATCACGATATCTTTGCAATGATTCCTTTAATTCAACTAATGAGCTGGTTCTTCGATCGATATTTCCAGGATATTTACACGCTGTTTATTCCAGCGCGCGCATTCTTTCGTCTGGCACGCACCTGGGTGTGGCACCTGCTTTTGTGGAAATTTCCACTAAAGAGAGAGGGGTGGGGTGTCAAGTTTCTTCGAGCCGAAGAGACTGCGTTTATTCAGTATTTCACAATCTCTTCGCACTAATTTATTGTCATTCGTGCTTTCCCATGATTCTTTGCTGATATTGAACATTTAGATTTAACTTTACGAAGGTTGGTAGATCGTGGATCTTTTTGTTGTGAAATGTATGTAATTTCTTTTTTTTATCATTCTTTGGAGGGGAAAGAAGACTAAGGGTGAAAGAAGAATAAGAGGGAAAGTGAAATAAAACGAACAGCACGTACGGTCAGCATTCACAGTAAGACGTCTTTTTGTACCAGCATAGTTTTCATCATCACCATCAGACATCACTCAGATCATTTTAGCCTTTTCCTATCAACATTAAAGGGACTGTACAGTACTGGTTGAGGTAGGGATTCTTGTTTTGAACATTCCTAAGTGAGATAATGAAAAGCCTCTTATGAAATATGAAAGAGCATGTAATTCTAAGAAGGAATCAACGTTTATTTGATGAAAATTGGTTTTCAAATGGCTGAGATATCCCAAAAAGTGGTAATAATAAAAGGCGACATGCCACAACTTTATTAGGATCTCTTTGTTTCACCTTGTTTTTGGATATCTCATCCATTTCAAAACCGATTTTCATCAAATAAACTTTTGATACCCCCTAGAATTGCATGCTCTTTGACATCTCATAGAGTGGTTTCTGAATACCTCCGAAAACGTTAAAAGCTAAATCTACACCTCTCCCAGAACTGTACACACCCTTTAAGGAACACCCATAGTCCCTCGAGATAAACACCGAGGAAAATAAATAAGTATAATAACAAATACAAAGTATCAACACCTCCCAACAACACAAATATTTAGAAAAGACAACACAACACACGTCGCTTCGATTCGAAAAAGTATTGCAGGAGAGCGGAGAAATCGCCGGTACGAAAATAACAGTGCGAGACACTTGAAAGAATTACGTTTAAATATTTAAAAGCATAAAGGAAACGGATAAAGTGATATAAAATGGAAGAAATCGTACCAAACGAGGTGTGAGAAACAACAGAAATAGAACGATAAGTTTTGTAGTAAGATTAGGCCCTAGCAAAAGTTTGCAGCACCGAAAGCTACGCGAAAATTAAATTTAATACACATTGGAAATTCGGTATTACGACGAGATCCTCGAGATCGTCAATAAACGATATAAAACAAGGGAAATTAATTCATTTTGACCTGAAAATAGTTTGTTATAAGTATTCTGTTATATGAGATCTCCTTTTATAGGCCTAGAAACACATCGAGTTTCCACGATATTCGGGAAAGAAAGTTCGAACGCTTTTCACCTGCACATACTGCTGTGCACATCATCAATAGACAATACACGAACAGAAACTCACCTCTTCCTTGCAGAAAAATGATGCAATAACGTTACAAAAAACACACACAACACTCGAAAAATCATTTCGTACTTGGGAGGCAAGGGAAAAACGGAAGAAATAGAGAAAAAGAAGCAGACATTGCACAACGGAGCGCTTCTACCCCGACTCAAAACGAAATAGCATAGGTTCTACTGTCTATAGTGGCAGCTGGCTAATGTAGCTAAGCTACAGTACTACGTGTACTCACGCTCCCAAGCCGGCCACACATGGGGATCCCACGGCAATCGATGGAAACATCAGGGTCCGTAGGCGACAGGGATTCACGCGCGCGAAATTGCGTGTGCGCACACTTTTCTATAATGGAAACTACGAACACACACACGTCGAGTACACAGACACAGACACACACAAATGCGGGCAACCAGGCAACGCAGGCCGGCTGGAGAATGAAACATGTACAGTGTGTAGTCTGCTAGTATAATGCAATTGCAGGGATAATAACTTCGTCTTCGGGCGTCAGGGCTCGCTGCGCCGGGGCCGCTCGCGCTTCCGGCCCGGGGCGCGCCGGGGAGAGGCGGGGAAGCCTACCGCATGGATGTAGCGCTTGCTGCATAGGCGATGGGGCATTATCGGAATTTCCAAAAACCGTAATTTTTAGGCGATATTCCGTACTCCCGTAATCGTGATCATTTCCCGTAACAATTACGGGAAATCCGTACTAGTTGGCATCTCTGGAGGTTGACAACATAATAGGAAAACGTTACTGGGGAACACCATAAAACATACTGTAGGGCAAATAAATGAGGGATACCAGATCCTGGTGGAGAGGTTGGCCAAGCAATTGGAAACAATCCTTCTCTGAAAGGCTACGTACACATTGAAAGATTACAAGATGAGGATTGCCTATCCCTGGGAAGGAGGTTGGCAGCATTTATATCTGGAGAAATTTCAAATCCACCACACTACCAGCACGAGAAAGGTCTATATGCTGCTTATATATGTATAAAAAGTATGGCACTAGAAAGAAAACTTGCACATTACATGACAAACCTGTCACGGAAGTCTTTATGTGAAAGGCCATTGTTGTTGAAATATAATTATTTTCCTGGATGGAAAAGATTAAAAGTTTCTTCATTGTAACATTACTATTAACAGCTCATCTCATGATAATGAGGTCTTCTTTGTGAAGTCATCCCCCCCCCCCACTCCTTCTTGAAAAAAGAAAAGTTACATGAAATGTAATGAATTCACTTTTATTTTGGGACACAATGTAGATCACTTGCATTTCAGACAAAAAAGTCCCCATTGTGTGGATCTAAGAATCTAAAATGAGAGTATAGATCACTCTCTAGTGTCAATAATATGACTAACAATGTAAGTCACCCTGTTTCCCTTCAGAAAATACAACCACACAAATTCAGTGAAATAGCTGATCCACAAGAATCAAGAATGACAAGTCGGGAACTTCTGAAAACAAACATGCCAAAGCAACCAATACATTAATCTATGCAAATTTAGTGCTCGTCAATTTTAGGTCAGTCAATTTATATGTTTGATTTCTTTGTGGACCAGTAATTGTCTTGTGTTGTTCCATCATCTGATTTTGCACTGATTTTTCCCCATTTTTTATTTCAAGTTGGGTCTAGAGTTCTGACTTTTTGCGCTCACCTTTCCTCTGTGCTGCCTGATACCCTTCCACAGTGGTTTGAGGACACTGTCAAAGGACTCGATACCATAGGGTGTGGCTGCCTCAGCCAGGGCAGCAAGGGCCAAGGCAGTGATGGTTCGCACCTTCTGCTGCTCGTCCACTAGACCTGGGTGATGAGAGGGGATACAGGAATACTTCTTTAAAAGCAAAGGAGATCAAAACAAGGTCTTTACTGGTAATTGGTAGTGTCTATTACACATTCCACAGATCTATGGGTCTACACGGCTTAGGCTTCATTCTGTGAAGGGAAATCATCACAAACGGGTTAGAAATCAGTCAAATACACAATACAGTTGAACCTCTCTTATCCGGCCTCCCTTTATCCGGATCTCTCTATCATACGGACGCAATCTCGCCGTGATTTTTTTTTTTTTTTTTTATAATTACGGGAGGAAAGGGGGATTCCCAACTCCTTGAGAACTCCTACACAAACACACATGAATTACATATTACTTCAAACATTAACATACACCTCTATTTTGGGGTCTGTTACTGAGTGCAACAATGAAAAGGTTGCAGTATACACATTACTACATGTGGTACTACAATGGGCTACATCAGTACATGTGTATGTATATGTACATGTATAAAGCATTGAGTCTCCCATATCCGGCCAAATCCCTTATCCGGATGAGCCCCGGTCCCGACTTGTCCGGATACGAGAGGTTCAACTGTAATGAATTAGAATTCAATTTCATTCAAGAGCACGGATAGATACACTTTCCTGAAATACATTTACAGAAATGTTACAAATGAAACTAGAAATGTCGCTACAGCGACTAGTTATACCCCCGCCAAACAACATTTCATAAGCTTTGGTCGAAAAACTGAGGAAGTAGTTAAATCCGCAAGATCTTTCCTTGATCTTCTGCCATTAATATGCCGTTACCATGGCAACGTACTTTCGGGTACTGTCAAAAAATGCGTCTTGCACATCTACAACCAAAGGCACACATCTGTACCAAGTTTCATGGAAATTGGGCAAAAACTGAGGAAGTAGTTTGCAACACAAAATTTTCCATCATTTTGGCTCATAATATGTGAGCTGTTACCATGGCAACATACTTTTTGTCACAGTCAAGAAATGTGTCATGCTGACCTATATCCTAAGACAAACATTCAATATGAATTCCATGAGAATTGGAAGAACACTGATGAAGCAGTTTTGCCATGAAGCATTTTGCCCTATATTTTACCAATAACATGCCGTTACCATGCCAACGCACTTTTTGCCACTCCGGAAATATGTGTCTTGCACATTAACATATTCAGATGAACATCTGTACCTAATTTCATAAAAATTGATCAAAAACTGTGGGAGGAGTTCGCGACGCAAGATTTGTACCCATTTTTGTCCATAATATGCCGTTACCATGGCAACGTACTTTTGGGTACTGTCAAAAAATATGTCTTGCACATCTACAACCCAAGGCACACATCTGTGCCAAGTTTTATGGGAATCGGTTGAAAACTGAGGAAGTAGTTCGCGACGCAAGATTTGCAACGGACCGACCGCCCGACCGACCGCCCGCCCGACCGACCGTCTGCTGATTCCTATATACCCCCTTCAAACTTCGTTTGGCGGGGGTATAAAAAGATATGACAGTTTTGATAATAATTGTTGATTTTTTTTTTTAAAACAATCTAGCTCAATAGTCCGATGTAAAACACCTGGGCAAAGAAAGCATTAAATTCCATGTAAAGAAATATCTGCGTCCCGTTTACACCATTTTTTTTTTTTCCAAACTGCCAATGTTGAACATTTGTTTCACAGGAAGCACAAGACCTGCTAAACTGACTGATGAAACTGTAGACATCCCAGTGCAAACAAAGAAAAAGACAATCACTAACAAAGAAACAAGAAACACAAACAGATAAAGACAAAACCCAGTAAGGCTTTGACATGGCCTTCATTTGGGACGACCACTCACCATGTTCAATGATCTCCACCAGGTTGCGGAGGTGAGGAAGGATGGCGCATCCCATGAGGATGGCGATCTGCTGGACTATCTTGATGCCGGTGTGGCGAGCCTGCCACGACTTCTTGCTGCGGCAGACGGCCTTCAGGAAGGGCAGGAGGGACGGGATGCCCAGGGCCGAGGCCACCACGGCGAAGGCTCTTGCTGTGGTGTTACGCACGTACTCGTCCAGGTTGTCGATGTCGGGCCTCATGGTGGAGATCATGGTGGCCAGGCCGGCGGCCTTGGCCAGATTGGAGATGATCTCTCGCCCCTCCACGCGGGCGTAGTAATCCTCATCGATGAGGAGGGGTTCGATGACCACCAGGATCTACAAGAGGAAAAATTACCATCAAATCATCTTAGACTGGTGAGTGTGAGTATCAATAAATATGAGTCTATGACTTCCTAGAATTTGTCTATTTTTCAGACCATTCCAGCATTCCTGGGATTATTATCTATTTTTCAAATCATTTTATGAAAATAAATGATGAGATAATGATGATTCATGTATTTCATAGACCACACCATTAAACATGGTATAATCATATATTCTTCAAATACTTTATGCAAATATAACAACTTGATCATTTGGTTACTTGGTTGATAAGTTGTTTCAGAATGTTAATGACAAACAATGAAAATCCATAACAAGCTTCATAACTGCCATAAAGTTTCTTACATGTATGGCACTTTTACCTTAAGCAAAGCAGAAAACCAATAATCTATGATCACATTACACACATCCATGAAGAAATCCTCTAAACCCAGAGACTCCAACTCTCCCGTTTTCGACGGGAGATCTCCCGCCGAAAACCCATTTTTGCAAAATCTCCCGTTCTCCCGCTGGAGATTTGATTTCTCCCGCCCTGGCTCTGTGTCTCCCGGTGGAAAGGATTTCTTACTTATTGCTATCGTATGTTGAAAAAATAAGCCTTAGATAGCACCAGAGAACATCTAGAACCCTAGGAACTTCGCGCTTCGCACACATCAACTTGGAGTCTCCCGTTTGCTAGGGGTTTCGGGCGGGAGAATCTCCAGATCAGAAGGTGCTTGGGGTTGGAGTCTCTGTAAACCATTCTGGATGATATATTTGGGGCTAAAAAAGAATAAATCAAGTGCAAGTAGTCATTGGAAATAACAAGAAGATAATTTCTTTCATACCTTGTGCACATAGGGTCGGACCAAGTCATCAAGCTTGTACAGAATGCGATCAATGACTTTCACCAACAGATGGCGCTCTTGATCCTCCAAGGTCGGGGACATCAGCAGGGGCAGGATCTGGTTGAAGAGCGGGCCGGCGCCAAAGTCGCGGGCCTTGTCGGTGATCTGGCGCAGGGCGGCCTTGCGCATGGGAGGCGTGCCGTTCTTGATCTTCAGAAGGAGCTTCATGATACGGCGTTCCTTGGCCTCCTCAGGACTCAATGTACTCTCATCAACATCATTCTGTTCACATAGATGGAAAAAAAAAGAGTTACAGTCAGTACAGTTTAATGGAACCTACAGGATACTACTGTAAATGCAGAACTATAGGCGGTACATGAATTCTCACAGATTTCACACTACTTTTGGCTGGCAATAATTCTAAGATCTGCAAAAATATATTCACATTTTTGTAAACACATGTTGGACAGGTTGAATTGTGCACTTTGTCAGCTGTGTGTAGGAGTGCATGTATATATGTATGCGTCCTAGTATTCATTTGAGCACATGGGTATACAATAGTGGCTTTCTGAGCAGGCTGTATATTTGAGTAGATCATGAAAATCTGTATACATCATATCAATCTGTATACATCATATCAATCTGTAATATATCATCTGTATATAGATCTGTGAAATGCATAGTCCATGCTACCAAAGACTTGTTGAAGCATGCACTTGCACATGAACACTCACAGTTGTGCATGTCCACTTCATTTCACCATTTTCCCTTTGCAAAATTAGAAAAGACCTGTAGTATCGTCTAGGGGTGTTTGATCCAAAAATACAACAATTCTAAAATTTCACTTTCGTGCATTGATGAGAAAAAAACAACAACAAACAAACAAACAAACAAAAAACTTCCTCTTAAACAAATGTGAGCATACTGATGACAATATGACTCCTAAACATAACTTACCAAAAGCTTGCCAAAGTACTGGGTGTCATCTGGCTTGAGTACGGGCAGGTTTCCAGGGGGCTGGGCCAGGCCTGGGTCTACCATCCCTCCCTCCTGCTGCATACTGAACCCTCCACTGAGCCCACCCATGGGGGTAGGGGTGGCAGTCAGCTTCCTGGAAGGGGTGCGGATGGGTACATACCCAGCAGGTGGTTGAAGAACCTGTAGATTTGGGTCACAAACACAGAGTATGGCTACATGAAAGACAGAGGTGCAATGAAGACCTGCATTCACTTCAACCATTCAAAACCCTGCCTTCCAATACATTGAATTGGACCCCATGGAAAACCAGCTATTGCAGCTGAATACGGGCTATCCAGCCATCTTTTCAGATGGAAATGAAACGGACAAACAAATACATCTTTACAAGTAGGTTGACAAGTCTGCAAAATATTATTTTGAGTTCATCAAAAAGAAATCCACGGAGTCAGGTAATAAATCCTTGGGATAAATCCATGCACGCAATTACAAGCCAAATCATTCTTTATATTGTGGAAACACACAATCACATAGACCAGGCTGTAAAACTCTTTTTGAGGTATCATATACCCTGCATACTTTGAGTAAGTTTCAAGTTTCAAGTTTATTTAACCAATTCATTAAACATTTGACATTTTACAAAAGGATACAGCATGTCATAAAATCACCCTACAACCCTGAGGTACTGTAAATGCATTTATTTGCTAGAGGGCGGAACGTACGACTTGTTTGAGACAAGAAAACTGCTCTAAAATCAACAAAGGCTGAGTCTTTGCTGCTGTGCATTAGCAGAATAAAACACAACAAACAAATGTTCAAAGCCTACATACTCAAGCAGTCTCATCACTCTCCATAAATATGGGTTCCTGCATATTTGCCCCATTCTACTTGTTGTTGCCACCTAACTTGTGTAAGATTCCACACATGAAACCACTAAAATAACCTTTCTGTGTCTCTTCATCTAATAATGCAATCAAATGGGGCTTGATGCAGATCTCAGGAATCCTGTGAATCACGGTGGAGCAATGCAGGTGGATTCCATATCTATTGTGGGTCTAGGGCAATCACCCGATGGGCAAATACCCCAGACCCTTTCCCTGACCTTAACCCTAAATCCTGAAAATAAACCTAACTCTAACCCAAATTCTAACCCTAAACATAACCCTAAACATAAACTTTACCCGAACCTAATCACTAACCAGTATTTAGCTGGGCGGTAATTGCCCTAGGGGGGTAATTGCCCTTATACAATCTCCCTCACCTTGTATCCCTCAGGGAAGAGGGTATCTAGCTCCTCATCAGACAGGGGTCTGTTGCGTTCATCGATTTCCTTCTCCCATCGCCATGCCTGCAGCTGCTCAGGAGTCATGATGCGAAGTGCTGTGGGGAAGAAGAGGGGAGAGGGGATATTGTATCTGCAGAAGGTTGCATATGAATATGTATGCATATGAATATGCATGCTATGAATATTCATATGCATGCATATTAATATTCATATAAAGATTACATAGGTCCACATTACAAATGGTATTATATCAATAACCTACACCACTATCACTTCATGGCCATTTGTAAATTGCAGCTAGCCTTACAAATTGAAAATATTGTCTAATATTAGATTTTGAACACACATGGTTTTTCTGAGAGATGTCAAAAAATTCATAGAAATTTTGGAGAACAGCACAATCAAGAACCTTCAAGACTTCACAAGTTTAACTGTTCAGAATGAAATTTTGCATGAATCTCTCACTTTGAAAAGAAAAATTAAGAGACTTTGATGATAAATTTCATAATCAATGAATAATTTGAATCCTCAATGATATTGTTGGAAATCTTGAAATGGACAAATTCCCACAAGATTATGCACAAGTTTGCTGAACTCTTTCATAGTGCTTTCATTTCATGTGAAAAGATATATGTGTTATAATTTTCTCTTCACACCACTAAACAGCTGCTACAGTCAGGTAAATGTAGTTTTGACATATGGGAGGTATATTGTAGTAAAGCTGAGGGTGACACTTCCACTGTAACAGCAACAAATGGAACAAACTCCCTACTTTAACCCTAAAAAGACTGGGGGGGGGGGGGGGGCCTAAAAGGCCCCCCCTCGACATTTCGCGCGATTACTCTGCAACGCGCAATGCTCTTGCCGCGATGCTCTATGACTTTTTTCTTTTGAGTTTCCCGCACATTTTGACACCAAATTTGTGACGCCCGGGGGTACGGTTCTGAAGTTACGTAACTTTTTGTACATGCACGTGAGGCCGAAAATGGCTCAAAAATGTGATTTTGTGTATAAAGTCAATGCAAATTGAGTTTTTTCACATGGCTCATATAGATATGCTTATTTTTACTCTCAACGGCTAAAATTAATTTGTTTTAGCAGTATTATGCTTCAAAAAGTGTCTGCCACAAATTTTGTTAAAAAAAAACAACAAAAACAAAAGGTCGAAAAAACAAAGAAATACATAAGAAATTCATAAAACAATAAAATAGATAAGAAATTAATTTTGATACCGAATTTTTTTTCAAGTACATTTGCTAAGAATGCCACTAAGAATATTTAGACCAAAAATGAGCACTTTTGGAGCTTTATTTACTGATTTAGATCAAAGAGTCTGATTTCTCACATAAATTAGCATAATTAATAGAAATAAAATAAAAGAAGGCTATTTTGGAAAATTTAAATATACGATCTTGTAGATTACATCGCACACTACCATTGTGCAAATTTCCGCGGCGATCGCGCGATCCACGGCCGAGATCTTAAGGGGGGGGGGGTCCTTTAGGCCCCTCCCCCCAGTCTTTCGAGCTACCAAAATAGCCCAGTCTTTTTAGGGTTAAGAGAAGATAAACCCTGCAATTGCACATGAGAGCCGATATTATAGTGACGATATATCCTTGCAAATATCAGTTGACTCACAAGATTTGTGAAAATTAAGACACTGCAAAATAAACTCATGTACAAGTATAAAGAATTGGGTGCCTACAACAATCTACAAGCATGCATCACGAACAGAGTGCTTGGACCAAGCTTTTACCTGATGGAGTTGGTGTGTTCATGATTGCTGCCTTGGAGCCCACTGGAGTAACCCCACTCTGCATCATAGGGGTAGCCCCAGCTGCCGGGGTCTGACTCCCCGCTGGTGTTTCATCCCACCTGGAGCGCCTCTTGCTGGCTGGTGTCGGGGTTTCAGATGGCGCCCCCTCACCGACACGATCTGTGCGGGGAGTCTCCGCCCAGCCACTGCCATGACCGGGTGTCTCTGAAAGTTATGATAATGATTAAAAATAGGATAGAATAGGGCATGGTAGGATAATGGTTTATGAGATGGCCTTTATTGCTTCGATATACTCAGAGAACTGTATTAGTGGGCAACGATTTACAAAAAGAAATTTTTGAAGTCTTCATGACATCTTTTTTTAAGTTAGAGTAAGGGTCCCCCCCCCCCCAAAAAAAAAAAACCAAAAAAAAACCCCCCAAAAAACAAAACAAAAAAAACAAACAAAAAAAAACACTAGTACTATTCCTAAGGATTTGACAAATCAGGGTGAATTTATTTGTGCCATTCACATGAAAAGACCTGTCCTCCTTCATGAAGTTACCCCACTGTAAACAAAGCACAACTTAAAGCAATAATAGTTCTCTACATAATCAAATAACATGAAGGTTTCAATGACACAGTCACTCTTTAAATCTGTTGTTAATGCTAAGATCTGGAGGAATTATGAAAGTTCATGATAAAAAAAATCATTTTACTGAATATTTGAATGTGCAATGCTTATCAGCTTTTACACTTGTGATTTAATGCTATGTGCACTTGAGAAATTCCTTTGAATAATCCTTAGTCTGTATGTTTGTGGTTTACATGCACGTAAGGTTGACATTTTTTGACCAGTGCAGTCTTTAAATTCATACCCACTGTACATACACCAGAAATCATATCCTAGCCTTTGAAACATTTCCAAGCACACCTTCCACTATTAAAGAGGTGTCATGAGAGACAGCATGGGCTGTCTTCCTGCTATCTACCACTATTACCTGACCACCATCTCACCTCTTTCAGTTCTTGGGGTCTCATCCCATCGATTCCTCCTGGCACTGGGTGTAGCCCGGCCGGGTGTGGCATGGCCTGGTGTGGCATGGCCCGGTGTAGCATGGCCCGGAGTCACATGGCCCGGAGTCACATGGCCTGGGGTTGCCTCCCAGATGCGGGTACTGGCCGAGGGTGTGGCACCGGGCGTGGCACCAGGGGTTTCCCCACCCTTGTGTCTACCAGGTGTCTCATCCCAGCGACTGATAGATGGAGTTTGTGACTATCAAAAAAAAAAAAAAAAAAAATGAATGAGACAAAGAAGACAAGATATTTAAATGCAAACTCTTCATGGAAATGACATAAAATTCAAGAATGATTAATTATAAACAAAAATCATACTGGAAGACAAGAAAACGCACAGGAAATTTCATAATTCCCACATTTGTACACAATATGCATATGGGCTCTTCACATTTTGGAAGAAAATAGACAGAATTCTACTTTAACCCTACGATTATAATGCCTGCTCAGGACCCAATTACTGAAGGGGGTCTCTTTGACATCATCACTTGACGTATATATGGGTATGTGACACATTATATGTGATTGTCAAGTGATTCCGCAACCATTTATCTATACTGCTGAAGATATATCAGTAATTTACAGGTACACTAAACTTCCAAGGAATTGCTGTATGCCTAATTACCTCTGCTTGGTCCCATGTACTGGCTTTCTTGCGGGGTGTAACACCAGGAGTGGTGCTTGGCGTCTCTGCCCCATCTCCCTTGGCCATATCCCAGCGACTACGCTTGGCTGGAAAAAAAAAGAAGAGGAGAAAAATAGTTAATTGGTGCAATTATTAAAAAAAAAGGCATCTTTGTTGCAATGATAACATTTGACCTGTTATCAAACTTTATCTGCTTAATGCAAATTAGATTTCCATCATTATAGCATGTGAAAGAAAAAGAGTACACACTACTGATTTAGAAGGCGAGATAGGAGAGCTCATCATCTCAACTTGTTTCAGTCTGAAAAGCTTCTGTCTTCTGAATTACTACACTTTTGTGGATCCTAGAGGTCATGAAGGGGAAATGACAAGATTTCAGACCTTGACTTCTCGTCTTTTAGGACTCCAAGTTTGAGAAGACAAGCTCTTGGAATATCCCTTTCTCGCCTTTCGACCCCAATGATGTCGAGATGACTAGTTCTCGTATCTCACCTTCTCGCCTTCTTGGACTCAAGAGGTCTAGACAAGGTTCCCAGCATTTCAAGAGAACAAAATTCTCTGATATTTCCCTGATGAAGTCTCAAAATTCCATGACAATTATTTCAACTTATTTCCATTTTCACATGTTTCCTATGGCTTTTTAGTGTACACAATCATGTTTAAAGTTAGAGGCCTTATTTAGGTCATGCACTGCAGCTACTTGTACTGCAGTTAGAGGCTACACTTAAAAAAAAAAAAAAAAAAAAAAAAAAAAAAAAAACCACCATAGCCAGTCATCCAATGGCTGTAAGTTTTTGACATGCAACAAAATATAACAGAGTCTGACTGACTACTTTCCATCTTTGGGCCAATCAAAATTCCCGGACTCCTCCCTGATTTGAGGCATTTTTATCAAATTCTCTGACTTTTCCCTGATTAGAAAACAATTTTCCCTGATTTCTCTGATTTGCCCGATGGGCTGGGAACCCTGTCCAGATGACAAGATCTTTGAACTTGCATTCTCCATGGAAAAAGTAAAAAAAAAGACAGAAAAGAATACTGATGAAGATCTTGCCTTCTCATATTCTCGAACTGAAAATGGTCAAGAAGGCAAGGAATTATGTGATCTTCTTAGGAGCAATCACAAGCTTCCCTATGTACATGGTGATTACATCAGCTCAATTTACCTGGTTTGGGTTTGTCAGCATCCTTGTTGATGAACAGCTCTCCAGCCTTACTCTTCTCCTGAATCTGTTGTATGTACGCTGCCTACAACAGTAGAGGGATTATAAAAATAAACATTTATTATACTACTATTCAAAGTAATAGAATAGAAGTAGCAGTAAAATCAGTAGTAGTAGAAGTAGAACTAGTAGTAGTAGTAGTAGTAGTAGTAGTAGTAGTAGTAGTAGTAGTAGTAGTAGTAGTAGTAGTAGTGGTAGTAGTAGTAGTAGTAGTAGTAGTAGTAGTAGTAGTAGTAGTAGTAGTAGTAGTAGTAGTAGTAGTAGTAGTAGTAGTAGTAGTAGTAGTAGTAGTAGTAGTAGTAGTAGTAGTAGTAGTGGTAGTAGTAGCAGCAGCAGCAGCAGCAGCAGCAGCAGTTAAATCACAGTAGACGTAATAGTAGTAGTTTCAGATGGGACTAACACTGCTTCATTTAATAAAAGGCATTCTAGACTTTTTAACATTCTTTTCTTCAGAACAAGCATGATATCAACTGAGCAATTCCATGCCCCCCGACTGGAGTACATTGCTTCACCTACGTAGGCTTGGTGAAGTTCGCATGGATTACTGAATGCCGTCGATAAAGGTCAGAAAGTTATAAAGCTTAAATGCCTGGGCACAATGCACAATGTACATTTTCCAAAAGACCTTACATTATTATTATGTCTCTCCCAAACAAACAAACAGACAAACAGACAAAACAACAGAAACAACAAAAAGAAAGAAAGAAACAAGATACAGCACTCATTTGGCCCCCTGTGAAGAAAATGTACCTGTTCTTTTCTCATCAACTGCTGCTTGCGAATGTCAGCGTAGCTTGCCAGGGACGGGTCAGGAGTCTTGCCGCCTGCGGTAATTAGATTGAAACGGTCACCATGGAAACGAAAGAGTGAGAGAGAGAGAGAGGAAGGAAAAGAGAGAAGGTGCAGGGTGAACAGGATGACAGAAGAGATAAAAACAAAAACAAGAAAGAGACAAGACAAAGGGGAAACCTTTGTTAACAACAGAATAGAGATTGACCACGACATTGATTCCTTTAAAGGTGTGGAAAGATTGCAGAGCTAGGGAAACATGTTCTTGCTTTACGCTGTGTGTCTTTTGCCTGCAGTGGGTCACATGGGGACAACCACCTCATCAATGTGGAAACTATTATTACATAGATGGCTCAGTTTTCACTCTTTCCATGAAAGGGTTCCCTCCCACACATACAGAGGTAACCATTTACAGAGTTTCACTAGCTCTGCAATAGAGTGATAAGGCATTAAGCCCAGCCACATGTGAAATGAGTAGCCCTTTGACAATTTTTGGTGATTTCATAATCATTTACCAATTGCATATATACAAGACCGAAGAGAAATACAATGTGGTAGAGGCAAACAAAAGTGGCATGATTCATTCATCTAAAATGAAATGCATTTCTGAATGCTTTGATGATACTTAAGTTGTTTTTCTGTATACTTCAAGAATGATTGATCAGTTATTTCACATACTTGGTCTATAATGGGCACAGTAGCCAAAGGGCGGCAGCGTGGGAATGCAGGTAATTCTCAAAGTAACAACCCGGCACTCCTTGAAATGCCAGACCCCCCTTTTCAGCTCTGCCTAACCCAATATAGACAAAGTCTGTGACCAAAGGCCACCAGGGCTCGTCAACTGCACACATGAATCATGCATGCCGGTGTACAAAGCGCGTTACCGGTACATGCTTCTTGAATCACGCCCGACTTGGGCACATTGTTCATGAAAATATGCACCTATCAGTACTTTGCATCACTCATTTCAAATGTGGCTGTATGCATGGCATGAGACACTATTATACAAATGGACGCTATTAAAGAGTGTGTGTATGCTGTGGTAGACAAAGGGTTAAAGGGCATATGCTAATTGACCCCAGTCTGATCAGAACGTTATCACTAAGCTTATCACAGTAACAACCCAGCACTCCTTGAAAAGCCAGACCCCTTTTCAGCTAATTGACTCCAGTCTGATCAGAACATTATCACTAAGCTTGTAGTTCTTACTCTCTTTAAGTTCCCAAGCTACTGTATCTCCAAATAAATTTTCTTCTAATGAAGATAGGTCATTTTGATAGGCCATGTTAATCCATGGTGTGGTTTTGAGTGCTCTGGAATGGCCTTGAAAATTTTGAGTGCCAACTGATTGCAAATAAGTTTCAGCCTGAATCTGACTTACACATTACATAGCACACTTTTAAAGAAGAAGAAGAAGAAAAAAAAAAGAAAATTCCTTCTCTCTATTAACCAATGTTCTTCATTTTGCACTAAAGATATCTTTCATTTTACTGTCCAAGGCACAATTTGCACATGGCTTTATACAATGCAGTCTGTTCAAAATCACCCTGCCAGCATGGTTCAAAATTTATTCAATATCACACAATAAGCCACTATCGTCCACATCAAATTAAAGGCCAAAACAAACATTCTTTTGGCCAAACTACATTTGACATGTAAGCAAAATAAAAATTACCCCACAACAGTGACACAGATTGCTTTGCTTTAGTTAAGTTTAGTTTAGGTGTTTTTTTGTTGTTCTTTTTTTTCTTTTTTCTTTTTTTTTTTTTTTTTGGGGGGGGGGGGGTAAACTGCACTCTTAACCCTTGTCTACCCTGAGATTCTTATACATACTAACATGTCATATTTAAGAATATATTTGATTGAAAATAAAATACTGTAGCATATATAAAGACATTGAACTCTGTACCAGATTTACAATTGTACCAAGGCAAAAGCTTGCTCAACCTGGAAAATGACAAGCCTGCCAACCATACTCCCTTGACGGACAGTAATCCAAATACGTACTGTGACATCCAGCCTCCGCATTACGCAACTCCTTTTATCTTCCGACAGCAGCAAGATGACAGCGCATGGCTAAACAAAATCAATCTTTGTAAGTCATTAATACACTTTGGTTTCTTACCTACAATGTACAGCTTACTGGCTACATCTTACATTAACACAACAGGATCCACGGCTTACAATATCTCACATTAACACAATACCCGCACAAGTGCCCGAGCTTTATGCTGCCATTCAAGTAATTACTGATTAGTGATGTCCATAAATCTCCATCTAATTTTGACTGTTGACAATTATTACTAGTATTATCCTCACAATTTCAGAATTCATCTTAACATAGTCTCATAATAATTCACAAAAATCTTTTTATTACACCATCTTATGTCTAATGATGCCAAGAAACTATCCTGGCATGTACATACTTGTAGATAGCATGATTATTCTTTTTTGTCTCAAAACAGTGCCCTTTACAAAAGAAAGTACACATAGTTGCAATTGCCAACTTCGTTTCAATTGCATGAACCTTGATCTAAGCAGAACAATTTCTGCTTGGCCATACTGATATCAATGCTTAACACTCCTGTTGGATTCATTCTGAAAAAAAAAAAAAAAATTGGCCACTCAAAACTACCTTGCAGCAGTTACTCTGATGAAGAGATCTGCCACGCTTTATTAATTTTTCTTTCTATCTATTTCATTTTTTTTTTTCAATGACAGAGACTGTACCCTTGTGTTTTATCATCAGAGGCCACATATGTGATGTGCTGTTTGGGAAGAAGGTGAAAGAGCATCATTAGTACACAATGCCACATGATTGTGTGAGCTGCACAACACATCCCAAACAGATATCTCTCATTCACCAACCGCCAAGTGTTGATATGCATTCCACATGAGCACATAAGGTCAACGTTGTAGGTAAAGTAGTAGTATATCTCTGACAAAATTTATCACTGGCAAATCATCCTTTTCCTTCAACATCTTGCCAAGTTACAACATCTCACTCTTCGACAAGATGTTCTGCAACAACACCTACATCACCTACTATTTTACCATTATCTTCTTTCACTGCGCTTTTCTTGACATTGTAACTAGAGACTGGCAAAGGGTAGCTACTAGAAAACTAAACCTCTTTAGTTTCAAAATGTCTCTTGTCAAACTAATGCTCTCATACAAACTTTGCAGAGATGTTCATTAATTTCTTCTTTTTTTCACATTAAGTGAGGAATGGATTTACTACTCACTGTTTCGAAGCAGAGGAAACTTTAACAACATTAATCTATTTTGAGACTTTGTAACCTGCACAAACACATTTTGAATCATTGTTGACACAAAAAAGGTAGTTGAAAACTTCCTCAATACCTGCTTGCCATCACATCATTTTGAAATACATGTACTCCTCAGTAAAGACTGCACACTCTTTTACAAACCCACACACACAATAAATAAATACATAGTTTCCGCTTCACTGTCTTTCAAGCTTCTCAACCATCTCTATCAACATCCTCAGTTTAATACAACACTAGTGTATCTTTATTGCCTACAAGGGCTAGGTACACAAAATACCACCCATTTCAACTAACTGAATAAAATGCTTGGTGTACAAGTGCAATCTGCACACAGATATGATAGGAGGCATAGGCACAGAGGTTGAGCTCAATCTACTAAATTTCAAATGTAGATAACTTCCATGACAGACATTTTGCTCCTAATTTGAAGAAGCTATTTGAAACAGAAATACATTGATACTTAAAAATGCCCCCCCTTTTTTTTTTTTGAAAAACAGACGGACACTGGACATTCCTATCAAGTTAAATCTCTGTGGATATTTTCATCCATTCCTCCGTATCATGCTGTGCCGCTTGCACTTGTTGCCTTACAAGTACAATGCATCATGTTAGTCAAATATTTAAATACAGTCTTCGATGAGAGCAAATTATCTGAGCACGAATTGATAAGAACAGACACACATATCCATGACATGCATTAAAGACAAAATCGAAACATAAAGAGCAATGGGACTGACAGAGGGCGCTATTTCTACCCACCATCAAGAAAGGGGTCATTCCTCTCTGGCGACATCTTGCTGCGAATACGGCGCCCCCTGTACTCGTCTTCTCGATCAATGATGCGAGGGACCCGATGCTCGGCCATGGGATCATAGTCCTGCGAGAAGAATGTTATGAGATTCAACTGCATGATTCATTTCTATCACACACGCACACAAATAACATGATAACTCTGCCTGAGAAGACATCATTAGCTTATTCGCCAGTGTTCTTCAACCATAGTGCTTTGTATATTGTAAGCCATCACTGACCACCTGCCAAATATGAAGCTCATATTGCAACAAAAGAAATCAAACAAAGGGAAGTAAAATTTGGTAGATGAAAATTTCTACTGGTCTCTCAGACATGCACTTTAGCAGTTTCGTCTGATTGATGCAAAAATAAGAATACAATATTTGATGAACCAATTTATTTCCAATGGACATATCAGAATTATTCTCATGAAATAGACACAACGGGCCGATATACAGATAACCATCTCTAATTACCTCAAAGCTACTCCTTGGTCCTCCTACATGTATGTGAAACTTAAGACTCCTGCCTTTCTACATAGTCGATAGAAGATTGAACAAGTCAATAAAAAAAAAATAAAAAAAAGTTAAGGACAGCGAAGTTCTTCTTCAGAGCCAGATTAGACAATGCAGAAGAACAGGAATATGCAAAATACTTACTTCAGTTATGTTACTACATGACATACCTCAAGAACTAGTCTACCCCAGAATTAAAAACAAAGAAACAAAGAAACAAACACCTCAATGCACCAATTATTCAATACTTCATGAAATTTTCTTATTCTAAAAGTGACCTGCACACTATCAGAGTCTGTAATACCAGGTGAATGGAGTAAACAACATTAATGTACTTAATGTATAAAAACAACTTTTTTTTTATTTTATTTTTTTTACCTTGCCAGCATTTTGCTGTTCACTGAAAAGTGAGGAAGGAGCGGTGTAGGAATTTTTCTGCATCAAAGTCGTTGAGCTGTAATCATCTTCATCCTGAAGAAAACAAAAACAAAGAAAACAAAACATTTCAAGCATTACTTTCTGGACACATGATAACCCTACAAATTGTACGTTATTAAGCTTACTTCCAGTGTCAGATGCTTTAAACAAAATCTAGCACGTCGGATTTATTCCTACTATGTATGCTTCCGAGCTCAATCTACAGCATATCTGCCAACATTTCAAGATAAAATACCTTACTCAATATGGATTGCAAAAATCTTATTTCATATGTAAACTGAAGTTAAAAATCTTACTTTCGGTCAAATCTTCAGAAAATACACATGAAAGGTATATCTAAATATTTTTTTAAAATCTGATTTCTCTGACAGAAAATCTGATTTTGCTATTTTTAACGTAAAAAATCTTACTGAATCTGATAAAATCTTACTAGTTGGCAAGTATGCTACAGTCACTCTAAAAATGATAGCCACTTCTGGCTATAAAGTAAATTTTGACGAAAGTTCCACATAAAATAGAACACACAAAAGCTACAACCATGTATTTTTGTAGAATATGTACATGTATGTATAACACAAATCTATGTACTATTTCTTTAATTATCTTGAAGGTTTTAGGGCTGTTACATTTCAGGGCAAAAAAAGTTAAAGGGATGGTATAGTATTGGTTGAGAAGAGGATTGAGCTTATACCTGTTTGTGAGATACCACAAAACCACTTACTATGAAATAATGCAGGGTATACCATTCTTAGAGAAATTCAAAATCTATTAGATGGAAATTGGTTTTTGAATAGCTGAGACATCAAAACAACAAAGTAAAACAAAGCAATCTTAAGACAAGAGACCCGCGGGTCTAGCGCTCACCCGAGTATCGCAAGTTCACCTTTCACGCAGTCACTAATCTAAATTATTCACAGCTCTACTAAAATTTGACCAGGCATTCTCAAGTAGAAGATGAAAATGTACAATAAGGGCCCAAATTTTTTAAGATTCCTTAATTTGGGGGGATTGGGGGCCCCCTGGGGCCCTCTGGGTGGGGCATGGTGCCCATTTTGATAAATTGAGATCCTGACCCCCTAGGGATGCTACCTGCCAAGTTTGACGAAAATCCATCATGAGGTTTTCAGGAAGAAGATGAAAATGTACAATTCAGGCCCCCATTTGGACCTTCCCAACCCCCCCCCCCCCCCTGCCCCCAAGAGGGGCACCCCTGGATTTGCTATGAACAAACTTGAAACTACAGTCATTAATGTACTCACTCATAGTATTATCTTAGCTCTATAACTTCTGATTCTAGATTTTTAAAGATTCCTTCATTTTGGTTCTAGATTTTTAAAGATTCCTTCATTTTGGGGGGTTTGCCCCCCCCCCCTATGGGGCCCCTGGGTGGGGCATGGTGCCCATTTTAACAAATTGAGATCCTAACCCCCTAGGGATGCTACCTGCCAAGTTTGGTGAAAATTGGTCATAGGGTTCTCAAGAAGAAGATGAAAATGTATAATTTAGGCCCCATTAGGACCCCTCCCCACCACGCACAACGGACGCCGGACGAAGGGCGATCGCAATAGCTCACTTGAGCCTTTGGCTCAGGTGAGCTAAAAAGGCGAGTCCCACCTTCTATTAGGATTGCTCTGTTTTGGATATCTCGGCCATTACAAAACTAATTTTCATCAAATAAACGTTTAAGCCCTCTTGGAATTATGTGCTCTTTATCTCACCAAAAATACCAGGAACCTGAAGCTAGGTCTCAACCAAAACTATATGATCCCTGTAAGTTCTACATATCATTTCACTAACCTCATCTGCTTCGTTAGCAGGAATGGAATACACATAGCCATCATATTTGCTATGGGCTTTGCCATCGTATATTTCGTTGTCGAAGTGGCCTGTTTCTGCGAAGCCAATCCTTTCGCCATTTTCCGTTCCATTGGTCTGGAGATCATCCACTGCTTGGTTTCGCAGAGAAGAGGTGCGTGACTGCAACTCATGAATCTGCCTTTCAAAATCTGCCAGAGAAATTCAGGTGACATGTAACTGACATGGATATTCAACTCAATACAAACAACTACATGGTGTGTGACTGAAAGTTGAAATGAAAAACAAAATACACTAGAAAATTGAATAAAAGTATCAAAACATAGTCTGACTACGATGAGTTGATATACTAGGCTACTACTACATCGTACATAACTTTTTATTTTTTACCACTTGCAATGTTAGACAGATTTTTAGGATACAGAGATTATCCAAAATGATAAGGAAAAGAAAATAGGAAGGATAGAAAGAAGGGAAAGGTTCAAAAATAAAGGAGGAAAAAATAAATATAGACAGACTGAAAAGGAAAGGATTGAAATTTAAAGAAAGGAAAGATTAACTAAGATTGAAAAAAGAAAACTGAATAAAAAGGAAAGAAAAAGGTAGAAAGCCTACTTATGAATCAAAGGATGTGAGAGGAAAAAAGATATTTGGAGAGGAAAAAATATGCAGATGAAGGGAAAAACAAACGGAAGAAAACAAGGAACAGATAAGAAGAAAATATGCACTGAAAATGAAATGAGGAAAGAAAGAAAAGGTAAATAGGAAGGAAAGAGAAAGACATCTACACAGTCCGACCTCTCCTATCCGAACATGTTGGGACCGGTGCTCATCCAGATAAGGGATTTGGCCGGATATAGGAGACTCAATGTTTAATGCAAGCAGCTGTCTACCCAATGGAGTAGCACAAAGTACATGAATGTTGTTTCAAGTTTTGCGTGATCATGTCACATCCTCGTCACCTGATCTGCAATATGAATTTTCTGATAATTTGCTCAATGAACAATTATCTGTACTGTGCCCTTATTTTCACAAAAAGAATTCTGTCCAATTTCTTGCGGTGATTTCAGGGTTCGAAATTGGCGATGGTCCGCTGGCCATTGGCCACCCAAAATCATGTCGGACTAGCTAAAAATCACAAAATTCTGACGTTACTAGTCCATCTGGCTAGCCAAAATATTGCTTCAGTGTCAAAATTGATTCTAAGTACAAATGTAGTCCGCCTGGCTAGTTTAAAAAAAAGTTAAGTGCGACCCCTGGATTTGGGCATAGCGTATGTTAGTGAATGTCTGAATGCATGTTGTTTATAGAGTAACGTGCCCAAGTTTGGTACACTTTAATAACGGTTTTCATGCTATAGTTCCAAAATAGATGAAGTCTTGAGTGTATCTTTTTTTTAGCATTTTGTGTCAATATAATGACATTCTAAATGCATACTTAAGATATAAAAATCATAAAAGAAATTTTGCAAAAAAAAAATTGTTTTTTATGTTACCTCTTCTGGTGCCATGATTGGTACAGCGCATCCTTGATTTGTACACAAACATTATTAGTACATGTACAATACTGTAATACAACTTCATTCATTTGCATGTATCAACATTATCACCCATAAGAATCATGTAGCTGTACCAATCATGGCACAGCGCTGTCTGGAGGCAAGGCTTACAGTAAATGTAAATGTCTCTGTGAGCTCACTAGTCATTTGTAATCTGGCTGCTGTTGACTGAACATCATGACCAACTTCACTTGTACAAAAGATTACTATTCATCATTCAGTGCGCAAACAACTGGTAAATAGTGGTCCAAAATGAGGACCATTAATTTACAGCTTGAAATCTATATAGTTTGGCAAGAGAAAATATAATATGTTGTAAATATAATATGTTGTAAATATAATATGTTGTAAAATCATATACGTGCAATAATGCCTTCCTGTAATAATTCCCTTTATGCTAATATATGTATATATCAGTAGTTTTCGTTTTGTCTTTTGATTTTTTTGATTTGTCTTGTTCTTTTTTTGTATTGTGTCATAATTGTTACTGTTTACTAGGGAGAAGCCTTGACAGGTCAATGGCCTTTGCTTCTTCCTCCATACCCTGTATTGCATATGATTGACATGTTGTCCTGTATTGTTCATTCTTTTTTTAACCAGTTGTGCAAGTTGTGGAAATAAATAAAATGAAATGAAAATGAGAGGTAATGAAGGTCAAAAACTTTTTGTGAAGCATGTCTTTGCTGCCCTGTTTACTGTGAATTTTAAGAGGTAACAGGCTGCATCTTTCAAACATGATATATGGACAAGGCTATGATTTATTAGCTTCAGTGTGTCAAAGAATACTGGGCTATACCAATCATGGCGCTGTACCAATCACAGGCTCATTACTCTACATGTAGATGAAAATCAGATGTGAATGTCTGTTTATGTTGGGAATACAGCTGTATATGAATGCATGTGAGTTTGTGTAGTGTTGTATCGTGGGTTACAAGTAACAAAACTTAGGACTGCAAATAAGGAAGGAACAGAAAAGGCGTGGCAGTTAACGTCTCGGGTGTTTATTGCAGAACTGTCTGTCTCCAGACATGCACTCATGTATATAAGAACAGTTTCAATAGGTGGGGTATTGGAATGTATGCTGACACCTGAGGCACATGCATGCTAATACACAGAGGTTACATAATGAGGTTACATAATGAATGTCAGGGTGTCTAGACACTTTATGAATATTATGCGTACTGTAAATCTGAATATCTGTAAACACAACATTCTCCCTCTCGTTGAAATTACCTTCATGGCACTCATCCATTACAATATACTCCAAACTAATTTCCAAATTGATCAGTGTTTACACAATCCTTTCAACATCATCACATATAAAATTGCCATATTGATCAGGTTTACAAAACCCTTTCAACTTTATCGCATATAAAACCTCTGCCTTAAACCGTTACTCTGTATCTCGTCATTACTGATACATCATGACAAAGGTGAGTTTTTTGTTTGTTTGTTTGTTTGTTTAGTCTTTTTTTGTGTGTGTGTATATGTACAGCCCAATACTATAGGATGAAAACCTTCATCTTCCATATTTTCCTTTCCAGACATAACATGACAATTGAAACTAGTCATTCCTTTACACATGTGATGGAACATTGAGTGTTTTCTCTCTAGTTAACAACATATTTTATATCTACACCACAATCAGTTTCCTGTTTCCTGATTGCCTAAATACAAAATGAATATGACTGATATTTTTTTTTTTCAATACCTTACATAATCATGTAAGTAGCGGGGCTCCCTCCTACTTCTCAAACTTCTTCGTACGTCATGCTGTACCCTACCTCCTTCCTCTTTTCCGCAGACCTCTCTATCCGTCTCTCGTGTCTTCTCTGCGCCACATGGAGACAAATGAAATGCATTCCAAATTGTATGATCATCTAGTTCATAGGTTGCTTTACCTTTTTGTTTGATGATTTGACGAGGTTCTCCAAATTTCCTTTCACCTTTTTGAACATACCTTTGCTTTTTGACCTTTACTCTGTCTCCGACCTGAAATCTTGGTGTACGAGCTTTTCTTTTCTCGTCTGTGTACACTTCAGACTTCTTTTGTTTTAGTTTCACCCTTTGTTTGACTTTGTTTCCTTCAGATACCTCTGATTTGTGCTGCCCCTTTGTATTTGGCATTCTACCCTGAATGTCTAACTTGGTCCTTAATTTTCTTCCATGAAGTAGCTCTGACGGTGAGCAACCTGTCGTTGGATGGGGCGTACATCTGTAGGCCATCAGGAGCTCTAGTAGAGTCTCCTTCAGAGAACCCTTGTCTTCAATCAAAGCATTCTGTATACACGACTTCAATACACGGTTGAAACGTTCTACTTCACCGTTCGAACGAGGATAGTACAGTGATGCCCTGACATGAGTGATACCGTGTTGACTGAGAAATTGCTCAAATTCGTGTGATACAAATTGAGGTCCGTTGTCGGAAACCAAATGGGTGGGAATTCCCTCTCTGGCAAATAGAGATGTGAGTGTGTTTATCACTGCTCTGGAAGTTACACTTCTACACAATGCGACTTCAGGCCACTTACTGTGGTAGTCAATTACAACAATGGCATATCTTTGATCTTGAGGTGCACTTTCAATCGGCCCTACGATATCGATGCCAATTTTTTCCCATGGCGAATCTGGAAAATCGACTGACTGCATAGGGGCACTACGTGTGCTGTGAGATTTGTCATTTTCTTGACACGTGACACATGACTTGACTTTCTCCTCAACCACCCTGTCGATACCTGGAAACCAGTATGTTTCTCTCAACCTTTGTTTTGTACGTACTATACCCTGGTGTGCTGAGTGAGCAAAGTCTACAAACTTAGCCTGTAGGGATGATGGTACTACAATTCGATCCCCTCTCATTACAATGTCATCTACTACTGACAACTCATCCCTCAGAAGGAGATATGGTTTGATTTCTTGAGGTAAGGCCTTGTGGTTACCTGGCCAGCCTTCCTCGACATACTTTCTGACCTGTACCACAACTCGATCATTACTAGTCGCCACTTTCAACTCTTCTAGGGTTACTGGGGAATCACTGATCTGACTCAGAACATACTCGTCTTCTTCTACTACATCACAACATTCTGGGCTATCCATTGGTAACCGGGATAGTGCATCTGCCACATAATTCTCTCGGCCAGGTTTGTATTCTACAGTGTAGTTGAACTGTAACAGTTGCGCTGACCAACGTGCTATCCTCATGGTTTGTCTATTTGAGCCCCTAGTACTCAACATGGTAACCAAAGCCTTATGATCAGTCCTGAGCACGAAATGTCTACCCCAAAGGTAAGTGTACCACTTGTTACATGCCCAAACACAAGCCAATGCTTCCTTTTCACCTGTGGAGTACTTTCTTTCAGCAGATGTCAACGACCTGGAGGCAAAAGCTATTGGAACTTCCTGCCCCCCTTTGACCTGGCTAAGTACTGCTCCTAACCCATGATCGGAGGCATCTGTTGTGACTATGGTAGGTAAGTTTGGATTGAATAAGCCAAGAACAACTCTTTGTGCAATTGTACTCTTGATTTGGTCGTAAGCCTCCTGTTGTTCTGGTCCCCATACAAAAGGTACGTCTTTACACAACAATCTTCTCATTGGTTCTACAACCGTGGCATAGTTAGGTACAAACTTTGCATAGTAATTCGTCAAACCTAACACTGATCTGAGTTGACCCACATCTGTCGGGTTGGGAGCTTCAACTATGGCCTTGACATGCCTATCATCAGGTGCTAAACCATGGCTACTCACAGAGTGCCCTAGGTAACTGAGTTCTGACAAGTGAAACTGACACTTACTGGGATTCAAACGCAAACCAGCATCTTGCAGTTTGGTAAGTACCTTGTTCAATCTAGTGTCATGCTCTGTCCTGTCCTTGCCGTACACAATGACGTCATCTAGGTAACACTGAACTCCTGGAAGTCCTGCTAGGATCGTACTCATGAGCTTCTGGAAGGTGGACGGTGCTGATGCCAATCCAAAACAAACTCTTTTGAAGCGGTACAATCCATCATGAGTGATGAACGCTGTGAGGTCACGACTCTCTTCGTCCAGCTCGAGTTGGTGGTATGCGGATGCTAAATCCATCTTAGAGAACACAGTGGATCCTTCTAGCTCAGAGAATAGCTCTCCAATATCCGGTAATGGATAGCTATCGACAACAATTGCCTTATTCACCTCGCGCAAATCTACACACAAACGAATATCACCTGATTTCTTTGCGGCGACAACGATGGGCGAGACCCACTCACTAGAATCAACTTTCTCGATCACATCCTCCTTTTCGAGCCGCTGCAACTCCCGCGAGACCTTCTCCTTTACTGACAAGGGTAATCGTCGTAGTTTCTGCTGAACTGGAATATGATCGCTTTTCACCTTGACGCGATGCTTGAAGTTTCTCGCTTTTCCCAAGCCTGATGAGAACAGCTGGCAGAACTTCGACGAAATAGGCACCTCACCGTTGTCTGCTTCGACGCGGTCAATGTCGGCCTGGACTGTGCTGCCGTGGATCTGCAGACCCAATTTGTCGATGAGGTCCATCCCTAGAAGCATAGATCCTCTGTGAACGACATAGAACGTAGCCACTGCTTGTCGACTGCCCACTTTAGCTGTGGTGTGGAAAGTTCCAAGAACGGGGATGTCGGCTTTCGAGTAGTCAGACAACTTTACTCGCGCTGGCTGTAATGCTTCCTTCACAAAGTGTTTCTCGTAAACGCTGCTCGAAATGATAGAAACACTTGAGCCAGTGTCGACTGTCATTTGTAAATCAACTGTCCCTGCGATCCGCACCATGCACTTAATGGAACTGGCCGGGTTTGTGTTGACGGTAAGGACTTGTTCTGACGTTCCGACAGTTAAGACTTCTGACTCGTCTTGAACTTCACGAATACTCCGTCCTGCACGACAAACTCGAGCCCAGTGTCCTGTTTTGTGACACTTGAGGCATCTGGTACCTTTTGCTCTGCATGTGCGGTCATATGTCGCATGGTCCTTGCTTCCACAGTTTCTGCAACTACCTTGTGTTTTCTGTTCCTTCTCATTCCTGCTCTGTTTAACCTCCGAACCCTGTTTTCCCCATCTTTTCTGCTTGAATAGCTTTTGAACGTTCTGACTTTCCTGATGTCCTTGAGTCATCGCTTTGGAATCTCGCTGTGCATCTTCGATGCATCTACTGCAGTCGAGGACTTTCTGTAGTGTCAGATCGGGTTCAAGTAATAATCTTTCACGTATACGGGGGTTAACACATGCTTCCACAACCTGGTCACGAATCATTTCGTCTTTCAAGTCCCCAAAAGCGCAATGTTTGACCAATTCCTCTAAGGCTGTAACGTACTGCGCAACAGTCTCATCAGCCCTCTGCCTGCGTCGTCTGAATCTGTACCTCTCAGCGACCACATTGATGCGAGGAACAAAGTAAGCTTCAATTGCTGTTAATGCTGTCTGATACGCATTTCCAGTAAGGCGTGGCTCTGACGCAGACGCCGTACCAGTGTTCAAAGAGTAGAAGATTCTCTGTCCCTCTGCTCCTAAGCAATGTAACAGAAGCGCCTTTTTCCTCTCGGGCTGAAATGTATCACTCCCTGATGCCAATAAATAGTTTTCAAACTGCTGCTTCCATAATGGCCAAGGAGTCGGTGGGTTACCAGGGTGTTGTAAGAAAAATGAGGGTGGAGGTATCGAAGACATTTTGGCTAGAACTGAACTGAAGTCAGGAATGAAATTCAACAGTTATAAGTGAAACAGCTTCATCCTCGTCGCCAGAAATTATGTTGTATCGTGGGTTACAAGTAACAAAACTTAGGACTGCAAATAAGGAAGGAACAGAAAAGGCGTGGCAGTTAACGTCTCGGGTGTTTATTGCAGAACTGTCTGTCTCCAGACATGCACTCATGTATATAAGAACAGTTTCAATAGGTGGGGTATTGGAATGTATGCTGACACCTGAGGCACATGCATGCTAATACACAGAGGTTACATAATGAGGTTACATAATGAATGTCAGGGTGTCTAGACACTTTATGAATATTATGCGTACTGTAAATCTGAATATCTGTAAACACAACATGTAGGAATTTTGTTCGAGTCTTAACTCCCCCATTCCAAGCCGAGATTGCATTCGGATAAAGTGAGGCCAGACAGGAGAGGTTGGATTGTAGATACTTAAAAAATGAAAGGAAAAATAGGAAGAAATAAAGATAGGGCTAGGGGGTTCTAAGATAAGGGGATGCATACACACACAATTCACAAACATCACATTAAACAACAAATATAAGATGCTCTGGGGAGCCTCTCTGCGCGCATGCGCCTGCTGGCCTATACAGCCGGTATTACTGTATACAGGCCGACAGAAAGAGGAAAAAAAGTCTCTTTAAAAATATCATAAAAAACCTTGCTGTATCGCGGTGCGGTGTTGGGATCGCTACATTCTCCTGCGTGATCCCGATTCAAGCAATTCAATTGCATTGTGAATTGAGATGGTATTTTGCACTGCCGTGAGAACGTGTGCGACCATTCATCATCATTTTTTTGAGGATTTAAAGAGAAGAAAAACCCAGGTAAAAGGTTTTCACATATTGCTTTGAGTTTAAGAAAGAAGTTAAAGCCAATAAACTGGAATTTATTTATTTAGGCATCATACTACATACATTTTACAACCACACTAATTAGTAATTCACTCTCACTAGCAGTAGCACAGCCATTCCATTAGCAAGTAGGGTTGGACCTACTACTAATCGACCGCCTAATGTTTATTTGCTTGATAAGAATATTTAACACTGAAATTCACCTAAAAAACTTGACCTACGTGATTGAGAAAATCCAGCTCTATCAAATGCCGTTGTTCCCTTTTCGATTCGAAGTTTCAGTGCAAAAATATCGCCGACGAACTTGCGTGGCCTCGTTTCAGCTCCCCGCGGTAAATCGCGTTTTTAGGATCGACCGCTGATTTTGCATTGACAATGCACGCAAACCGAGTTGTATTGAACACCGTGTTGTACGAAGCTTTTTAGAAGCCTTTTAGAAACTTCCATAGACATTACATTGTGCTGTCATTACGATTCGGTGAAAATATTCATTCGAAATTTTGTCCTTGATTAAAACCATTAATGAACAGTGAATTATCGCGTTTTCCCACACAATCCTAATCTACATTCAAAGCCAATCCATTTTTATGTGCTCTGCGCGCAGAGAAGTGCGTACTAAGTGTTCAGTGCGCGAATTATACGCGGTCGGTTTCAATAAGGGTGGTCGATATGTAGTAGGGCTACTATACTCCGTAGCCGTATGATGGCCGTACGCACGACTACAGTACACTGTACATTAGTATGTCATTAGAATCATTTGCGTGTTACACAAACGTAGTAAAGCCAAACCACTCGAGTCCATCGACATGGTCCCATCGACATCGTGGCAACCCGTCATAAATACGACATGAAATGTCAACCAACACTTCAATTTTCATTTCTGTACATAACCACATGTTCACTATCACTTGATGATCAAAAACAAGCATATCATTGCGACTTGAGCACTGTATTACACGAATAATCTAGGCGTAATATTTGCCTTGTTATTACCTTCTCTTGTGACGGCCGCCATCTTGCCAATCAATACGTACGTCGCTCACACACTATCCGTACGTACGTCCGCGCACACACTAAAGATTTATACGTTCAGTGAATTAGAACACGAAGGGTAAACTGTACATGCTTATCCTTACGGCGCACTGTTTTCTTCATTGTACACTGCATTGCGTATAAAATGCGTTTCGCAAACGTAAATCACACACAAGGTGAACAGGGTCAGGGCAAAGAGACTTTTCTCCTCCCCACCAGTCACTGGGGAATGTTGGGTCGAGGTTATTGTCGTCCCACCTCCCAGCTGGTTGAAGCTCGTATGTTTATAGCAAAATGCTGCTCATCGAACATGGCGCTAAACATAAAAATGAAAACAATTTGGAGAAATTCAATACCAAAAAGTAACAATTGAGGGGGACGGTGCAATATAGTGTTAACCCACACTTTTGTGAAAAATGAGTTACAGTACATGCATTTTCACCATCCTGAATCACTGCTCTATAATCCATAAAAATGTCATATTGAAATTCGATCAATAAGTGGGTCTATTTAATGCAGACACTTTTTTTTTGCCCCGAAAAATAATCACATCTTATAAACAGGAATTCAAGATGGCGACCACCATGGCAGCATGCAGACAGAAGGATGTCTGAAAAGTCTAACTTGTTAGGTGAACAGTGAGCGAACTTTTTCATCTGAAAAAATGAATGGATCTGATTCATCATTGATAACCTGTACTCTTCTGGAAGTTATGAAAGTGGAGATCCATCCGATGAGATAATTATAAATTTTAAACATTTAATGAGTAATTTTTGCTGATTTTTTTTACTGTTCGGTTAGCACTATTTTAATGCTAAGCTCTATTAGTGGCCTGATCGTGACATTTTTCGCCAGTTTTTATTAACAGGAAAATATCCACAATCATTTTAGGAGCATTATATAGCATTGTGCCTTTGTGACCAATAAGAAGATTAATCAACGTGAACATACTAGTATAGTCTGTATCATCACCGGAAAGTTTCATTAGTGGGTTAGCACTTTACTCATGATGCCATTTCACTTCAAATTTGAGGAAAGCTTCCTTTGTTAAAATTAATTGGTACACTTAATTGAATATCTGATGAAACATGCAGGAAATCTAGATCTTCATTTGGATATGTGTGATTTTATCATCGAAATGGCTTATTGTAATAAGTGTATTGTCTGTAAGTGATTTTTTTTTCTGCTCCAAGTGTGATAAACGTTATGGGCAAAAAAAAAAAAAAAAAAATACGGATAGCTGGATATTTGGATGTGTGCCTTATAGGTCTAGTTTTATCTCCAAGTAAATCTTACAGTGTTATAGATCAGTATGGAACATAATTTGAAATTGCCATTAATTGATTTGTAACTGTGTCTATACATAAAATGCAATGTTGCTATGCTTTCACAGCCATATTTTGGGGGGTTATTGTAGCTATTGACAGTAGAAAATGCATGACAAAAATGGAATTTTACTCTCTAAAAAAATCGAGTGAAAATATTCACTCTGAATGAATACAGAAAGAGTGAATTTAGAGTAAAATTGGAGTGAATTTTTAGTGAAAATGTTCATTTTCACTCATTTTGGAGTGACCTCATGGAATCACTCGCACACCCTGAGGTCACTCCAAAACGAGTGAAAATGAACATTTTCACTCAAAATTCAATCCAATTTCACTCTGAATTCACTCTTTTTTGTATTTACTCTGTTAAGAGTGAATATTTTCACTCGATTTTTTTTTATAGAGTAAATACAGATGTATTGATCAATTTACCTCAAATTTCAAAAACAATCCCCACCGCTGTCAATGCAGCAATGCTTCCATGTATTTTCCTACATGACAGAGACACAATAATACTTACATAATATTATGTTTAACATCCTTTGAAAGGGTATACAGGCTTTAATGATAAAAATGCAAACTTTTTTTTTTCAAATCTGGATAAAATATAACGCTGTCGTATAAAATTCAAAGTTCCACGTTGTGGATACCTCTACAGTTTCTCAATTTAAATCAATAGACGTTGAAAGCAATTAAAACGGAATCTAAAGCATCAATTCTGATATAAGTATTTATAATGTTTTTTTGTTTAAAGTCGTAATTTGATTTTAAGTAAATAGCTCCCTTTTTTCCACTACTGAATTGTACCCTTTAAACTCAGCATTTATCATGCATTTTTATGAAGAAGTCTCCCTGTTGGAGATAAAAATGTCATTGCTGTATTCTGTTGCAAATTTCAGAGTTATTTTTCACTTGGTTGTTTTCAAGATTACTTTACAAAAAGAAAGTTTCCTTCTGAGAATTCATTTGGAGATTTGTGATTGATGAAACTATTGAAAGCGTATATTTTCAGTTTTTCATGTATTAATGATTTTGTCATCGTAACAGCTTTGACATGAGAACAAATTTATTTTTCCTAAATGATCTTTCTGATCCAAATGTGGTCTGAAAACGTGCATCAACAAATGGGTAAAATGTATGTATCATACACCAACTGGGTATATAGGTACATTGTCAGCTATCTATTTTGGTTTTATTCATCACATTGTATTCCAGCATATATGGTAGATCGAAATATAAAATATTTTAATGTTCAGACTTCTACAGAGATTCTTTTCCCATTTTTGGAATTGTTCTTTTCGGTGGAAATTTTGTCATTAGGAGTTATTCATTTATTTTGTGACAAGAACTTTCCTGCATAGTTTCACAGAGCTGCATTTAACAATGAATATAGAGGGGCATTCATTGAGTCCTGTACGTCATCCTCATACAACACTAAAAAAAAAAATCGTTCTAAGATTGTAGAGTACTATACGTGATGATTATGATTCCCTAAACAATAAAAAAAAATCTATACCCTAACAAGGTTTTAATGTATAATATGGTATTTTACTCCCTTTATCAAAGAACATAATAATCTCTGGAATAATGTTGATAGCCTTTTACTTGATTATTTTCTCTGATCTATAGATACTAAAAATGCTATGCGTTACACATGATGCTGAAGAAGGAACCCTTTTCCTGCCTTCAGGTATTATATACGGAAGATGTACAGTCCTCGGTGAGACATACCCCCCCCCCGACAAATTATATTACTTCTATGACAGTGAATGCTTTGTCTTTTTAAAACTTGAATTGCTATATATAAAATATGCATATTTCAAGATGTCTTTGAATGTACCTGGGTGATCCTGTGCGCGTATGTATATATGCATAGTATGTCTTTCACATCTATATAAGCAATATAGACTGGTAAAAAATATATATATATATAGATAACTTGTTTTAAATTCGTGTCACAGAGGAGGGAAACTCAAATCTTACATTAATTTTCCATTTTCAGCAAAGAGGTATTTTGTGAGTTTTCACAGAATAAAGAATATTTGTAACATGATGAATTGGCTGCAATAAAGTGCTAAGCCACAAATTCGAAATGGGATTTGAAAAATCCTCTCGAATCCATTGAAATATTAATGTAGTAAATTTCCTCAAGAAACTATTCAATCTTGAGTATAAAGGTTCGTATAGGAAAAAATGGTCTTCTCGAGTCATTAACCTGATTTATGGATTTTTTCAAACTTTCAAAAGCGATTATCTCGAAATGACTATAGTGTGTGGGTTAGCACTATGTTGCACCGACCCCCTCAATTATAAACAGTGTGGATAGCATTTTGATGTGATGAATGAATAATAATTATTGTCCCTTGACCTATATGTGTCATACAGACAGTCATGTCTGTTTGTAACATGACAGTAAATAAAAAGTACAGATAATGGTCATGATGGGCCCCTAGAAGCACAACGTACAGTATGTTTCGGGGGGGGGGGGTCCATTATGATAAAATACAAATTATGATCAAATTTACCAACACGGAGATCAACTGAAAAGGAGAAGAAAAAAAAACACAACATTAACACTGAGGATGCAGTGCAGCTAGGCGTGTATAGTTTTAATAAAGACACATCCTTATTCAAAGTTGGAATTCCCTCTTAGGAAGTACTACCCAAAGCCCCTTTGCAAGATTTTTTTTTAATCGTTTTTTTTTATGTTCCACTATATAGACTGCATTCATGTATACCATTGTTCAAATTGTTGTGCAATTCCTATATTAAATACTTCGCAATGAGTGATTAAGAGCATGCTGTGTAAAGGCCAACCAGCGGGCTGAGTGCTTGTGTGTTAAAGGAAGGTTAGATATTGTCTAACAGCAGTAGGCCCTGTGACTCAGAAATAGAATGAAAAACATGCATAGTTTTGACAGAATTGCATTGAAGACGCATGGCAGGTTACCATAGAATAGAAATTACAAATAAATATAGTATTCATTTAGTGTAATCGATTCCTGGATCAGAAAAATGTCTAGGTAATATACTAGGCCTAAATCCAGGGACACGGTAGCCGAAGGCATTATGCTGCATGTTTTGATTGATGAAATCAAGCTATTAAAGGCTGGATCGAGAGGCGTCTTCATCGTTAACGTCAGAGGTAGTTAAAGCCGGTCATTTCATGAACACACAACTTCCTGAAAGTGGCGGATCCATGCAGGGCCATGGGAGCGCACCGGGCGCGCGCCCCCTTTATTTTATTTTTATTTTTGTTAAAACAGAAGAAATAAAAGAAATAAAAGAAATAAAAAATGGGGGGGGGGGGCATGCGCCCCCTTTGATTTTGTAAAGGCGCCCCTCTTTACAGAATTCCTGGATCCGCCCCTGATAAGCATTATGTATATTTTCGTTATGGTACACCACGTCTGAATTACGCTCGAGAGGACCGGATACGAGAGTATTGTATCTGTTGATTGTGACGATGCGCATGCATGCATTTAAAGGTGGAATCCAGTCAAAAATGTTAGTCTGATACAAAGGAATAAAATCTTAGTTCAACGGTAAAAAAAAAAAAAAAATGACTGAAATTAAATGAAAAATAAGAAACTTGCTATACGACATTTTGAAGCCTGTGCTAAATTTCTGCTAAACAGTTCTTACAGTGGATATTCAATTCAATTCAATTCAATTCAATTTTATTTCCATTTCCATTGAATAAACAGAAAAAATATATACAATACATTTACAGAACAAATCTATAACAATTTCAAAGAAAACGTACAAGTGGTCACGAGTAACAACAGAATTTCGTTTCTAAGGTATATACCTAATACAAAGATTAGAATGGAAATGGAGGGTCCCACTTAAAAAGCAAAGCAAAGATATGAGTATGCAAATAGGTGAAGTAACCATGCCTCACAATTTCCCAGTGATCGTGTACAAAAAAAAATAAAAAAAAATACAAAATACAAAAATTCAATGTTTCTGTCATTGAACTCTGAAACATGATATTATTCCTGGTTGATAACACCAGAACAGTGATCAGTGAGATATACCAGGACTTTAAGCCTCGGGCATAATTGCGTTTCAATGAAAAACGGGAAGATTTCAAAATTTTATCAGTAGGCCCCTACAATGCAAGATGGGAGGGGACATGCTCACTTTGCCATTCGCATGATTATTCATATTGACCGTTCAAGAACTATTTACTAAAAATTAGCCAAATTTCAAAATGCCATAACTTCCTTATTTTTCACCCGATTTCGATCAGAATTTTACCGTATTCGTAACAAAATATTCTACTGAAGTTTCTATCAGACTAACTTATATTTAGACTGGATTTCCCCTTTAGCGAATGCTGAAATTCCCATATAACTTGTGAACGGATTGTCAGATTTCCCTCAAACTTCACCAAAATGTTCTAATATTTTTGCATTCACTGATCCATCAACATTTGGGAGCGTTTGGGAGAGTTTGAGTTTTACTTAAAGGGAATTAACCTCTTTAATCATCTTAAACCGAAATTGATATTCTGTATCTCGTGCACGCATATATATGGAAATAACTGGGAAATTGTCAAAAAAAAATGTACTGATAGACCTATGAAGTGGAACTGAGCTAGGAAAGGATTCAAAGGGGATATTCCCCCAGTAGGCCTCCGTGAGGTTGAGTTTTTGGAATTGAAGTGAGAAGTTTAGCTTGTGCTCTTAAAATTATTCAGATTTTTTGTTTTTTTTTTTGTCAATCAGTAAAGTGTAAATGAGGCTAGGGAAAGGGGCAGAGAGGGGAAGGGTGTGGGATCTATCCCCTCCCTGAGATTTTCAATAGCATTTACGTTCAGAATTGAAATCCCAAGATGTGGTGCACCATGTGACTTAAGGTGAAAAATTTGGACAATATAGGCCTAATCTTACTTTATAGAAAAGGTTGATAGGGAGTGCCTTCATTATATGCATTTGTGGTACACATGCCACTTTATTGCCCATTTTTTTCCTTCTGAATCGGGGTGGAACAAAACAAAACAAGGCAAAACAAAACAAAACAAAACAAAACAAAACAAAACAAAACAAAACAAAACAAAACAAAACAAAACAAGGCAAAACAAAACAAAACAAAACAAAACAAAACAAAACAAGGCAAAAAAACCCCAACAAAACAAAACAAAACAAAACAAAACAAAACAAAACAATGCAAAACATTTTATTGCTACTCACTATTGCATAGCTAATTAGATAAAAGAACACTTTTTTATTTGTTTCATCTGACTGTGCTCGCGCGGCCTCCCCCCCCCCCCTTTCCCGCGTGTAACGGTTTATTCCGTCAGGCTTAAGAGAGTAATAAAGTCAAAGACTTGATAGTTATTCTCTATCCAAGTCACCAAGACAAATAAATGCCTTTCCCATCCTGGGAAAATATCGCCTCCCCGGGGGGGGGGGGGGGGTGAGGGAATCTTCAAATCGATCTGGGGGGTATTTCATCAACGCTTGTCAGTGCCGACAACTGTCGGCGCTGACCAATTTCAGCAAAATCCTTGGTTTTGATTGGCTGAGATGCTCTGGTCACTGACTGTTACTATGGTGATTCAAGTTGTCGGCGCCGACAAACGTTCATGAAACACCCCCCTGAATTGTCTCCAAAACTGCGCCGAGTGCATGTGATCATGATCATCCATGCCCCTTCATTCTATTTTGGCCCAAGCCCTGGCTGGGCACTGGACGTGCCCTTTCTACAAGCACATCGACGTACTTGCTTGTACGCCACCATCGGCGACTACCGGGTAGCGCAACCTACCGATATCGTATCGCTAGTACGTGTAACATATACACAGTACAGCTAGGCCCTCAAATAGCTAGCTGCAGCAGAGTACCAGGAGTAGTGGCGGTCCCGATCGCAATCGTAATCCTGCAAAATTATGTTTCTCTGGTCCTTACCTTACTGGTGGGACTCTACCTTCCCTTTTATTTAGGTAAGTATCTTCGTTTAATTGTGTATTATACTGTTAACTCCACTGATCTCTAGCCTAGGCAGAGTACAGCTGTCCTTATGTGAAGAATAGAACTTTTGTAGTTTTGGCGTAGCTCGTAGCCGCGGCTCAATCTCATCTCTGTGCTAGCATCTCGGCACCGTGGTGGCCGCGCGAGGCGCTTAGCCGTGCCGGTGGCCGGCCTGGTGCGACGAGTAACAACTTAACGTTATTAGAGCGCTGGTTACATTTTATTAGGCATTTTTTAGGTCTGTGAGCTGTGAGGTGAGGCTGTCTTTTTTAGGCATTGCCGTTGCTCCCGCCCGCGACTCTAGAGCGGCACACGCTGATACGATACAAAGCCATTAATAATCCGAGCTCTCTCAAGACTAGCTTTTCATTTACCCACGCACGGTGCGTCAAGTTGTTGAGGCTTATTGACTGTATTGTTATGTACTCGTACCCCTAACGTTACTCCGATCCTGCCTGTTCACGCCACCACTAGCAATGTGCGTGTTTGTGGGACTGTGTGAGTGCATGGACTCAGGCAGGCAGGCATGAGTGCACGTATCCGTGCGTAAGCTAGTACATTGTAGTACAAAGACGGTGTAGTCTGATCAAGGAGGTATCTCCATAGGTACCTCCTTGGTCTGATGGAGCAGTGAAAATGTTATGGAAAAATTAGGGGGGGGGGGGGAGATCCTAGATGGGGTCTTTCTGATAAAATGTATTAATATCATGGTGTGCAATTTCAAGTTTCTTTACCATTTTCCATTATTTTCATGCTTCCACGATCATGAGTCTGTTTGCTCAGACAAAAAAAGAAAAAGAAAAAGAAAAATGCCATTTTGTAATGGTTTTATAGGTCTCTGTCTTCGTGGGAATGTGAGAGGAAGTTCAGTAACATTACAACCTTTCAACTGACCCAAGTAATAGATTGAGGTGCTAAACAAGCATTTGCCCAATATGCCGATTGCCTGGGGAAACTGAAAATCAAAGCCAGACAAGTGTTTTGAAACAATGAGAAAAAAAAAAATACTTGTCTGAGTTGGGCAAGGAAAAAAAAAAATTGCAGCACCACTTTTTGTCTTTTTCCCGAGCTACAAACCCACAAATATATCCATGTTAAGCCCATTGACTGTCTGTCAATAGTGTCATGCAAATCACTTTAATTTCATTTCAGCAACTTCTAAACACATGCATGATGAAGCCGCTGTAATCCAATGCCAACACTCGATCGAACAGAGCTTGTTACTCCAGTATCAATATGTGCTGTTTCATTCAAGTGATTGTGTCATATTAATTCATTGACTTACAGTGTACATTGTACTATAATTTTTATATATTTTTTACTTTCTTTAATTGGGCAAGTAAAATTCATGTTCAGGCCAGTGTTCTGCAGCAATCTGAAAATCTGTTGGCCATTTGGGCAAGTGCCAAAATATACAATAGCACTTTGCAACGTGGGGGGGGGGGGGGGGGTTGCCCCCCCCCCTCCCACACCCTCCACCATTTAGTTGCTTCACTCCCTCGCAGGGTCCGACTCCCAGCCACCTCACAAACTTAGCATCTCTGTTACAGGTAAAGAGATGGAACCTTGGTTTGTATGCTCATGGCACAAGAAAAGAAAACAGTTATTCAGTGGACAAATAGATATATCGCAACAAATCCCATTGAAATAACCTTTGTCCTTAAAGCTTGACCGTATGACATCTCTTATTTGTTGTTACATCAATTCAGGCATAGAATGAAGTGCAAACACAAGTTTGTCAATATTGCCTCCTTAGAGGTATCTTTCAGAGTTGTATGATTTTTGTGTGTTTGTGTAAAATTGTGTTCATCAAGTGTTATGGTGATGAGATTATTCACTATTTTTAGTTATTCAGAAACATTGGCTACCAAACACATTCCTGTCATAAAAAGTATTTATCATAGGGATCACAAATGCCTAGACAGTGTTATGTACAGGTGCATTTTGCGTCTCCAGCGATGACACGCATATGAATACACCAGCTCCATCCATGTGATGATCACATGATCCTTGATCAAATGCCATTCATCAGACAGTAAATATCACAAATGAAGCAAAGGCACAAAGTTCAAAGTCTACTTGAAGACACCAATGTTTTATCTCTCTATTAAATGAATAGTCTCACCTCTAAACCCAGGGTCATCTTTCTCTGTGTAATAAAGTGTCATTGCTGCTGTTTTGAAAGTCAAAAATATGTGCTGCTGATTTGATAAAGATTCAGCATGCAAGATATGGACTGACTGGTTGATTTCTTGTGAAATAGCCAGGTTGATTATTGAAAACAAATTACCCCTCCCCCCTTCCATCACATGCAAGCTGCGTGGCTATGAGTACCTCTACAGATCACTCAAAAGTTTATGTTATGGACTACTAACTTCTCTGTCATCACACTCTTCGCTTATCTTTCAGGCTGAATGTTCATTTGTATCTCGTGAATGACTATTATTATTATTACAAGTGTACAGCTGTATACCACAACACAACCTTTAGTCTCCTCTGTATCATATAACTTTGTCTGCATGCATCTACACTGTATTGACTGACTTGTTCATAACGTTCATATAAAAGTGGTAGCTGAGCTTATGACTTACAATGACAGAAACCGTTTTAGAACACTCTGCTTTCTGACTTACTACAGGATGATATAAACAGGGATCTCTACTTGCATTCCCATGCTGTAACAGGACGCCTTGCACTCTCACACTGACTGAGTGCTTATGGATCTTTGCAGAAGTGATTGGAGTAGGGTGTATCTAATTCTGACACCTGTTATCAGGTGATGCAGTGAATGATAGAAGACAACTTGTCGCCGCCAAGTACTGAACTTTTTATTTCCAAATCCACACTGAAAGGAAATAACAGAGAATATGTCTGGATATGCACGGTTCGTGGACGAGGATGAAGATTTTGAAGATGTTACTCAAAGACCATCCTTGGAGGGAGGTGGAGGAAATAAACGGGAGGAGGAGTTGGAGGAGGAGGTAGACCTTGGCACAGTAGAGGCGATTAATCTCGAACAGGCAGGAACACCGGGTTTCCCTGGGCAAGATGCTGGAGAGAGTGGAAATGGAGATAGTGGAAAGGAAGGAGAAGATGGAGGAGGAGGAGAAGGAGATGATCTGGCAACTGAAACAGGTACAATTAGGTTGTTTGTTCTATTGGTAATCTATAATGTGGGAGATCACAGTTTAAATACATACCAAGGTAGTATACATGTAGCTGTACATTCATTGTGGATAGCTGTCCTTGCAAGAGGTAGTCTACTAAATTTGTTTGGACAGTGATTTTGGCCCCTAGACTCATACAAAATATATTGTGTATGTATGTTCCTACCTGATAAAGAGGTCAAAAAAAATCATTGATAGAAGCCATAAATGAGCAAGTAAAGTTTGTTAGGACAAACAAACTTCAAAGGAAACCAAAGCCCAAATGTGGTTGTGGCTTGAGTGAAGGCAGCAATACAGTGCTGTGTAGTTACAACAAACACAGTTATAATGAAATTTCATGATGATAAAGTAAAACTTTAGGTCCCAGAATTATCATAATCAAAGTGTATGGTGCAAAATTTGTGCACAACGAACACTGATATAGCAAAATGTTTACAATATAGTCATTTATGAGCACCATTTACAAAAGAAAACAAAACAAATGTGCAATTTTACAATGTGCAAGTGCAGATTGCTTACAAAATCAAACAAGTCAGAGCATATTGTGCGATTTGCAGAGAGTCTCTGTGTGGATGATTACTTCAAATTGCATTTTCAAAATAAAAATTGCTCTTTGTTCGCTCCCTGTGCCACACACCATTTCTGAGGAAAATTTGTGTTATTCATCCAAAATGAAATACTGGTAAAATTTGTTATTCTGAAGGTTTGTTATTACAATTTCTTTTATTTTTTTTCCATTTTTTTTTTTAATAAATGACATTATTCCTAAGGTTTGTTATCCCTATTAAAGGTTTGTCCTTTATTGTATTAAACATTTAGCCATGTTTGGTTACACAAAACTGTAATACTTGAGCTCTAAATACAAACAGATACAACTTTCATGGGCCAACATGTTTCTATAAACCATAGGATTACCAGGTTTCTAAATATTTTGTGTAATTTCATTTTTTGTGTACATTTCATATAAATTCATTTAATTCATTGATTGATTGATTGGTTCATGCACTTTTCATTTAATTAACCACATTACCTCGTCCAAGGAGGTTATGATTTTGCCAGTGTACAGTAGGTTTGTTTGTCTGTTTGCAAAATAACCCAAAAGGTTGAATGGATTGGATGAAACTTACAGGAAATGTTGATAATTATCCACAAGGAACAGATGATTCAATGTTGGTAGTGATCCAGGCATTTTTATGAAGTTTTGAAGAATTTTTTATCTTTTGGCAGATAGGGTCAATGAACTTGGGAGTTCAAGCTGCGCTTATTTGAGGTTTGCATACGCGCACTAAAGTGCATGCTCTGCTTGAGGCGCCGCGCATCACGCAGCAGAAAGCTTATGAGGTAAACACAAGGGTTCTATATCATTGGGAAATTGGGCAATATTCAGCATGCGTATGTGTGAAAATGAGCTGCTTGGCAGAGGTCTGTGCTCTCAGAGTGCTTAGTTTTTTGTTTGTTTGTTTGTTGTTTTTTTTTTTTTGGGGGGGGGGTGTATTTTATGTTCTGGTTTCAAATTGATATAAATTGGCTTTTGTGGTGATTAGGCTAAGGTAGTGAAAAATAAAGAACAGATGATTATGTGCATGGTAACTGCTACAAAGACAAGTACAAATTTGTAGATTGTTGAATTTCTCAGTGACATGCAGATTCACCCTTAAACTCATTCCTGGATTTTGGATCAGAAATGTTGAATTTAAAGTGTATGAGGAATATGAAGCTCATGCATATGAAGGGATTTACTACCTGAACAAGACCTACTCACTGGGCTCGAAGGTGTCTGAAGTATTTTCTTTCATTTCAGAATTTCACAGAAGCATGGCAAATGATAAGAGGTAGCCTCTGTCCAAACATATTAGTGACACTTTTAGCAAATTTGAGATCATGATTTAGAGAGAAAAAGCAAAATTTTGTCAAATTTGTGTTGTTCTATTTTGTTCTGTTTTGTTTTGTTTTAGTGCTTATGTGTGTGTGTGTGTGGGGGGGGGGGGGGTGGGGTAATTTGCATTCCGGTAATCATTTTTGCAATTCCACCTGACAGATTTAGGAATCCCAGCAATGTAAGTGCATGGACGCTTATTTTGCAACCTACATTTCATTGTCCTCATTGTCTTCATTGCCAATGACCTTTGACCCTACACTTCCACCAATAAGCATCTCCACGATGGAGCATCGCTGCCTGCTACCGCTGGTTGATGAGCAATGCTGTGCTACTCTACACAAGCCAAGCCTTATCAGCATGGGTGAGAAATATAATTCACATGTTCATGAGAGGTCATATGTAATGTACATGATTGCAATTTAAATGATTGTTAAAAGTTGATATCATGCACATATATATATTTTTTTAATTCTTCTGACTATAAGAAATGAATGAAAAGAAAAAAGGAAATAAAATTCACAAAATCCACTGAATCATGTGGGGGGGGGGCAAAATATGCCTCGTCGTGTCACACAATAATTTTGTAATGTGAGAAGGCTGTTCAACGTCAAGTCTTGCGTGACTTGAGACCAAATTTGCAATGCCCACATGTACTGAACCACGCCCATTTTTGTAACTGCATGTCACCCAAAAAGGGCACAATTTTGTGTACATTTCTAATGGAAAATGGTGCTTTGTCATATCAATTACCTTAATTGATTAATCTTATGCCAATTATGTTAGAAAAGTGGTCAGTGACAATTTCAAATAAAAAAACAAAACAAAAAAGTCAACAAAAATACATTAGAAATTCTGAAACAATGAAATACACAAAAATGACTTTTGGGTGTGTCCAGCCTCCAAATCAGTTACAATTTGCTGATTGATTCACTCATCAATCAGATCTAAGTAGTTTAGAACAAGCTTATTTTTTTGTGTGTTTCCTTTTCCAAATTTATTTTAGTAGCAGTATCTTAAAATTGATATGAAAAATTGACGGGGCGCAGGCTGATCCACATTATTTTTTACAGGTGTGGGACCCTGGAGACCCGTTAGCATTGGAAAACCATGGAGTGGAAAGGCTGGGACCCTAGAGACCCGTTAGCATGGGAAAACTATGGGGTGGAAAGGCTGGGACCCTAGAGACCCGTTAGCATGGGAAAACCATGGGGTGGAAAGGCTGGGACCCTAGAGACCCGTTAGCGTGGGAAAACAATGGAGTGGAAAGGCTGGGACCCTAGAGACCCGTTAGCATGGGAAAACCATGGGGTGGAAAGGCTGGGACCCTAGAGACCCGTTAGCATGGGAAAACCATGGAGTGGAAAGGCCGGGACCCTAGAGACCCGTTAGCATGGGAAAACCATGGAGTGGAAAGGCCGGGACCCTAGAGACCCGTTAGCATGGGAAAACCATGGAGTGGAAAGGCTGGGACCCTAGAGACCCGTTAGCATGGGAAAACCATGGAGTGGAAAGGCCGGGACCCTAGAGACCCGTTAGCATGGGAAAACCATTGGGTGGAAAGGCTGGGACCCTAGAGACCCGTTAGCATGGGAAAACCATGGAGTGGAAAGGCTGGGACCCTAGAGACCCGTTAGCATGGGAAAACCATGGGGTGGAAAGGCCGGGACCCTAGAGAACCGTTAGCATGGGAAAACCATGGGGTGGAAAGGCTGGGACCCTAGAGACCCGTTAGCATGGGAAAACCATGGGGTGGAAAGGCCGGGACCCTAGAGACCCGTTAGCATGGGAAAACCATGGGGTGGAAAGGCTGGGACCCTAGAGACCCGTTAGCATGGGAAAACAATGGAGTGGAAAGGCCGGGACCCTAGAGACCCGTTAGCATGGGAAAACCATGGAGTGGAAAGGCTGGGACCCTAGAGACCCGTTAGCATGGGAAAACCATGGGGTGGAAAGGCTGGCCTGACTTCGATACATACATTTGTTTAATTATAATCCATGGAAAGAACTGTGTACAGATTTGTCACTTATCTCTATGTGTCGACACACACTGCTGAAGATTCCCAAATGGAAATAATGTCACTGATGATTGAGTGTATACTTTGATGCACATACATATGTATTCGCTGATGGGCAATTCTATTCTAGCAGACTTGCGCTAGTTGTGGTTTTAGAATGTACCATGGTGGGCTGCAAATGAAATTCAATTCAATCGGGCCACCCTTCATTCTTTGCGTTACTGGGTCTTTGATCGAGTGGCATACCATACACATTGCAGGGCTGCACACTAACCCATTTTTTCTACTGGTTCGACCTGTCTGTTGGACCAGTAGATACCCAGTTTTTCTATGCATTACTGGTCCATTCCTGAGAAAGTTACCTGGTACTGGTCTGACAGTGATTTTTACTGGTCAGGGACCGTTGGACCAGTGCCAGTGTGCAGCATTGCATAATGTGATAAAAAAGAAAGAAAAAGCACTGTACATGTAGAAAACAATTGCTATTATTGTTGCCAGGGTGATCGCATGTGGAGCTTTGCAGTGTCCCTGTACCTGGTGGAGATAGAGGAACAATCCCTGCGCCTCACAGCTGTATACGGCCTGTGTGTGTCGGGCTCATCTCTGCTATTTGGAGCAGCTGTGGGCAGATGGGTGGACAAGACGCCGAGGCTTAGGGGTTGGTATTCTGTGATGCTGTATTCATACTATTACTATGTAAAGCCAGTCACTGCACTCGAAGGATATATTGCATGTCATTCTTCACTGCTCACAGAATCAGTGACAGAGACTCAGATTCACCTGATGTGAGACATTGCACCCAGAGAACAATCATAGAAGTACATACATTGTAGTATTAATTATTTCATAAACATAACATTCAAGGAAAACACCCAAACAATTATAGTTCATTAGATACGGGACAACAAGACAAAAAGGAAAAGTTGCCAATCAATATTCGTTAAGGGAGATACCCAAACAAAGATGTGGATACAGTGAATGCAGAAACTTTAAGTACATTACATGAATCTAGTTGGAGGAAATGTTTGGTTTGGTGCCCCAAATTTTGTTATTTTATACTTTTGATCTCAAAATACACAAAAACAACTCATTGTCGTGGCAAATCACGTGAGACAGACAAGTTTCTTTTTAGAACCTTTGGATTCATTGCAAGCACATTCCAAATTTTGGAAGATGAATTTTGAGCGCTTCTGTGAACTATGTTTTGGCTGTAAACACAGTAACTAGAATGGCAGATTTATCTGAAATGATGAACAGTTACATTAATCAGTTTAACTAGGGGAAGGAAATACTCCTTCACAATAATGATAGGGTGACAGAAGAGTATTAAATTTGAATGTAAATAAACTTTTAATCTTAATATGCAGTTGAGGTATCTGTATGATATGGTCAATTAAAGGACTTTGGTGTGACTGAAACCTTGGTATGTGTAGTTCAAGTCCCTGTACAGGACATGGTATTAGTAAAGATAATGATATGCCAACCATTCTTCCTTCAAGCATTTTGCAAGATAGTACATCACCAGAGAAGACATAAATTTGAGTGTACTGTATATCCCCAGTGAAGACATAGATTCAAGTGTATATCACCAGTGAAGACATAAATTTGAGTGTATGATATGCAAGTAGTCACAGTATTGCATCAACCCCCGCATTTTGAACTTGACACTGATTACAATTTCGTGGGTAATACTTGACGAACTTGCAGCGGCCAGAACATCGCTGATCATCCAGAACAGCTCCGTCATCATCAACGCCTGCATCCTCTGCACCGTGCTTCTCCTCAAGGAAGGCATCCTGCCCATCTGGAATGGCGCCCTCTACATCATCTGTCAGCTCATCATCATCCTCCTGGGGACGATCGCCTCGCTGGCGTCGCTGGCAGAGAAGATCTGCATCCAGAAGGACTGGGTCGTGGTCGTCGCAGGAAATGACAAGGAGGTGTTAGTCAGTAAGTAGATAAAGGAGAAATCCAGTCCAAATATAACTTAGTCTGATAAGAAAGGGTAAAAAATATTATGAGTTCAACAGTAAAATTTTGATGGAAATCTGGTGAAAAATAAAGTTATGACATTTTGAAGTTTGGGGGGAAACAGTTTCTGAACAGTCAATATAAATATGCAAATGGCAAAGTGAGCATGTCATTCCCTCACATATAGCTTGTACATAAAATTTTGAAATTTCCAGTTTTTCATTCAAATGCAGCTATGCTCGAGGCTCAAATCCTGATATATTTCACTGATCACTATTCTGAAGCTATTGAACCAGGAATAATGTCATGTGTCAGACTTCAACGACAGAAACATTAAATTTTTGTCATTTTTTATTCACTATCAATGGAAAATTGTGAGGTTATGACGTGGTGAGCTCACTCATTTGCATATTCATATCCACTGTACAAGAACTGTTTTGCAGAAATTAGCAAGACTTCAAAATGGCATACATGTAACTTCATTATTTTTCATCCGATTTCAGTCAGATTTTTACCAGTAAACTCGTAAGATTTCACTATTTTTTTTATCAGACTGACTTATATTTTGACCGAATTTCCCCTTTTTAAGTGTGCCTTACATAGGAGAGTCAAATGTATGAAGTGTCAACTTGACCATTAACCCTTACAGTACAACATTTGACAGCATGTGTCTCCATTTGATTCATTGATTATTTGATTTTTAGATTCCGAGAATTAGAAATAAAATATGTTAGATTGCAAAGTATGCATCCAATACATTAACCTGTTGAGGACGGTTTGATTTTGCTACAACACGCACTTCCAATAGACACTTGCCCGAGTATACTCGGACTCGTCCTAATATCGTAAATAATTCTAACATAATTGCACTATTCAACACGAGTATCAGCAGTGAGTAAATGCAATGTTTAAAGAAAGAAAGTATGGGAAGACCAAAAGCTCAAGTGAGCTTGACAGTGACATTATAATGAAGAGAAGATAAGCATGAAATTTGTACGGTAAATGACAATATTTTGTTTGTGTAATAAGTAATTAAATGACAACATTCGTTTTAAGCAATGCACGCTCATATTTGCCTTGCAATATCATTTTGCTTAGTAATCTTTTCTCTATCCCCTAACTTTGGCACACATTTTTGCCAGATCACTCTAATAGCTAAAAGTACATAAATGTACATGTATTTTTCGCCAACAGATCTGAATGCCAACATGCGTCGCATTGATCTCCTGGTAAACATTGTGGCTCCCATTGCTGTCGGTGCAATCATGTCGGCCTCCATGTTGGTAGGAGGCATCTTCATCGCAGCCTGGAATGCCGGCTCCATGGCCATTGAGTACTGGAACCTCCACAGGGTCTACAGAAATGTCCCGGAGCTTGCTATGAAAGGTGGCGTGAAATATACAGGTGAGCAAAGTTCTGTTCAAATTCTGGTAAAAGTCTCATCAACCATTCAGAAACATAAGCTATCAACATGGAGATCTGATGCATGCCATGTAAACAATGAATGGTCTTGGACCCCCTGGAAGTAGAACTTGTAGTACAGGCGACTTCTGTTATAATAAAGTCCTCGGGATCAGCAGTTTCATTTCACTACATCAAAAATTTTGTTATAATCGAAGTAGATAAAGATAAATAGTTAGATAATAATTTGGGGACCTGAATTATTACCTGATTGCATTTTGAGGATTTTATTATAGCCATGTTCTCTATAGTCAGGGGTTGAGGGTAAAAGTTCATAGAGTACCCACATGGAGTGGAACTCATAACACAAATCAACTTGTAATCAGTCATGTTGGAATGTCTGTCTTCACCTAATATTTGGATTCTTGTCATCTTTTTTCTTTGTCCCTCTGTTTTCTTGACAAGATGAGGAGACTGAGCAGAACCAGTACTCCGAGATGACGGAACCTGTGTCTCCAGAGAGGGATGTTTCCACCGACCAGCCCTCCTCTCCAGCACAGAGCAAGAGCGAGGAGGACGGTCCGGAGAAAGAATTTACTGAAATCCCCGTCACTCCCCTGCCGTCTGAAACACCCTCTCAGCCAGCAGAATCAAAGAGCAACAAAGTCGTTGCAAAATTAAAGGTGTGCAACTACACAGTCATTTTATTTGTGTTCAAGTCAATAAAATTACAGTGTACTCCCATTATAGCCAACTCAGTTATAAAGAAATTCTGGTTACAACAAAGTAAACATTCAGGCCGCAACATTATCCACTCTATGTATTTTTGTTGTTTAATTGTTCGGTTACAACAAAATTTCGATACAGTGCATTCTCTTTATAACAAACACAGTTATATCAAAATTCTGGTTACAACGAAGTCAAAATTCAGGCGGCAACATTGTCCACTCTATGTATTTTTATTGCTTATTTGTTTGGTTACAACGAAATTTTGATATAACGAAAGAAAACTGCCGGGTCCAAGGACTTCGTTATAACAGGAGTCCACTGTAGAGGATTAGATCCAGAAGTCATCACTTCATAATCATTGTGTGAATGTTGCAATCATCTATGCAACTTAGATAAGATGTTTATGTCTTCTTGAGTCTGCTACTGACCCGCATGAAAACATTCCCATCTCAAATTTCCATATTTGAAGTAAAATCCCAACTAATAGCTTGTTTCCTTCACAGCAAAGACCCACTGAATATAAGTGTCTGACTGGTATTACAGGAAATCGAAGAATCATACGTAAGAACAGAATTGATAAATACATGTTTCTGTTGGGAATTGATGAAAAAGTACAAGCATGTCTATTATGTGTATTTCACATGTGTGATGATAATATGTAGTATTCTATGCCCTCCGATCTGTAGCATCATTTTAGCTTCAGGTAAAAGTATCTAACATGTGTGAGAGTGTATAGAATGTATTAACACATTCCATGCCAGTGAGTCAAATGTACACTACTTCACACACATACCTATGGACAATAAAATAAAACTGGCACAAAGAGGGTTAAATTTGGTATTGATTTCACAATATATGTGCTGTTTCTTTCATCAAATTTTATTTCGCTGTCTTGTGGTCCTGGAACATTGTCCAGGATATGTTTGAAGGCTGGAAAGTGTACCACTCCTACGACGAGTTCTGGGCAGGACTGGGCCTGGCCTTCCTGTACATGACAGTGCTGGGCTTCGACTCCATCACCAATGGCTATGCCTACTCCCAGGGCGTTCCAGAGTGGGCCATTGGTCTGGTGCAGGCTTTTGGGTCCATCTCTGGAATTGTGGGCACCCTGCTCTTTCCCTTCATGAGGAACCGGGTGGGCCTCGAGCGGTCTGGGCTGTACTCCCTCTCTATCCAGATCTCCTTCCTCATGCTGTGCCTGGGGTCCGTCTGGGCCCCAGGAAGTCCAATGTTATATGACTACAGCCAGGACAGCCCTACATCAGGTAAGTCACTGTATTTAATTTCAGGTATTATTATTATATTTTTAAATTCCCAGTAGCAATATTCATAGAATTGATGGAAAAGTGATCATTGTACATGTTATAGATTTTGTTCATGTAATGTCTAAGTAGGGTCAGCGCAATGAGGGGAGGTGGTGGGGGGGGGGGGGGGGCTTTTTTGCATAGTACTCGTACATCGGAATACATAGGGACTTACCACTTGGGGCACCCAGAAAGATGCGATTAAGCCTTTTTTTCTTTGTCTTTTTTCGTCGGCTGATTAAACCGGAAGTGGCTGCAAAAATATAAACTGGGCCACTTCTATAAACACAGCGCCGGCCCTGCTGAAAACTGCAGGTTTATGATTCTCTACCTAATTAGAATGATGTATGAAAGGGACTGTTGAGGACTGTTTGATTTTGCTACAGCACACATTTCCCAAAGACGCATGCCCGAGTATACTCGGGACTCGTCTTCAACGGGTTAACAACAAACAAATACCTTTGAAATTGTGAATCAATAGATTGTTATTAACCCTATTCTAACTGGGCTATTTGAGACCAAGTTTTTACTGAGGGGGGGTCAATTTGACCCCCCCTTCAGATCTCGGCCGCCGATCGCGCGATTGCCGCGAAATTTTGCCTGAAGATAGAGCTGGATGTCAACTACAAGATTACATCGTCATACAATAGAAAAATATTGCCTTCTATTTTTAATAAATTAATTATGTAAATTTGTGCATGAAATCATATTTTCACCTATAACTCCATTAAAAAGACTGGAGGATTGCTAAATTTTTGTGTCAGAATTCCTGAAGATACATCAAACAATTTTTGTGCAAAAAAAAATAGCTCAATTGAAATTAATTTCTTTTCTTTTTTATTGTTTTGTTAATTTCTTATGTATTTTATTGTTTTTTCAACCTTTTGTTTTCTATTGTTTTTTTGCCAAAACTTGTTGCAGGCACTTTTTCAGGCTTATCTACACTAGAATTGATTAATTTCAATGGTTAAAAGTTGAAATAATCTAATTTATATCAATTTAACCAAAAAACACAATTTGCATTTGATTTGCACATGATATCATGAATTTGAGCTGTTTTTTGGTTGACATGCATATGCAAAACATTATGTAACTTCAGAACGGTGTACCTGGATGTCGCAAATTTGGTCTCAAAATATGCGGGAGACTTCAATGAAAAAAGTCGTGAAACGACGTGGCAAAACCTTTTCGCGTTGCGAAATCGTGGCGCGAAACGTCGAAGGGGGGGGGGGGTCAATTTGACCCCCCCAGTTAGAATAGGGTTAAAGCTGTAAACATACAATGTTGCCATCAGTATGCAGGAGTAGTTATCAATCAGCAGCAGAGGTTCACAGGTGTTATTTGTCCGACCACTTCCCCTTTTTAGAACTTTTAATGCATGCCATTCATTTACAGATGATTTCAAAGAATATTAGTAGGGGAATTCTATTAATGATGTGTAAACCTCTTTTGCAGGACATGATGCATTCACACCAAAGTTCATTGTCACCCGGCTTTTCCAGTAAGGTTGTTAGTCAAAGTAGACTCTCAAAACGAGTATTTGTAAACCTAACACTTTTAGGGACCTATCCACATGACTGTGAACCCATTTTACCCTTCGTTTGAAACCAGCCATTCCAACAGATCAAGACCAGAATTTCACCCTGACTACAGCATCACTGAGTGTGTCTCCAAGGGGGTTTGTCACAAGCAGTGCCCTTCCCACCACACCCTCACCGGACTTCTCCAGGGTTCAGTGCAAGTACAACGGATCAGATGAACAGCAAACATCGTACATCTCCATCTCGTTGTTCTTCTCTGGTCTTGTGTTCTCCAGAATCGGTCAGTGCCCCTTGCTTTAGGTTAAAGGCATAATTTACCATTTGCAGATGAAACAAAAACCCAGCATTAGTGCTTTAAAATAGTTCTGAAATATGAGTTAGGGTTAGAAACAACTACTGTAAAATTTGAATCTGTATAATCAATGTTAAGTATTGTTGAATACACAAAATGTGAACAATAGTTATAATAAAAATGTTTCCAGACTGAACCGTCTGCAGTTATGGTTTATTGAGAAAAATACTGATATCTCCTTGTATTTTAGGCTTTATTGCAAAAATTGTTCCTGGTAGGGTGTTTTGTGATACAGCAGACCTACACGTGTGCATTAATTGTGATATCTTGAACATTTTTTAAATCACTGCTTCCAAAGGTAAACAGGGCCTCTAATGTGGTTTCATGTCATATCTTCGAGATGAAGGGAAAGATATACTTGAGGAAGTTTAAACGAGCAGCCTGCCTTGTTTCTCTCTCTCCATTTTCTTCTTGTTGACTGAAAGTCATCTTTAATGAACTGCAAAATTAGAGCAAAGATTACTCACTCGAAAGTCTGTGCCAATGATATTTTCTGTGCTGTATAAACAAGAATTAAAGGGCGTGTACAGTTCTGGTTGAGGTGAGGATTTATCTTTTAACGTTATGCGAGATATTCAGTAACCACTCTATGAGATGTAAAAGAGCATGCAATTCTAAGGGGTATCTCAAGTTTATTTGATGAAAATCGGTTTTGAAATGGCTGAGATATCCAAAAACAAGGTGAAACAAAGAGATCCTAATTAAAGGTGTTTCCTGTCGCCTTATATTATTATCACTTTTTGGGATATCTCAGCCAGTTGAAAACCAATTTTCATCAAAAAAAAAATTGAATCCTTCTTGAAATTACATGCTCTTTCATATTTCAGAAGAGGTTTCTCATTATCTCACTTAGGAATGTTCAAAACATGAATCCTCACCTCAACCAGTACTGTACAGTCCCTTTAAGCAACACATTGAATAATGATAGGATACAGATGTATTCTGGAGCCATTTGGAAAGAGTCCCTTGTGTAGCCAAGCTTGTTCTGGAGAAATGATTTAGGGAGAAATGAGTGGAGGAATTAACTTAAATGCATGGTGTGTCTTGTGCTCTGTTTGTACGCTATCCAGGTCTGTGGTCTTATGACCTCGTCACCACACAGCTCATCCAGGAACAGGTGAGGGAGACAGAGAGGGGGGTATTTAATGGCGTCCAGCGCGCCATGGAATGCAGCTTTGACATGCTGCATTTCATCCTGGTCATCGTGCTGCCCTGTCCTGAGACCTATGGCTACCTCATCATGGTGTCCATCTGTTTCGTGGCCTGCGGCCTGCTCTGCTTCATGGTCTACTCCCGCATGAAACGCGGCCATCTTCTCCACCTCGAGAAACTGGCGCCGTGCATGAAAAATGGCCATGCTTGAGCCCGCCACTTGATCGGACAATCCTGGTAAAGGATGTGCTTGTTCTGCAGAAGTCACATCTTGATCTTGCTCCCATCCTAGACTGGCTGTTTCATCCAGACACCTTGCCATTCTGTCCCACCCGTGGTCTGGGTGTATACATGCTTGTAATCTGAAAACTGAGAAACAAGAGAGCCATGTGGACCGATGTGTACATCAGGCAGTGGTAGCAATCCAAAATATTTCTTTATCTTTCACACGAAGAGAGATATAAATTATGTGACCCAGACATTGCCACAGTATCACTGGTGACTGGTGATTACGCGTGGAGGTAGTATCTCTGCTGTGGTCAAGGAGAATCTGGCATGATTCTCCAAAACGTTGCTCAGAACCAAGACGATGTACATGGTTGATTGTACATAACATCTCAACTGCTTAAATTTCTTTTATTCATGATAATCATGTTTATGGCCGTGTGGGGTGAATCAGGCATATAACTTTGTGCTGGGTGTGTATCAAGGGTTGTGGTGCTGGGTATGGTAACCTAGATTGCATATGAAGTTACTTCAAGCACAATGCAAAATTGAACAAGCAGTGCAATTAGATGTCATAGTCTAGGGGGTTTTGGCAATTGAAGCAAGCATTTCCAGTAAGCTTGAAGGGGGCAGGAGGGCAAAATGTTAAAGTTTGCAAGCTTAGCTCAAAGTCTATACCATCAATGACTACTTTAGAGCTTCAGAGGCAGTCCATGAAACAATTTCAAGCAGGTTTGGTCACGCTGTAATGAAATTGTTCAGTGTTGTTTATAGAAGAGCCTCATGCAATTAGATTTCAGTTTCCAAGTTTCAGAATTACAGTTGTTCGAATAGATTGAATCAGTCTTGGTAAAAAACAGAGTGAAGCAGGTAGACGGTATTTCTGATCGACTGACCAGTTTGTACTTTCGGACCTTAAGACCTCCTTGATTGGTCCTGTACCTGAACTTAATGCGTGCGTTTCTGGGGTTAGTCCAGCCATGATCATGTTTAAGGAGTCAGAGTTTGAATGTGAGATGAAACATGTGACAGATCCCCTTGTACCTTGGAGCAGATTGTATTTGATTGATATTTAACCATCTGTGCTGCAATATTTAAGATATTTTACTTTGATAAAATATTCTTTTAAAAATTTGTTGGAGGAGTATATAACAGAGATATATATATATCATGCACTGGAGTCACTTGTGAAATTATGGATTCCTAAATGACTGGAATTGCTCTCATATCTGATGGATGTATCCTGCCGCTTCGGAATCCCATGATATAAACTAGATCTTCTTAGTGTATGGTATACAAGTTCATCAAAACATTGAATCAGGCAGAGATCCATGTCACGGCATTGACTCTAAGCTCTGATGTTTTCCTCCAAGTAGCAGTAGTACAAGTAGTATCGTGGAATGGACAAAAACTCCATGGATTGACTTGATGTAGTTCACTTGATGTTTGAAAGAAAGAACAAAAAGGATGAAGGCACTTTACATTCTTAGGAGAAATACATAAGATTTGTTACAGAGGATATTTTTGATATTTTTATACTTTAAAAAACAAAGGTGACTGATGTTGATGTGTGCAGTGCTCTAAATACCTCATATCCAGAGAGAAAGAAGACTTTAGGCAAAGTTATTATTTTTAAGGGCATATAATGTTATAAAAAGTTACTTGCATGGCATAAATGTGCATTGTATTCATAACTTGTAACCAAAAGTTTCATTTCATTGTAATTATTCAGACATACTCATTGATGGTGACGTTTCTATCTGCCACATGTCTTGTGGTAACCTGACATGTTTGTTTGTTTGTTAGTATGTTTTTTGAGTAATATATGCATAATTCTTTATGTTATTCAGGTATATTTTTCCCTTGTGTGTTTGTGTGTATTGTGGTTCTTAGGGTGATTTCAAATATTATCTCAGTACTTGAAGCAATCTTGATGCCATTTTAACTGTTTTCACAGCGTCCCTCCCACATGTCATACCTTGCAGCAGCAAGAATTTTAAATTTTAGGTTGCTTCATGTGTAGAATTCCCCTCCCCCTCACCTAACCATTTCCAAGGATTGTAACTATTAACTGTCACTGTAGTTGCAAGGGACACCCCAATGATTTTAATACTGTGATGGTTGGTTCTGGCTTTTGGTGTTTCAACTCACTCTTACTGATAATGCTTTTGGGTTGTTAAACAAGAAACTGTCTTATTCATGAGATTCAGGTTACATTCAGACTGTGAATTAAACATTCGATTAAGGCTATCACTTTGTGCTGCTGCACAATAGGGCACCAACAATCCTATTCTTCCTCTCTTTCTATGCAATACTGGCGTATATTTTGTTGTTTTTTCAAAAGTAGTATTCCTTTAGCTTCATAAGATCAAACATTGTTTTAAGTGATTCTATATTCATAATGTAGATATGAAAGAGAACTTGACATTTTTTTTTCCAGCTGCACAACCTTACTCAATGCTGCTAATGAAATAGATATTCATTATAATGAATGATATTTGTGTACCAGACTGTGCTACTGAGTGACTGATATTTTTTTTTTTTTTTTTTTTTTAAGGGAGAAAAGAAATGATGTAGATTTGAATAATCAATTTTTGATACAGTGTTTTAGAATACATGTAGTCTAAAAGATTCAGATTTTTCAATATGTTTACCTTCAATCTGTATGTTGCAACCGCCGTAAAAAGTCCATGAAAAATGAGTGCATTTGATGTTGTCTGTTGGTATTCCATCAAGGTGTCTTTCAAATTCTTTCCTTGCAATAATGATGTGGTATGTAACCAGGTGTCACAGAACTGTGCAATAATCAAGGCTAGCCACTATTAAGAAAAGAGAATAGAAACACACTTTTTTTGCATATATATATTTTTCTTCCTCCCTCCATAAGGAAAGGACATGACGAAATAAAGAAAAACAAAGTTTGAAATCAGGAGACAAGACACCCATGTAGAAAGAAGCCATGAGGAAAAAGGTTTGGGAAAAAAACATCAGGGTCCTGTTGCATAATAAAAAAAAAGATGCCATCAAACATAAGTCAGAAAATCAAATATAAGTCCCTGAATACTCCATTTTGATTGGCTGATACCTGACTTATGCTTGATTTCCTGACTTCTTTTTGATTGCATTTTTATTCATTCATATATATATATTTTTTTTTAATTCATATTTTTTCTAATGCAACTGGATCCAGGAGTGCGTTTTCTGATTGCACAAATGAACATGATGGCAGTATGTTGTTGAAAGTTAATTGAAAAACTGTCTTGGTTGTGATATCTGTCCCACTCATTTGAAAATGTATTACTAGTTGAACTACGTTCAAAGGGATTTTGACCTTCGATATGTTGACATCAATCTTTGATTGTCATAGCTGTGTGTATTCGCATTTAATAAAGGTTCCTTTGTTAACTCTCATCTTCTTGTTTCAGCACGTTCTCTGTAGACATGGCAGTGAAAAAAGACCCTTTTTTAAAAGAATATATCATATTTCAAATGGGATTCGCCTAGTCAGCTGTTCATTGATGTATCTTGACATAGGATACAGAGGAATAGACAGACAAGTGACAAACATTTCTTGTTGAATCGGGGCACAATTTGGATATCATATGTCTAGGGCTTCTATTGCCTTTCTCTGTGCACTTCAAGAATTTATTTTAGCTGTCTTTACAAAAATTATGCAAAGTGTGGATGAAGTGAAATTTTTGAACTGAAACTTTGATTTTGTTTTGTAAATTCTGTTTTTATACCTGTATTCTTTGCAGTTTTGACTGATGATTTAAAACTCCTTTGACTAGGTATCAAGTACCGTATGCACCAAATATTTCTTGAGGTTTTTATTTTCGCAGTTTTCCCCCCGAGTCAGGTGCTATTCACAAATTTAAAGACACGCAGAAATATTAACTCTGATCCTGTGCACAAGTGTTCATTTCTCCATTCAGCACTGTACTCCATGATCGTGAATTGAAATCATCAGAAAGTCCCGATTCCTGAAAATTTAGACTTGATATGGCGTATTCAGTAGCTGCAATATTCATCACAGATAAAAGAGGAAGATCAGAGAGATATCATGTTAATTATGACATGTCTTTTCGATGCCCATCACTTCCACTACATTCTTCCTATAGGCCCTATTTAAAATTCAAACTTACTACACATGTAGGGTACCCTTTTTCTGTGTGTATCTTAACAATGTACAGGTGACAGGAGAATCAGTGACATGTGAAACTTCAAGGAACTGTTTAGTGAATGATGCTTTGATATATAGTGTAAGTGGCTTTGATTTTATTTAACACTTACATTATGTAGTCATTATTGTGGAAGTTGAATGATGATAGCAGAATATGTTTGGTTGGTAGAGGAGTTAACATCAGCTTGACCATATGTCTAAAAGATTTTACATACGCAAAATCAACCGACATCTTCCTTTGCATTTTTTTTTTCTTTCTTTAACTTTTTCATCAGAACAGTGTGATGTTTGGGTCCTTGTAATATTGATAGGTAATCTTGCAGATGGTAGAAGGGTGCAGTGTTGTCCTTTCTAGATAGTCATATACATACGTACATGCATATTTTTGTCTCCAAATATGAGGTTTGTTGATGGAAAAAAAAAGATGGATAAATGTGGAAATAAGAAGATGGAAGGAGCATACACCCATTTGCAGAAACACATTGGAGTTGACAAACCTGTTTCAGACACAAATGTTGGCATAACTGCCATTGATAACTTTGTAGATTAATGGTGACTTTTATTAGCTTTAGATTCCAAGTTGTGATTTTTTGTTGTTATTAATGTGAGCCCATCACGAATCACAAAGATCTTCCAGGAAACTCATAGTCTGTTCTTTTCATTTCAGTCCATCACTTATTTAAAGTTTGGTTTCAGTCATATTTGATACTTTTTAACTCTATACAATGTACAATAGTGTATCTACACAGTTTCAGTGTCATGATGTAGCATTATTTTGGAAATAATGGGAAAATTCCAAAGCTGATGCATGCTAATTTTTTGAATACATGTATTGTGTGCAATGATATGCTTTCATTCATGCTTGTCTGCTATTCAGATAAAATGTTGGCAGTTATGGTGCTTTTATTTTAAAAGGTCTGTGATATTACATCTATCATCTTCAATCTGTATTACATACTGTATATGAAAAGTCTTGGGTGTGAGAGTGTTATGTATGAAATCTGTGGGTATGTCTGATAAAAATTACTAACATCAATTAAAAGAGTCAAGCATGACAAATTTATCATCAAAAATTGTAGCTTTTAGTCAGTGTCATTTGTTTAAGTGTTACTTGTGATAAATGGTGGTATGCTGTACTTTGCAGGCACAAATCCTTGTTGGTCATGGAGTAGTCTGCACCAAGACTACTGCATGCACCACTGGCACTTGTATGTAGCCTCTCCTTGTTGGGTGAAGCTCCTGTAACAGTACAGGGCCTATGGGACAGTGACAGTGGCACATGTAGTAGTCTTGGCGCAGACTCCTTTACGGCCAACAAGGTTTTGTTTCTGCAAACTAAGTACACATGTATGCTATGCCATCTGCATGGACCCAGCTCCCTGCAGAGATTCTACTCTCCCCACCCCCACCCCCACCATCTCCCATTCCAACCTTCTCATCTGCCTGTAATACTGTATGCATTTACACTACATTTATATACACAAGCAAGTCCTGTACAACTGTACTACATCAGACACAACACTTCTCACTACACACATTGCACAAAATGTTCTCTCACACTCCAAAGCACGGTCTTATAATGCAAGGAGTACAATATACTGAAAAGGTGATATATTTTGCGGTGTTATTTTCTTTAATACAGTGTAGTTTCATGTTTTAATCAGTACAAACATGGACTGTATGTGCAGCTGATACCATAATTCAAAATATATTTTTACAAGGCATCTTTTACTTTACTTGGTAGGATGGTGACATAAAAATCACCAATTTAGGCTTGATTTACAAAAAAATTGCACTCTGCCATTTCTGTATTTCAATATGACCTTTACATGCAACTTTTTGGGAAGACATTAATAAAGACTTTTCATTGGTATTTCAGAATTCAAACTTACAGTAACCCATCACTTTTACGTATGGGCTTCTTGAAAAGACAAGACATATAAATATATTACCAACAATAGGAGAACAGAACTCTAGAAATTTATCAATACATGTATCAACAATCTACAGTTATGGTTTAATAAAAAAAAAAAATACTGATATCTCCTGTATATCACCCATATATTGGTGTCTGACTGGCAGTGGTCTGTAATTCTCGACATAGGATCCCTTGTTGATGACCCACTGTGCTTTGAGAGTTTCTTTTTCTTCTCATATGGCAGGACTTCAAGAAGTGTCCAACGCCATGCCTGTGCAAATCTCTGTGGCATCCAAATGCGTCCACTGGCACTGCTTGTAGGCGTCTACTTCAATTGCACTTAAATTTCATAAACCTAGCACTGGAATATGTCACCCACTTGAACCATTTGCAGAAAAAAAAAAATGAAGAAGAATTAGCCTGTTTACAACATTATATGATACATTCCTGAAACTTATATCTTTAATTTCCAAGAAAGACTATTTGCATACCATTGACTCGTGGATCATGCCCTAGCTAGGTGTAACTGAACCATGGTTTTCTTCATCTCCCTTTTACGTGTTCCTTACTTCATACCAGCGTAACTAGTACAAATCATCTAAAACAACCTATGGGTTAAAGCATATAAAACCACCAGAATGAACGACAGCAGCTATGAGATGTCATATTATAACATTATACATGCTGCATCAAAACAGCCTAAAGATATCTGGCATACTTTAAAAATGGATATTTTTGTGTGACTAATTTTTCACACTCAGCTGTGTAAGAAGTGTTTTGCTTGTTTTTAGTTCTGCGAAATCAAGACATCCACTAGTAGAACATAATATGGCAAGCAAAAATATTTGTGTCCTTTTATTTTTGCACTAGTTTCTGGTTGCGCAAAATGCGCAAAATTTCAACACCACTAAAATTTCCACTTTTACAGTACACTGAACACTAATAATTCTAAAAAATAATATGCATATCAATTATATCCAGAGTCACGTGTTAGTATACAAGGCATATATAGAATACAGGGCTGTTCCAGCAACCAGAAGAAATCCACCAAGGGCTAGGCGTGGCAGCCAGTGTGCATACGAACTTTGAAGCTGCTGGTGCACTCGCAGAACGGCTTGCCGCGTGTCTGCCAAACTCCCGTTATTGTCAATGACAAGGTCAGCTAGATCTCGCTTGGCCTCCAGGGGCATCTGGGAGTGGATGCGCTGAAGAGCGTCCTCTCTCGTGAGGTCGTTGCGCTTCATCAGTCTTTGCAGCTGAACATCCTTGTCACTGTTTTAAAAACAAAGAGGTTGTAAGGAAATAAAGGCTTCTAAAGAACTCAAACAAAGTGGTTTTTAGAAAATATGTAAACAGGCTTCTAAAGTACTGAAACTGCTCATATATTGCACATATTTACCGGTAGTTGACAAATATGTCTACTATTAGATGGCAATATATGGTACAGTGCACTCCCGTCATAACGAAATGCTTGGGACCGGCAGTTTTCTTTCATTATAACAAAATTTCTTTATAACCGAACAAAGACAATATATAACGAAAACAAGGAAACCACGCATTCTGTTTGCTGAATACTCATCATACACTGGAAGGGTATGTGAAATGGGATGGGATTATTGTATGACAATATTAAACGCAAGTTCCCCTCAGAAACTGTGTGTGACACACGGAGTGAACACACAGTGACGTGAAGCGTTCGCCCATGCAGAGACACTATAAATGCTTGTTCCGCAACGTATTTCGAAAGCAATTCGCATTTCGTTAGAATGGAGCACAATTCTTTTGTTTTTCTTTGTCAGTGGCGCTCGAAAAAGACTTCGTTACATCGAACTTTTCGCTATAACCGTGTTCGCGTTAAGCGAATTTTGTACCATAGACTTTAATGGTGATAATTTTGGGACCAGAAGTTTTACTGCGTTATAACGAAATTTCGTTATAACCGTGTTCGTTATAACGGGAGTGCACTGTAATGCAATAGCATGAAAATAACACAAATGCGCTGTAACATATCAATTCCATTTCATGACTACTGCTATCTGTTGGAAGTATTTTTGACAAGCATATACATGTATATGTATTCAAAATATTGTGATGTAGTTTAAGACCCTTCAAAAATCGTTGAATCATGATGCTTGTTTTATCAGTTGATACTGAATCGCCACAAAAAAATAAAGGCTAATAAATCAAGATTATGATCATAATGCATCCAACCAAAGTCAAGATGGTGACTATGTTAGAAATGATTTGGAAGTTTCATGACTTAGGGGGTGTTGCAAGAAAGTTGCAATTGATTGCAAGTTGCAATAGATATTTGCAATTAATCGCAACTCGACTTTCTTGCAACACCCCCTTTTAGTCTTTCATTGTAGAGCAGGATATTCTATCACTTTGTATCATCTTACCATAAATATGAAGCACTAATGTTCCATTCTCTCAATATCATTGGGTTCTTAGATGTAGAGAGCTTACCAAAACACCACCAGCACATATTTGATGTACTTCTTCAATGCGCTTCCTTCCAACAGTAATGGGATGTCAAGAATAACATAGCTGTATCCTGTAGATATCAAATAAATTGAATGTCCAGATGTTGCCTGTTTTTGATGCAGACATAAAGGACTAAATTCACAAAGGTGGTACAATCTTGTCCATGGTTTAAACCATGAACAAAGATTGTACCACCTTTGTGAATTCAGGCCATTGTGCTTGCTTGTTTTTTTTGCTGTAAAAATGTTAATTTCAGTATAGAAAGTGTAGTATCAGTACCTGACAATAAATTTCAAGTAATGTAGGAAATGACAAAAAGTGGCTAAGTTTTGAAATCATATCAGTAACATGCCACATGGACATGGCTAAACACTACTTGTTATCACAACATTAACAAGGCTCAAGCTCCTATTTCTGTAGCAAGGCAATTACCCCCTGATTGAATACTGGTTAGTGATATGGTTAGAGTAAAGATTACTGTTAGGGTTAATTTTAGGGTTAAGAGTTTGGGTTAGGGTTTGGATTAGGATTAGGGTTTAGGGTCACAGAAAGGGTCTGGGGTAATTGTGCAGGGCTATTTCATTATGAAATATTTGTCCTCTTCAGGAGTCTGTGCAGGTTTCAATAGGCCCATTTACCCTTATGGTGAAATACTACAATATTTCATGTGGTATTTTGTAACGTGAAAACAAATGTTCACAAACTCCTCACAAAATACCTTGTGAAATACCATGGTTATTTATGGTGCACTGTGGCATATTTTCCCCATGACCTTAATACACACTTCCAGTCCTCTCCCCATAGGAGATGTATATCACAGTATTTTGTGAATGAGAACGGTAGGCCTACCACGTCTAACACTGCAAAATCAATTACTGTGATATTTCGCCAATTACAAAGGTGACAATTAATTACTGTAGCATTTTATACGATGGAATACAATGTAATTCCAGTGTGAATGTCCCCATTGGCTTTAATTTGGCATATTGTCACTGGGGAGACAAGACCTCGTATCTCACAAATGTCAAATGTTCAGGAGAGAAAAAAACAAAACAAAAAACAAACAAACAAAAACAAGGAAGCCAAAGCACTCTATCAAATGGGACAGCCTTTCCTTTGACATGGCATGGTGGCTTCTTTTTTTTTGGGAAAGACAGCTAGAATTTGGAGAGGACATCACTTAACTGATTATCTCAATGTTAATCCAAAAAAGTAAATTTCATCAAAATTTGAGATACAAGGTCTTGCCACTCGGGTGAAAATATGATATCTATAGTACAAAATGCTCACTTTAGTGCCTTGACCACAGAGTTTACCTTTGCAAAAGCTTTGTAGAATCTGCCAGAGCATAGATCGCTGAATGTACGGATGCGTGCATCTGTTGAGCAGTCTGCGCTTGTCTGCATCAGCGAATATGATGGCACCAAGTTTGGGCCTGTCAATAGTCCCATCTTCTAGGAGAATACTTTCTCCAAAATGATTGACTATTTTTTTCCATGCTGGCTTACCTGGTTCCACAACTTAAAATACAATAAGACAAAAAGAAACAAGATGGGTGAATGACTCAAATACTATTAGTCAAAATATGAAACACATTTACACACACAAACACATACCAAGAAATATACCAAACAGAACGATTAATACTTCATTTTGAAAGAGGACCTTTGGGAAGTCCTCATGCTACATTTACACTATGTTCCCACTGGCCACAGCAAACCATTTTGCAAGCCACTATGGACAAAACAGGATGGACATGAGACAATGCTTGGGAGTGGGATAGGGAAACGTGACAGGCCGTGATTGCCGTGTACGCCATGTCAGGTTTATAAACTGTCAAAAAATTTGCCACAGCACTCACTGTGCTGCTGAGAAACCTAGTAGGCTGTACTAAAATGGGTTCAACATAGCAAAATGTAACGACATGTTGTAGGCAGGTAACAAAACTACAACTTACAAGCTTGTAGGAGGTGAAATGGAATGAACAAAACTAGAATATGGAGGGGATGAAAAGGAAAATAACCCTCTAATCATGGCACACTATTTTTGTTGGAAATTGTGTTGCTGCACGGCACAGCAACGGGAACATGGTGTAAATGTAGCATCACCACCCTTTACAAAAGTAGATTTGTCTGATCCTATTCTACATGAGCATCATGGAAAGTGGAATGACTCACAATAGACAATCTATATATTGTTCTTGTCTTAGGTTGTTTCCCTTAATTCCTATCAATCGATCATTGAGAGCATAGGTCTATAGACCGATTCTGTGACGCGCTATGTGTATTTTTGGCATGGGCAGAGCCATTAAGGAGGTGTCTCAGCCGACCCCCCTCCTCTTCCCCACCCCCTTCCGCGCGTGGAATGAAAAACTGATGCATGGTTGTTTTAGCCAATAGGCGTCTCATACTGAGTGCGCGAACGCTTGCTTAGTGCGCGAACCTTTGTTACAAGTATAGTAAGGGTACTAGGTCTCGCGCAGGGACCTAATGATCGCGCATAGCGTAACTGCGTATAGCAAGCGATATTACGCGTAGGAATAAGCGCAAAATTTGCCGATACGCCCATGGAATAAACATACATGACTTACCGCCCAACATGAGAAGGAAGCAGGTAAGAAATTTTGATTTCCAACAAATTTTCCACTAAATTTCCAATTTTTTACCTGGTAATTTACCTACCTAACCTTAAAATCTGTTCTAAGGATGTTGTAGCCTAGACGTGTCGTCTCGCTTGTCTCGTTCGTAGTCGATAGAATTCGTAATTTGTTCGATCGATCGTTTACCACGTGACGTCATCATACACAAGAACAATGTATGCTGCCAGCTACGCTGAAATACTGTTAATAAATGCTTGTTTTAAGTCAAATTTTAACACAACGATTATAATATTTAATACAAAGGAATAAATATTTCAGTGTATCGAAGTTGAAGTGTGATTTCAATTTGAATTTGCTTGTGATTTCTTGCGCTAACTTGTGATATATTTGTGACAGGGGAGGGTCATGATACTGAAGAAAAATTAGATGAGAGTGTGACAAATGGGTGACGAAAATGAGAGGGTGACGAATGGGTAAGCACACACACAAACACACACACACACACAAAATATATGTTCATATTTTACTTTTTTCCATTTTATATTACGTGTATATTATTGGTTAAAGTGATTAGAAATATTGTAAGAAAACTTTATAAATGAAAATCATTAACGATTATGAAAATATCAATGATAAAAATAATGATAATAAGAATGATAAAATGATGATGGTGGTGGAAGTGATAATAATAATAATGAAAATGATAATGATGATGATTTTTTTCCATAATCTTTTATTGATTCCATATTCAATACAGTGTCATGATAAATCAAATCACATGTATCATAGAATCCACAATTCAACAAAACACAATTATAATGAAATCAAACCAAGCTGTACTTTCAGCAGAAACGGTGCATTCGTAAAGAATATACAACGCACCGAAAAAAAACAACATACACTGCTTACTTACTTTCATTAAAATCAAATGGAGCTGTCCTTTTACCATGACAGTGCATTCATAAGAAAAAAAAAAAGAATCGAGCTGTACTTTCAGCATGACATTGCTTCATAAAAAAAAAGAAAAAAAAAGATGATGATTATGATGATCGATGATGGTGGTGGTGATAATAGTAATAATGATAATAATAATAACAATAATAATACTGCTGTTGCTTAACAGGGATAAATTTAATATCGAGTGAAAAAATATTCTACGAAAGCCGGAGCACGTTACAGCCGCAGAGGGGCAGACACTTTCACGCATGAAACTACAGAGGGCAGCTGCGCGATCTTTACATACCCCGAGAAATTGAACGCATAAAAAAAAGTCCGACATACAAACGGCGACAGCGTACTACTCCGTCATCGTATCATCAGGAGATTTTGGGAGGTGATTTTTCTGCATTTTCGTGATATTCATTGAGAAATTCAGGTACGATTATGGAATAACTTCTATTATAAGAGCATTTCAAATTTTCGTGCGCGATATCTAGACCCCTCAACCATACGTGATAAACATGTTGCCTGGGGGTGGAGGAGAGGGGGGGGGGGGGGGGTCGGCTGAGACACTCACTATGGCTGCGCCCAGTGCCACAAACTGTCTGCTGCCCTCAACGAACCCGAATCGGTCTATAGCAGCATACTCCATACCATCTTTATTACCATGTCTATCTACTGTAGTTGGTGAGACAACCTGGTACCAACCTTCTCGTGCAATTTTGTCCGCATCTAAGACGACGCATCCCAGTTCCCTAAAGATGCTAGAGACGGTGCTCTTTCCTGATGCAATGCCACCTGTTAGCCCGACGAGAAACATTGTAGCTCTGAGTCTGATGTTGACAGTTGGCGTGGTTTCTTTCTGTTACTAAAAGTATATCGTACAAAAAACAAATACTGGCCAGGTAATGAATGATGTCAACATCAACAAAGTCAGCTAGGTTTTCTTAGTGCAGGAAGCTCACAATGTGTTATTAGTGTTGCAGGCCAGGCAACTCTTTGCAATCCATGCAAAGACATGTTTGGGTTCGAACATCACTGCTCTACACTTTGAGTTTGATCCCACGGTTTCACGATCCGGAACTAATGATAGCGGTCTGTGAGGGAACGGTATCTAACGAACTGCACTGAACTATCACGAACTGCACGAGCAATATTAAAGTGTTCTATCCCTATACACTAGAGTTTTACCCAGATGTAGATGTCTATATAGTTATATAGTCCACATATATGTGAAAACTCACAAAAGCTTCAGCCTTCAGGTTCTATTTGCAAGAACTCACTTGTTTCAATCCTGTGCTCCGATCCAACCGGCGGCCGGTGTAGTAGGAATTACCGGTATTGTATAATGTACCGTTTGGCCGGGGATTATGTACGGATGATACGGGATCTAGATGGATGAGCGCACAACACTGCATAGTCTCAACAATCAGGGAGAGATTTTAACTCCCCACCACCGGCCCTCTCCCGTCTCCCTCCCCCCGCAACACCAGAGTGCGGCATTTGTATGATTAGATCCTGAGAATCTGTCTATATTTGGGGGATAAGTTTACATTATGATATTACCAAATGGTGTCTCGTTGTTAACACGAGATAAAAAAAACAACAACAAAACATTCCCATAAGACAGTTTGGAGGCAAGACTAGATAAGAGAGAGAGATGTACACAAACCCCACGTGTTGGGGTCGCTGTTGCGGTTAGTCAGAACTCTACTAGAGTTCTGTGGTTAGGAGGCCGCCGCCGTAATTTTGATCGCCGTCGCGCGCCGCGCGTGCCGCACAGAATCTGTTTTTTATATGCAGTGAGTTCATTTTCTTGATCTGCAACATACTACGGGGGAGGAAGAGAGGATCGACAGAGATTTCATTGATTTATTGAGGTAATGATTCTTTTTGAAAATGCGTAGATTTGCTTAGGTTTACATAACGAACTGAGAGAGACCCGATGAAATAGACTCTACAGAACATTTTTGTTAGTAATTTCGTGGAAATCAGTCACAATTTGCACATTCAAGCAAACAACTAGACTAGCTTCCATAGCTGCACACAGGTCCCCCGTGTAGAAATCACCATTCGTACTGTCTGTCTACTGATCGGAGGTAACGTTAGTAAATTTTACTGTAGCCTGACCAAAACGTTTTTAGTAATTTTACACTTACATACAGCGACTGAAAACTGGGCTGTGCAGCTGTGCATGCTACCATTGTGAGTTACTGATGAGAATGGCAGACGTTATTATTATAGACCCCCTAAATACAATAGGTCTAGTCAGTGTCGTATACTATTTAAATTAAGTAAAGTTTATTAGGCAGCCTAAGTATTATCATGATTATATCTGACACAACAACAGTTCTAACACACTGTTCAGAGTCTACATAGACTAGAAAATTGCAGTGCACAAAGGCAAAGCTTTGCAGAATCGTAGAAATAAAGCTAAGGTCAGTGGTCCACAACTTGAAATTTTAGCATGCTGTTGCAAGCGCAGACTCTGAGAATCTGAGAATATTGCAGAAACTGTAGAAGTCTATGGGGCGCATTAACTGCGACCAGCAGCCCCATACGCACAGCGTAATGCGTATGGGGCTGGTCGCCGTAAGGGGCGCATGTGTGCAGAGCGCACAACACGTATGCAGCTACTAAATGACACTGTCTACAGTCTAGCAGCAGGGTATTCTGAATGCACACATTTCTGGAATGACATTCAATGCGCGTAGGACTTCGTAAAAATCATAGACCAGCCTCACAGAGCAGAGCGTTGTATCAGTTTTATGGACCAATGATTCAATATCGCAAGTTATAAAAAGTGGCACAAAAATGTAAAAAATGCTAGTTTAAAAAAAGATGTCATTTTTTCACAAGCTAGGTTTTATCATGTGAGCTATGATGTTTATGTATACATTTTACCGTAAAATACAAACTTTGAGCCTCATTAGCCAATTTTTTCTTTGACTTCAGCTCGGTAAGACTGTGTGTGAGTGTGTACAGTGAATCATGCGTATGAATTGTGATTCTGGTGGAAGGACAAGATGCGAAAGACGTTGATTATTCTATTACAAAATTCATGTCTGGAATCGAGTGTGATTTTACACCTACTTTTTTCCAAAGACAACTTTTCGGAGATGAATGTATTTGAAGTCTATTTTCTAAAAATCGTAGTGAATAATTTTCATAATTTTGCCAAATTCATAGTTTTCAGGACTTTGCGAATTACTAATTGGCCGAAATATCATCCTCTGAGTGTGGAATTCAGAACCACAAAAAACAAGCATCCGATGATAAATCAACTCGCCTATAATGTAGAGCATGGTGTCTGGTCAGGCTGCACAAGAGCACGTATTGTTAAAGCCCCTAGGCCTGTTCCCCTCACGATATGGACCTTGATCTATCCTGATATACTGTCTAGCAGATCGGGGAGAGCAGCAGCAGTGTATGGGGATTGGAAGCATCGTAGCAGCAGCACTTGGAGGATGAGGTTTGAGCGGACAATTTTTCAGATCGGGAAGAAATTTTGAACCTGTTCAAAACTTCTTCCCTTCGTGTATCTCCCCAATAAAAATTGACTTATTTTGAATCGTTAGGCAAGCAGGGAGAGGGTAGTGACAGTGTAAACATCTTGGGATGTGCGTAACAAGGTCTTTCTGAGCGTAGTAACATTGCCACAAAAATGGGAAGTAAACTAGACACTGACATGGTCCCGCTTGCTGCGCCGCTCTTCCCTGACCAAAGCATTACCTTCCCACTTTAATGATGCTCTCGCTACAATCTCTCCTGTGGTATTAGAATCCAGGCATGATGCTACGATACTCTCAGTACAGTCCAAGATAACACGCGCGTTACGTATGGGACATTCAGAGACTTTTATGACCTGAAAAATAGTGTCAGTGGCCTTTGATCATATTGAACTTTATCATGGTGATTGATATCTAGGAGAAGTATAATCATGTAAAAAATTGAGAAAAATGACCTTGACAATTATATTCTAGAAGAGAAAATATGTGCCGTTACGTATGGGACCAGAAATTTTTTTTTTTTTTGAACATTTTTTCAACCTCAAAACTCTCTGAAAGTATTTCATTCTACAACTTGTAACTCACTGTGATAAAAGTCACAACACTCAAGATTATCACAGGTAAGTTTCATGTCATTAGGCAAAAAGCTCTAATTACAGGTTCTAATTAAAGACAGACATGACATGTTACGTATGGGACAGTTACGTATGGGACACTTTGTCCCCCATTCATTTAGTGTGTGGAAAACCATGTTTATGGGTATTTTGCATAGTTATTGAAGTACAATCAGTTGAAACTACTCAAATACTGATCCAGATTGTCAGGGAAACAATATTCCCCAAATATTCACCATCATAGTCATATTCAATCATATCTTTATATTTTTATGACCAACCTGAGTATGCATGCCCTTTGTCCCCCCATTCGTTTAGTGTGTAGAGAACCATGTTTATGGGTATTTTGCAAAATAATTTTGCAAAATACCCATAAACAAATTTTTGCATAATTATTGAGGTGGAATCAGTTGAAATTACTCAAATACTGATCCAGATTGTCAAGGGAACAATATCCATATTTACCATCATAATCATATTCAATCATATTCTATATTTTTGTCCCCGCCGAACGAGTTCGAGCAGGGGACTATGAAACGGGCTCCGTACGTGTGTGTGTCCGTGTGTCCGTCCGTCTGTCTGTCTGTGCGTCCGTGTGTGATCAAAATGTTCAATTTGCTACTTCTCTGTCATTTATGAGCCAATTTTGATTCTGTTTGCTTTATATGATAGCACTACATGGGAGCTTTGAAACTTCTACACAGAATTTCAGTTGTGACCTTTGACCTTGACCTTTGACCTATATTGTACATTTTGCTACAAAATGCTACTCCTTTGCCATTTCTAACCCGATTTCGATTCCGTTTGCTTTATGTGATGGCACTAGGTGAGGGCTTCAAAACTTCTACACAGAATTTTGACCTTTGACTTCTTTGACCTTTGACCTTGATTTTTGACCTATATTGTATATTGGCTACAAAATGCTACTCCTTCGCCATTTCTAACCCGATTTCGATTCCATTTGCTTTATGTGATGGCACTAGGTGAGGGCTTCAAAACTTCTACACAGAATTTTGACCTTTGACTTCTTTGACCTTTGACCTTGATTTTTGACCTGCCTTGTACATTTTGCTACAAAATGCTACTCCTTTGCCATTTCTAACCCAATTTCATTTCCGTTTGCTTTATGTGATGGCACTACAGTCTGTAGGTGAGGGCTTCAAAACTTCTACACAGAATTTTGACCCTGGACTTCTTTGACCTTTGACCTCGATTTTTTACCTATATTGTACATTGGCTACAAAATGCTCCTCCTTTGCCATTTCTAACCCGATTTCGATTCCGTTTTCTTTATGTGATGGCACTAGGTGAGGGCTTCAAAACTGCTTCACAGAATTTTGGCCTTTGACTTCTTTGACCTTTGACCTTGATTTTTGACCTATATTGTAAATTGGCTACAAAAATGCTACTCCTTCGCCATTTCTATCAAAACCCGATTTCGATTCCGTTTGCTTTTTGTGATGGCACTAGGTGAGGGCTTCAAAACTTCTACACAGAATTATTGACCTTTGACTTCTTTGACCTTTGACCTTGATTTTTGACCGATATTGTACATTTCGCTACTAAATGCTACTTCCGGCGGGGACATATTTTACGCACCGCGTAATTTCTACTTTTCCTTGTTTATGACCAACCTGAGTATGTATGTATGCCCTATTTTTATCAGGATAGTTACTACTAAAAAATTGAATAGTTTAAAGTGTTTACTTCCATTGATGAAGGGCAGTTTGCCATTTAGTTTCATTAAAAAACAGCTTGACACAAGAAATATTAATTTCAATAGATAAGCAATACCTGCTGCGTGGAATTCCAGTAATCGAGTAGATGTATGAACAATGATGTCTGTCTACCAGTCAGGTCATTGATTTGAGTCACACCTCGGTATGTATACCCATGAATTTTGTTGTGGCTACTATTGAAAAGTGAATAAGGACAATTTGTGTATCACTTGCAATAAAAAAAAATCATTTTACTTTATTTTTTTTGTTGTTGATATCACAACCGTTTCAAATTGGATCTCCATCAAATTAACTTTGAATTCCTCCCGTTCCTCTAAAATTAGAATTGTATGTTCTTAAGTAATTCATATTATTGGTTTCCAGTCATCTCATAAAATGTTGAAAACTGAATCCCCATTTCTACAAAAACAATACCATCCCTTTAATGCTGATTTTCATTGTGTATTTTGCCATCTTCCCCTCCCCCTTTCTGAAAATTGTTCAGTCAAGTACATGTATTGTTTCAAGCGTCTATAACTCAAAAAGTAGCTACAAAGTTGGGATGCTTTCTTCAGGATGATTGACCATTTGTGTACTGAGAGACCTTCCCAGATAGCTACATGCATTCACATGCAATATATATGATGATGTCCCATACGTAACGCATTTGTCCCATACGTATCATTATTTCAATGCCTAATCAAACATTTTCTTTTACTGTTTTTTTTTTCTATGGTATTTAATTTCTCTAAACAATAAATTAGAACTTTCCAAAAGGGCATTCAAATAACCTTAGCAATTTCAGAAAAAACCTAAAAAAATGACCTCACTTTGTTACGTATGGGACATCTCGTGATAGGACACGAGCTAATTTGCATAATAATTTGCATAATTCCAAAATTTTCATACCAAGTTAAACTATTTGATGAACTTCTTATGTCCACATATTAATTATCATTTGCTTTCCTTTGAATAAATATGAATTTTTATAAATGTCCCATATGTAACGCTGTGTTTTACATTTATGCAAATGAAGCCCTTGAAATTTGCATAAATTTACATGATATAATTTTTTCCTCCATGGAAATCAAAACTTCAACTCATAAGCTTCAAAATGATACCAAATATGTCAATATTGAGCAAAGATGAAATTTTGCCCCCTGAGGGGACCTTATCTTGGACTTGCCCTACACTTCATTCCAGCCATATGCTGTTTCCACTTTGCTACGCTGTTTCCGTTTTGGCTATGCTGGTCCTACCCTTTTGCAGACTCAATTACGCACAGCTTCCACTCTCGCTGCTCTAAAAGGGACGCAGCCGATCATGTTTTGCACATGTTTTCACATGTTTGAATACATTTTATTTTGAACTTGTTGCAAATTCTTGAGGATGCTACACAACATATTGCTGCCATTTGAGGATGTTGCACAAGAATTTGAGCATGTTGCAGCGACATGCTGAAACCCCTTGTGGACCGCTCTGGGGTCTAGGATAACTGCAACCAGCCCAAGCCATAATACACACTGAATTTCAGCTCAATCTGATAATCCCTTCATTGTTGTTGTTGTGGAGTTTTGCGTCATACTGTTTTTCGCTCACCTAATCTATTGTGATCACTCTTCATCCGTTGTCTGATGTGCGTTATGCGTAAACATGCACATTTTCATCTAGAGCTTCTTGAGAACCCTCCTTTGGGGGGCCAGACCCTCCAAAATGAAGGTATTTGTAAAAAATCTTCTTCTCTAAAACCAGAAGTGATAGAGCCCAGGTAATAAGTGTGCGTTAGTACATTGATGACTGTAGTTTCAAGTTTGTTCATGGTAGAATCAAGGTGCCCCCCCTTGGGACCCAGGGAAGGGGGGAGGGGTCCTAATGCTGCCTATATTGTACATTTTCATCTTCTTCTTGAGAACCCCATGACCAATTTTTACCAAACTTGGCAGGAAGCATCCCAAGGGGAAAGAATCTCAATATTTATATTCAAATGGCCACCATGCCCCACCTGGGGGGGGGGGGGGGGGGGGGGGGGCAGGAGGGCCCAACAACCCACTTCAGTAAACGGTCTGTAAAGATTTTCTCTTAAACCAGAAGTGAGTGAGATAAATACATTGTAAATACAAGGAGTCAGTATGTTGATGACTGTTTTTTCAAGTTTGTTCATGGCAGACTCAGGGTGCCCCTTTCCCCCATGGGACCAAGGGAAGTGGGATGGGATGAGTCCAAATGGGATCTTAAATCGTACATCTCCATTCTTCTTGAAAACCCCTTCATAAATGTTCACCAAACTTGGCAGGTACATACTGTAGCATGCCAGGGGGTTAACACCTCACTTTGTTAAACCTTGGGGGCCCCCCAGGGGTCCATTGCCCCCCCCCCCCCCCAACATGAAGGAAGATTTACAAATCTCCGCAACCAGAAGTGATGAAGCAAAGTTATGAGTTTGTACATCGATCACTTTGGTTGCAAGTTTTTCATTGCAGATCCAGGGCTGCAGTTCCAAATCCAAAGGGGCGGGGGGGGGGGGGGGGGGGGGGGGAGGGGATGATTCATTAACTCTTTATGTGCCAAGTTCGCACGTCCGGCTCAGTCGACGGCGTGCCAACTTCGCATATTCTGCTCAACAAACAAAGCCGCCAAAACCGATCGATAAATCCCTAATCACTGCTAATCCCGAGGCACAATGAAAAAGTTTTTCGTGCTTTTGTTTCTCTCATACACGGCTTGCATTCTATGTGGTGATTGACTATCAGTGGATGTTCCCAACTAGATTTGCTCGTACATTCTAAGTTTCTGTCACGGTTTTATGTGCAGAAGTCATGCCTTTACAGTAATGTAGCAACTGGTCATTCGAAAGAGAAATTTAAAATAGATTAGTCATACAATTTATATCGGAACAAAGTTTGACATTCCTCTTTGACTTTGCCTGCTATTATGCCCATCTGAACAGAAATTTGTAGAGGGTATACAAATTAAAAAAAAAAAGAATTCTTTCTCAAAGCATGACTACCGTCGTGTCTCGGAATAACGTGGCACACAGGGGGTTTCCACCATGGCACATAAAGAGTTAAGGAGTATTCAGTAATATTCTTCTCCAGAATGAGAGGTGAAAGAGCTTTTAAAAGTCTTTTTTTTTTCCCTCCAAAAGTCTGCATGCATAGTCCAACCTTCTATAAACTGCATTGCACTTGGCCCCAAACTCCCAAAGCTCCCCTCCCCCCCCCCCCCCCCCCCGCCAAGTTTCCAATGTTCTCAGGTAAGAGTCTGCAAGAATGCATGGAAGTTGAACTTGCTATACTCAGGTGAGCATGAGACATTTTTTTTTTTTGTCCCATTCATTTTGCAGAGCATATGGCTTGGTAAATTAATAGTCTGTGCGGGAATAGACCAGATACAATATACTTCAGAGCCTCTTTTCTCTGCACACACTTTTCAAGAGTGTGTGCCTTTCTTTCATTATATCAGAAAGTCCATTTAATTTTAGTTAAAAATCATTTTAAAACTTTCCATCAGAACCTTCTCTTAACTGAAAATCAATGTCTGCTGACTTTTTGTTGGTTTTGTGGTGCAGGGTCACAAATGTTAAGAATTGCTAATCTATAGACTATTTTATGGTCATTTATCCATCAGCATCATATGGGACCATATATGGGTTTTTTTTAAACTTTGACTTTATTCTGAAAAATCATATTTTGTGAGCTAAGCAAAAATTGCACTGTCTATCTAATTCATCAATAAATTAACACTTTTTTATCAATCACAATTTTCAGTGTAAATTTGTACGGTCCTGTTTACAAAAAACATGCACAGTATCCTATGGGACAGTTTTACTGTTTGCATTATGCAGTGAAAAGTGTGTGAAACAAAAATATGTCTGTTATACAGTAATAGCTCTGAGAACCTATTTGAATGAATATATAGGGAGTATAAGACAAACCTAATGCAAAAGAAGCTTATTCAAGAAAGAAGCTTTTTGTTCACGTCAGCAGCTTCCAGCTGTGCATCATCTCACCCGAGCAGAGCATGCGCTCTGCAAACCTCAAATACAAGCAGCTTGAATTCCCAAGTTTATTTATCCTATCTGCAAAAAGATTCAAGAATCCTTTTGAACAAATTGATAAAACTTCCCAATACAACTTCCTGGATCACTACCAAACTTTAATCATTTGTTCCTCATGCCATTACCAACTTTTCCTTCAAGTTTCATCCAAATTTGTCCACAACTTTTGCGGTTATTTTGCACACAGACAGACACAAACAAACAAACAAACAAACAAACAAACCATCAAAGAACAATCAAATGGCAATGAAAGCTTTCACTTGTTTCCGTGGTGGAGGTAATGAATAATTCTATGCTCTACACACACCTCATCGGCAGGTATGGTGTTACTTTGAAATAAAGCATTAGGAGAAAGAATAGTATAGATAGAAAATAACAAATTAAGAAAGATGATATTTTGTGTTTCATTTACCAGCAAAGTGCTCAACCAATACCAAGCATTAAAATGTAAAGTAATGTTTTTCAGCTGCATTATTTGAAGCAGCCCTGGGTGGATCCAGGAATTCCGAAAGGGGGGGGGGGGGAACGGCAAAAATATTTCTGGTGCCACTTGTGGGTTTCATCACTTGACAAGCAAAAAAAACAAAACAAAACCAAAAACTAAAAGAAAAAAAAACTTCTTCAGCACACAATTTTTTTGTTAAAGGGTAGAGGGCACCCACACCCCTTTCATTTTTGTCTTTTAGTTCTTTTGTTTAAAAAAATGGGGGTTCTCTGGAACAAGTAACTTGCATTAATTACCCTGTCACTGTTACCTGTATGTTATCCATAGTTTCATTTACTGTTATCCATTGTGATTATTTTATTATTTGTGATTTGAGTACCGGTAGTCATCACTTCTTTTTTTTTTGGGGGGGGGGGGTTGAGAGGAGTGTGGGTTATGCCCTATTGCCATCATGGTATGTTTCTGTGTCAGGGTAATCAGCGCAAGTACTTGAACATTTGTGGATTTATGTCATTTGAGACCCCATAATTCATTAGTGACTGGTAATCAAATTTTACCAGTATGGTTTGATTGAAATGAATGTGGAAAATGGAAGAAGTCCTTAAGGGGGCACTACACCGAAAATTGAAAATTTTTCCAATTTTCTGTTTTTACTTTTAAGTGACAGTTTAGGTTCTTACCTTCAGTATTCAGTAGGTTCTACACTAAAAAAATGCAGTAAAAGTGGTTAAAATTCCTTTTTTCTGATACCCTTTTGAAGGTACATTTTTGCAGTGGAAGAACGCATATTGAAAACTCTATAGGTGGGACTACAGTGTGATAAACACTGAATATAATCATTGTACTGTGTTTTTGTGAGTTAAAATCATAATTTTTGACAAAATATGTTTGTAAAAGTGCATTAAGTGAATTCTACATATATTTTGAAGGGATATTTATGTCTATATACTGCTAGAAATGGCAACTGCCTGTACTTTGAGATCAATTTTGTGTTGAAATATGGCGAATGCAACTTTTTTATGTATTTTATTGTTTGAAAATGACATGTTCATTTTCAAATGCCGTTTTCTCAGAATGTGTTTTTATATACCTTTGTTTACAAATTTTGCTATAACTTGAAAATGCTTCAATATTTTCTTCCCAAATTTGGTAAACTTATGCAGAAGGAGATGCTTAATAATGTAATTGAGCACTTTGTGGCTTTAGTTTTTAAGTTATTGACAGCTGAATTCTGATTTGTTAATACCGATTGCCATGGCAACGGGAAAACACATTTTTCAAAAATAGTCAATTAAAATCTTTGGTTTTTTGAGTTGCATCTATCGACCAAATACATTGTATGAACTAAAAATGCCAAAGTTTACAGTAGTAGTAGGCATTTTTGTGGTAACCAATCACCTGTAGGCATCTGGTTCCCACGGTAACCATGCATAATATTATTATAATGTATACCATTGTATTGCTGACATCTCTAGCAACATGTACATATATAGTTTTATGGGATTTTGATAAATTCTTCATGACATAAATGCAAAATATGTGATTTTTTGTCATTTTCAATTTTGTTGGTGTAGTGCCCCCTTAATGTCAAAGACTAAATAATTTCTGCGTCATACTTGCATGTACACTTTACCTCATTCCAAATATTCGTACTAAAAAAAATGAAAAAGTATTATTTTTCCTTTCTTCCAGGAAGACACTGAATCTTAATGACTGTAATTAATGCACATCATAATCAAATTCACTCACTGAATCAATTAAGTAAAATCAAACAAAACCATGAACCTATATGGTAGAAGCTTTTAATAATCAAAACTATAAATGAGGGCAGGCCTATACAGCACATGAGTACAAAGCTAGCTTGGAGACAAGTCATTGAATACAGATTAAAGGGTGTGTACAGTTCTGGTTGAGGTGTGAGGATTTAGCTCTGAACGTTTTGCGAGATACATGTATTTTGAAGCCACTCTATATATGTCAAAGAGCATGCAATTCTAAGGGGTATCAAAAGTTTATTGATTAAAATTGGTTTTGAATTTTTATTGCTTTTTGTCCCCGCCGAACGAGTTCGAGCAGGGGACTATGAAACGGGCTCCATACGTGTGTGTGTCCGTGTGTCCGTCCGTGTGTCCGTCCGTGTGTGCGTCCGTGTGTGATCAAAATCTTCAATTTGCTACTTCTCTGTCATTTATGAACCAATTTTGATTCTGTTTGCTTTATATGATAGCACTACATGGGAGCTTTGAAACTTCTACACAGAATTTCAGTCGTGACCTTTGACCTTGACCTTTGACCTATATTGTACATTTTGCTACAAAATGCTACTCCTTCGCCATTTCTAACCCGATTTCGATTCCATTTGCTTTATGTGATGGCACTATGTGAGGGCTTCAAAACTACTACACAGAATTTTGACCTTTGACTTCTTTGACCTTTGACCTTGATTTTTGACCTGTATTGTACATTTTGCTACAAAATGCTACTCCTTCGCCATTTCTAACCCGATTTCGATTCCGTTTGCTTTATGTGATGGCACTAGGTGAGGGCTTCAAACCTTCTACACAGAATTTTGACCTTTGACTTCTTTGACCTCTGACCTTGATTTTTAACCTATATTGTACATTGGCTACAAAATGCTACTCCTTCGCCATTTCTAACCCGATTTCGATTCCGTTTGCTTTATGTGATGGCACTAGGTGAGGGCTTCAAAACTTCTACTCAGAATTTTGACCTTGATTTTTTGACCTATATTGTACATTTTGCTACTAGATGCTACTTCCGGCGGGGACATATATTACGCACCGCATAATTTCTACTTTTCCTTGTTATTATTATCACTTTTTTGATATCTCAGCAATTTGAAAACCATTTTTCATCAAATAAACATTGAATCCTTCTTAAGATTACATGCTCTTTCATATTTCATTAAAGAGGTTTCTCATTATCTTACTTCGGATTAATCAATTTCGAATCCCCACCTCAACTAGTACTGATGTACAGTCCCATTAATGTGAAAATCAGTAGAACTAGCTCTGATGACAGGAAATGAGGAAGAGGAAAGTTGTAGAATAAAAAATGTACTGGTGAACTAATATTGTAATATTAGCTCATACATAGCTTTGGTGAATGGTTTTAGGAGGGATGATTAAAATGTTTAATTGTAATCAAAATTATGAAGTCAGCTTGTCTTGGTACTCATTGAGTATTTGGATGATAGAATTTGATACTAATACCAGCAGTGAGCATTCTTGATTTGAATTAAGTAGGTATCACAATATGGGAAATGTTCAGTGCTCCACTCTGTTAAGGCAGTATCAAAGTTCACTTGAAGTGACATAAATCAGCGCCCGCTGTTGGTACGGTGGTGTCTAGCATCAATTGTTATTTATGACGCAGTGACTCATATTTGTTCCAAACATTGACCAAAGTACATGTACGTAAAGCAGGTACCGGTACTTGTTGATAATTGATATCTTACCCTGTGGCTGTCATTGCACTGTAGATTGTGACTGATATTGTCCTTGGTAAGTTAACTGTCAAGTGCATCTAATATTTTGTGCTCTATTTGTTGCAACAGAGCATTGTACATACTGAGGTCTGTGAATGGTACATGTTTTGGAATGGGTGTGATACATGCATGTGCTGGTGCTGTACATTGCCCTGGAAGGTATATTGCATGGCATTCTCCCACTGTACAATGGCTGTGCACTGTAGACCTACAATGTACCAAAACATGAACTCTTGTACGCAAAGCATTTCAGTTTCTCGGAAGAGATCTCATAGTCATTGCCAAGTTTATTTTGCTATACATTACCTCAGTTCTATTCTCATACTCATGAAACAAGGAAGTGGCTTAACGTGTTTGTATTCCAAGGATGTACTTGCTTGTGACATATTATCTGCTCTCCATTATCTAGCTTTATGAAAGGATTCAAGTTATCACTCAGCTTTTTTATTTTCATTGCTTTTTGGGGCATCTAGATATATTTTGTACCAGTAGTTGATGTGTGTGTGTGTGTCTGGTATGTATACACCACATACAAAACTATGATTTTTGCACAATGTACCACTTTGATCAGAATATTATTTATAATATGAAAATAATGTAACAAGTTATAACAGTTAAGTAATAAAAATCAGTCATGACTTAAAAAACAATGGTGATATAATGAACATACAACCAGGGCTGCCTCATCATATTTCCTAAGCTGTGAATTCTTCCTGAGGGCCCTGCCACTGTATATCACTGAAGCTTTGCCCTTGTTTAATGTTGTACTTAAACACACATCAAGTGATTTTGTGTAGGTGAAATATCCTGTCCAAAAATCAGCACAATAAGGAGTGAGGAATTACAGATCTTTGGGATGTTTCTTTGTTGCTATTGTTGAGTAGAGTAATGCAACAATTGGTTATAAACGCAGTTTCGTTTTGGCTAGAGCTTTCACTTTGATGGGCTACTATTTCATCAATTGTCATCTACCATGTATGCACAGCACAGTGTTGGCTGTGAGGAAAGGGGAAGTTGTCATCTTTCTGTTGGTACCTAAATATGTTAACAAATGACACGCATGATTGTGAGCACATGAACTTTAAAGACAACTATGACAAATTGCACTTTTTCCAAGTTTGAGTGTCACATGAAGGAACAATGAATGTCTCACTGAATGGAAGAGATCTGTCAATGAAAGTAGCTGAATGGGTCAGCCTGTACGAATGCAGGTTTACATTGACGGTTTGTGATTTAATAGGGTTTCTTCTAACATTTTATGGTCCATAACCTATAATATGCCCACCCCAGTCGTTTTTGCCAACTAAAAAATATATTTTTTATATATTTTTTGGATATTTTTTAGTATTTTCTTTCAAACTGCATATTTTTGTGATATTTTTTGGAAAAATACTCTAAAAATACCATATTTTATCAATATTTTTTAAAAATACTCTGAAAATAGCATATTTTGGGGGTATTTTTTCTAGTCTTGAGATGAGACGAATATTTTTTCTATATTTTTTCATCTTCCCTATAAACGTTCTTGACAGTTAGTAAAAATACTCTAAAAATAGGATATTTTTCGGATATTTTTGTCAAATTTGAAATACTATTTATATTTTTCACGTATTTTTTCAGCTTAATTAGTGAAAAACAAATTGATAAATAAAGCATCAAAATATGCTTTAAGATTAAAAATGTGGTAAATTTGTGGTAAAAGTGAATTCAGTTGGTACAAATTGAAGTCAGTTGACAATCAAACTAGCAGACTATTGTGTAGACCAAGTATGTATAATGCTCTTGTGTGTGTTTGTGTGGCAATATATATATATATGTGTGTGTGTATGTGTGTGTGTGTGTGTGTATGCGTGTGTGTGTGTGTGTGTGTGCGTGTGCGTGTTAATTTCTGTGTAAACAGTTTGTTGAAACTTGAAAGCCATGTACCTGACTGGGCTTGCTTACCAGTTCATATCAGATTAAAACCCATTAACCATAATACCTGTTGGTTTTCACTGATTTCTACTGATCATGCATATTCATGAGCTATTCAAATTCTCTTGGAATAGTAAAAGAAAAAAATATAGTTTTAATTGTTTTTATGATTACATTAAGCATTAAACTGTGTTAGAAAGTTTACTCAATATTATTGTTAATGTGGTATTCATAATTTCAACTTTTGTTATGAGGTGGCATTTTCATTTTTCAATATCAAAACTGTAATTTACTTGGTAACCATGCCTTAAAACATTATAACAAAATGGCCCTATATAAGTTAGTGTGATGTGTCTGGTACCAACTAGGTATAGGGTGTCGATACATGGTTTACATAGGCCTAGGTTCTAAGACTAATTGCAGGGTTATGTTTATGAAAGGTTAATTTGGATATGGATAATGACTTCACATATACTGAATAGACATTCTATGTGTTCTAGGATAAGCTCAAACATCAACATAACTCAAAAAATTAATATTCATTTTGTCCAAACTTGAAAATGTAACACAAAAATATTTGAAAAATATATTTTTGCAGTATTTTTGTAGCCCCAAAGGATAAAGGCACTAAAAATACCTAGAAAACATATTTTTACAGTATTTTTTTGCTGTAGCAGCACGATGTGTCAAAAAATATTCAAAAAATATATTTTTAACATACAGTATTCGGTGTTCCAAAACTGAACGTAAAAAATATATTTTCAAAAATATATTTTTTGGGTATTTTTTACATACAAAAATATCGTAAAAATATATTTTTTGGGTGATTTTTGGAATATTTTTATAATATTTTTCTGATATTTTTTTTCGAGCTGGGCACCTGTCTGATTACTTGGTCACTCCCACAAAGGCCAACCCACATAGACCATTTTTCTCTGTTGATATTCAACACATAGCTCGCAGCGACAAACCATGTCTTGAATATGAAGAGAGAAAATGGAAAATAGGTTAGCCTTTGTGGGAATGACCAATTCCAGTTGTCAACAATGTGGCCATGTTGAAGGTTATGAACCATAAGATGGTAGAAGAAACTCTAAACACAAAACTGCATGATTGCAGGCTGGCCTCTTAATTTAATAACCACTTTCATTGACAGACCTATCTCATCCATTCAGTGAAACATTCATTCCTTCACGATAACACTCAAACTTGGAAAAAGTGCAGTTTGTCATTGCTGAGGTTTGAATTTTCTTCAGTTTGTCTCTCTCCAAAAAATGAGATTTGTAAGATCGCAACATCTGATTTGTAATTTAGCAAACATGCCGCAAAAAGGAATCATGGGACTCGAACCTGTCATCTACTGGGCAAGTCCAAGATAACGCGCTCGTCACATATGAGACACTCAGCGACTTTTATGACCTGAAAAATAGTGTTAATGGCCTTTGATCATATTGAACTTTATCATGGTGATTGATATCTAGGAGAAGTATTTTATTTCGGAAGTCTCGAAAGAGACTACGATGCATAAGAGTAATGATAGGAGAGCCCGCACGCGCGTCCAGCAATACGTTCGCGTTCGTTCCAGCCGACAGGAGGTTCTCCTACATAGCTCCGCGGTTTGATTTCTATCCATTAATTCATCGCCTTCAATTTCCCTCTCGCGAGGAAATTTTGCTTCGCCGGTCATCCGGAACCAACTGAGAAGTGTTTTGACGCATCTTTCGAGCCTAAACTTTACGGGGGCTCGATGAATATGAGCTCGAAAGAGCAGCACGATCCTTCCTTCGCTTTACGTGCTACACGTGGACAGGAGGTACTGTATGTGCCACGAAGAAAGAGTTACCACCACCAGCGCCTCCCTCCGGCGATGCCGGTACGGCGCACGTACAGAAGAATGTGAGCATCGGAAAGGCTAAGGCTCAAGATTCGGGGAAGAAGCAGATGAAGAAAATTCCAAAAAAAGCTCCTCATACGGTATCAAAAGCCCCTTCCGAGGATCGGGCGTCTACCTCCGGGGACGTTACTTCTCGTCTAGACAAACTTGAATATCTCCTCGCCGAAGTGGTGAAACACCTTCCCCAATCGCATGATAAAACCACTAGCCGTGCTGCTGTGGTACATACACACGTACACGGTCTACACCAAAATGTACAGCGGAGGATTTTTCCCGCTTGCCTACTAACGTCCGCCATTTTGTTGGGGACGATTTTGATACGTCTGACGACACAGAGCGTGATGGACTGTTCGATTTTGACGAAGGGGTGGAAGAGGTTCCCCCTGCTGCACAGCTACCACCGTTGGCAGCCAAGTATGCTATTCCCCTCGGGATTGGGGAGGCAGTTGATGAGGACATCGCAAAATCGGTGAACTACTTTATTGGCAACAAACTAGAAGATAAAGCCATCGAGGAAACGGTTGAAAAATACCCCCCACCGAGCAACTGCCCCCACCTCGATACACCTAAAGTGAACGCTCCCATTTGGGAACACCTGCAGTCCGTCACGCGTAATCGAGATCTGAAATTACAGAGAGTGCAGAAATGTCTGACTCGCGGTATTGGGGCTCTTCTTCGCTCTCTCGACGCGCAAGATATCTCTGAGTCTCAGCAAGACGCACTTGCCCTATTGAATAACGCACACTTCGAACTGAATTGCGTGCGGAAGGAGCTGATTAAACCAGACATCAACTCGGAATACGTGCATCTCTGTAAGCCTTCCACACCAGTCACGCAGCTGTTGTTTGGTGACGATCTCACAAGACAGATGAAAGATCTAAAAGAACAACACAAGGCCTCTGCTGGGGTCATGAGGACCCAGCAGAAACATACTTCTCGTCCGAGCGGCTCTTTCCATCCGTACAGACGGCCCTTCAACAGCGGAGCTCGCCGGCAGGCTCGCGATGCAGGCTGGACGGGCTCGCGTAGTGCTGCAGCATCACGCTTCGTGCATGGAACGGCAAATCATCCTTTTTTAGACCAGCGCTACCAGGGGAAGTCGCGACCTCCCCCACAGCAACGGCCGCAGAGCAGAGCTCATCCACAGGCCAGAAGCAAGACTCCCCACAACAAGTAACCCAACAGCCCTCCTCTGAAGAGGTAGGAGACATTGATTCAACAGATTGCTCATTTGATATGTCAGTAACTGACCATGATGCATTGCTACCTTATCTATGGATAGCCGAACAGGCTGCTGAACAGTATTCTAGATCTACTCCTCGATTTACTAGATCTGTAGAATCTAGACCTACCACTTCATGTGTACATGACCGTCCAGTTGGAGGTTGACTGAGGCTTCATGCATGTAATTGGGAGAAGTTAACTTCAGATCCCACAGTACTACAAGCTGTGAATGGCTATAAACTTGAATTCAAGCCTGAATGTTTTCCACCTGAAAGGCTTAAACCTTTGGTTCAGTTCAAAGTAAAGAATGAAGATTTGGCCAATATCCAAGCTGAAATTGATTCACTGGTAGCCAAGAATGTTATTGAACCTTGTTCACATGAAGCAGGAGAGTTCATCTCTAACATTTTTACCCGCCCTAAGAAGAATGGCAGCCTTCGTGTCATTCTTGACCTCTCAGAGTTGAACAAAAGCCTAGTCTATCAGCATTTCAAAATGGATTCCATCCATACAGCAATGCAATTTATCACACCAGATTGCTTTCTAGCCTCAGTCGACCTTCAGGATGCTGACTATTCAGTACCAGTTGATCCACAGGATAGGAAATACCTGCGATTTGTGTGGCAGGGCAAACTTTGGCAATATTGCGCACTGCCAAACGGGCTTAGTACAGCACCGTGTTTGTTCACAAAGCTTCTCAAACCAGTTTTTGCTCATCTGAGAAGAGCAGGTCATATGGTAGTGGGATACCTAGATGATACTATCATTATTGGGAAGAGTGAGGCTTGCACTCAAAGAGCAGTCGATGCTACGACTGATCTCCTCGAAGACTTGAAGTTTCTTGTCCATCAGACTAAATCAGTGTTAAAACCCACTAAAGAAATCACCTTTTTGGGATTTGTCCTTAACTCTGTGAGCATGACAGTTACTCTTCCTGAATCTAAGAAGGAAGATATCATTGCTGAGTGCACAAGTCTGTTGAATGCCACAGACCCCTCTATCCGAGAAGTGGCTAGAGTGATAGGGAAACTGATTGCTACTTTTCCTGCAGCCCAATATGGGCCCCTCTATACTGTATACAAAATCTTGGAAAAAGAGAAGATTTTGGCATTGAAGGCCAATAAAGGTCATTTTGATAGGAAAATGAGCTTGTCTAATAGAGCCAAACAGGAACTTAAGTGGTGGATTGACCACATACAGTACACCTCTAATCCTATCGACAGACCCAGGCACACAATAGAATTACGCACGGATGCGAGTGGGTCTGGTTGGGGAGCAACAGACATGTGCACAAACATAGGGGGACGATGGAATGAAGTGGAAAGAGAAAAGGCTGTTAAAAATGAGATAAATTATCTAGAAACCCTTGCAGCAGGATCGGCATTGAAGTCTTTTTGCTCTAGCCTGAGAAATGTTCATGTTCTCATTAGAATGGATAATACAACTGCAGTCTCAAATATCAACAATATGGGGGGCTTCAGATCTCAGGACTGCAACAATTTGGCACATGATATTTGGGAATGGTGTATTGAAAGACAAATTTGGATCACAGCCGCCTACTTGCCAGGACGGCTCAATACCACAGCAGACTTCATGTCAAGGAAGTTTAACGGTCGAACAGAGTGGATGCTTAACAAAGCCCAATTTACTGAAGTGGTAGAACATTTCGGCCTCCCTGAAATAGATCTTTTCGCTTCCATGACAGACTTAATGCACAGCTACCCAGGTATATCACTTGGCAGCCTGATCCTTCAGCAGAGAATGTAGATGCATTTACAGTGGATTGGGGTCCATTATGGTTCTATGCTTTCCCTCCCTTCTGCCTTATCCCTAAATGTCTGCAAAAGATAAGGGCAGATAAAGCCACAGGGTTGTTAGTAGTACCAAACTGGCCTACACAATCATGGTTCCCAGCACTTCAGGACATGCTGACTGAAAAACCACTTGTCCTACGTAGACATGCACAACTTCTTGTTCAACCTGTGTCTTTAATGCCCCACCCCTTACACAAACATTTGGATTTGCTTTGTTGCAGGCTTTCGGCCAACCCTTCAGGTCGCAGGGATTGAGTGAAGGGACCGTCAAGGTCATCGTAGCTTCTTGGAGGAAATGTACACGACAGCAATATCATAGCTTCATCAGCAAATGGAAAGTTTTCTGCACTACCAACAACATTAACTATCTCCAGACATCATCGGAATGGGCACTAGAATTTTTTTCAGACTTGTTCCGTAAGGAAGCCAGCTACGGTACTCTAAACTCTGCTAGAAGTGCACTGGCTTCTTTTCTGACACTCACAGACAGTTCGTTCTCCATAAGCACTCATCCTCTAATAACTAGATTTGTGAAGGGAGTCTTTCACTTACGACCCCCCAGACCCGCTACACGGAGGTGTGGGACGTTAGAACTGTCCTCAACTATCTGAGGAGGAAATCACCTGCAGCCGAACTGGGTTTGAAAGAGCTAACGTTGAAAGTGACAATGTTATTAGCGCTTCTCTCAGCACAGCGGGTACAGACATTGAATGCCTTGAGAATAGACAAGATGACATTCAAAGACAATTCCGTCAATTTCGTCATTGATGACTTGTTAAAGCACCATAGACCTGGTAATACAGGCCAAGTCGTTGGCCTAAGAGTGTACCCTCCAGACAGAAGAGTTTGCATTGTACGATACCTTCGAGAGTATCTGAGAAGGACTCAGATCATTAGGAAGGACCAAAAATATCTGTTAATAAGTTTTTGTAAACCGTATCACAGGGTTTCTACCCAAACTTTGTCACGATGGATTAAGACAGTTATGGCAGAAGCTGGGATTGACACCAGCTTGTTCTCGGCACACTCCACAAGGGCAGACTCAGCGTCTGCTGCCAAGAGGAAAGATCTGCATGTACATGAGATTTTGGCACAGGCAGGCTGGAGTAACGAGAAGACATTTCAAACATATTACGAGAAACCCCTCACGAATGAGAATGGGGGTTTCAGCCATGCAGTATTATCGTAAAAGGTAAAGCCATACCCCTTAGTGGTAAATATGGTCATTGGTACAGTTCTGTATGGCCAAAAAATGTGACTACCGTCTTCAAAGTCTCCTATTATTACTCTTATGCATCGTAGTCTCTTTCGAGATTTCCGAAATAAAATAGAAAATTTAAATGAGAACTTACCTGTTTGAAATTTAAATTGTATTTTATGAGGAAGGCGAAGGAAGAGACTACAGTCCCTCCTCTCCCACCCTTCTTCATAATCTCAGGTAGTTCTCAATAGCAGTAGGATGACTGCTGGTATTGGTATTCACATTTTTCGGAGCTACTAATATTGCTGGATGCGCGTGCGGGCTCTCCTATTATTACTCTTATGCATCGTAGTCTCTTCCTTCGCCTTCCTCATAAAATACAATTTAAATTTCAAACAGGTAAGTTCTCATTTAAAGTTTCTATAGTCATGTAAAAAATGGAGAAAAATGACCTTGACAATTATATTCTAGAATCTGTTGAGAAAATATGTGCCGTTATGTATGGGACTAGAAAATTTTTGTTTTTTTGAACATTTTTTTCAACCTCTCTGTAAAGCATTTCATTCCACAACTTGTAACTCACTGTGATGAAAGTCACAACACTCAAGAATATCAGGGGTAAGTTTCAAGTCATGAGGCAAAAAGCTCTAATTACAGGCTCTAATTAAAGACAGACATGACGTGTTACGTATGGGACAGTTACGTATGGGACACTTTGTCCCCCATTCATTTAGTGTGTGGAGAACCTTGTTTATGGGTATTTTGCATAATTATTGAAGTAGAATCAGTTGAAATTACTCAAATACTGATCCAGATTGTCAAGGGAATCAATATTCCCCGAAATCACTACCATCATAATCATATTTAATCATATTTTATATTTTTATAACCAACCTGAGTATGCATGCCCTGTATTTTTATCAGGATCACTTGTTAACTACTATAAAAAACTGAATAGTAAAGTGTTTACTTCCATTGATGAAGGGCAGTTTGCCATTCAATTTCAATAAAAAACAACTTGACATCACAAGAAATATCAATTTTAATAAATATGCAATACCTGCTGCATGGAACCCCAGTGATCAAATAAATACTAGATGTCTGTCTAGCGATCAGGTTGTTGATTCGAGTCACACCTCAGTATGTATACCCATGACTTTTGTCGTGGCTACTACTAACAAATGAATAACATTTTAATAACTGAGATATCCATGCAGAAATGTGGTGTCCTAATAAAAGGTGGGTCACATTTTTCATTAGGACCACTTTGTTTTACTTTGTATTTGTTTGTTTTTTGATATCTCAGCCATTTCAAATTGGATCTTCATCAAATAATCTTTGAATTCCTCTAGTCCTAGAATTGTATGTTCTTTGATAATTCATATTTACGAGTAGTTTCCAATCATCTTGTAAAATGTTGAAAACTGAATCTCCATTTTTACGAAAACTATACCATCTCTTTAATGCTGATTTTCATTTTGGCATCTCCCTTCCCCCTTTCAGAAAATTGTTCAGTCAAGTACATGTATTGTTTTAAGTGTCTATAACTCATATTAATCAAATATAATTTGCTTTCCTTTGAATAAATATGAATTTTTGTAAATGTCCCATGCGTAACACTGTATTATACATTTATGCAAATGAAGCCCTTGAAATTTGCATAATTCTGAAAATTGTTCAGTCAAGTACCGTACATGTATTGTTTTAAGTGTCTATATTATTAAACTCAAAAGTAGCTGGAAAGTTGGGATGCTTTCTGCGCAGGATGATTGACGATTTGTGTACTGGGAGACCTTCCCAGCTACAATTTGTAGCTACATCCATTCACATGCAATATGTATGAGGATGTCTCATACTTATCGCATTTGTCCCACACGTGACATTATTTAATTGCCTTATAAAAAATATGTGACCCGCTACAACAAAAAGGTCCTAAAGTCGCGCACGGTCGAAGCCGTGAAAATCGAGTTTGAAGTCAGAGCATTAAAATTGGTCAAAACTTACAATTTTCTGATTTTGATATATTATTGGAGTCTAACATGTCTTCTATCATCTGTCAAAATTTTAAAGCAAAATGGTGAAAGGAAAGACCAAAAAATAGCGTTTTTCTGAGCCATGTTTTTTGGCGTTTCAACGAAGCAGAAACCGGTTCGAAAATTTGGATTGAGCACCACAGATAGGTTCCGCCCCTAACAACGACCAGAGTGATCTCATTGGTCAGTTTGCTGCTTGCTGCTAACCGAAGCGTGAAGCTCGCACACTGCCCAGTCGACTGGTGCGTGCGGGCGGGGTGTGCTATGCTCAGCCGCTTCTCACATCCTGGTCACTGATTGGTTGGTGAGGAGACCGCCGACGCTGATGTGCTTGAATGAACTCTTCGGGGGTTGCTAGGGCTTACCTTCTACTGTCCAGAGGTGAAAACTGACTTGCGTGTCCCTTGATCGCGATTGCGTCGAAAGGAAGACTTTTAGGGCACTTTTCTCGAAGCAGTGATTTTCCAGACGTCTCAACATGCTCTCTTTTAAACATCGATATCTCCGCAGCCGATTATTTTTTATAAAATGTGTTATATGTCAAGTTAAAGCAGAAAGATTAGGGGATTATACCATGCAATTTTCAAATAATCGACCTCTCCCGACTTTAGGATCATTTTGTTGTAGTGGGTCACATATTTCTTTTACTATTTTTTCTTCTTTCTGTGGTATTTAACTTCTTTAAACAATTAATTAGAACTTCCCAAAGGGCATTCAAATAACCTTAGAAATTTCAGAAAAAACCTAAAAAAATGACCTCAATTTGTTACGTATGGGACATCTCATGATAGGACACAAGCTAATTTGCATACGTAATCATTTGCGTAAGTTAAATTATTTGATGAACTTCTTATGTGCACATATTAATCAAATATAATTTGCTTTCTTTTGAATAAATATGAATTTTTGTAAATGTCCCATGTGTAACAATGTATTTTACATTTATGCAGATGAAGCCCTTGAAACTTGCATGAATTTACATAATAACATATTTTCCTCCCTGGAAGTCAAAACTTCAACTCATAAGCTTCAAAATGATACCAAACATGTCAATATTAAGCAAAGATGAAATTTTGCCTTCTGAGGGGACCTTATCTTGGAATTGCCCTACTGCTTTCCGGGCAGCGACACTACCACCAGGCTATCCTTGGTTGCTGGCAGTGACATGATGAACATAGAACAAATACCCAAGCTCTGAAATTTGACATCGTTATGTTAAGTAGTCCAAGGCAGACAAGGCATTAATATGCAAGAGAATATCAAGTAGAGGGTGGAGGTTGAGGTTTGAATTTCCTTCAATTTGCCTTCTTCTGACAAATGAAATTTGTAAGATCACAACTGCTGATCTGTAATTTAACAAACATGTCGGAAAAAAGGAACCACGGACTCGAACCTGTCACCCAAGTACTGCATTCCGGGCAGCGACACCACCAGGCTATCCCTGGTTGCCGGCACTGACATGATGAACTTGGAACAAATACCCAAGCTCTGAAATTCTGACATTGTTATGTTAAGTAGTCCAAGGTGGAGAAGGCATTGTTGTCGTTAAAGTTCATGTGCTCACTCATGCATGACATCTGTCAACATAATTATGTATCAATGGAAAGAGAAAGAGTTCTCCTTTCCTCACAACTATCATTGTGCTCCCCATAGCTGACAAATACATTATGAAATAGTAGCACTCCAAAGTTGGATTGCTTTTTTGTCCCCGCCAAACGAGATCGAGCAGGGGACTATGAAACGGGCTCCGTATGTGTGTGTGTCCGTCCGTCCGTCCGTCCGTGTGTCCGTGTGTGTGTCCGTGTGTGATCAAAATCTTCAATTTGCTACTTCTCTGTCATTTATGAGCCAATTTTAATTCTGTTTGCTTTATATGATAGCACTACAAGGGAGCTTTGAAACTTCTACACAGAATTTCAGTCGTGACCTTTGACCTTGACCTTTGACCTATATTGTACATTTTGCTACAAAATGCTACTCCTTCGCCATTTCTATTAATAAACCCAATTTCGATTCCGTTTGCTTTATATGATGGCACTAGGTGAGGGCTTCAAAACTTCTACACAGAATTTTGACCTTTGACTTCTTTGACCTTTGACCTTGATTTTTGACCTATATTGTACATTTTGCTACAAAATGCTACTCCTTCGCCATTTCTAACCTGATTTCGATTCCGTTTGCTTTATGTGATGGAAATAGGTGAGGGCTTCAAAACTTATACCCAGAATTTTGACATTTGCCTTCTTTGACCTTTGACCTTGATTTTTGACCTATATTGTGCATTTTGCTACAAAATGCTACTCCTTCGCCATTTCTAACCCGATTTCGATTCCGTTTGCTTTATGTGATGGCAATAGGTGAGGGCTTCAAAACTTATACACAGAATTTTGACGTTTGCCTTCTTTGACCTTTGACCTTGATTTTTGACCTATATTGTGCATTTTGCTACAAAATGCTACTCCTTCGCCATTTCTAACCCGATTTCGATTCCGTTTGCTTTATGTGATGGCACTAGGTGAGGGCTTCAAAACTTCTACACAGAATTTTGACCTTTGCCTTCTTTGACCTTTGACCTTGATTTTTGACCTGTATTGTACATTGGCTACAAAATGCTACTCCTTCGCCATTTCTAACCCGATTTCGATTCCGTTTGCTTTATGTGATGGCACTAGGTGAGGGCTTCAAAACTTTACACAGAATTTTCACCTTTGCCTTCTTTGACCTTTGACCTTGATTTTTGACCTGTATTGTACATTGGCTATAAAATGCTACTCCTTCGCCATTTCTAACCCGATTTCGATTCCGTTTGCTTTATGTGATGGCACTAGGTGAGGGCTTCAAACCTTCTACACAGAATTTTGACCTTTGACTTCTTTGACCTCTGACCTTGATTTTTAACCTATATTGTACATTGGCTACAAAATGCTACTCCTTCGCCATTTCTAACCCGATTTCGATTCCGTTTGCTTTATGTGATGGCACTAGGTGAGGGCTTCAAAACTTCTACTCAGAATTTTGACCTTGATTTTTTGACCTATATTGTACATTTTGCTACTAGATGCTACTTCCGGCGGGGACATATATTACGCACCGCATAATTTCTACTTTTCCTTGTTATTATTATCACTTTTTTGATATCTCAGCAATTTGAAAACCATTTTTCATCAAATAAACATTGAATCCTTCTTAAGATTACATGCTCTTTCATATTTCATTAAAGAGGTTTCTCATTATCTTACTTCGGATTAATCAATTTCGAATCCCCACCTCAACTAGTACTGATGTACAGTCCCATTAATGTGAAAATCAGTAGAACTAGCTCTGATGACAGGAAATGAGGAAGAGGAAAGTTGTAGAATAAAAAATGTACTGGTGAACTAATATTGTAATAGCTCATACATGCATAGCTTTGGTGAATGGTTTTAGGAGGGATGATTAAAATGTTTAATTGTAATCAAAATTATGAAGTCAGCTTGTCTTGGTACTCATTGAGTATTTGGATGATAGAATTTGATACTAATACCAGCAGTGAGCATTCTTGATATGAATTAAGTAGGTATCACAATATGGGAAATGTTCAGTGCTCCACTCTGTTAAGGCAGTATCAAAGTTCACTTGAAGTGACATAAATCAGCGCCCGCTGTTGGTACGGTGGTGTCTAGCATCAATTGTTATTTATGACGCAGTGACTCATATTTGTTCCAAACATTGACCAAAGTACATGTACGTAAAGCAGGTACCGGTACTTGTTGATAATTGATATCTTGTGGCTGTCATTGCACTGTAGATTGTGACTGATATTGTCCTTGGTAAGTTAACTGTCAAGTGCATCTAATATTTTGTGCTCTATTTGTTGCAACAGAGCATTGTACATACTGAGGTCTGTGAATGGTACATGTTTTGGAATGGGTGTGATACATGCATGTGTTGGTGCTGTACATTGCCCAGGAAGGTATATTGCATGGCATTCTCCCACTGTACAATGGCTGTGCACTGTAGACCTACAATGTACCAAAACATGAACTCTTGTACGCAAAGCATTTCAGTTTCTCGGAAGAGATCTCATAGTCATTGCCAAGTTTATTTTGCTATACATTACCTCAGTTCTATTCTCATACTCATGAAACAAGGAAGTGGCTTAACGTGTTTGTATTCCAAGGATGTACTTGCTTGTGACATATTATCTGCTCTCCATTATCTAGCTTTATGAAAGGATTCAAGTTATCACTCAGCTTTTTTATTTTCATTGCTTTTTGGGGCATCTAGATATATTTTGTACCGGTAGTTGATGTGTGTGTGTGTGTCTGGTATGTATACACCACATACAAAACTATGATTTTTGCACAATGTACTACTTTGATCAGAATATTATTTATAATATGAAAATAATGTAACAAGTTATAACAGTTAAGTAATAAAAATCAGTCATGACTTAAAAAGCAATGGTGATATAATGAACATACAACCAAGGCTGCCTCATCATATTTCCTAAGCTGTGAATTCTTCCTGAGGGCCCTGCCACTGTATATCACTGAAGCTTTGCCCTTGTTTAATGTTGTACTTAAACACACATCAAGTGATTTTGTGTAGGTGAAATATCCTGTCCAAAAATCAGCACAATAAGGAGTGAGGAATTACAGATCTTTGGGATGTTTCTTTGTTGCTATTGTTGAGTAGAGTAATGCAACAATTGGTTATAAACGCAGTTTCGTTTTGGCTAGAGCTTTCACTTTGATGGGCTACTATTTCATCAATTGTCATCTACCATGTATGCACAGCACAGTGTTGGCTGTGAGGAAAGGGGAAGTTGTCATCTTTCTGTTGGTACCTAAATATGTTAACAAATGACACGCATGATTGTGAGCACATGAACTTTAAAGACAACTATGACAAATTGCACTTTTTCCAAGTTTGAGTGTCACATGAAGGAACAATGAATGTCTCACTGAATGGAAGAGATCTGTCAATGAAAGTAGCTGAATGGGTCAGCCTGTACGAATGCAGGTTTACATTGACGGTTTGTGATTTAATAGGGTTTCTTCTAACATTTTATGGTCCATAACCTATAATATGCCCACCTGTCTGATTACTTGGTCACTCCCACAAAGGCCAACCCACATAGACCATTTTTCTCTGTTGATATTCAACACATAGCTCGCAGCGACAAACCATGTCTTGAATATGAAGAGAGAAAATGGAAAATAGGTTAGCCTTTGTGGGAATGACCAATTCCAGTTGTCAACAATGTGGCCATGTTGAAGGTTATGAACCATAAGATGGTAGAAGAAACTCTAAACACAAAACTGCATGATTGCAGGCTGGCCTCTTAATTTAATAACCACTTTCATTGACAGACCTATCTCATCCATTCACTGAAACATTCATTCCTTCACGATAACACTCAAACTTGGAAAAAGTGCAGTTTGTCATTGCTGAGGTTTGAATTTTCTTCAGTTTGTCTCTCTCCAAAAAATGAGATTTGTAAGATCGCAACATCTGATTTGTAATTTAGCAAACATGCCGCAAAAAGGAATCATGGGACTCGAACCTGTCATCTACTGGGCAAGTCCAAGATAACGCGCTCGTCACATATGAGACACTCAGCGACTTTTATGACCTGAAAAATAGTGTTAATGGCCTTTGATCATATTGAACTTTATCATGGTGATTGATATCTAGGAGAAGTATTTTATTTCGGAAGTCTCGAAAGAGACTACGATGCATAAGAGTAATGATAGGAGAGCCCGCACGCGCGTCCAGCAATACGTTCGCGTTCGTTCCAGCCGACAGGAGGTTCTCCTACATAGCTCCGCGGTTTGATTTCTATCCATTAATTCATCGCCTTCAATTTCCCTCTCGCGAGGAAATTTTGCTTCGCCGGTCATCCGGAACCAACTGAGAAGTGTTTTGACGCATCTTTCGAGCCTAAACTTTACGGGGGCTCGATGAATATGAGCTCGAAAGAGCAGCACGATCCTTCCTTCGCTTTACGTGCTACACGTGGACAGGAGGTACTGTATGTGCCACGAAGAAAGAGTTACCACCACCAGCGCCTCCCTCCGGCGATGCCGGTACGGCGCACGTACAGAAGAATGTGAGCATCGGAAAGGCTAAGGCTCAAGATTCGGGGAAGAAGCAGATGAAGAAAATTCCAAAAAAAGCTCCTCATACGGTATCAAAAGCCCCTTCCGAGGATCGGGCGTCTACCTCCGGGGACGTTACTTCTCGTGTAGACAAACTTGAATATCTCCTCGCCGAAGTGGTGAAACACCTTCCCCAATCGCATGATAAAACCACTAGCCGTGCTGCTGTGGTACATACACGTACACGGTCTACACCAAAATGTACAGCGGAGGATTTTTCCCGCTTGCCTACTAACGTCCGCCATTTTGTTGGGGACGATTTTGATACGTCTGACGACACAGAGCGTGATGGACTGTTCGATTTTGACGAAGGGGTGGAAGAGGTTCCCCCTGCTGCACAGCTACCACCGTTGGCAGCCAAGTATGCTATTCCCCTCGGGATTGGGGAGGCAGTTGATGAGGACATCGCAAAATCGGTGAACTACTTTATTGGCAACAAACTAGAAGATAAAGCCATCGAGGAAACGGTTGAAAAATACCCCCCACCGAGCAACTGCCCCCACCTTGATACACCTAAAGTGAACGCTCCCATTTGGGAACACCTGCAGTCCGTCACGCGTAATCGAGATCTGAAATTACAGAGAGTGCAGAAATGTCTGACTCGCGGTATTGGGGCTCTTCTTCGCTCTCTCGACGCGCAAGATATCTCTGAGTCTCAGCAAGACGCACTTGCCCTATTGAATAACGCACACTTCGAACTGAATTGCGTGCGGAAGGAGCTGATTAAACCAGACATCAACTCGGAATACGTGCATCTCTGTAAGCCTTCCACACCAGTCACGCAGCTGTTGTTTGGTGACGATCTCACAAGACAGATGAAAGATCTAAAAGAACAACACAAGGCCTCTGCTGGGGTCATGAGGACCCAGCAGAAACATACTTCTCGTCCGAGCGGCTCTTTCCATCCGTACAGACGGCCCTTCAACAGCGGAGCTCGCCGGCAGGCTCGCGATGCAGGCTGGACGGGCTCGCGTAGTGCTGCAGCATCACGCTTCGTGCATGGAACGGCAAATCATCCTTTTTTAGACCAGCGCTACCAGGGGAAGTCGCGACCTCCCCCACAGCAACGGCCGCAGAGCAGAGCTCATCCACAGGCCAGAAGCAAGACTCCCCACAACAAGTAACCCAACAGCCCTCCTCTGAAGAGGTAGGAGACATTGATTCAACAGATTGCTCATTTGATATGTCAGTAACTGACCATGATGCATTGCTACCTTATCTATGGATAGCCGAACAGGCTGCTGAACAGTATTCTAGATCTACTCCTCGATTTACTAGATCTGTAGAATCTAGACCTACCACTTCATGTGTACATGACCGTCCAGTTGGAGGTTGACTGAGGCTTCATGCATGTAATTGGGAGAAGTTAACTTCAGATCCCACAGTACTACAAGCTGTGAATGGCTATAAACTTGAATTCAAGCCTGAATGTTTTCCACCTGAAAGGCTTAAACCTTTGGTTCAGTTCAAAGTAAAGAATGAAGATTTGGCCAATATCCAAGCTGAAATTGATTCACTGGTAGCCAAGAATGTTATTGAACCTTGTTCACATGAAGCAGGAGAGTTCATCTCTAACATTTTTACCCGCCCTAAGAAGAATGGCAGCCTTCGTGTCATTCTTGACCTCTCAGAGTTGAACAAAAGCCTAGTCTATCAGCATTTCAAAATGGATTCCATCCATACAGCAATGCAATTTATCACACCAGATTGCTTTCTAGCCTCAGTCGACCTTCAGGATGCTGACTATTCAGTACCAGTTGATCCACAGGATAGGAAATACCTGCGATTTGTGTGGCAGGGCAAACTTTGGCAATATTGCGCACTGCCAAACGGGCTTAGTACAGCACCGTGTTTGTTCACAAAGCTTCTCAAACCAGTTTTTGCTCATCTGAGAAGAGCAGGTCATATGGTAGTGGGATACCTAGATGATACTATCATTATTGGGAAGAGTGAGGCTTGCACTCAAAGAGCAGTCGATGCTACGACTGATCTCCTCGAAGACTTGAAGTTTCTTGTCCATCAGACTAAATCAGTGTTAAAACCCACTAAAGAAATCACCTTTTTGGGATTTGTCCTTAACTCTGTGAGCATGACAGTTACTCTTCCTGAATCTAAGAAGGAAGATATCATTGCTGAGTGCACAAGTCTGTTGAATGCCACAGACCCCTCTATCCGAGAAGTGGCTAGAGTGATAGGGAAACTGATTGCTACTTTTCCTGCAGCCCAATATGGGCCCCTCTACTGTATACAAAATCTTGGAAAAAGAGAAGATTTTGGCATTGAAGGCCAATAAAGGTCATTTTGATAGGAAAATGAGCTTGTCTAATAGAGCCAAACAGGAACTTAAGTGGTGGATTGACCACATACAGTACACCTCTAATCCTATCGACAGACCCAGGCACACAATAGAATTACGCACGGATGCGAGTGGGTCTGGTTGGGGAGCAACAGACATGTGCACAAACATAGGGGGACGATGGAATGAAGTGGAAAGAGAAAAGGCTGTTAAAAATGAGATAAATTATCTAGAAACCCTTGCAGCAGGATTGGCATTGAAGTCTTTTTGCTCTAGCCTGAGAAATGTTCATGTTCTCATTAGAATGGATAATACAACTGCAGTCTCAAATATCAACAATATGGGGGGCTTCAGATCTCAGGACTGCAACAATTTGGCACATGATATTTGGGAATGGTGTATTGAAAGACAAATTTGGATCACAGCCGCCTACTTGCCAGGACGGCTCAATACCACAGCAGACTTCATGTCCAGGAAGTTTAACGGTCGAACAGAGTGGATGCTTAACAAAGCCCAATTTACTGAAGTGGTAGAACATTTCGGCCTCCCTGAAATAGATCTTTTCGCTTCCATGACAGACTTAATGCACAGCTACCCAGGTATATCACTTGGCCGCCTGATCCTTCAGCAGAGAATGTAGATGCATTTACAGTGGATTGGGGTCCATTATGGTTCTATGCTTTCCCTCCCTTCTGCCTTATCCCTAAATGTCTGCAAAAGATAAGGGCAGATAAAGCCACAGGGTTGTTAGTAGTACCAAACTGGCCTACACAATCATGGTTCCCAGCACTTCAGGACATGCTGACTGAAAAACCACTTGTCCTACGTAGACATGCACAACTTCTTGTTCAACCTGTGTCTTTAATGCCCCACCCCTTACACAAACATTTGGATTTGCTTTGTTGCAGGCTTTCGGCCAACCCTTCAGGTCGCAGGGATTGAGTGAAGGGACCGTCAAGGTCATCGTAGCTTCTTGGAGGAAATGTACACGACAGCAATATCATAGCTTCATCAGCAAATGGAAAGTTTTCTGCACTACCAACAACATTAACTATCTCCAGACATCATCGGAATGGGCACTAGAATTTTTTTCAGACTTGTTCCGTAAGGAAGCCAGCTACGGTACTCTAAACTCTGCTAGAAGTGCACTGGCTTCTTTTCTGACACTCACAGACAGTTCGTTCTCCATAAGCACTCATCCTCTAATAACTAGATTTGTGAAGGGAGTCTTTCACTTACGACCCCCCAGACCCGCTACACGGAGGTGTGGGACGTTAGAACTGTCCTCAACTATCTGAGGAGGAAATCACCTGCAGCCGAACTGGGTTTGAAAGAGCTAACGTTGAAAGTGACAATGTTATTAGCGCTTCTCTCAGCACAGCGGGTACAGACATTGAATGCCTTGAGAATAGACAAGATGACATTCAAAGACAATTCCGTCAATTTCGTCATTGATGACTTGTTAAAGCACCATAGACCTGGTAATACAGGCCAAGTCGTTGGCCTAAGAGTGTACCCTCCAGACAGAAGAGTTTGCATTGTACGATACCTTCGAGAGTATCTGAGAAGGACTCAGATCATTAGGAAGGACCAAAAATATCTGTTAATAAGTTTTTGTAAACCGTATCACAGGGTTTCTACCCAAACTTTGTCACGATGGATTAAGACAGTTATGGCAGAAGCTGGGATTGACACCAGCTTGTTCTCGGCACACTCCACAAGGGCAGACTCAGCGTCTGCTGCCAAGAGGAAAGATCTGCATGTACATGAGATTTTGGCACAGGCAGGCTGGAGTAACGAGAAGACATTTCAAACATATTACGAGAAACCCCTCACGAATGAGAATGGGGGTTTCAGCCATGCAGTATTATCGTAAAAGGTAAAGCCATACCCCTTAGTGGTAAATATGGTCATTGGTACAGTTCTGTATGGCCAAAAAATGTGACTACCGTCTTCAAAGTCTCCTATTATTACTCTTATGCATCGTAGTCTCTTTCGAGATTTCCGAAATAAAATAGAAAATTTAAATGAGAACTTACCTGTTTGAAATTTAAATTGTATTTTATGAGGAAGGCGAAGGAAGAGACTACAGTCCCTCCTCTCCCAACCCTTCTTCATAATCTCAGGTAGTTCTCAATAGCAGTAGGATGACTGCTGGTATTGGTATTCACATTTTTCGGAGCTACTAATATTGCTGGATGCGCGTGCGGGCTCTCCTATTATTACTCTTATGCATCGTAGTCTCTTCCTTCGCCTTCCTCATAAAATACAATTTAAATTTCAAACAGGTAAGTTCTCATTTAAAGTTTCTATAGTCATGTAAAAAATGGAGAAAAATGACCTTGACAATTATATTCTAGAATCTGTTGAGAAAATATGTGCCGTTATGTATGGGACTAGAAAATTTTTGTTTTTTTGAACATTTTTTTCAACCTCTCTGTAAAGCATTTCATTCCACAACTTGTAACTCACTGTGATGAAAGTCACAACACTCAAGAATATCAGGGGTAAGTTTCAAGTCATGAGGCAAAAAGCTCTAATTACAGGCTCTAATTAAAGACAGACATGACGTGTTACGTATGGGACAGTTACGTATGGGACACTTTGTCCCCCATTCATTTAGTGTGTGGAGAACCTTGTTTATGGGTATTTTGCATAATTATTGAAGTAGAATCAGTTGAAATTACTCAAATACTGATCCAGATTGTCAAGGGAATCAATATTCCCCGAAATCACTACCATCATAATCATATTTAATCATATTTTATATTTTTATAACCAACCTGAGTATGCATGCCCTGTATTTTTATCAGGATCACTTGTTAACTACTATAAAAAACTGAATAGTAAAGTGTTTACTTCCATTGATGAAGGGCAGTTTGCCATTCAATTTCAATAAAAAACAACTTGACATCACAAGAAATATCAATTTTAATAAATATGCAATACCTGCTGCATGGAACCCCAGTGATCAAATAAATACTAGATGTCTGTCTAGCGATCAGGTTGTTGATTCGAGTCACACCTCAGTATGTATACCCATGACTTTTGTCGTGGCTACTACTAACAAATGAATAACATTTTAATAACTGAGATATCCATGCAGAAATGTGGTGTCCTAATAAAAGGTGGGTCACATTTTTCATTAGGACCACTTTGTTTTACTTTGTATTTGTTTGTTTTTTGATATCTCAGCCATTTCAAATTGGATCTTCATCAAATAATCTTTGAATTCCTCTAGTCCTAGAATTGTATGTTCTTTGATAATTCATATTTACGAGTAGTTTCCAATCATCTTGTAAAATGTTGAAAACTGAATCTCCATTTTTACGAAAACTATACCATCTCTTTAATGCTGATTTTCATTTTGGCATCTCCCTTCCCCCTTTCAGAAAATTGTTCAGTCAAGTACATGTATTGTTTTAAGTGTCTATAACTCATATTAATCAAATATAATTTGCTTTCCTTTGAATAAATATGAATTTTTGTAAATGTCCCATGCGTAACACTGTATTATACATTTATGCAAATGAAGCCCTTGAAATTTGCATAATTCTGAAAATTGTTCAGTCAAGTACCGTACATGTATTGTTTTAAGTGTCTATATTATTAAACTCAAAAGTAGCTGGAAAGTTGGGATGCTTTCTGCGCAGGATGATTGACGATTTGTGTACTGGGAGACCTTCCCAGCTACAATTTGTAGCTACATCCATTCACATGCAATATGTATGAGGATGTCTCATACTTATCGCATTTGTCCCACACGTGACATTATTTAATTGCCTTATAAAAAATATGTGACCCGCTACAACAAAAAGGTCCTAAAGTCGCGCACGGTCGAAGCCGTGAAAATCGAGTTTGAAGTCAGAGCATTAAAATTGGTCAAAACTTACAATTTTCTGATTTTGATATATTATTGGAGTCTAACATGTCTTCTATCATCTGTCAAAATTTTAAAGCAAAATGGTGAAAGGAAAGACCAAAAAATAGCGTTTTTCTGAGCCATGTTTTTTGGCGTTTCAACGAAGCAGAAACCGGTTCGAAAATTTGGATTGAGCGCCACAGATAGGTTCCGCCCCTAACAACGACCAGAGTGATCTCATTGGTCAGTTTGCTGCTTGCTGCTAACCGAAGCGTGAAGCTCGCACACTGCCCAGTCGACTGGTGCGTGCGGGCGGGGTGTGCTATGCTCAGCCGCTTCTCACATCCTGGTCACTGATTGGTTGGTGAGGAGACCGCCGACGCTGATGTGCTTGAATGAACTCTTCGGGGGTTGCTAGGGCTTACCTTCTACTGTCCAGAGGTGAAAACTGACTTGCGTGTCCCTTGATCGCGATTGCGTCGAAAGGAAGACTTTTAGGGCGCTTTTCTCGAAGCAGTGATTTTCCAGACGTCTCAACATGCTCTCTTTTAAACATCGATATCTCCGCAGCCGATTATTTTTTATAAAATGTGTTATATGTCAAGTTAAAGCAGAAAGATTAGGGGATTATACCATGCAATTTTCAAATAATCGACCTCTCCCGACTTTAGGATCATTTTGTTGTAGTGGGTCACATATTTCTTTTACTATTTTTTCTTCTTTCTGTGGTATTTAACTTCTTTAAACAATTAATTAGAACTTCCCAAAGGGCATTCAAATAACCTTAGAAATTTCAGAAAAAACCTAAAAAAATGACCTCAATTTGTTACGTATGGGACATCTCATGATAGGACACAAGCTAATTTGCATACGTAATCATTTGCGTAAGTTAAATTATTTGATGAACTTCTTATGTGCACATATTAATCAAATATAATTTGCTTTCTTTTGAATAAATATGAATTTTTGTAAATGTCCCATGTGTAACAATGTATTTTACATTTATGCAGATGAAGCCCTTGAAACTTGCATGAATTTACATAATAACATATTTTCCTCCCTGGAAGTCAAAACTTCAACTCATAAGCTTCAAAATGATACCAAACATGTCAATATTAAGCAAAGATGAAATTTTGCCTTCTGAGGGGACCTTATCTTGGAATTGCCCTACTGCTTTCCGGGCAGCGACACTACCACCAGGCTATCCTTGGTTGCTGGCAGTGACATGATGAACATAGAACAAATACCCAAGCTCTGAAATTTGACATCGTTATGTTAAGTAGTCCAAGGCAGACAAGGCATTAATATGCAAGAGAATATCAAGTAGAGGGTGGAGGTTGAGGTTTGAATTTCCTTCAATTTGCCTTCTTCTGACAAATGAAATTTGTAAGATCACAACTGCTGATCTGTAATTTAACAAACATGTCGGAAAAAAGGAACCACGGACTCGAACCTGTCACCCAAGTACTGCATTCCGGGCAGCGACACCACCAGGCTATCCCTGGTTGCCGGCACTGACATGATGAACTTGGAACAAATACCCAAGCTCTGAAATTCTGACATTGTTATGTTAAGTAGTCCAAGGTGGAGAAGGCATTGTTGTCGTTAAAGTTCATGTGCTCACTCATGCATGACATCTGTCAACATAATTATGTATCAATGGAAAGAGAAAGAGTTCTCCTTTCCTCACAACTATCATTGTGCTCCCCATAGCTGACAAATACATTATGAAATAGTAGCACTCCAAAGTTGGATTGCTTTTTTGTCCCCGCCAAACGAGATCGAGCAGGGGACTATGAAACGGGCTCCGTATGTGTGTGTGTCCGTCCGTCCGTGTGTCCGTGTGTGTGTCCGTGTGTGATCAAAATCTTCAATTTGCTACTTCTCTGTCATTTATGAGCCAATTTTAATTCTGTTTGCTTTATATGATAGCACTACAAGGGAGCTTTGAAACTTCTACACAGAATTTCAGTCGTGACCTTTGACCTTGACCTTTGACCTATATTGTACATTTTGCTACAAAATGCTACTCCTTCGCCATTTCTATTAATAAACCCAATTTCGATTCCGTTTGCTTTATATGATGGCACTAGGTGAGGGCTTCAAAACTTCTACACAGAATTTTGACCTTTGACTTCTTTGACCTTTGACCTTGATTTTTGACCTATATTGTACATTTTGCTACAAAATGCTACTCCTTCGCCATTTCTAACCTGATTTCGATTCCGTTTGCTTTATGTGATGGAAATAGGTGAGGGCTTCAAAACTTATACCCAGAATTTTGACATTTGCCTTCTTTGACCTTTGACCTTGATTTTTGACCTATATTGTGCATTTTGCTACAAAATGCTACTCCTTCGCCATTTCTAACCCGATTTCGATTCCATTTGCTTTATGTGATGGCAATAGGTGAGGGCTTCAAAACTTATACACAGAATTTTGACGTTTGCCTTCTTTGACCTTTGACCTTGATTTTTGACCTATATTGTGCATTTTGCTACAAAATGCTACTCCTTCGCCATTTCTAACCCGATTTCGATTCCGTTTGCTTTATGTGATGGCACTAGGTGAGGGCTTCAAAACTTCTACACAGAATTTTGACCTTTGCCTTCTTTGACCTTTGACCTTGATTTTTGACCTGTATTGTACATTGGCTACAAAATGCTACTCCTTCGCCATTTCTAACCCGATTTCGATTCCGTTTGCTTTATGTGATGGCACTAGGTGAGGGCTTCAAAACTTTACACAGAATTTTCACCTTTGCCTTCTTTGACCTTTGACCTTGATTTTTGACCTGTATTGTACATTGGCTATAAAATGCTACTCCTTCGCCATTTCTAACCCGATTTCGATTCTGTTTGCTTTATGTGATGGCACTAGGTGAGGGCTTCAAAACTTTTACACAGAATTTTGACCTTTGACATCTTTGACCTTTGACCTTGATTTTTTACCTATATTGCACATTTTGCTACAAAATGCTACTTCCGGCGGGGACATATATTACGCACCGCGTAATTTCTACTTTTCCTTGTTTTTAAATTTTTTTATATGCCTTGTATACTGTAGGTTAATCTCCAATCATACCTGTATTTCCATACGATGCATTAATCATATAGTATTGACTGGCCTCGAGGGAGATACCAGAAAATATTCTTTCAGTGCGGGTAATGTTTATCTGGTATCTCCCTCGAGGCCAGTCAATATCACAATTACAACTGTATTACCTATCCCCTAGGTAAATTAGGAAAATATGTGAATAAAGCTATACAAAGGCTATACGCTGTGATATAGATCAAGCCACATTTGACTACCTGTAGATCATCACCATCATGTCGAATAATTGACAAATTGTTCAGCAATGTAAATCATTCAACTCCAACTTCCAAGATACATTTGTAGTTGTAACAGGCGAACTTCAAACATCTGAACGTATTTACTCTTTATTTTTGCTTCTATTTCAATTTGGAGAGTTGACTGATGGTCACTGTGTAGTTACATGTATTTAGCACAAATGGACTAATCATTGTTTGACGCGTAGTGCTGCTGGAAGTGGTCGACCTTGTATGAGTTGATTTATTGGCGTTCTTCAGCGGTGCATGTAGCCCACACCAGCGACGTCCTTGAATGTCTTCTCTTTGTGGTCGACCGGAATGTTTACATGTAAAGTGATTGGCGAGACCGGGATGCTCGTGATATGCTCTAATGTTGCCTGCTGACCTCCACGACCCTGCAAAATACCAACTGCAATTGCCTCGCAAAACTACCTCATATACAATGTAGGTAATAATCTCTGATGTCTAATGTTGCAGTCCTGGTACTGATCAGTCATTTTGGGGGTTGTATAAATGCCTCGTAATGGTAATAATGTGAGTTTCAGCTGCTGTACAGTGTCATGTTGGTTCATGATGAGTTTCTGTTTAAGGGCAAGTCCAAGATAACGCGCGTTACGTATGGGACATTCAGAGACTTTTATGACCTGAAAAATAGTGTTGATGGCCTTTTATCACATCAAACTTTATCATGGTGATTGATATCTAGGAGAAGTATAATCATGTAAAAAATTCAGAAAAATGACCTTCACAATTATATTCTAGAAGAGAAAATATGTGCCGTTACGTATGGGACCAGAAATATTTTGTTTTTTTAAACATTTTTTTCAACCTTAAAACTCTCTGAAAGTATTTCATTCTACAACTTGTAACTCACTGTGATGAAAGTCACAACACTCAAGATTATTAGAGGTAAGTTTCATGTCATGAGGCAAAAAGCTCTAATTACAGGTTCTAATTAAAGACAGACATGACGTGTTACGTATGGGACAGTTACGTATGGGACACTTTGTCCCCCATTCGTTTAGTGTGTGGAGAACCATGTTTATGGGTATTTTGCATAGTTATTGATATAGAATCAGTTGAAACTACTCAAATACTGATCAAGATTGTTAAGGAAACAATATTTCCCAAATATTTACGATCATAATCATATTCAATCATATTTTCATTATACCCCCGCCAAACGAAGTTTGAAGGGGGTATATAGGAATCAGCGGACGGTCGGGCGGTCGGGCGGTCGGTCCGTTGCAAATCTTGCGTCGCGAACTACTTCCTCAGTTTTCAACCGATTCCCATAAAACTTGGCACAGATGTGTGCCTTGGGTTGTAGATGTGCAAGACATATTTTTTGACAGTAGCCAAAAATACGTTGCCATGGTAACGGCATATTATGGGCAAAAATGGGTACAAATCTTGCGTCGCGAACTCCTCCCACAGTTTTTGATCAATTTTTATGAAATTAGGTACAGATGTTCATCTGAATATGTTAATGTGCAAGACACATATTTCCGCAGTGGCAATAAGTGCGTTGCCATGGTAACGGCATGTTATTGGTAAAATATAGGGCAAAATGCTTCATGGCAAAACTGCTTCATCAGTGTTCTTCCAATTCTCATGGAATTCATATTGAATGTTTGTCTTAGGATATAGGTCAGCATGACACATTTCTTGACAGTGACAAAAAGTATGTTGCCATGGTAACAGCTCACATATTATGAGCCAAAATGATGGAAAATTTTGTGTTGCAAACTACTTCCTCAGTTTTTGCCCAATTTCCATGAAACTTGGTACAGATGTGTGCCTTTGGTTGTAGATGTGCAAGACGCATTTTTCGACAGTACCCGAAAGTACGTTGCCATGGTAACGGCATATTAATGGCAGAAGATCAAGGAAAGATCTTGCGGATTTAACTACTTCCTCAGTTTTTTGACCAAAGCTTATGAAATGTTGTTTTGACCAAAGCTTATGAAATGTTGTTTGGCGGGGGTATAACCAGTCGCTGTAGCGACATTTCTAGTATTTTTATGACCAACCTGAGTATGCATGCCCTTTGTCCCCCATTCTTTTAGTGTGTTAAGAACCATGTTTATGGGTATTTTGCTAATAAATAATTTTGCAGAATACCCATAAACAAATTTTTGCATAATTATTTAGGTAGAATCAGTTGAAATTACTCAAATACTGATCCAGATTGTCAATGGAACAATATTCTCCAAATATTTTACCATCATAATCATATTTAATCATATTCTATATATTTATGACCAACCTGAATATGTAGGATGCCCTGTATATTTATCAGGATAGTTACTACTAAAAAATTGAATAGTATTGAAGTGTTTACTTCCATTGATGAAGGGTAGTTTGCCATTCAGTTTCAGTAAAAAACAACTTGACACAAGAAATATTAATTTTGATAAATATACAATACCTGCTGCGTGGAACCCCAGTAATCGAGTAGATACGTGATGTCTGTCTAGCAATCGGGTCATTGATTCGAGTCACACCTCAGTATGTATACCCATGAATTTTGTCGTGGCTACTACTGAAAACTGAATAAGGACACTTTGTTTATCACTTGCAATATAAAAAAGAAAAATGACACAAAAAACACTCATTTGAAGTAATATCTTCATTATCATCACATTCATGTGTTATACAATGCAGCTACAACGTAGCTAGAGCTCTACATTGTGTGGTGAACAGTACCCAGTAGTAGTTGAACTGCAATTTTTCAGTCTGCTTGTGTATTCGGTTTCAGTACCCTTTAAATCAGAGGTCCCTACTTACAGGGACTGTATAGTTCTGGTTCAGATGGGAATTCTGATTTCAACTTTTACAAGATAATTAGCACTTCTTTTATGAAATATTTAAATAGCATACAATTCAAAGAGGAATTCACAGTTAACACAACAAAAATCCGTTTTGAAATGGCTGAGATATCCAGAAACCTGGTGTCCTAACAAAAGGTGGGTCCCTTTTTTATTAGGACCACTTCATTTTACTTTGTATTTGTTTGTTTTTTGACATCTCAGTCATTTCAAATTGGATCTCAATCAAATAAACTTTGAATTCCTCTAGTCTTAGAATTGTATGCTGTTTAATAATTCATATAATCGGTTTCCAATCATCTCGTAAAATGTTGAAAACTGAATCCCCATTTCTACAAAACTATACCATCCCTTTGATGCTGATTTTCATCGTCTATTTTGCCATGTCCCCTCCCCCTTTCTGAAAATTGTTCAGTCAAGTACATGTATTGTTTCAAGTGTCTATAACTCAAAAGTAGCTGCAAAGTTGGGATGCTTTCTTCAGGATGATTGACCATTTGTGTACTGAGAGACCTTCCCAGCTAGCTACATGCATTCACATGCAATATGTATGAGGATGTCCCATACATAACATTATTTCATTACCTAATAAAAAATATTTCTTTTACTATTTTTTCTTCTTTATATGGTATTTAACTTCTCTAAACAATAAATTAGAACTTTCCAGAAGGGCATTCAAATAACCTTAGAAATTTCAGAAAAACGTAAAAAGATGACCTCAATTTGTTACGTATGAGACATCTCATGATAAGACACGAGCTAATTTGCATAATCATTTGCATGATCCCTAAATTTTCATGCCAAGTTAAACTATTTAATGAACTTCTTATGTCCACATATTAATCAAATATCATTTGCTTTCTTTTGAATAAATATGAATTTTTATAAATGTCCCATATGTAATGCTGTGTTTCACATTTATACAAATGAAGCCCTTGAAATTTGCATAAATTTATATAATAACATTTTTTTCCTTCATGGAGTTCAAAACTTCAACTCATAAGCTTCAAAATGATACCAAGCATGTCAATATTGAGCAAAGATGAAATTTTGCCTTCCGAGGGGACCTTATCTTGGACTTGCCCTTATTAATCATTTTGTTTGCCTGCTTGTTCTTTCTTGAAATGCAGAGATCCCACATCAAAGAGACTACAATGGCATTGACTGTTGAACTGGAGCAGTGCCCTGGAAATACCCTAGTTGACCGAAAAATATCAGGTCAGAAAGACATACATGTCACTAGTGACATGCAGCTTACAGACTGCAATGTATCGAGGGATGCTTGCTTCAGTGATGATGAGTTCGAAGAGTTCATCAAGGGAGTTAGGAATGAAGAGGAAACAACACAACGACAACGAGACAGTTTGGAGAAAATTACCCTGGACATGCTGGAGCAGGAGTCTCTGCGAAAAGGAGATGATGTCGTGGAGATGCTGCATATCATGGAAGGGGAGGAAAAAGAACTGCAAGAGGAAAAAGAACAGCAAGAGGTGAAAATTTATATATAGTACAAATTTGACTAAACACCTGTTGCACCACAGCCTTCAATGTTATTCGACCAGTTTCAGGTGGCACTGCCATGTTTGTGCAAAAACAGAGTTATTTGAGCCCATTTCACTTCCAATCAGTTGTTTCCTATACTGCCACAAAAGCCATTTTATCCTTGTTAACAGAAATTTCATCTTAACCCATCATATATACATGCTAGGGAACATTGCAGTACAATTTGACATTGCAGTCTATGAATTTGGTGTGGTAACCATGAAACTGTAGTTACATACTGATGCGTGTTGACCAGAGTACACATTCCAGTATGAAGTCTAATGAGTTGCTTGCTAACCCTTTGCATCCCTCATGTGTGCCAATGGTGCAAAGGATGTCTAATTTGGAGTGAAATTTTAGTGTCTTGTATATATAAATCCAGACTTTTAGGCTTCAATTCAAACTATGAGAAACATCTACAAATTACAAATGCAATCTAAATATTAGCTAGAAAAGCACTCTAAGAGCGTAGACCTTCGCCAAGCAGCTACTTTCCACCGATGATCTTGCTCTTCCCAAAGAGATTTTTCTCCTCTCCACCACTTTAGTTTACCCATAGGTACAGTATACATGCTGAAAAAAATCGCCTGATTTCCCAATATAGAAGCCTTTGTTACGTCATAAACCCTCAGCTGCACAGCGCGCCTCGCCCTAGCAGAAACTAAAGCACGCACTTCAGTGCGCGTTTGAAAACCTCAAAAATGCGCAGCTTGAACTCCCAAGTTCATTGACCCTACCTGTCAAAATATAAAAAATCCTTCATAAACTCGCAAAAAATTATTGGATCACTACCAAAATTTAATCATTTGTTACTTGTGTCATTTTCATCCTTTACTGCAAGTTTCATCTAAATCCGTTCACAACTTTTTGAATTATTCCCTCGGCGGAGGTAATAACAACTTATAGTTTCTAACAATCTTATATTTGACTGGCTAGCCTTCATCCACTACTGTTGACTTTCTGGAGCCGAATGATTCTTGTCATGCCTTTGTTGTCCTTATGGTAATGCTTTTGGATTGCTGGAGCATTTTACAATACAACATGTATCAAGAATTTATATCCAAAGCAGGGTTAGACTGCCTGATCCCAATTGCTTTGTTAGTGGATGAAAAGTTATTCAAATATGAGGTCGGTTGAAGTCTGATTTTATTGTGATACATCTTTCCCCAACAGATGATTTTAAATGTATGTGTGTGTGTCAGACTTATTAGCTAAATCGAAACAAATTAAGGAAACTGACCAGAAGTATTTTAAATGAATGAAAATAAGCAAAGAAATTTGGGATTCCTTTGGAATTCCAAACTGAGGACTTTGCCAGATTCCTAGACCAATAGAGCACCAGTGTAGTAGTCCGGAGGTCTCTCACATGAATGGAGACGGAATCCCATTTTCTTTGCTCATTTTCATTCAAATTCATTAAATGTATTATTATTTTTGTTATTATTATTATTATTATCATTATTATTATTATTACTGTTATCATTGATATTATGCTTATTATGATAGTAATTATTATTATTGTTATTATTATTATTATTATTATTATTATCATTATTATTATTATTATTATTCGACCAGGTAAACAATATAGGATACATATCGTAACATTACAAACATGAAACAAAAACCAGAATGAACATTACAAAGGGATATGTACTGTACTGTACATGTTACACAAAATGAAAATGAAATAAATGGAGACAACATGAGAGTCAGGGCACACAAAAGTAAAAACATTTACTATTGCCTGTAGGCAACCGGCCTATTTCTGTGCAATGAAAACTTTGGTCAATGTGCTAGTTTGCCATTTGAAAAATCATATTGATTTCTGGAGAGATGTATGCAGTTTTAAGTGTAACAATGGTCCCTGGCAAACCAAACTGTAACATTGTGTGACTGTTTGCTTGTAGATGCTGCTGTATGTTTTACTGTACTTCTTTTTTTCTTGCCTTTTTACCAGTCATTCATCAACTACAGCTAGCAATATGTGCAATGTAGAATAAGATGTCCAACCTTGGTTATACTATCCAATTTTATTTCCTCTCCCCCTTTCAAAAATAGGTGAAAAATGCCCTGGGGCAGATGCAGTCTCTTTATACTGACGATCATGAGAAGGAGGAGGAGGAGGAAGAGAAGGAGGTGCAGGAGGTGAAGGAGAAAGAAGAGGAGGAGGAGAAGGAGGAGGAAGAGGAAGAAAATGAGGAGAAAAAGGAGGAAGAGGAGGAAAAAAAGGATGTTCAGGAGAAGAAAAAGGAGGAAAAGGAAGAAGAGGTGAAGGAAAAAGAGGAGGAAAAGGGGGAAGAGGAGAAGGAGGAAGTGGAGGTGAAAAAAAATGTCCAGGAGAGGAACAAGGAAGAAAAGAAAGAGGAGGAGAAGGAGAAAGAGGAGGAGGAGGAGGAGGAGGAGGAGGAGAAGAAGGAGAAGGAGAAAGAGGAGGAAGACCGGGAAGAGGAGGAGGAGAAGAAGTTGAAGGAAAAGGAGGAGAAAAAGGTGGAGGAGGAGAAGGAGCAGAAGGAGATCATTGAAAAGGCAGAATTGGAGGACATGGAGACCAGGGGCAAAGGAAGCCCCCGGAAGTCCATGGATGGCAACGCCAGTGGAGCAGCAGGTGGAAGTGGGCATCAGTCGGTGAGTGCGACTCCTTCATTCTGATGCAAGGCATATTTGATGTTTGATGCAGATTTATTTGAAATATATGTAAGTTGTCCCCATGGTGGCCTTAGGGAAGTGCTGTTGAGGGCAAAAACACTCAGTGTTCATAATCATTTCTCTGTCCTGTAGGACCGGTAGATTGCATTCTGTTTGTATATACTATTATCGGTTACAAATAATGCATTGTACTTTAAAACATGATATATTTGCGAATCGGAGCCGACAGTCTTTTTCATTGCGTGAAATTTTTCGCTAATTGACACTGGCATTCAATGCATAAAGTGTGCACTAGAACTTTCGTGTGCATTTTGATTTTGCGAATCTTGGTGCTCACAAAATTAAAATGCATGCAAACATTCTTTGTTTTACAGTAATTGTTCATAAGGCCCCCTGAAGAAGTAGTTACATCCAGTAGTTAATGACTACTGGGTGTACCTCCAAGGGGTGCCACAGGGAAGCTGCATCAAGTTTGAATTTGCTTTGTGGAGCTCAGATGAGCATCAAGACCCCTGGACTCTTGACTGTTTGGTTTTCAAAGGTACAAATTCATTAAACTCCTGTTATATTGTATCAGTGCTTAAGACCACCAGTAATGATTAAATACACGTGTAGTATTACCAAAGTCATTGTATTTTGTTGTCATATATTTCATAGTTCTTCCTTCTTCACTCTGTAGAGAGCTGGGACATCAGCAGCTTGTCGTCCTGGTGGTGGTCAGCAAACCACCCATCGTACGGGATCCAGAAATGGGGTTGGTTCTGGCAGCGGCGGTGGAGCTGGTGGTGAGGGCCCACCCAACAGGCGTCCAAGGAGGCTCCTCAGCCAGTGTGAAGCTGTAAGTTTCTCTCGGCCTTCCCCCTTGCCTTGTTTGCTTGTGTAAAAACACATACACTTTAGAGTGAAACATCTCTCCATTGTCAATTTGACTTTTGAAAGGGTAGAACAATATCATAAAATGATAGTAATAATGATGATGAAGATGATGATGATGATGATGAAGATTATAATAATAATGCAGGGTACTTACATGTGCCAATTCCACACAATGTGCTCAAGGCACAGTCTTAGGTAAAGTGAAATTTTATGAAATACAAAAATCATTATGCACACATATAAGTAAATGAATCGGGTAGACATAATTGTGAAAATGTCATTAGTGTTATCAGACATCAAAATGATAAAATTTTGGAATTTTTATTACCTTCACATGTTTCCATGAAATGGTGATTTCAGTTCTATCCACACATAATTGTTAAAAATGAACCTGGTGGTTAAGTTTCCTATAGAGACATATGCTATCGATTCCTCTTTAGCGCTTTATACGCTTTGACCCATTTCCACGAGTGCGAAGAAGTCCGATCAACTGTAGTCAGTGGACCGTTCACAGTTCGGCTCATAATTCGGCTGAGGGGGATGACAGCTTTAGCAAACTTCTTTTGTGACGTCATACTAAGAATCACATAAGCACGCACCCTGGCATCACTACAGACTGCGTGATGCACAGAGAAGATACGAAGGCAATGTTACCTAGCAATACCTACGCACTTTACTCCTGATGACAGCTCAACTTTGGCAATCTTTGTATTAATGCCTTTAAAAATACAGTGATGACATTGCATCATACATCTAGCTACCTAGTTGGTATCAAGGACATTCAAAATGTTCGAATTATACTTAGTAATCAGTAACTCAATATAAGTACTTAACAATATCTCCCTTATTTAATCAAACCACCATTGCTATTAAAGTTTGTGCAACCCTGCACTAATATGATGCTAGTAGAAGAAGTGCTGTATTTTGTATGATTTTTATTTTGAATAACAGTGGGAAAATATGTGAACACAACATAGGGAAACTAGGTAATGACATAATCACCTCATCAAAGTTGCTTTATGTGAAGGACACCAATGTCCTTGTTTCCTTAAAATGAACAGAGTCCCATAGCTGATATTCAATGTCTGATTTCAACATGGGTAGGCTTTGGATGGAGCTGATTTTTGTCAATTTTCATAAGATTTATGCAATACATAGACTGTGTTATTGTCTCAACGCTCTGTTGCATAATCATCTTGAGGAGATACAAGAAAATGCATCTTGAAAGAGAGCTGGGCTGTATTGAAAAATGTACTTGGCTTGTTTTAGAGAAAGCAAAATATGTTTCCATGCTGTGTTGTAACTGCAGAAGATTTTACACTTTTGTGAGCTACAGTTATGTACAAGCTGTACTAAAAATGCATAATCCAAGTACAATTCACTTTGCTGTATGGCCAAGAGAATGAAATGTGTAGGCTGTACATGCCATAAATGAATACTGGGAATGGACCTTTGTTCCATTATGACATTAAGACATTATGAGAGAATTGTAACAAGAAACTAGCCCTTTGTGTCCACAAAATGCAACTTTATCTGGATCACAAAAATCCAGACTGAAATATTTCCTTGACAATCTGACTCATTTTGACTTGCATTGATTGGGAAGAATTATTGTACCATGGGACATGTTTCAAGGCATATCAGCAGTGCATACTGAAGTTTACACTTACTGGTTTGTGGTTACTGCTTTGATGCATGTATTGTGTCAATTCTGTTTAGATGGTAAAAACTTCTTTTGCACTTGTATTGGTTTGGTTTATAGTGTTCTACGTTTATTTATAACATCTGCTTCATGTTCAACAATATTAGAATTATAGGAGTAGAATTTGACAAAAAAGATATAACCATAAAACATGTATTAAGCCTAATGTACTTTGCATATAAGAACGTGAAATGTAAACATCCATGAAATATTTGCAATAAAACTTTGTGTGTTTCTGTTTGATTGGTTGCTTTAATTAGGATGATACCCAGACAAGAGATGAGCAGTTTCGCAATTTCTATGGTCAGGATGAAACTACTGCTCTGTCATTGGAGGAATCATGCGACACATCGGCAGCTTCGCAAGCTGTTGGCCCTGACACCTTTCTATGTGAAGTTGAAAAAGCCAAAAGTGGACAAAAACATAGAGAAGTGTCTTGTGCTGTAACTTGTGGGGTAGGCTGAAGTGATGCTTTTTATTCTAACAAAGACTTTATTTAAATTTATTTTCTAATGGCAAAACAAAAGTTATCTACTGAAGTTCTAGGAGTACAAATTCCTGAGAGAGTCCAATAAGTGAATAGTTTCTAAATGTTGTGAGATGAAAACTTTTACCAGCGTCTCAAATCGATAAATGAATCTAACAAATAATAAAAAAGATTGAATTCTTCTTACCATGTGTTTCCTGACATCTGTTGATTTTGAGCAGCCTAACCGCTGCCATTTGGCAGTGGGGTGCAGTTTACACAATGGAGGGCATTGTGCTGACAAACTATTTTTATGTCCTACAGATATTGTTTTGATCCATTTGAACTTTTTATTCATACCAAATGCCTAAAAGTATGTTTTGTTGGTATTCGTGAACATTGAATCCATATCACAGTTTTTCAAGTGCTTATCTGGATTAAATTTTTCCTCTCTCCCTTTCTGTTCTCTCATTGTCTTACCTTTGGTATGTGTAAACACCAAACTTAGCCATTTGTACAAGTCTGTCTTTTTATTTCAATGTACTTGCTTACAACAAGTTTGTTTTCCCCAAGTACTGTTACCATTCAACTGTTGTTGGTTGTAAGAGGGACCTTTCCACACAAGCTCTGTTTTTCTAAGGTCTGCTCATCTTCATTTCCTCAATATGTACAAAATGACAAAAGTGTGAATACTCTTTGTTGTAATGTTTGCATGAAGACAAAGACAAAAATCATCCAAGTCATAGTCTCAATGTCATAGACACTCCAAAGTTCATTGCAGTGTGGTCAGTGACACTTATCCTTCCCCATGTGGGTATGAGCATATGGAATGCCTTTCTCTTCCCCTTGCAGTGACTGTGTGCAAGTGCTTGTTACTGGGGGTAATTTGCCATGGGTCAATATGGTTACGTTTTACAGCTAGAGCTGTGCTTAGACTGGATAGTAGTTTGTCTGTAGGCCCTTCCCGATAAATAGGGGCCACCATACTTTTTATGTGCGTGTTCTCTTTTCTTTTCAGGAGCTGAATGTGACAAAGAAAGGAGAGTACAGACAAGGCTTTGAGTACAATGAAAAAGAACAAATTGGAGCTGGTACCTACGGAACGGTTTGGGTCATTCAAGACAAGAAAACAAAGCGCTATTTGGCAATGAAAAAGGTAAGAAGAAATGTTCCGAAAGAAAGCAGGAATGTATTGTCTATAGCTACATGTGTGCAAGTGTGCATGTGTGCCATGGCTATAAAATCGTGCACGCCAGTTGAGCTCTGAATAGACAAGGATCCACTGATGTCATAAAGCCATGGCTGAACTTGCCGAAGGGCAAAAACTGCTTATGTGGTCTCCCATTATGCGTGGGCGAGCGCATCAAGCGTTACATCCCACGTCCCATCATTGGGTGCGATTTTGTCAGGCCAGCCAGACAGGCTGGTATGTGGTATGCGTACTGCGCACTAAGCTATGCGCTTTAATATTAATGCACACAGACTTGCTTTTGCCCCTCAGGCAACACAATTTTTGACGTCATGGTTTTATTATCTCTTGACAATTGTACAGCCATAGATTGCAGCATACTGTAAAAGTGGAAATTTTTGCGGTGTTGAAATTTTTGCGCATTTCGCGCAACCTGAAACTAGCGCGAAAATAAAAGCAAGCGAATATTCTTGCTTGCCATATGTTCCTGTGCATGATGTCTTGATTCTGCGGAATTAAAAACACGCGAAACTCTTCTAACCCGGCCAAGCGTGAAATATTAGTCGCGTGAAAATATCCACTTTTACAGTACATTATAATTTCGTTTTTAACGTGAGATTCATTGAAATAAAATTCACCTAGTGTGAACAAGCATGTAAAAAAAAAATACCATCAAAGTTACAATATTTACCCAGTTTTCCTGCTCAGATATCCTGAATTAGGGTTGAATCTGAAAACTGTCATTCTGGCCTAGTTGTTGGTTGAAGCGACATTGACACTGTCTGCATAGTCCTACTTGTGTGTGAGCTGAATGCTTGTCATAATGGCTGTAAGAAAGTGTACCAGGCTGTGCTCTTGAGTTTGCTGGGAGGTGCAAAATGATAAGGCATGCTAGTAAATATCTAAAATTCAGACCGGCGTGTTTAACCCATATCCGCCGTTGAATGGGATATCCCAAGGTACGTTCAAACGCTGCGAACGTTGATCTACAGGATAATGCACACCAGAAATGGCTTGGATGATGACATCATTTATATAGCTTAACATAGCCTGTGAACTCTGACCTGATATCCCACAGTCCTTTGCATCACTTTTTCTTTCAAATGATATGAACTTGATTTCAATTTCAATTGATATCGTGTTTTCCCTAGTTTTCTTTTCATAAGTGTCGACGACATCATTTTGAATTTGAGACGGCACAGTTTAGTGAATGTACATGAAATGGCTTCCGGCATCAACAGCCTTCAAACTGCATTACATGACTGGCGGATATGGGTTGATATTAGATATATCACCACCTATTGAAAAATTCTCCAAATTCAACCTTTTCGTATTTTTTGGTTCCAATATATCCTCTTATAGGATGATATATAAATGTAGACTATGTTTCTGTACAAAGACCCTGCAGTTACTTTTTATTATTAGCTGCTTCCTGTTTTTGAGGTTTGACTCATCAATAAAAATGTGTGGTAATGCACAAGAAAAATATGGTGTAATAAGATAAGCTGGCCAGTGCATAGTGCAGTTTGCACATGGGCAGAAAAAGTACTGTACGCGCTGAAATTTTCGCGTACAGATATTTTCGCGAATTGCTACTTGGAGGACATTTTTGGTGTGTTGTTAATTTCGTAGGTACGAGGGTCTAACTGAACTTAGTTAATTCATGAAATTTGTGAAAAATAAAACCACCCTGGAAATTTCAGCTCGTACAGTATGTCATTCATACTAACAGACATATTACCTGTTGGTTTTTAAAATCACTAAGATAAGCATCTGTGATATAAATTTTTGTCCTCGCCGAACGAGTTCGAGCAGGGGACTATGAAACGGGCTCCGTACGTGTGTGTGTCTGTGCGTCCGTCCGTGCGTCCGTCCTTGCGTCCGTCCGTGTGTGCGTCCGCGTGTGATCAAAATGTTAAATTTGCTACTTCTCTGTCATTTATGAGCCAATTTTGATTCTGTTTGCTTTATATGATAGCACTACATGGGAGCTTTGAAACTTCTACACAGAATTTCAGTTGTGACCTTTGACCTTGACCTTTGACCTATATTGTACATTTTGCTACAAAATGCTACTTCTTCGCCATTTCTAACCCGATTTTGATTCCGTTTGCTTTATGTGATGGCACTAGGTGAGGGCTTCAAAACTTCTACACAGAATTTTGACCTTTGACTTCTTTGACCTTTGACCTTGATTTTTGACCTATATTGTACATTTTGCTACAAAATGCTACTCCTTCGCCATTTCTAACCCGATTTCGATTCTGTTTGCTTTATGTGATGGCACTAGGTGAGGGCTTCAAAACTTCTACACAGAATTTTGACCTTTGCCTTCTTTGACCTTTGACCTTGATTTTTGACCTATATTGTACATTTTGCTACAAAATGCTACTCCTTCGCCATTTCTAACCCGATTTCGATTCCGTTTGCTTTATGTGATGGCACTAGGTGAGGGCTTCAAAACTTCTACACAGAATTTTGACCTTTACCTTCTTTGACCTTTGACCTTGGTTTTTGACCTGTATTGTACATTGGCTACAAAATGCTACTCCTTCGCCATTTCTAACCCGATTTTGATTCCGTTTGCGTTATGTGATGGCACTAGGTGAGGGCTTCAAAACTTTACACAGAATTTTGACCTTTGCCTTCTTTGACCTCTGACCTTGATTTTTGACCTGTATTGTACATTGGCTACAAAATGCTACTCCTTCGCCATTTCTAACCCGATTTCGATTCCGTTTGCTTTATGTAATGGCACTAGGTGAGGGCTTCAAAACTTTTACACAGAATTTTGACCTTTGACTTCTTTGACCTTTGACCTTGATTTTTTACCTATATTGCACATTTTGCTACAAAATGCTACTTCCGGCGGGGACATATATTACGCACTGCGTAATTTCTACGTGTGCGTAATTTCTACTTTTCCTTGAATAGTGCTTCGCAGCACATCCATCTGACAGCAACAAATTGTATAGTAAAGCATGAGTATTTGGCTGTATTAAAAAACAAAGTTTGCTGATGCATTTAATGCAGAACAATTTAAATGAATGCTACCTTGTAAAAGTACAAATAGATGGGCCATTCTGGGTATCTTGTCTTTATGCAGGTTCATTCTTTGAAAATGAATTCTATAAGTGTTTCATCATGCAAAACTTTAATGTGTATTACACGTGTATGTCACTTTGAAAACAAGTAAAGTGTCTGAGAAAAAAAAAAATCATTTGGACAAATGGGTGTGAGACTATCACAAACTTGCTTTTTTTGTGGCAATTGGTTGTCTTTACTTTGATGTTTTCTTTGTTCTTGCCCCTTACTTTAAACAGTAATTTCCAGTTTGTCGGGGGTGGTGTGGGGGGGGGGGGGGCGGCATAGTGGAAAATGTGTGCCTTACCAGTTCTGGCTTTTATAAGCTGAGGCTTACACAGCCCATAGCCTTGCTCTGCAGATTGTTTTACTGCATTGTACTCGTCACACCTAGTGTAGACTTCTCGTTTGATATTGCTTTATGGTTTTTAAGCATTCTGGTGGCCTATTGAAATTAACCATGAGTTTGAACTTTCATCGTCACTCCAGACCAAATATGCATCATTCAAACTTTACATTCTACCACAAGCCAGTCCAGTGTAGTTTGAAGACATCAAAAAGTGTCCTTTATGTCATCCCACATGTCCTTTATGTCATCCCACTTGTCCCTCTGTAAATATCTCCTCCCCCTTTGTAGAAATTCTCAATTGTAATGTTGGGGGGGGGGGGTGTTTCATGAAGAATTTAAGACAAACTTTAAAGTCAAGATCGACATAGAATTATGGTATGCATTGGTTTCTCTTTTCAGTTTTGTCTAATGTTTTCAAAATCCACTTCAAATTGGTAGAATATAATTGTAGTCACACACAGCCTACCATAAGTTTAAGTTCATCTTAAAATGATGGACATATAGTATAATTGGTTAAGATGAGGATTTAGCTTTTTGGGAGATACTAAGAAACCAATGAAATGTTACAAAGCATACAATTCTAGGAGGAATTCAAAGTTTATTTGATGAAAGTCGGTTTTGAAATGGCTGAGATATCTAAAAATACAGTAAAACATGGCTGTGCTAATAAAAGGTGGGTCCCATCTTTTACTATTAGCATCCCTTTTTATTTTTATTGATGGGCCAATTTACATCAAATAAACTTTTAATCTCTCTTGGAATGACATGCTCTTTCAACTTTTTATAAGAGGTTTCTCATAATCTGATAAAAAGGTTGAAAATCAGAAGCCCCATCTCAACCAAAACTATATCATTTCTTTAAAATTTCAAATCAGTTGAAATTCTTTTGAAACACCCTCCTGAATTGATCTGTTTGTGATTGGGTGTTCACACTTTTGGTATTGGCATGTTTTTTCCTCTTCTTAGTTTACAACACCTGCAATGTATCGATTATGTGACCGATGGTATTGCTGCTGGTCAATTGCAATTAACTTAATACTTCAGATCTGTGTACCATTCACTCAATTCTCAAATGCACTCAAGATCCATGTCCGACGTTTCAAAGATGGTGAGGTGGAAGCCAGCATCATCTTGCAGAGCAGCAGTACACGGTCAACTGTTTCCTTCATTCCAGTGCTGCACCTCGTAACCCTGGGCAGAGAATATGTCCACATCTTCCAGCAGCTCATAGAGGGGCAGACACTTTTTGAAATCCGCCAGTCGATTCCTACCATCATCATTCACCCTGACCAGATGTGGAGACTGATTTCGGGCCCGACCAAGGCACTGAAATTCCTCAATGACTGCAGAATCACTCATAATGATGTTCATGGTACACACATTTATTTGATTGATGCAATGGGGGATCGAAGGGGAGGGGCTGGGCTGTCATCATGATTGTTTGAATAGACTGCACAAGACTTTAAAAAAAAATTGTATCGCATCAACACCCATGACAAAAGTTCAGAAGGAATATGTGCCTTTCTGGAGCAGTCTAATGAATATGAAGTGAAAATCAATTTTATTTAGTGCTTCAATTTTGTGTAAGCACACAGCAATGCAATGTTGCTGGGGAGCCACGTAGTGCCCTACTCCTGGTAGAAGATGTAGTTTGTGAATTAATGTTGAAATGATTGTATTAGGGCTTGTATGAAAGAGACTGCTGTTATTTTGAAAAGTTATTGTTTTTATCTTTGTTCTTTCTCTCTTCTTGCAGGAGAAAACATTATCGTGACAGCTAATTTTGATGCCTACCTGATTGACCTTGGGGAGGCCAAAATTCACCCAGGTTGGTTTTGACATCAGTGGGTGTGTGTTTGTTTTTGTGGGTCAGTGTGGTCACAAGTTGGTCTGTGAGGGATCTTAGCAATTCACATCTGCATAGAACCAAGGAGGTTTAAGAGTTGGAGTTCCAACTGGATGTAGGTATTCAAACATTTGTTAGTTTTGTATTGATGTACAAAAGAATTCCACAGGTGCATATATGCCTTTGATGATCGATGTTCGATGCCACCATCTTGCTGAGAAATCAGAAGATTCATTTTGAATGTTAACATAATGTTGGCTATATTTTGTTTGTTTTTATGTTGAATGGATTGAAATCTCACTTAATGACAAAACATATAAAACAAATGTCAATCCCGTCCAGAAATTTGTGCAAAAGTGTAAATCAGAGTTGTATTATGTAAAATGTTCAAAATTGTACCATCCTTGAAAGCCGGTTTTGTCACTTTCCCCCTTAATTCCCACAAATCAAACTGATATGGAATAATCTTCAAGTTTAATACCTTATTGATAGATATATCAGATTAGTGGTTGGGCATGCCCAGTCGAGTAATTCTAATTTTTATTTCATTTTTTTTCGCAATTTCTATTCGCACATCCCTATGTCTTTACCATTCTATATCACCTATCTTTCATAAGTAGGGATGGCGAAAAGTAATTGTCGTCACAAAGACATTTCTTCCTTAGAAAGTGGCTGGTGATTATGCAATGAGACACGAGTCAGTTGTCTTCCTGTCAGTGTAGCAGATCCTGTTTGGCACATGTTTCAAATATTTTCAAGTGGCGGCATCGAACATCTAGCTAAGGATATAAAACAGTTGTGACTCCATTGTTGTAAACCTCCTCGATGAAACCTCGCTTAACCCAAAAGTGTTGGGGAGGAGGTGGGGGGGGGGGGGGTGGGCTTGACATTTTGTGTAATGATTCTGCAATGTGAGAAGGCCTCATCATGAAGCTGCTTCACTTTTTTATGCCTCCGCCATGAAGTGGTGCCGGAGGCATTGGGTGATTTCAAGTTCGGTGCTAGTGCTTATACTAGTTCTAGCCCCCGAATAACAGCGTTAAATCGAGCTCCAACACCGGCGGTCAAATTAATGAGGCGATACCGATCAAAATTATCGATCACCAGCACTAGGCGTTGGAATCACAGCACCGCGAGCTCTGCGAGAATTGCGCGATGAAAAAAGTGATTGCGCGTGATTACAGTAAAATATTTAAAGATGTAGACAACATTGCTTGGTTTTAGAAGACATAGTGAGGAAGACAGATTAAAATGCCACAAATTTCGTCCACTCCCCAAAATACAACTATCTTAATTTTGCTCCCAGGCTCGGATTTATGAAGCCATGTCGAGAGTGTTCGTGTACGTTTAGTGGGCGGCCACTGCATTAGCATAGACTTTGCACGTAAAACGTGCATCTATTATGGACGTGAATATGAGTCTCGCACGGCAACGCTAACACCAGCACCGAACTTGAAATGAAGAAAATGTTAATCCCTAGGGGCTAGTGTTAGTCAATGGCGAAAAAGCACGTAAATTGCTAACACAATCGGCGGAGCTCGGTTCAGCAGACGACATTCAACACCGAGCCCAGCACCAGCAACCAGAAATACGTCATGATTTTGAGGTCAACTCCCAACACCGACATGATTTTAAGTTCGGTTTTATCGCTGGTCCTAGTGCTGAGATTGCACTAGCACTAGCACTGGCACCGAACTTGAAATCACCCATTATGTTTTCAGGTTGTCCGTCCGTACGTACGTACGTACATCCGTCTGCATCCGTTTACGCGATAACTTGAGTAATATTGACTGGAATTGTACCAAACTTGGTCCATGTATAAAGTATGATAGGGCAATTACTTGATTAGATTTTATGTGAAATCGGCCTAAGGCCAAAGGTCAAAGGTCAAGGTCAAATCATGAAATTGTATCCTTTTATGCGATAACTCAAGACTGGATTGAGCAAATTTCACCAAACTTTGTCCGAGGATGATGTATGATGGGACAATTACTTGATTAGTTTTTTAGTGAAATCAGATCGAGGTCAAAGGTCAAAGATCAAGGTCAAATCCTAAAATTTATCTGTTTATGTGATAATAACTCAAAACTGGATGAAGCAGCTTTCACCAAACTTGGTCCAAGGATGATGTATGATGGGGCAATTAGTTGAGTAGATTTTAGTGACATTAGTATGAGGTCAAAGGTCAAAATGCTAAAAATGTTATTTCCCCTATATCTATGCAATGCCCAAATTTGTTTTCTTGAAACTTAGAGTAAACATGTACTCTTGCGTGAAGATTCTCCAGAGAGAGTTTCATGTCATATGGTCAAAGGTCAAAAGGTTAAAGGTCAGGTGAAAATGTTATAATCACTTTTCTCGCTAATGGTTGAATGTATCTTCATGGAACTTGGTGCATACACATGTACTGACTGGCAGGGATTATCTAGGGAATTTAGGGGTCATGGGTCAATAGTCAGGGTCAAGGTCAAGGTCAACTCAAAATTTTACTATATCCCTCATATACTAGTATATGCAATGCTTGCATTATTAGTTTTAAAACTTAATATATACATGTATTACCTAATGGAGATTCTCTGGGAAATTTCTAGCCAGAAGGTTAAAGGTTAAGGGTCAAAGGCCAGGTTTAATGCCAAAAAAAAAAAAAAAAAAATTCTATTTTGTACTGTAATTACACTCTTTCTTCATACCTTGAAAATTACTCAATGCATAAACTTATAAAAGGGTTGGTCAGAAGTCAAGTAAAAATCCTCAATTCCCCAATATACAACTGTACGTGTACCTGCACTCTAAGACAATTATAGCAAACCCAGTTCAAGGAAAGTGAAAATTCAAGAATATTTCTGACAAACCTGTCATTTCAATATTTTGCCAGTTATGTGAAACTGTCATCACACATTGTGAAGACATTGTACTATACACCTATTGGGAGAATCATGCATTATGGCGGAGGCATGAGTCGCCATAGCGACATTTCTATTTCTTTTGAAGTCTTCTGCAACTGTTGAGACCAAATTTGCAATGTCAGCATTACAAAGCCATGCCCATTTTTGTAACTGCAAGTCATCCTATAACGGGCACAATTTTGTGTTATTTCAGTACATTCCAGATTTTGATGTAGGGTCATTTCATGGCTTTTGAAATGCATCTATACCTCCAACATGTGTTTTTGCCCTACAATGCATTTTTGGTATCGAGTATGCATTTAATTTTGGTATCTCTTGATCAGGTATGCAATATGTTATTTATAGCTTAAAAATATTCTAAGCGCATTGCAAGAATTATTATAAAGAAACTGGCAAATGTGTCTGCAAACTTATTCAAATGTCTGGCTGAAGACTTTATCCATGTACATGTATTACAGCTCATTCACTGTACTGTAAAACACGATATATTCGCAGCATGAATTTTTCGCGAATTGGAGCCGACGGCCTTTTTGCGGCATGAAATTTTCGCAAACTGCCACTGGCCTTCAATGCTCATAGTGTAGACAAGAACTTTCGCGTGCATTTTAATTTTGCGAATCTTGGCACTCGCGAAATTCGCGAAATTAAAATGCATGCGAACATTCCTCGTTTTACAGTACCAAACATCCAGCAGCATGCTGACGTTTTAAGTTGTGGACCACCCAGTGAAAAAAGAGCTGTTGTTGAAAATTGTAACTAACATCAATGTCCATTCTCTGTTATTAAGTCTGGTCATTACCTTCATCATCATTAAGATTGGTATGATAGATTGTAGTACTTGTATAATTTGTGACAGTTGTAATATAGTAGCAGGATAGCATACGTGCAGTTGAAAATGGTTGTCAGTATTATTGTGTTATAATGATTTTATATATATATATATTATGATTTTTCAGTCGCCATCGAGCCAGTGTAATAAGAAATCAAGCACAAAACCACACATCCTAGTAGAATGGACATCTCTTGATTAATGGTGGGATAATTTGATGTTGTTCAAATGGTCTTTCATCAGTATTGCTATTTCTAAATGTTGGAGGAGGTGAAATGTCTCTAAAAATGTTAGAAAATTAGATCTTATGACCTCAAATACCTACCAATGTCAATAACAAGTATATTGCATCTCTATGTCTTTCAGCAGCCAAGGAAAATTCAAGTTTGGAGAAGTGTGCTGAATGGGATATGAAGTGTTTCTTGGTGATGATGCACAATGTCATTAAATACCATTCACCCTCACCACAGGTATGTATTCCATGACAAATACAGTATACTACCAGTAATGCAAAGTTTGGCGTATTTTATGCTGTGTTGTACAGGAGTATAAACTTCCCTCCTACTGGTTTGCATGCATGTGTTGATGTCTCTGTGTCTCTTGGCTTGTAAAAAATGAAGATGAATTCCTGTCAAAACAATTTACATCCGTGCAGATATTTTTTCCCACGATTTTTCAGTTTGGATGATATGTCGTAAGGTCTTTGTAAAGGTGTAGAGGGTAAAAATCAGCAAAATTGGATCAATTTTTGTCAGGAAATTTGATTTATTTTGTCATATCTTTCTTGGCTAGTATTATTTTGCTTAAACTGAACTTTTTTTTTTTTTAAACTAGAGAGAGAGAGAAAGAGACAGCGATATTTGTCCAGTTCATAGGAAAAGAGGCAATGTTATATCCATAAAAAATGTGTTTAACAGAGCCCTGGAGAAAATATCTTCAAGAATACCAGACAAATCCTTTATAAAATAAATGAGGAATGTGATTAGATACTTTTGATCTCCTTTTAATTCCTCTCATTTCTACATAATGTATTTATCAAATTGCCAAAATATGCATGTGAGGCATAGCTTGTATTTAGAAGACTGAGTTTTAGTGACTTCAATTGAAGGATGCACTTTCAAATTTAACCCTAAAAAGACTGGGGGGGGGGGGCCTAAAAGGCCCCCCCCCTCGACATTTCGCGCGATTACTCAGCAACACGCAATGCTCTCGCCGCGATGCTCTGTGACTTTTTTCTTTTGAGTTTCCCGCACATTTTGACACCAAATTTGTGACGCCCGGGGGTACGGTTCTGAAGTTACATAACTTTTTGTACATGCACGCGAGACCGAAAATGGCTCAAAAATGCAATTTTGTGTACAAAGTCAATACAAATTGAGTTTTATCACATGGTTCATATAAATATGCTTATTTTTACTCTCAATGGCTAAAATCAATTTGTTTCAGTAGTATTATGCTTCAAAAAGGGTCTGCCACAAATTTTGCTGAAAAAAGCAACAAAAACAAAAGGTCGAAAAAACAAGGAAATACATAAGAAATTCATAAAACAATAAAATAAATAAATTAATTTTGATACCGAATTTTTTTTCAAGTACATTTGCTAAGAATGCTACAAAGAATATCTAGACCAAAAATGAGCACTTTTGGAGCTTTATTTACTGATTTAGATAAAAAAGGTCTGATTTCTCGCATAAATTAGCATAATTAATCAAAATAAAATAAAAGAAGACTATTTTGGAAAATTTAGATATACGATCTTGTAGATTACATCGCACACTACCATTGTGCAAATTTCCGCGGCGATCGCGCGATCCACGGCCGAGATCTTAAGGGGGGGCCCTTTAGGCCCCCCCCCAGTCTTTCGAGCTACCAAAATAGCCCAGTCTTTTTAGGGTTAAGACCAAGCCTTTATGGTGGCAGCATTATTTTTGGGGGGTCCTAGTTCTCAGATTCAGAGCTTATTTACAACGACAGCCTATGCAATACAACTCACCAGGTTGTTTATCTAGTGGCTTTTTGTGCATTTTTGTATCTTTGTGCAAAATGCTGCAGCCATTATGATAGTCTGTACCAAGGTGTATGAATCTTTACCTGCGGGGTAAGAAGCGGAATCTTTTGAATCTGTTGGGAGAAAAGGACAACATTTACTCCACCCTATTAGATTTTATTGCCTTATTTCTAGATGTTCTATGATACAATACTCATTGGAGCTATTTCAATATATTTTTTCCGCATAGATATACAATATTTGATTAAAGTAAAATGTGATCACAACCTTTTTACCTATTGAAATGTTATTTTTTATGTTTGTCAGGACTTGTTTCAGAATGACGAGCTCTTGGATAAACTCCGTAATATCTTTGATTGTGAGAAATGGTGGACCCCTACTGGTAATCTACCTTCCATCAAGGAGCTTGATGATCGTTTGGAGAGCATTCTAAAAGGTGATGTAATGCAGCATTCTCTTCTCATTATGTTTTCCCCACTGAAGATGAAGTTGGAACTAGTCCCTAACAACTTATGTGTACCACAAATGCAGCCAGTGTCAATTGTAGTGATTTTTTGCTCTTTTTTTTTCTTTTTTTTTCTTAGAGTCCACTGAAACTCTTCAAGATAACATGGAAGCCATGGCGCTGTCACTGAGGAAGGAGAGGAATGACAAGGAGGCGGAAGTCAAACCCTTGGAGGTCAAACCAGCACGAGTTGGTTTGAATAAACCTGACACTCAAGGTCAGAAAATACATTAATGTGCCAATAAACATGTAATTTGAGCATATCTGACTTTGAATCCAACATGTCCATATTCAAGATTACTTGTTTTGTTTTGTTTTTTCATGTAAAATCATTTGGTAAGAGGGAAATATTGAAGTTTGAGTGCAGCCCAAGTGAGAGATTCACTGCTCAGCAGCACGTTCCATTGCCCTCTCTGTGATGCTTCAACAGCTAGACATAGTGATTGTCAGATTTTTATATTGTGTTTTTCCCATGTTTATTTCAAGATGATGTGTTGTGTGTGTATGCAATATCTTGCCATTCATGCTCAGAGATCATGACAGAGTTTGCTGGTCCCTTATTATTTACCTCTACTCTTAAGACACTTTCAAATGATCGAGCTGAGCAACTGTGGAAAAATGCATTAATCATAATCTTTTTATGCCTCCACCAACTAAGTGGCCGGAGGCATTATGTTTTCGGGTCGTCCGTCCGTCCGTCCCGTTTTGTTTTTGTCGATATCTCAAGAACCGTGTGGTGGTTTTACATCAAACTTGGTATGAGGGTATATCCTGGGGGGATAATACTTTGTTTTGATTTTAGGGTCACGGGGTCAAAGGTCAAGGGTCAGAGGTCAAGTGAAAATGTGAAAATTTAACTTTTTTTTCCATATCTCACAAATATTTCAAGATATATCTTCGTGGAACTTAATATGCATGTACTGACTGACAGTGATCATTTAGGGTATTTATAGGTCATGAGTCAAAGGTCAGGGGGTCAAAGGTCGAGGTCAACTCATCAAATTGTCATTATTTCCCTCTCATCTATGCAATGCCTGTAGAATTTTTCCTTGAAACTTAGTGTATGCATGTATTACCCAATACAGATTCTCTTGGAAGTTTCTTGTCAAAAGGTCAAAGGCCAAAAGGTCAAAGGTCAAGAGAAAGTGCTAAATTTCACTTCTTCTTTAAACTTATAAAAGTGTCAAAAGTTGGGTACAAATCCCTAAATACCTGCACTCTTATTAGATAGTATAGCCATTCAATCAAATAAACCTAGTTCAAGGAAAGTGAGCAATCAATGCATTTGTGACAAACCTGTCATTTTTAATATTTTGCCAGTTATGTGAAACTGTCATCACACATTGTCAAGACATTGTGCTATAGGCCTATTTGGAGAACCATGCATTATGGCGGAGGCATACCAGTCGCCATAGCGACATTTCTAGTTCTCTTTCTTTTTTTCATACAAATGAAAATAATTCTCTGATTTCATGAGATAAGAATGATTGCTATAATATTGTGATTTTAACTTTAAGGAAAGCAGAGGGATGGACCTGAAGTGATCTCAGCTTCGAGCACAATGTTCATTGTCACACTTTTCATGCCATTATAACCTTTGTGTACATTCTATCTGCTTTTCTCTCTCCTGAGTTCCATCTGGACAAGTCCCTCTTCCTTTTTCACAAGTTTTATGAGTAGCATTTTCGACACCCTCACCTTGACCAGGTCATTACTGTTTTTGATTATTCATCATGGGTTTGTCATTAGCTGGCATCACTCCCAAGTATATTTTAACAAGTAATGCAGCATACACCTTCTCAAGTAAAGATCTTCTGTTACAATCAAATTTCCTCAAGTGATCACTTGCTTTATGAAAAACCAGCTGTCCTGTAGACCACTGAACTTTACAACTTACTTTTCGAAAACTACCTTTGGGTGGTTTCTGCTTGGAAGTATCAAGTAGACGATGTTACAGATGCATTTCATGAGTATAAGGTTAGTTGTTACGGCACTTGAACACTGCTCCCAGCTGTTTTTTGTTTGTGTCTGTTGTTAGGCATCATATTCTCTGAGTATGGTAAGAGAGATAGATACCTGTATCACGCTTCACACTGCAGAGCCCGTGGCGAGTGATGAGGTCGGCGACCCACCTGATGGGAGGGACAATGATGAAGAGACTGGAGAGGATGGAGTAGCTGCTGAGGAGGAGGAGGCTCAGGAGGGGGCTCAGGAGGAGATGCAGGAAGGAGGAGAAGAGGCCCCTGGTGTGGAGGAACCTGGAAATGAAGCACTGAGGCTCTACCTGCAGTTGGAGCAGCGTAAGACTTCACAGAAGTTTTGCTTCGTTGCCCTTTTGTGCTACAATATACATAATGTGCTGTTCAGCCAGATTGAATCCATGCATTCAGATTCATTAAGTACTTTGAATGGAAGGAGCTTTTGCAGCATAAAGACCTTATAGCATGAGAAATTGTGGGTCAGTGAAACAGTCAAAACCTAACAACTGAACATCACAATGCCTCACAAAACAATATCTACTGCCGATATGATAAAACTGACGTGCCATCAATGGAAAGAGTGCCATAACATACATTTCATTTTGTTGTGATAATAATACATCAATTCATATAGCGCAAAACTTATGTGCTTATATTCTTCTGTGCTGCAAAAGCTGATGATATGCTGAACAATAATGCATAGTTAAATGCTAGAATGTTTGAGTCAGTATGATTTAAAGACTGCTGCACTTGGGGATCATTCCCCAGTTTAGGAGTTGCACAGGCAAATGCTTGGTCTCCTAACATCATTTCTACGTTACATGGTGGGATTTGTGAAAGGAAAGTGATGTCCAACTCACATCAGATATCTTGCGTTTCCTGTGAGTTACATAAATCATTAATTAGTTGCACCAAAGATGAAACACATACTGGAGTCACAACTCGGACTTGATGTGCAAAAGTAACACCAAGTGCCTCTGTCTCAACTGTGCAGCCATGTTGCTCTGAGTGACAGCTGCCTTGCATCTAGCCAAGTCTTTATTAGAAAACCCAACGACGTATGTGATTAATCTCTTTTGGTTGCTCCTAATTTCTGTTGATATATAAATTACTTTGCAGTTTTATCCCAAACAGATGATGGAAATAGATACATGGTTTGATGGGGCTACTGGGCCTTTAATTCCACATGAATTTTAAAGGAATGGCGGTACAGCTTCAGTTGAGATAGGGCTTCAGGTTTTCAATATTTTTTTATGATGATTTCTGTGAGATAATGAGAAACTTTTTAATGAAATGTGAAAGAGCATATAATTCTAAGAGGAATTCAAAGTTTATTTGATGAAAATTAGTTTTGAAATGGCCGAGATATCTAAAATAAAGCTCACCTGATAAAAGGTGTGATTCACCTTTTATTGGGATCCCTATGTTTCACTTTGTTATTGGATATCTCGGCCAATTCAGAACCAGTTTTCACCAAATAAACTTTGAATTCCTCTTAGAATTGTACGATCTTCAACATTCTATAGAGATTTCTCATTATCTCACAAAAAAGTTGGAAACTTGAACCCCATCTCAACCAAAATTATACCATCACTTTAAACCTACCCGATACTCTCACCCTGACCACCCAGTGCTGAGATTGTCTGTTGCATGAAGAGGTCTCAGGATTTTCCCTGTCTGTTGTGTCCTGTACACTGATAATGTTGCAGAATATGAAACACCCTCTGAGCTGCGATGTTGATTTCTTTTCTACCATTTGCTGTTCAGTTTGTCTGTGGTATTTAAAGTCTCTAATCGATTGAAAAATAGCAGATATAGAAAGAAAGGTCATTTACAAGGCTATCAATTCTTTTTAGAATCGCCTGTATACATTGGCATTTATTTCCATTCACAGGGATGTTTGATTAGGATTTCAGATGTCTCTTGAAGAATTTTTACTTTTTCTTTTTTTTTCAATTTTGCAGAGATGGCAGAAGACATGTTCTTGGAGTAAGCGTCTGAAGAACTTTGAAGGATTGTGATGCCTGATGTGCCAAGTCTCTCCACCAAAAACATGGAATTTTCTTCATTGATTGCAAAGTCCTGTGATATAAGATGTTCTATGTGAATGACAATTTTTTTTTTTTTACAGGTCCATTCACACTGATGCTTAAAAAAAAGAAAAAAAGAAAAGAAAAATTACAACTGTACCAAAAGGCACCAGAAATATTGCCAGAAAACTTCAAGATGGGAGTGCAAGTTTTCGAACTTTCTGTGCACTTTACTGTGACATGCTGTAGTTAGAACACTTACTGCAGAAAAAAGTATAATATCTGTCCCACAACTTCCACTCAATGATGATATTCCTCTCTGAAAACAAACACAAACTGTGCAGCTAGCCACCCAGGCTATGGTCATGTCATAGCCATTGTTTACATTACTGCAGACGGCATTCTCGTGATATTTTGTCACCGTGTGAATTGCCGTATAGTCAGAATTTGGTGCAAAAGTCACCCACCTATTAAAACTAATTTTTGTGTTTTCTCTGGAAGATTTGTCCAGACAGTCATGGACAGTCTGGGTACATTTTTGTGGCATAGATTAGCCTGAATTTACATGATTGATAGATTGCCTGATTTCATTTCTAAATTTTATGTAAATTTTGGCACTGGTGGAAGTAAAGCATCAAAAATGGAAAAACAATGAGTAGAGTGTAGGTACTAGTAATTTACTGGGCAAGGTGTAGAGTTAAAATGAGTTGAACTTGAAGAAGCCTTATGTCGAAGAAGTTTGGAGGAGATTCGTGAGCATTTCACTGATCATTTTGGTGATATGTCCATATGGAAACATAAATGAAAGCATCAGAGACGTAATTAAAGTGTATCCATTGCAAGGCAGTTGAAGAACTTCAAGAAGGGGGGACTTTGGAGCCCCCCTCCCCGGTCTGTTTCAGGGTATTGTAGGCAGAATAGTGTAGTATGTATCAGTGTATGCAAATAATCACTCAAAAGATGCATTTGAAATGTTTCCTTTTGTTAGCTCACCTGAGCCGAAGGCTCAAGTGAGCTATTGCGATTGCTCTTCGTCCGTCGTGCGTCGTGCGTAAACTTTTACATTTTCATCTTCTTCTTGAGAACCCCTTGACCGATTTTCACCAAACTTGGCAGGTAGCATCCCTAGGGGAATAGGATCTCAATTTGTTCAAGTGGGCACCATACCCCACCTGGGGGCCCCCAGAGGGGCCCAAACCCCCCAAAATTAAGGAATCTTAAAAAATCTTCTTCTCTAGAACCAAAAGTGATAGAGCAAAGTTAATACTATGAATTAGTACATTGATGACTGTAGTTTCAAGTTTGTTCATGGCGGAATCAGGGGTGCCCCCCTTCGGACCCAGCGGAGGGGGGTAGGGAGGGGTCCTAATGGGGCCCAAATTGTACATTTTCATCTTTTTCTTGAAAATGCCACTATGAATTGTCACCAAAGTTGGCAGGTAGCATCCCTAGGGGGAAAGAATCTTATTCCCATCAAATGGGCACCATGCCCCACCTGGGGGCCCCAGGGGGCCTAAATTTGGACAAAAATGATAAATTTGCAGCTTTTTCTTAAAAACCCTATAACTAATTTTCACCAAACTTTGCAGGTAGCATCCCTAGGGGGATAGAATCTCAATTCCATCAAATTGGCACCATGCCCCTCCGGGGGGCCCCATGCAGAGATGCATAGTCTGCTTTTCAAAGTATGATACTAGCTATAGAGTAAGATATTGGAGTTCATTTTCATTTTCATTTTCGTTTTCTCACATTTTTATGCCTCCGCCACGAAGTGGTGCCGGAGGCATTATGTTTCGGGTTGTCCGTCCGTCCATCCGTACGTCCGTATGTACGTCCGTACGTCCGTCTGCTTTCGTTTACGCGATAACTTGAGTAATATGTACAGGAATTTTACCAAACTTGGTCCAAGTATGAAGTATGATGGGGCAATTAGTTGATTAGATTTTGGGTGAAATCGGCTAAAGGTCAAAGGTCAAGGTCAAATCATGAAAATTGTATCTGTTTACGCGATAACTCAAGACTGGATGGAGCAAATTTCACCAAACTTTGTTGGAGGATGATGTATGATGGGACAATTACTTGATTAGTTATTCAGTGAAATCAGACAGAGGTCAAAGGTCAAAGATCAAGGTCAAGTCCTAAAATTTATCTGTTTACGTGATAACCCAAAACTGGATGAAGCAGCTTTCACCAAACTTGGTCCAAGGATGGTGTATGATGGGACAATTAGTTGAGTAGATTTTAGTGACATTGGCAAGAGGTAAAAGGTCAAGGTCAAATTCTACAAATGTTGCAATTTCCCCCATATCTATGCAATGCCCAAAGGTATTTTCTTGAAACTTGGTGTGGACATGTACTACTGCAAAAGATCCTCCAGAGAGAGTTTCATGTTGTAAGGTCAAAGGTCAAAAGGTCAAAGGTTAGGTGAAAATGTTGCAATATCACTTTTCTCGCAAATGGTTCAATGTATTTTCATGGAACTTGGTACCTACGCAAGTACTGTCTGGCAGGGATTCTCTAGGGAATTTAGGATTCATGGGTCAATAGTCGGGGTCAAAGGTCAAGGTCAACTCCTCAAAATTTTACTATTTCCCTCATATACTATATCTGCAATGCTTGCATTATTAGTTTTAAAACTTAGTACATGCATTACCTAATGGAGATTCTCCAGGAAATTTCCAGCTTGAAGGTCAAAGGTCAAAGGTTAAGGGTAAAAGGCCAGGTTTCAATGCTCCCCCCCCCCAAAAAAAAAAAAAAAATATATATATATATATATATTTTGTACCGTTATCACACTCTTTCTTCATACCTTTGAAATTACTCAATGCATAAACTTCCCCAAAATTCCCCAAATATGTCTACCTGCACTCTTTGAAAATTATGGCAAATCCAGTTCAAGACATTTCTGACAAACCTGTCATTTCAATATTTTGTCAGTTATGTGAAAATGTCATGGATCACACATTGTGAAAACATTGTACTATACGCCTATTGGGAGAATCATGCATTATGGCGGAGGCATCAGTCGCCATAGCGACATTTCTAGTTTGTTCTCTGTCACTGAAGTGACCAATTGATTGGACCAAGCATGTGTAGATGATATACCTAAAGTGGAAACTTGTGGAGGTGCTGTGAAAATTGGGACGCTTGATCCCATTTCTCCACCTCTATTTCAATAAGCCAGTTTGTAAAATAATAGCTCATGTACACATTGATACAAATGACCGTTCTTTTTCTCAGATGGTTAGGCGCTTTGCTTGTTTTCAAAGCGGCAGCGGTATAATGCATTAACTGGCCCAGCATAACATGGAATTTGTGTTCAAACAAAGAATGAACTTGCATTCAGACCAGGTAACCAGAATGGTCCATCAGTTGACATTTTAGCAGGCATCCATTTCATTGTGTTGTATTGAATAACAGCTTATTTCTTTTCATATTGCGATACCATTCTTGCCGTCAGGTGGATGTGCTGGCAAGTACCATTTAGATAAGGATCACATGAATAACCATCGCATCACAGATGCTTATCTCAGTGAATTAACAAACTAGAAGCTTGTTGGTACAAATTACCTTTTTCTGCTCATGCGCAAAGTGGAATTCCGAACTGGTCTTTACAACAAATCAAAGAAAGAAAAAAAGAAAATGGATGTTTGAACAACTTTGAAAGTTTTTGTTTGTTTTTTTTTAATCATGTTTGTTTGTTTCATTCCTTACACAATATTTTTGTTTGTTTCTCTGGGGGATGGGGTAGGCAGGAGGTCTTTATGTAATACTCCTCCAGGATTGTAGAGAAGAAGGCCCTTTTCTCTGGTGTCATTAGTTGGCGAGGTGCTGAGGGTTTCTCATGTTCTCTACATTTAGAGGGATTATGACCTCATTATTTTGTTTAGGAAAAAGGTGTGTGATGACAATCACAAATGAAGCTGAATAACTGCATATACACTGTTTATACTGCATATTAAATATAAACTCAGAAATTGCATTTGAAATGCATTATATGTTAGATTGTATTAATTGTGTTTTTCGTTTATTGCTGTCTTGAAAAGGCATACTTTATGTTGGCTTGAGGGGGAATTGCTACACCTTGTCAATATAGAGAGATTAATGTATAGAATCTGCTTTTCTTAGAAATAGGTTATCACTCCATAAATGGCTACCATATAGGTTGCCTACTGTACAACCAATACAACCACACAACCAAAAACTGAACATGGAATTCTTGTTGGAAAATTGAACAGGAATTGTAAGCTGACACATGTCAGACTCCCACGAACGTTGTGTTAATGTCCTTGGAAAGCATCAGAGACCAAGAGTGTAGCCATTGCAAAGCAGTGTAAGAACCACTGGAAGTGGGGACTTTTTGTGCATCAGTGGATTTTAATTTATACTCGGTTGTTGCATTGGAAATGCTTTGTTTTATTTATTCATGTCTACCTATCGCTGTCTTGCAAAGACATTTTTCTGTATGCTTAAAGCTAAGTGGCCAAGCCTTGTGTATGCAGTGTCTTCTCTTCGAAGTATGACACTAAACACAGGAAGCTCTTTCATACCATTTTCTTCCAGATCTGATTTTTTATTCATTATTTTTCATTACAAAAAGGAAAAAAGACACACGTGTATTTCAATTGACTAAAGAATATGAAATGTAATTCTTCATTTTAATAGGGCTAAAGTAGCCACTTGCATCTAAAAGGAAAATGCAGAATGAGAATACAGCTGTATGAAATGATCTGTTAAAGTTTGATTCTACTCTGGCTCATATATCCAGAAGTTAGCGAGACTGATAAGTGGGGTCAGCTTCTGTCAAATGTTGTCTAAATGGTCATAATTTTTTCCTTATTTCCTCAATTTCAGTGAAACGTGTTTTGTTCCATTAAATTTACACAGGAAGTACACTGTATAACATCTTCAGCTTGAATCATCCCTTTGATGTTGCACGCTTTGTCCTTACGTTGCCGCTTGGCTTTTGTGTTTGTTTGCATATTGATGCGTGAAGGTGTCCGGGTGTGTAGCTGTACATTTGGTATTGAAAAGAAATGAATGTAGTCCTTACTCAATCACGTATGAACAGGAAATTAAGATATACAATAACAATTAGCCCAATCGAGCCACCATGTCTATTTCTGGAGGCCCTGGGCCACCGCTAATCTGCTCTACTTTGGGAAAAGGAACCAAGTGACATCTTTATGGATATTGACTTTTTTTATTGATTTGGTATATTTGAGGCATGTTCTATTGAACTGAAATATCCAAAAGTTACAATTTTGGAAATTTCTGAGATATTCGGGTGGCAAACGGAAGCAAGTGCACAAATTGCATGAAAAAAAAATGGCAAAAGGACGCAAGTAACATTCTCATGATATGATTGTCACTTGCATCCTTGGCCAGATTTTTCATGTTTACTAAAAATCTGAAATATTTTTGGCAAAAGGAAACAAATTACAACCTCATGATATGATTATCACTTGCTTCCTTTTGCCAAATTATTTACATGTATTTGCGCACAAAAATACTTCTGCAGAAGGAAGCAAGTGACATCCTTAGATGATTGTCACTTGCTTCCTTGTGCCATTTTTTATGTTTGCTACAAATCTATAATACTTTGGCAAAAGGAAGCAAGTAACGTACTCATGATATGATTGTCACATGCTTCCTTTTGCCAGATTTTTCATGTTCGCTATACAAATCTATAATACTTAATGGCAAAAGAAAGCAAGTTACCGGTACATAATGAGTTTTTATGGGAATACAGGCCCTGTATCAAAATTCTTCGAATTGTCATAAATGCATCACCACATGACTTGCACGAATACCGACATTATTTCTCATCACACATTTCCATGTTGAAGGGCCTACCCAAAAACATGTTTTCTTCATTTGTACTCGATGTCAGTTGCTTCATTTGCCAAAGTAGGACAGTAATGTCGAGCCTTCCATATATGCAAAACCTGCCACAGCCTTGTGCTTAAAGGGTGTGTACAGTTCTGGTCGAGGTGTAGATTAAGCCTTTAACCTTTTGCGAGATATCCAGAAACCACTCTATGAGATGTCAAAGAGCATGCAGTTCTAAGGATATGATCAAAAGTTTATTAGATGAAAATCGGTTTTGAAATGGCTGAGATATCAAAAAACAAGGTGAAACAAAGAGATCCTAATAAAGTTGTGGCATGTCGCCTTTTATTATTAGCACTTTTTTAGATATCTCAGCCATTTGAAAACCAATTTTCATCAAATAAACATTGAATCCTTCTTAAAATTACATGCTCTTTCATATTTCATAAGAGGCTTTTCATTATCTCACTTAGGAATGTTCAAACATGAATCCCCACCTCAACCAGTACTGTACAGTCCCTTTAAAGGGAAGATAAACCCCAAGAACAATGTGGATTGAGTGAAAGCAGCAACATTAGTAGAACACATCAGTGAAAGTTTGAAGAAAATCGGACAATCGATGCAAAAGTTATGAATTTTTAAAGTTTTGGTGTTGGAACCGCTGGATGAGGAGACTACTAGAGGTTATGACGTATGAGTGGACTACAATATCAAGAAAATATAAAGAAAATACTACAAAATCCATTTTTCATGAAAATTACAAATTCCATCAACTTGATATTGACATATGTTAAGGGTAGCAATTATTCCCCCTGCTTTCTGAAAGCGGTTGGTCCACTGCTCTTTCATAATTCCAGAAAAGTGAATTTTTGTTGAATATCCTTTATATTTTCTTTGTATTGTTGTCCACTCATACGTCATATCCTCTAGTAGTCTCCTCATCCAGCGGTTCCAACACCAAAACTTTAAAAATTCATAACTTTTGCATCGATTGTCCGATTTTTCTCAAACTTTCACTGATGTGTTCTACTAATGTTGCTGCTTTCACTCAATCCACATTGCTCTTTGGGTTTACCTTCCCTTTAAAACGTCATACTCTTATTAAGAGAGTCTATATCGAATAAACATGCATGGAAATTGTGTGGTGTATAAATTTAACTTATCATTTGTAGTTGATCTTTATTTTTCACCGAGTGTATATACAATAGCTACTAACCAATAAAATACAGGTTTAGATCATACACAATCACAAAAGAATATAAATCTTTTGGTTCAGATGTGAGTTGTAGAGGGAGACAAATTGAAGAAACTCACATCTGAACCTTAATCCCTCTGAATATCTTTCTTTCATTTCTAATATAAATCTTGTCAGCGACTAAGTATACATGTACATGTAAATGAGCCTACATTCAAATGTTTGCTATTTCATTCACAAACTGCATTGATAGGCCTACATAATAATTTAAATAACCCCAAACTTTGACTGTAATAATTAACACAAAACATGGGAGACTGATATTTACCTACAATACAAGCAGCTATGCTATTAATATGGACAAATCTACACTTCTTTATCATGAAAATAAAAAATGTATACCCACGAAGACACAGCAATCTATTGTGAGAGGTTGCTGGTAAATCAAGCAACTGTTAATATTCGTTCAAAATTGTTACCTACCCTCCTTTCATAACTTCCTCTCCCCCCCCCCCCATCTGTGTGTCTCTCTCTCTATCTCAAATGCACACACACACACAGACACACACAATTTACAAATGAGCACCCTCACCATGGTCAGATACATGAGCGTTGCAGAGTGAACAAAAATTAAAACAAAAATGACCCATCTGTATTACCAAGCTAAACGCCCCCATTCACTGCCTCAACACACGCACGCACACACACACACACACACACACACACACACACATGCCCAATCAACCTCTCCTACGTTCTTATTGCACGATTTATTGGCTAATTCTGTCCTATCTTCATGTGCCAGTGTCAGTGTCAGTGCCACTGTAAGTTTAGGAGCCTACAGTCTTGCTGAGCTGATTGGCTTTTATTACTCCAAGATACCTATAAAATGTGAAGCAACCGAAAGCTTCATAAAGCACTCAATTTTTTTTTTTTTTTCTTAAAGCACTCTTTCTGGGTTATCAAAATCTGAAGATGTGTTTGGACTACCATTAACCCCAAATTGCAAACAGGCACATTATAAAGTGTAATTTAAAGGTTATAATTCAAAATATAACATGTACTTCTGGCTAATGGAAGCTGAAACATGCAGTGAATATTAAGACTTTTTTCATAGTGCCCTTTATGGGTAGCCTACATGCAACAAAAAATGCTGGAATTACACATCCACGACTGAATGCCAAAGTGGCTGATGTTGAAAGAGAACCCATAAAATTGCAAATTACAGCGAATAAATGCTGTAATGCAACTTTAAGTCTTATAACTTGACCAATTTCAAAACCTGTTACACTGTTAAGTTGGTAAAGCTCATATACAAATAAAGCTAGATCAATATATGCTGAATCGCATAAATAGGCAGCATGACTGTCACCGTGTAATCACACATATTAAGACATTAATCTTTTAACTTTACTCTCTCTCTCTCTATGAAAAACCAGATGGCATGTTCCAGACTTTCCTAAAAAAGCTCCTAGCATTCTGCTAACACTGGTTTGGCCTTGAAAGGAGCTGGGAGATAAATCATGTATCATGTCATGAAAAATAACAACATTTCATATTTTGGAGATAATGCACGATTGGGCCTATTAACATTCATGGAATCTCGTACAACCATGTTCTTTATGAAAAACATTACTAGTATATGTATGCAAAATTGGCCTGATACAAAAACTTGTAAGTTTGCCCTAGAAAATGTTTCCTTATGTATTCACCAAAAATATTGACATTACTGTAAAACAGGATGAAATTCATGGCCACAACGAACAGGATAATTACCCATAACTAGCCAGGTGTTAATGAATCCACCACCCTTCACATTCCCCTCCAACTACATCTAGAAGTTGAAAACTATTTGATGGTTGACATCTCACAAAACAAGTGAAAGTGTTAGTGCACCTTAACTGTTGGTGGAGGATACAATGTGTTTTTATTTGTCACTTATTTTCCTTTTATGGTTTTGTTTCTTTTCTTAGTAGTGACTGTTAGTATTGATTTTTTTTTTTCAAAATCCAATTTTCCAAATCCCATATAGTGCTCATAAAATGTTGATGCTTCAAGGAGCAGATGTCTCTCATAGTCTTAAGCAGGCCAATTTTGATTTCCTCTGCATAATTTCCTCTGCATACATGGAATCATCACGAAGCTAAAGTCGGAGATCCATCTGGGGCTACGATGGGCCAGGAAGAGGTGAGCAGCTTACAGCCTTGTAGTAAATGTCAGTTTCCTGCTGGTCTTGAGACATCAAATGATACTGGAATTCAGACCTTCACGACGGGAAAGAAAAAAATTGGAACACAGGTTTTAAAAACACAGTCCAGGTCAGACAGTTGGCATAGATAGGCATATACAGTGTATTCTATGTAATTCAATGCAAGAAAGGAGAAAGAAAACAACACACAATATACTGCACTAATGATTAATAATATTGTTCATTCATATCTTAATGAGATAAATCTACCCCATAATTCACAGCCACACCATTTTCTTTGTTAAAACAAAAATTCCACAATTAGCAAAAGTCTGCAACATTTGATCTTGCAGCATTTTGCGGAAAGAAAACAAAAATAATCAGGGCATCTGACCCTTCAAGTACGTAGATTACTTGTGTACTCCTCCCCCCCCCCCCCAAAAAAAAAGAAAAAATCCATTGTACAATTTTTTTAAAATATGATGAGATTTATTAAAACCTAAAAACAGAATTCTTCAGGCCTCTTTTGGGTTGGAGGCCTGAAAATTTGAGCATATCCACACTCACGTGAACTGCATGTAGATCAAATGACTTGGTGTTGCTGTTCCAACACAGTGCGATCTGTAAGAAGAAAGACAAGAATGAACACAACTTTAACAAACTTAATCTTAGCCCATTAAAGGGGCATTCCGGACGATTTTCATAATTTCACATCATGTAGTACATAAATCAACAGCTTCATGTATAGATTTGTAGAATTTATTGTGGTTCTTGAGCAGAGAAACAGTACTTTCAAAAACCTTAAACAAATTACACTGAACAAAGATGATGACATAGGAGCCTCACATATCTCAGAAATGTAGCAGTGTCATTCCATTACAATACCGCATGCTTGCAACCTCACCCGTGTGTAATCTATGCATGCCTTCTTCTTTTGTGCTGCTTCCTTGAGCCACATCTCATGCATTCTTATGGTGAGGCTGCCATGTCATCATCCTTGTTCATTGCAAATTTGCTATAAACTTCGAAAACATTCTTATTTTTCATCCCAATCATTATAAATCCTCAAACTCTGTACCCAGTATAACTAATTTATATATGTTCAAATGTGAAAATTTGAAAATCATCCTATATCACGCATTTACCACAGACACCTGCCAACAAATACTCAGGACTACGTGTAAAAATGAACAGATCAACAGTAGATGTGAAAAGATTCACAGTGGATACTGTGCAGGTGGCTATGGCTGATGAAGCGGTCATTACCCACAATAGAATTCTATTTTTTGCTTCTCTATAACTCATCAGGCATTGTCAAAGGTAGCCTTATGTATAAACATCATTTGGTGAAATAAACTGCAGTGTGTAAATTCCATGAAACATCAATGGAATAAAAGTCAATGTTTTTACATTCCTTTATTCATGGATGATTAAAGTTTCATCATGTAAATAATTTTGAGATTTTTACTTTGAATGACTGATATCGTATGTATTTTTCCTGTCTCTCAGTAAGTGCAAACTTGTGCATGGATAAGAGTTTTTATATATTTTTTGATCTAGGACTTGAAATTCTCTGTTATGCTCTGTGGGATGGAGAAACAAAACAGATTTATATCCCATGATATGATATGCACCTTGATGACACACATATTCAAAACAGACAAAAATAATGTTTTGGGGAGAGGAATTATATAGAAGGAGAGACATGCTACTGGGCTAGTGTTCTCCTGATAAGTTCATGCTATGAGCTCTGTCATAGCATACACGTACTGACTTCTAGAGGATAGCTGGATGATTCTTATTAGAACTGAAGAACATAGCTCAACTATATGATAAAGTCAGAGTGCTGCATAACCTTTTTTTTTTTTTTTTGTAACCACTTGACCAGACGGGCAAGTAGATTATCAAATTGTTGCAGAACGCTTGCCTGAACATGAATTTTACTTTCCCAAAATGTCCAAATGTACAGGAAATGATGAAGAAAATCACTTGTAAGTCAAGGACTTAATAAAACCCAATCATTTGAATAAACAGCCCAAGATCATTCACACAATTACAGACACTGGAGTAACGAACTTAATTTGATCAAATATTGGGTATTGCATTGCATTGGGGCTTTTTCACGAAATTGTTGGATATTTGCTGAAGTGAAATTAAAGTGCATTGCATCACTAAAACAGTCATTAAGCGCTTAAGCGGCACCTTGATAAAATGTTTCAGAAGAGAGCAATTTGATGTACACAAGCTCTATCTGTCATCCACTGACATTGCATTTGTGCATATCATGTGATTCGGTGAGGGGCATCATTGACTCTTATGAACTATTGGTGCCATGCGCACCCAGCAGAGCCCCTGAAAACAGAAAATGGCTCTTGATCAAGTTTCAGAGGAAAGTCCAAAGTCCCTGTATGTCCCTCTTATGTCTGTTGACCCAACCTATGACATGCTCTCATGCAATGACACTCTGATGTGCTGGTCATTTAAGGGGTAATCTTGAGAGTTCTTGGAGGGACTTGATTGGACTGTGAAGTAAGTTTGTGCATGGTTAGCTGACATGCATACACCTGTAGCGCTGCCAGTGGCAGCTTTAAAGAGAGCAGACGTACAAAATGTATTATGCTTTAAAATGAATTTCTCGACCAACATTTCTAGACACTGATACTGTCACACAGCAAGTGTCTGTATTGAGTGCATGCTACATTTCTTTGAAAACATCAAGGTATTAGCGGTCATGAGGAATACTGGAAAACCATACATTTTTGCATGCATAAAATTTTTGAGATTTTCACGATGAGCCAAGATTCGTGAAATCAAAATGCATACAAAAGTTTTTGTCCACACTATGCATTGAATGCCAGTGGCAATTTGCAAAAACTTCATGCCGTGAAAAAGGTCAATGGCTCTAATTCACAAAAAACTAATGGTGTGAATATTTTTGGTTTTACAGTAATCCATCTTAAAGCCTATCAAAGACAAAATATACTCTGATACTTACACCAAGACACTCTCTGTTATTGTAACGGTCACATTGGCTGAAAACTGTCAGACAAGGGTAAATACAAATGGACAGTTAATTTCATTCTTTAACTACCGTGGCAGATCACAAACCAAATTTATGAAGTGAGACCAAAGTACACAGCAATAACATCAATATAATAAAAGGAATTATCTCTGATACACAAGATTGTTCATCACATTGAAGTCAGTTGCTACTGAAGAAAATTCCCTGATACAATGGGGAGTGCTTTTCACTGAATGGATTTACATCATTTTCATTCCTGTAACAAAGATAAAATAAATATAGAAACAGGACAAATCATATCACCTTACATGAGACTAAACAAATCCTATTATTTGAATGAAAACAATGTTATTCTTCCCTGGCTCAAAAGATGCGGAAAAAAGGTAGGTTCATTTCTAAATTTCTGATCAAAGGTTGTTGGCTGTATCTTTGTCACGTGAAGAGTTCTGTCAAGGTTATGTACATTCACAAGCTACAGGAAAATTCTAATATAACAAGGTCACCTTGACTACAGATTTTACTGTGCTATAACAGGTGCCATGTTATCGTACTAAAAAGAGACTAGGTAAAAAGAAATGGAAAATCAGGGCTGCAAAATACACTCTGTTGAAAGTGGTACTTCATAGGCAAGCTTGTTAGAACAGGGCTTTCTGTACACGATAATGACATCATTAAAAAAAAAAAGAAATGAAATCATAAAAACAAAGAAACCAAAGCCACACAAACAGAACAGAAAAAAAAAAAAATCCTTTTCTCAAAATTTGACAAGAAATGAGAAAGTTATTGTACATAACAGAACACAAACTCACCTTTTGGGTCTTCTCCTTTCACTGGACTGATACATTGGCAATAATTATGGTATGATATGCGAGGGAATGATGTCATTCCAGCACAAGTCTTGTACATGTGTTGGCTAACACACACTAGAAAAAAATATGTATATTTAGCAATCCATACTTTTTAGTTGGGGGAGGGGGTTTCCTACCACAATTACACAAAAAGTGCCATGAATGTTTCACTGTTCTGTGGGTCTTTATTTGCTCTTTGTTTTCTGTTGAGGTAAACTCAACTCTCCCTTCACATGCATGGTTTGTTCCTTGAATTAGGTTGCTCCTTCTTCAAGAAGTAAGAAGAAAGACAAGGAGAAGGTGCACAACATACCTGATGACTCTGCCTACCACCGGTGGTGGTGTTCAGCATAGTGACATTTGTTCCAATTGCTTCCTCACTCCATCTGGCCATGATTGACATTGACTGCTCAGTGAGCGAAAAGAAGTTGTAGTTGTACACCTCAAAGTCCGTCTGGAAAACACAAAAATGATCACTTTCATAATTTCATTCAAAACATGTTCTGACTCATTTTCTGTACTGTAAACCTTAATGTGTTAATGTGCAAATAGTTATTTGCAATTCATCATCTGTCAACACTGCCATGACTTGGCTTTACAGACAATTTTCTTCTTTTATGATCTCTGTCTTTATATGGGCAAGCCAAGGTACAGCCATATAATGTATGAAAAAAAAATAACTATTTGTGTTTTGGTTTTGGTGGGGTTTTGGGTTTTTTTTTTTTTTTTTGGGGGGGGGGTTGTTTTTGGTTTTGGTTTTTGGGCTTGTTTGTTTTTTTTGTTTTTTTGTTTGTTTGTTTGCTGTTGTTTTTTTTTTGAGGGGGGGGGGGGAGTTTGACAGATAAGAGCTTACCAGATGCTAAGTTTCAAATCGCCACATAACTTGCCCTACTTTATTTAAGGCAAATAACCCCAAAAGAAGTTAGAAAGATGCACAAGTTTATTGCCAAACTTGTTAGCTTTCCATGCTTTTTCTTTTTTATGATCTCACACTTTATGCAGGTAATGTGATGACGCAATGTGTTGCGTCACGGAACACATTTCCGTCCTCCCACACCTACTGTTGACCTGGTACTGGTCATGGTCATATACCCTGTATTGGACCAAGATCTATTCCTGAAGCTGGGCATTCACAACCACACACATCTACCTCCGCCAAGGAAGGAGGTTACATGATCATTGACGTTGGTTTGTCTGTTTGCAAAATAATTCAAAAAGTTGTGAACGGATTTGAATGAAACTTGCACAAAAAGTTGATAATGACACAAGGAACAGATGATTAAATTTTGGTAGTGATCTGGATATTTTTATGGATTTTTGAAGGACTTTTTATCTTTTAGCATATAAGGTCAATGAACTTGGGGGTTCACACTGCACGCACTGGAGGTTTAAATACGCGCTCTACTAAAAGCACATGATCGGGAGCCGCGCAGCTGGAAGCTGATGATGTAAACAAACAGCTTCTATATTTTGGGAAATTGCATGCGTGTATGGACGGAAATGAGTTCTTGGCTTGGCAGAGGTCTGTACTCTCCGAGTGTCTTTCTAGTTAGATCCCCTATTAATGGTAAAGCATGTTGCACAATGCTAAAGTTTTCATTGTTTGATCAATTCAAGTTGCAGAGAGTTTGGGGTTTATACTGAACAGCACTCCGAGGAAATTTGAATAAGGACATTCATTTTACGACAAATCTGCACATTGAAAGTACAATAGCAAGTGATTTTCCTTTCACCACAATTTGAAGTAATCTCGCTTATGTGCTACAGGAACTGGTACACGGATCTATGCATAGGTATGTGACTTTGCAACACATATCAGATACATGTAGTACATGGGTTCCCCTAACACTATGACAAGTACAAAACAAATCAAAATTCAAAATTAGTTTGTACTTGACATGCTTATGAACTCATGCTGAGGTAATCATACTACTATCATCAGAATAGATATAAACTGAATCAATAAAAAGTCATATTTGCTTCTGCAAACATGTATGTTTGTGTCCATGAATGCAAACACAAAAATATGAATAATATATATATAAATTTTCCAGTGTGTGTGTGTGTGTGTGTATGTGTGCATTCACAGGAAGGGTGGGGCAGATGCAGGATAGGAACAAGGAAAAGTAGAATTTACGCGGTGCGTAATATATGTCCCCGCCGGAAGTAGCATTTTGTAGCAAAATGTACAATACAGGTCACAAATCAAGATCAAAGGTCAAAGAAAGCAAAGGTCAAATTCTGTGTAGAAGTTTTGAAGCCCTCACCTGCTGCCATCACATAAAGCAAACGGAATCGAAATCGGGTTAGAAATGGCGAAGGAGTAGCATTTTGTAGCCATTGTACAATATAGGTCAAAAATCAAGGTCAAAGTTCAAAGAAGTCAAAGGTCAAATTCTGTGTAGAAGTTTTGAAGCCCTCATCTAGTGCCATCACATAAAGCAAACGGAATCGAAATCGGGTTAGAAATGGCGAGGGAGTAGCATTTTGTAGCAAAATGTACAATACAGGTCAAAAATCAAGGTCAGAGGTCAAAGAAGTCAAAGGTCAAAATTCCGTGAAGAAGTTTTGAAGCCCTTACCTATTGCCATCACATAAAGCAAACAGAATAAAAAATCGGGTTAGAAATGGTGAAGGAGTAGCATTTTGTAGCCAATGTACAATATAGGTCAAAAATCAAGGTCAAAGGTGAAAGAAGTCAAAGGTCAAAATTCTGTGTAGAAGTTTTGAAGCCCTCACCTAGTGCCATCACATAAAGCAAACGGAATCGAAATCGGGTGAGAAATGGCGAAGGAGTAGCATTTTGTAGCAAAATGTACAATACAGGTCAAAAAATCAAGGTCAAAGGTCAAAGAAGTCAAAGGTCAAAATTCTGTGTAGAAGTTTTGAAGCCCTCAACTAGTGCCATCACATAAAGCAAACGGAATCAAAATCGGGTTAGAAATGGCGAAGGAGTAGCATTTTGTAGCAAAATGTACAATATAGGTCAAAGGTCAAGGTCAAAGGTCACAACTGAAATTCAGTGTAGACGTTTCAAAGCTCCCACATAGTGCTATCATATAAAGCAAACAGAATCAAAATTGGCTCATAAATGACAGAGAAGTAGCAAATGGAAGATTTTGATCACATACGGACGCACACACGGACACACAGACGGACGGACGCACGGACGCACGGACACACACATGTACGGAGCCCGTTTCATAGTCCCCTGCTCGAACTCGTTCGGCGGGGACAAAAAGGGGACTAGAGAATAGAAAATAGGACATTTTATATTTTGGATCAAAAATCTATCCTCTGGTGATTGGTTGAAAGACGTCACACAGTAATTCTAAAATTGTGTGCAGCTTTGTACCCGTCACTGTAAAATGTAACAATTTCTATTAACACAATTGTGACGTCACAGAGCAATTTTGACATTGCGCACTGCTCGTACCGTCACTCTGTGAAATGCATCAATTTCTAACAAAACAATTGTGACGTCATAAAAACAATTCTGACATTGCGCATCGCTTCACACAGTGCGTCACACTTAAAATGTAACATTTTTAACTAACATCACAAAGCATGCAGTTCTGACATCGTGCGCTGCTGCATGCTTCTTATGGTCAATGTAGGATCCCTTCACAACATTGCATCCACCATACAACTTCTCGTTTTGCATTTCCCCCCATTTCCCCTTCTTGAGTTTGAATTTTTGATCCAAAATATGAAACAAATATACTTTGCCTAATTTCAAGTTTCTTGTTCAAACTATTGGCCTCGGTGCACCTCTCCCATAGTTTTTAACAAGAAACTCTCAAGGCAAAGTATATTTGTATATCAAATTATGTTAGGAAGGTGGCTGTAGGAAGTTAATTTAGGTTTATGGGTTAAATGTTATCTAAGGTTCAGACGAGAGCAAGGGGGAAACTTGCTATGGGGAGAGGGGAAAGGGGTATGGGCTTGTTAGGTTTTCCATTTGGATAAGAAGGTTCCTTTTGTCTTTACTTTGTTTTTCATAATTTTGGTGGGTTTTTTTTTATGTGTGTGACAGCAGTAGGCCCATCAAAGAAACAAAGTATTTTTTCTTCTTCTTTTTTCCTTTGCTATGTTACGGTAATAATCAAATTCTGTATATTGTTACCATGGTCAGTGCTACCTGATGATGTTACAATTCTATGTAATCATTGGCTGGAACTTTACAACAACAAAAAAAGTGGTGTACAAGTGCACATATACTCTACCTGCAGAGTGAGTTTCATTTCAGGTTTGGAGGTGTTGTACCAGGTGGCCACTGTTTGGACATCCCCAAGCTGTTGTAGAAGGATCGGCCGGGGTATGAGGAAGGCTACGAGGACGCCAGCAACCACAGCACAGGCAAATATAGAGAGAAAGACATACAGCCACCTGCGTAGGGAAAACACACAGGGTGCATTCGAGCACTCTAAAGCAAACCGAAGAATCATAGCATACCGAACTGTACTGTGCCAGATTTGGAGCATTCAAGCACCTGTGGAGAAAACGTACCTCATGAGCTACTTTTAGAGGGGGTCACAAATTTTGTAGCACGAGGGTCATTCACTTGGTGTGCTTAGACTACTTACAGATGCTCCGAACAAAGAGAATGAACTCTTTGTATTATAATGTATGTATATTACGTGCATTCTTCATATGCGAACTTTTGGTATGCTTTTGGTACCCTTTTGGAGCAGATCGGGAAGTGGTCCACTTTTGGCTCGGTTCAGTTCAGTATGGTACCCATTAGGAGCGTTCGAGTGCTCCTCTGGCGCGGGTTCGGTACGGTTCAGTTCGCTTTAGGAGAGCGCTCGAACGCATCACCAGTCACACAAACTGATGCTGCATTTACAGGCCATCAGCTGGTATTTCAGTTAAATGTAAGAATGAACATTTGATAATGCAAAATTAAAAATTTGGACCTCTGCGAGATTCTTTATCCTCATTTTCTATTTAGTGGAAATTTGAGACAGCATTTACGAAGAAACAGTTTTACAATTTATCTTATCATCATCGATGCCACAATGACTAGTCTTTGTAGCCAGCTGGAATGTCTCTCCATTTGTTTCTCATTTACAAACACTTTTGCCAAAATTCAGAGGTGGTTAAGGATCGCGTAACCATGGTTCATGCAAAGTTGTTCTGCGTAAATACAATTGACAGATTGGATACACCAACAGATGTCCAGTAAGAAATGTGTGTTAATTCGTGCCTGTCAAAGGTACACTTATTTCACTCTTATTTTAGACCACGGTCTGAATTTGTACCATGGTCTAAAGTTTAAACCACCTTCGTGAATTTGGGCCTTTTACTAGAGGTGGGCTATAGAGGGTGACATTTTCAGAACATGCTCATCACACCTTAGTTTGATGACTTTGTGCCTACTGACACCATTTTTGAAAAAAAGAACGAAAAAAATGCGAAATCCGGGGTGCCCCGGCTGAAATCGTAAAAAATCCAAGATGGCCGCCATTTCGGCTTAAAAAAGACATTTTTGGCTATAACTCAGCTATTTTTTGGTCTATTGTGATGGTTTTGGTGTCTACCCCTATGTTTTAGGGGTCAAGGAAATGGATTAAAATGATAATTTTAGTGTAAAACCTAATCTTTCACATGATAATAACCTTTTTCACATATTTAGGGTTACATTTTCCTTGTCCTTTACCCCTACCCCACCCGCCATTTTTTGCACTTTTTTCTGTATCTTTTTCGCATTATGTTGACTATCATACTCTTAATGATAAGTTCTAGCTATCAATCTAGTGTTTTCTACCAACAATACAGCAAGAAATATACAAATAACTTACGTAGTGTACATACTGTGTCATGCAGATACCGGTATGTGGCTGGTGCATTCAGGATGCATGGTAACTGTGCAACCAGTGCTACATATGTAATACTGTATCTGCTTGATAGTGCCCATTTACATTTGGTCATTAGACAATAGTCAAAGTGTACAGTTCTACTGTAGGTGTACAAATTTGTAAGCTGACTTGAATAAGCCTTATATGCCAATTGTCCAGCACAAAGGTACATGCAATGTTTTGACTGGATGATGTACATTGTATTCGCCATCTTGCCTAAAAAACACATTTTTACCATAGCTCAGTCATTTTTTCATCTCTTAGCCTAATTTTGGTGTTTCACCATCACCACTTGGTCACTTATTATTCATGCCTTCTTTTCCCTACCATGTATATTGCTGTTTTTTTTTGTTTGTTTTTTTTTTATAAAGCAAGGGAGTCTTCACGTTTGGTGGGAAATTTGATACCATTTGGATGATTCATTTGGATGATTACCCTGTATCCAACCAGTTCTATGACAAACAAATGTTATTATACAATGAATGTTCCTCTAAATGTGACTGAAAGTGCCTAAAGCTGAGGTAATTAATATCTTTTGACTTTATAAGTTATTTCCAGTTCTTTTTCCAATTCCAAAATGAGGCCCAAGCACAACAAGCAGTTAGAGTACGTGCTATAGGCTGTCTGTTGCAGGAATGTAAAACATAGGGAGGCCCATTAACAATGCTGACGAACTCAAGGAATGCCTGGCTACCCAAGATCCCACCAAACTCAAAGCTATTTTACGTGGAGAGCTGTCATACCGCACTCATATCCCATCGAGATTGTTATGTGCCCACACGTGTATAAGGTCTTGATACCAAATTTCTGAGGTGGAAATGAAGGTGAACTTGACTCTTCTATTGACAGGAGGAGAGTCTGATAATCTCCCTGCCCCTGCTGATCTGCCTACTGAAGATGACATGATGAATGCATTCAATCAAAAGTCAACCAATGCAATTATACAACCAACTGCCCATTCCAACCTTGAAGAAACTCTTGATAGTGAACTGGGCACCAATGAATGAATAAAGCAGATACAGTATAAGCACTGGCTTCACAGTGACCATACATCCTGAATGCACCAGCCACATACTGGTATCTGCATGAGGCATAAGTTGTTTGTATATTTCTTGCTGTATTGTTGGTAGAAAACACCAGATTGATAGCTAGAACTTATTATTAAGAGTATGGTAGTCAACATGATGTGAAAAAAAATACAGAAAAAAGTGCAAAAAATGGCGGGTGGGGTAGGGGTAAAGGACAAGGAAAATTTAACCCTAAATATGGGAATAAAGGTTAGTATCATGTGGAAGATTAGGTTTTACACTATTATAGTCCATTTCCTTGACCCCCAAACATAGGGTTAGACACCAAAACCATCGCAATAGACCAAAAAATAGCTGAGTTATAGCCAAAAATGTCTTTTTAAAGCCGTAACGGCGGCCATCTTGGATTTTTTACGATTTTGGCTGGGGCACCCCAGATCTCGCATTTTTTTTGTTCTTTTTTTTCAAAAATGGTGTCGGTAGGCACAAAGTCATCAAACTAAGGTGTGATGAGCATGTTCTGAAAATGTGACCTAAAATTGACCCTCTATAGCCCACCTCTACTTTTACTTCCCCATTGACTTTCTTGTGTACTCAACTGATGTTCTCTTGCAATTTATCTATTTCATTCAATCCCCCATCACCTTTGCACAAAACTGATAAGGCACGTGATGTATAATATAAATTTGTATATGTATAATATATTTGTATATATATCTCATTTGAATCTTGAACTGCACTGATGTACTACCTCTGTTGTTTGTGGTGTTGATATTCTTAGTTTGTTCGTTTGTTTGTTTGCATTTTGTTTGAACACATAAATATAATGCTTCATTTCCCTGGCGAGTATGTTTTGGAAGCAAAGCAATTCTGCTGAGGAATATGCACCACACATACTGTACAGTGAACATGTTTTTGTACTGGAGCATTGGCATCCACCTGGTAGACTGTATGACAAGTTAAGATCCAAAAGTAGGTAGAAGACTGTTCTATACCCATGACACAACCTGCCTCACTCACAGCACACGAGTGTTTCTCTTTCTCCTATAGAAGTGAACTTTATACGTACAATAAAATCTTAAGCCATCAAAAGTACTTTATATGTGAAACTAGTCACATTATATTTACGTGCCAATCTATGGTACTGTCCCCACTCACGTTCTCCTTGGTTTCAATCTGTCATCGGTGAATGGAATCAAGGCTACAAGATCGTCTTCCCTTCCTGAGGTACGGAGAAACAAGGACAGAGAGTGATAGGAGAACCATTACCTCAATTTATCACAGAAATACAGAACAGTCATGAGTGAGTTAAGGAAACAGAGCACACCATACAAGGGTAATCACATGGATGCGTACATCACGGGTAACATTTCAAATTGTCCGTGATTTTATTCATATCACAGTTCAGTCTGGGTGAAATACATCTGGGCAATTCCACGTTACTCACGCTCAACTTTTTAGGCGTCTCCGCCTACTGTGATTGTCATATTTTTCGTACTGGAAGGTTTGACAGACTCTCTGTTCTACAATAGATGCTCAAGTCCTTAGTCTACCATGCAATATTAATAGAATTTTACCAACCACATCCATACAGGAAATAAAGACAAAATACTTTTGTTACTCACGTTACATGTTTTGGGACGACATAAAAAGCCAACATCCCTTTATTCAAAAAGTGTCCTCATACTGGGTAGTATTTCAAACAACTGTTGTATGATTTATATAACTCATGTTGTGGTACTCAAATATAGGGGGTCAAAATTTTGTGAGCATTGGAAATACATGTATTTGACAGCAATAGCAAAATCGCTGTTACTCACGTGACACATTACTCACGTTACATATTAGCTCATAATCACTACCACATAACTGATCATGAGAATTAGCTGGAAACTAAGTGCTTTTAATGTACGGCATATCTAACCTCTACAGATATTTTGTCTCTAAAACAAAACAATATTCGCACTCTTTCATACTTTTCCCACTGTCATACAGTCATATTGTATATGGCACACATTTTGCTTTTCAGAATCGAAGTAATCACTATTTAAACCGAATGCAAGAAAAATATTAAGTAGTAGACACTAGTTCATGCAGTATAATAGAATATTCTCCTTCTATTCCCTTTCACAGGAACTTAAATGTAAGTAATTTCAATCATGAGTGAAACACGTGATGTCATAAACTGTAAACTATTTTGGAAATAACGTATAGTATATAATATGTCTACAAATTACATCCAGCTACTGGTACCAGTGTGGACTTTCCACTCTATGTCAGGGCTACCAACTCTTGCGCAATTAGCATGAGACTCATGCAATTCACCAAACTTTAACTAACTCTGATAACAGAATTCTCACACTTAACCCCCAAAACAGTATGTAAAAAAAAGAAAAAAAAAGTAATGTCCCTAAAATTCCTGATTATCCGAATGTGCAATATGTAAGTTATCCAAGCCCAAACATTTGAGATTTTCCCACAGGCACACTTTCTCTATGGCATGTGTTGAAATCTTTACTGAAGTATGCATCTATTATATGCACCAATTAAAATGAAAAATTGATGAACTTCCCTCCAGTGGAAAGGGGGAGGGGGAGAGGGAAACACCCCCCTTCCATACCATCCCCAACCCCCTCCCCACCACCGTCACTTTGATTAGTAACTTGCTCCCTCACACTTCACTCCAAACTCTCACTCTAGTTTGGCAGCCCTGCTATGTACATATGTATACAGTGATCCACCTCTTAACCTAATTTAACTTATTCTTGTATCTGATTGGTGAATTCTAACTTTGAGTAAGTTATTGTAGTTTTAAAACCAATTGTCATTATTTTGGGTTGATAATCCCAAATAATGTATAAAGAACTGTAGCACTGACAATTCTTATAAATGTCTTAAACACACGTATGTATTATATGTATTTACCAGCTGACAGGAAATGATTATTGTTAACCCCCCCCCCCCAAAAAAAAAAAAAAATGGCATTATAAAAAGACAAGGCCAACTCTTGCTCAAAGTTATATCAGATACACATGTACAGATTTTTGTTTATCTATTACGCTTAAAATTCATTCACATTGAGATGCATCATTACATTTCCATCTGTCTTATGATTGCTCCACTTTGCTCCACCAATTACCAAAATTGTACAAGTTACAACATTAAGCATTAAAAAAAAAATTAGCTGGCTATAAAAAGGATTTAAGGTATCCATAGCTGATATCTGAAAAGATATGTAATGTAAGGCTTAGAACTTAACAAAACAAAACAAAAAAAAAACAACTTATAATGTCCACGATTATTGGCCACATCTGGTTTGTCTAGTTTGCCAATCAAGCTTTCTTTGGATAGCAAGTGTGTTTAGCCTTTTAGCCTATTAGTTAACAACCAATTCAAGCAAGGTCATGTAAGGTTATTTACAAGACCATACTCTCTTTATGCTCCCTCAATTTACTCAAGTCACACAAAAATTATTTGCTGTCATTGGTGTAGAAATATATTTGTATTTCGTGATTTTTTCGTTGTTACGTTACACCCTTGTTACTCATGTTACATTGTTACTCACGTTACAATTTTTGAACCCCTGTCATTATAATACAATTGCATGTACGCAACTCTTTCACCATTTTTCATATTAGGTAGAGGCAGTATGAAGAGAATTTCCATTGGCACATTTTAAATCCAAGGGAATATTAAGATATGAAACTATTTCAGTATTTCCGTTACTCATGTTACATTAGTTCAACAGTTTGGCAGTATGCTTTCTACCAACTCATGGGAATACAGATCATTTTTTTTCTTACTGACAACTAGTAACTAATACCCAATACATCATAAAAATCAACAAATCAATTACTTTCCATTCTTTTATATTCTATGGATTCAGCTCAAACATTCAAGTACATTTTCAATGAAATTCTCAATGAAAATGTAAGTCAACTTTAAAGTGTAACATCAGCCATTCTGGAGGTAAAAAAATGGCTGTTCCACATGCCCAGAAGTATACTTAACAAAATAAAAGAGGTGGCAAGTTTCAACATAACAATTAATTTTTTCACCCTATGACACCCATCTCATGGAATTGCCCATCTGATACTAGTAACTATGGTCAACAAGATATATCATCCTAAACTCATAAACCAATTTTCCTCAAATTTCATTGCACAATGTGTTCTACTAATGAACTGCATTCATTCAATCCATGTACATTTTGGCATCATTCCCCCTTTAAATGTAAGAGAGACACCAACTGTAAGTGGTGATTACAAAGGCCTTTTTCTTCTGCTTCAATGAACTCAGGGCACAGGGACAGGCATGTACGTGTACGCTTGTAATTTTACACAATAACAATTGGCTAAACAAAGCTGGAGGGAGAATTCATTGCGAAAAACAAAATTTAGAATAAATTTAAAAATGCAATGAAACCAGTGCAACAAATCTGAACTAAATCCTTTTAAAAAAAAGGGACATATTTGCAGAGACGTATGGCTGCATGATACTGGTTATGACTACGTAGCTTTCCATGGGCTCCTCGAAAGTTGGCCGAGTTTGACAGAGATGTGACTTTTGTGAGAATTGTCATTCATTACGCTAGAGAAATGTCACAATTGGCACACTTACTTGCGCAAATTTATCAGGTACCTGTAACATTTATTATTCCACAGGTTTGTTAAAGGGTGTGTACAGTTCTGGTCGAGGTGAAGATGTAGCTTTTAATGTTTTGCGAAATATACATTCAGAAATCACTCTATGAGATGTCAAAGAGCATGCACTTCTAAGGGGTATCAAAAGTTTATTTGATGGAAATCAGTTTTGAAATGGCTGAGATATCCCAAAACAAGGTGAAACAAAGAGACCCTAATAAAAGGCGTGGCCTGTCGCCTTTTATTATTATCACTTTTTTGGATAACTCAGTCATTTGAAAACCAATTTTCATCAAATAAATGTTGAATCCTTCTTAAAATTATATGCTATTTCATATTTCATAAGAGGTTTCTCATTATCTCACTTAGGAATGTTCAAAACATGAATCCCCACCTCAACCGGTACTGTACAGTCCCTTTAATCCTACAAGGAAATAAGGTTTGTTATTCTGAACATTGTGCTGTTATTCAACAGGTTCAATATTCTACAGGTTCCTACTTCCAAAGATGAAATAAGGTTTGTTATTCTGAAGGTGTGGCGATCCAAATAATGAAATAAAGTTTGTCAATCTTAAGGTAATTGTTAACCCTATTCTAACTGGGCTACAGTTGTATTTGAGACCAAGTTTTTACTGAGGGGGGGTCAATTTGACTCCCCCTTCAGATCTCGGCCGCCGATCATGCGATCGCCACGAAATTTTGCCTGAAGATAGAGCTGGATGTCAACTACAAGATAACATGGTCATACAATAGAAAAATATTGCCTTTCTATTTTTAATAAATTAATTATGCAAATTTGTGCATGAAATCATATTTTCACCTATAACTCCATTAAAAAGACTGAAGGATTACTAAATTTTTGTATCAGAATTCCTCAAGACACATCAAACAATTTTCTTGTAAAAAATTAGCACAATTGAAATCAATTTCTTTTGTTTTTATTGTTTTGTTAATTTCTTATGTATTTTACTGTTTTTTCGACCTTTTGTTTTCTATTGTTTTTTTGCCAAAATTTGTTGCAGGCACTTTTTCAGGCTTATCTACACTAGAATTGATTAATTTTGATGGTTAAAAGTTGAAATAATCTAATTTATATCAATTTAACCAAAAAACACAATTTGCATTGGATTTGCACACGATATCATGAATTTGAGCTGTTTTTTGGTTGACATGCATATGCAAAACATTAGGTAACTTCAAAACGGTGTACCTGGACGTCGCAAATTTGGTCTCAAAATATGCGAGAGACTTCAATGAAAAAAGTCATGAAAAGACGCGGCAAAATCTTTGCGCGTTGCGAAATCGTGGCGCGAAACGTCGAGGGGGGGGTCAATTTGACCCCCCCCCCCCCCCCAGTTAGAATAGGGTTAAATCCCAAAATGAAACGAGACATGAAACTCGTCACACTGACGAGTTAGGTGATACGCCTGGGGTCATCAGATGTCGGTCATCTGTGATCGACAAAGAAAAGAATGTGATATAGGCACCTTGAAGTTATATTGAGCGTGCATGCAAAACGGTTTCTCTAACCACTCGGCCACGGGACATCCACGGAAACGCTTAGGCCGAAAAAAAATGTATAGATATTACAGGGGGAAAAAGTCAATGCCCACTCAACAATTGTGGCCGCGTGAACATGTATTGCATTGCTAGAAGGAAATGCGGCCTTGTAACGACTGAGGTCGCTGTGCCATTTCTGGCAATTTCGGAAAAATACGTCCCGCAGACATAAAACCTATAATCGGCTGATTTTGATACCTTGCCTTTAATCACAATTTTCAGTGTGATGACGTCATCAAAGTACAAAACAATGACATGGACTTGAAAGACAATTGCTCAAAGTACAACACCTCCGTTGTCGTCATTACATACTATTTGACAGAGTCAGGATGCAACATTCTGCAGCAGTCGAAGCAATGTGGTCTCCAACACAAAACAGAGGGATATTGTGTGTGTGTGTGTGTGTGTGTGTGTGTGTGTATAGGTGCGTTTATATACGAACGTAATTTCTACATGGACGAATGTGTAATACACCATTGAAGAAAAAAAAAAGTAAAATAGCTAGGTATTTTGTTTCGTGATCTTGTGGGGTTCGAACCCGCACGAGTGCAACCTCACGTCTCTGAGACGGCGCCTTTAACCACTCGGCCATACGTCTCGACGAGAAAATATGAGGAACGTAAACTTATGTATGTGAAAGATGAATCAGGAATCGATTCGTCCACATTCCATTCTCATTTTCTGTTTTAAACTGCAAAATTGTCAACCTCATGAGAAGATTTCAAAGAACAAAATGCATGATTACCGCAGCTTATTGTCTCAGCTACAACATACTTAAATTTCAGAGGAAATGAAGCAAAATCAGCTGAGATAAAGGTGCTTAAACGTTGTCAAGTCAATGGATGGTTTTAAAAAAAATCGCTTCCCATAGACATAACACGTAAACTTGTCCGATTTTGCATCTTTACTTTTAATCACAATTTAAAGTATGATAACGTCATCAAATTTCAAAACCATGACATGGACTTGAAAGGCAAATGTTAAAAGTACAACATATGTGAATTTGGGATAATATTGAGCTTAAACAACAGAGATACGAGCAAATGAATGTTAGAAACTGACCAGGGACGCTAACCTGGAAGCATTAAACTGCACATTACTTGAATATGAGACCATTCTGAAGCAAATCATTTTCACACAACAATAGATATACAATGAACTCTTGAATGAATCCCATAACGATTGGAACAATAATCTCCCAGCATTTCCACTGATTCCCACTGATCAGTTACTAGCCTTCCCCTTTAAGGTGATTTCCCAGCTTCCTCAAGGAACAATTTCCAAGCCAGCCATACCATGGTTACATTTAATTACCTGAAGAGTATGTTTTAGCTAAAGGATAGTATTTTCATTAAAAAGTTTTGTCCATTTCCCATTGCCATTGCTTCTCCCTTTCAAACTTTTCTTGATCTACAATTGTATTCTTTACTATCATTAATTTAAGGCAGGGAAACTTTCCTTTTAAAAGATATTCACTAAAAACAGAAATTACAATATCAATACACATATTTTTCCACACTGGTGGTGGTATATTATGAATAACTGGGGCATACAATGCACTGCAACTGCATTCAGATACAGAGACTGATCTCTCACTGCGAATGTACAGTTAAAGGTATTATGTTCTGAATATTGTGGCATCTGATAACTTTTCTGGGACAGATTTCAGCTTCACTGATCTCCAACTATGCCCTCTGTTGGACATATGTCACAGGGGATTCCTTCTTGACACCCAAGCACTGATTAAAGTTCACTAGCATGAGAACTACAGCTGTATATCAAGCCAAACATTGAACCCGAAGTTGGAACAGATTCAGATCAAATGTGACCATGCAAAACAAAAAGTCGCACCCCTTGATTTTACGTAAGGACTCAAAACAGGTGAAATGGGTCAACTAAGTCAATCTTGAGTTTTTCATAATTTCTTAAAGAGCTATCTTTCTTCTACATTATTCTTTAGTTTGGGATCATCACCAATGGGAAAGTGTGTTTTCAGCAGTATTTGTACAACCCCTTTTTGGGGGATAGTGGAATGGTCAGGTTTGTATTAGAGGCCCCCTTTCATTTTTTGAAATCCTTTGTACACTCTTCACTTTCAAGTCTGATAACTTTAGACAGGATAATGCTACTGCTTTGAAAGTTGGCAGTAATCATGGATAGAATGTGTTAATAAAACATGCTCAATTTAAGCTTAATCTGATAATACCATCATTGCTGTTGCTCAGGTGGTTGACATCCTGTGTTTTGCCCCTTTCATCACACAGCTTGCGCAGCTTGGTGAAAGATTAAGTGCTTGAATAGACCCTGTACTTTAAAGCCTCTTTTCTCAGTTCATTTTTCCAGAGTGTGTGCTTTCCTTCCAGTATTTAGGTAGGTTAGGGGAGTCCATTTGAATTGAGTTATATTCTAAAGCTTAGAATCTGTTCTTTCAGAATCTGTCTGTAGCTAAAAATCCATGTCTGGAGACTTTTTGTTGGTTTTGTGATGCAGGGTCACAAATGTAATTGAGAAGGATGATGACACAATTAATGCTTGCTCCTGCAACAATTGCTACAGTTTGATTTTCTCCCAGTGGTTAGAGTTAGGGTTGTAAGGTTTTTGGTATAGTTTGATGTGAGGATTTAATAGGTTTAGGGACAGGGTTATTTAATAGTGGTTAAAATTTATGTTTGGCTTAGCATTCATAATACATTTCATCAGAGCAATTGTCATAGGCCTTGAGCAAATGTCATGGAACCAAGAAGAACACACAGACATTCAAAACGTATTCTACAAAATGGCAAAGTGAGAGCAAGATATTCTAAATCTTACTCCCACATGGCTTATAAAAGTGAAACAGTTCCTATTAAACCTAGAAAATATGAGGACTGATAGATCCCAAAGTTGTCCCCAGGATCAGTTGAACTGAACTTGGTGTAGGACTGATTTTAGAGCTTAAAGTGAAACAGCCCCGCTCGACAGCGGGCAGAACCAGGTCATTATCTCACCTCTGGGAATCTTTCCTGTTCCTTCACAGGTTGGACAGGTCATGCCATTGCTCAACTCCTCATAGGTAAAGTTTGAAGTGCTGTTGGTGGAGGTAGAGCCCCGTTTAAAGTCCTTGTCCTCAGATGCAGGGTCCATTGTGGCCTTGGGGCCGGTGGTTATGGGGGTTTACTCCGCCTGACCCAGTCAACTCAAGAGTGTCCAGTCATTTGTCCGTAAATCATCGACTACCGCAACATCTGTATTAATTGATTTCAGCAATGTCAACGGAGTTTGCAAACTAAATTTCTAATTTTCAACAAGATTTTTATAAGTAATTTACATTGATGCGAATTTAATTTCAAACTGGTTCTTTGTTACAAAGCAATCATAGAAACCATGTTCTAGCTGACATTGTTAATAAACCTGCCCTGAACTTGATGACAGTATGGAAAGGGTTGGATGTTCTCAAAGCCCAGACATGGTTCTCAATACTACAATACTTACAACAATCAGGAATTCAATTACCTATTTTTTTATGATCGCATAGGCCTACTAATGTTACATTGATTGGTCATAGGCCCTACACTTTATTTTTCTTAAAATTTAATTACGAAAATCCATCTTTATTTTCCCTTTTCCCCGTTTGTTTACGTTTAGTTTTTTTTTTCTTTAATTAGTCTAAATCATATCTATAAAAATTACCATCAGTACCACAGTCAATATGATTTGACCCTGTAGGTCTATCTGCAGAATTCTGAAATCTTATCACCTTGCCGAGGACCACAGCCACAATATAAACAGACACACTTTGCAATACCCGGGACTACACTAAGTGTGTGGGTTCACCAGCCTACGTAAATGGGGATGGGGTATCTACAATAGACCGTCTAGCCACAGTTTCATAGTAACAAGTTACAGTGATCCCTTCTAATCTCCGGTAGAAATCCTTCTTAACTTGGTGTCGCAGAGAGATCATACGCCGTGCTACTCGCTTTATTACGTTGCATAAACTAACTTTTACCCTTATGAACACTTATCATGTCACGAGCTGGTATCCATCATATTCACACGAGAATCCGTTCACATCTGCGATGTCATCTGATTACAAACAACGTAAAAATTAGACGGGGTATCTAGGCCCTAGGCCCTAAGACAGTGTGCGGCGTCACAGGTTACATTATTGTCATTAGCACAAGATTCAACTTACCCAGTTTAGCAGGTGCAGCACAATTATACCAATACAGCCTGCGCCTGGGGAGCGATTTGTCCGTATCAAAATAGATAAACACTAACGTTAGTCGTTAGCTGGAATGGAAATGAAGACCATTAAATTTACACTTTTACAGCTTCATTGTCTGCCTCGATCACCAAAGTGCGAGAGTCACAAGATCAAAATGACAGGAGTCATGACCATAGCTGGCTGCTGTAGGATACTTCTGTTAGGCATATAGATCTACTTTGAATGGTGGTCAATCCGATACTAAATTTTAAAACCCAAGCAAAGGAGATAACTCAAACTCGAGGTACTGCGCTACTGCGAGACCCATTCTCATTATCAGTTTACACATCTCACATATTATACGATCTTTGCAAATTAATATACTACTACTGTACTTAGATTTCTATTGTTTTCCAGTACAGTCACAGTATCTACGGTGCGCGAGACGTCACGTGACAATTATTACTTGCGGTTTCGAGCTCCCTCTTGGGGTTTTCTGTCACAATATCTTGAGCAGCATACGACCTTGTGATAATTACAGGTAACATAATCAGAAGAGACAGAGGTAGAAGGGTTTCTATTTCAAACTAAACCAAAACATATTCCCGTCAATCACGATCATTAAGCAGGAAGTATTTTCCTGGTATTAAGACAAAACAATTTCCGCCTAACTTGTGTTGGAGTACTCCAACACATTCGAGTGGCATGCAAGATAAAAGTTGGACGTACACTGTATAATAGGCCAGGCCTATTTGATGTGACGAAACCGCAACATAAAATCTGCTATCTTGCGTTTACATGACCCCTCAAAGTTACTGGGGCCACCCCCCTCATTACAAACTGGGCGTCAGCCTGATACCTGAGGGCAGTGTCGTCTCCCAGGGACCCCCCCCCCAAAAAAAACAAACAAACAAACAAACAAACAACAACAACAACAACAAAACAAAACAAAACACTAACAAAAAACACGCCCCCCGGCGGGTGTAATTTACCCCATGGAACCCATATGGACCAAACCTGGTCTAAAAGAATGGCCTATAGGGGTGTACATAATAAAAATATAAAAACTGACAAAATATCTGGTCGGGAAAGGGGTTGCCAGACCGTGGTCGAAGTACATATGAAAATAAAAGAACAACACCAAAACCAAATACAGTGTAGGTCTGTTATAAGATGTACATACCTTTTGAATGTTATACTGTACAGGGATACTATCAGTGGACCTCCAAGCAGGAACACTTAACAGATTTTGAAAGCTATGTGTGTGAAGTTGCATCATGTTTTACTCTATATACAGCCTACTGAGTACTTATATAATGTATTCACCTTATATAGGAAACAAGTAGCTATAAAAAATGCTTAAAGAAAGCCTTTGTTGAGAGTACACTACGGTTTCACACCAACCACACAAATACTTATGGCCAGTTGTACAACACCAAATCAAAGTTTATCTTTTCATCAACATGCCTTTAATAACATGCAAATAACAACTATCAGTCCTTCACTCAGATTCTTTTTAAAACCTCATAATAACCTGTCATGTTTTTAGCTGACAAAAAACACAATTTCCTTATTTTGTATGAGGTAGTGCTAGGATCACAACATTCAGGCTCACATTACCTTTATGTGACTCTAGTAAATTCCAGTTGGAATAAGCTGCATTAGATTTACAAAGGGGGGGGGGGGAGTAGCAAAGGTAGGGGATATGTTTGATAACTCTTTCTAAGTGAGATATTTTGTCAGCTTTTATTTTTCTTTTTTGCACACCCAAAGTGGGGCCTACTTTCCTCAGCCAAATTCGATCCATGGGTGCTGTTGGTTAAATTAAACCCACGACGGGGTGTTATGGGCGGTGGGGGGGGGGGGGTGTGTGTGAGGGGATCTGGCAACCCCTTTCCCGACCAGATATTGTGTCTGTTTTTATGTTTTTATTATGTACACCCATAGCACTTTAATTGGACCAAGTTTGGTGCATGGGCTGCGTGGGGTAAATTACACCCGCCGGGGGGGGGGGGGGGGCAGGGGGGGGGGGGGGCAGGGGGGGGGGGCAGGGGGGGGGGCTGGTCTGGCAACCCGTTTCCCGACCAGATATTTTGTCAGTTTTTATATTTTTATTATGTACAGCCCTAGGCCATTCTTATGGACCAGGTTTGGTCCATGGGCTCCATGGGGTAAACTTACACCCGCCGGGGGGCGGTTTTTTTTTTTTTTTTTTTTTTTTTTTTGGGGGGGGGGTCCCTGGGGGACGACCCCGCCCTCAGGTATCAGGCTGACGCCCAGTTTTGTAATGAGGGGGGTGGCCCCAGTAACTTTGAGGGGTCAGACCTTTTGGGCTTGATGGGGTAAATTGACCAGCAGCCAGCTCCTGGTCTATTATATCTGTACTTTGACAATCATGATACCTTCGACTCGTATCAAAGAGAGATAGGGATGTCCAGAGCAGAAATCGTGTAGCGTTAAAGAGATAGATGATATCAAAGGGTGTGCACTCTACAGTTCTTGTTGAGGTGATCGCGGATTTAGCTTTTAACGTTTTGCGAGATATTCAGAAACCACTCTATGAGATGTCAAAGAGCATGCAATTCTAAGGGGTATCAAAAGTTTATTTGATGAAAATCGGTTTTGAAATGGCTGAGATATCCAAAAACAAGGTGAAACAAAGAGATCCTAATAAAAGGCGTGGCCTGTCGCCTTTTATTATTACCAAGGGTATCACTTTTTTTGGATATCTCAGCCATTTAAAAACCAATTTTCATCAAACAAACGTTGATCCTTCTTAAAATTACACCCTCTTTCATATTTCATAAGAGGTTTCTCATTATCTCACTTAGGAATGTTCAAAGCATGAATCCCCACCTCAACCAGTACTGTACAGTCCCTTTAAGATGCAAATAAATAATGACCTTGACAATGTTGTGTTTATTGAACGCCTTGAACATTTGAAAGCTGATTTAAATAGAATCTTAGAATATGAAACTCATGGCCTTATCATCCGCTCAAGAATGCGTTGGATTGAAGAAGGAGAAAAAAGTTCCAAATATTTATGTAATTTAGAGAAGAGGCATGGGGAGAAAAAAAATCATAGAATAAAAGATTCCGATGATGAAATGATTTCTAACCATAATAAGAAATTCATGATTTTTATCAGAATTTGTATACAAATCTAGAAGGACAAGACAATAACAACACAGATTTTTTTTTTTTTTTTTAGACTCTCTTGAAATGCCCAAATTAGAAGAACATGATAAATTATTTTTGGAACAACCTTTCTCTAAAAAAGAAATATATGAAACACTCACCTCAATGAAACACAATAAAACTCCAGGGTATGATGGTTTACCGATGGAGTTTTATGTAGTTTTCTGGCCCGATATTTCTGACTTGCTATTGGATTCATTTCATTTTTCATTGGACAGTGGGCTTTTGTCTTCATCACAACGAAACGGTATTATTACTCTTCTCCCAAAGAAAGATAAAGACCAGATGCATTTAAAAAACTATAGGCCCATATCACTGTTGACTAGATTATAAAATCTTGGCAAGGCTTTTGGCAAACCGATTGAAAAGCTGCATTGATTAACTTATTCACTCGGACCAATCTCCATGGTTTTTTAAAAGGACGAAAAATTGGAAATAATATTTAGACTGACTTAATAGAATAAATATTATACAGAAAGTCATGACCTCCCTGGTGCCATTCTCCTCTTAGATGTACAAAAAGCATTCGATAGTGTCAATCATGAATATTTATCAAAAGTTTTAAAACGATTTAATTGTGGGGATAAATTTGTTGATTGCATCAAAACCCTTTATTCCAGCCGGAAGAGTTATGTTGTAAATGATGGATTTTTATTTATTTTTTTTACTAAAGCTGTTATGATGGAAAGAGGAATCTTTCAAGGTTGTCCTATCTCTCCATACTTGTTTTTATTAGTTATAGAAACAATGGCTCTTACTTTAAGACAAAATAATGATATCAAGGATATCCCTATGTAGAAGGGAAAGAAGTAAAAATATCACTGTTAGCTGACGATTCCACATGTTTTTTAGATGGCTCACTCAGTTCTTTTGATCATTTTTTGATTTGTTTGATAATTTTGCAGCATGTTCTGGTTGTAAATCAAATATATCTAAGTCGGAAGCAATATGGGTTGGTCACAGTGCTATAAGAGGCTCTCAAATAAATCCATACTCTGAAAATGGTCTGATTTGGAAAACAGATACATTCAAAACCCTTGGAGTTGTTTTTCACTAGATGTCAGCAAAGTTTTTGCTCTTAACTACAAACCTAAATTGAAATCTATAGAAGCAACCCTAAACTGTTGGCGTTCCAGAAATGTATCCTTAATTGGAAAGATTTGTGTGGTTAAAACCTTATTATTACCTCAACTGTTGTATCTTTCTTTGGTATTATGTATAAAGATTTAAAGAGAAATGTCAAAGAGTTAGACAAAATATTTCATAAATTTATTTGGAGTGATGGAAAAGATAGAGTAAAAAGAGAATATTTTTGTAACGATTTTGCTTCGGGTGGGCTGCGAATGATTGATCCATGATATGTTTTTGCCATGTCACAGAAAATAGCTTGGGTCAAACTTCTTTTGGACAAAAATTACAGTAGTTTATAGAAGATAATTGAACTTTCAGTATTAAAAGTTTTAATCAGATGAATGATAATCCTTTTGTGGAAATCTCATGTACCTGAATCTGTTTTGAATGGGTGCTGTTCGTTATTCCGAAGGTTCGCTATTCCGAAGGTCCGTTATTCCGAAGGTTCGTTAATCCGAAACACACAAATTCCCTATACCTAGAGGTTCGTTAATCCGAACATTTGTGGCGTTATTCCGAAGGTTCGTTATTCCGAAGATTTGTTAATCCGAAAATGAAATTCGGAATAACGAACCTTCGGAGGTAACGATTTTTCGGACTGAAGAGCCTTCGGAATAACGAACCTTCGGAATAACGAGCTGTAACCGTTTTGAATATGCTACCATGCTCTCAACTATCTGACTCTATTACAACTTGGTATTTTTTCAGGGAGAAAGCAATAAATAGGGAGTTTGGTGTGAAATTTTCAGATTTAGGATCATGTCAATGTTCTTTTAGATTCACCACTCCCTGCATGGACGCAAACTTTTTGAAGAACTTATTCTTGATTTCGGTATTTCGCCCAAAGGGAGGAGGAAATTTATTTTTTTTAATGAGCAATATTCCTCAACCATGGTTAACTACATCTCAAATTGGGACCACAATGAAATTTTTGACACAATAGTAAATAACTTGTGTTTAGCAAAGTAAGTTCTTAAATATGTTTACTCAATTATGACATGGAACTGTGCTCCAACAAAACAAATTTGTTTTTGGGAAGACCTGTCGTTAAATCCAGACTCAGAAATGTGGGATAACATCCATCTGAGAAATTTTGAAAGTTCTATTGACGCTCGAGTTCATTCCTTTTATTTCAAGCTATATCATAGAGTTATAGGACTAAATGGTTTTTTGCACAAAATCAAAAGGAAGGACTCCCCCAACTGCACATTCTGTCAGAGATTGCCAGAAACTGTTATTCACATATTTATTAAATGTCAACGCGTAAAAAAAGTTTGGGATGAGATGATTATAATGTAATAAATCAAAATACTAAGAAAAATTATAACCCCTCCGTTTTTGAAAATTTTTTCGGGTTTAAAGATGATAAATTTATAACTTATACTCTCCTTATCTTTAAATAATGTATTATATCTATTTGTGTAAATTCAGAGGTAACCAACCCTCATTTCAAGGATTTAAGGTGTACTTAAATACACGTCAAGAACTTGAGTATCGCATTGCTAATAAGAATGGAAAACTTGTACTTCATTTCCGTAAATGGAGATTTGACATAATATTATGATGAACAGCTGAAGTATAGTTATTGCGGTGAGCACTCTGAATTTAGCATATTGAAGCGATATATTGTTAATGACACTGCCATATGCGCCAATCTGTGGTGCCAGTGGCAGCGGAAGTGGGCCCCCTTTGGGCTTTTGGGGGCATCCACTTGGTTCCACATATAAAATGGTTTACCCATTTGTTATGTATACATGTCTCTATAATATGCTGTTTATGATCTCACGTGGAATCTGGTGGGTTCTCCTGAGGGCGTCCTAGGGGCGACTTGATGCTCTCTGTTATTTCTTAAGGCTGTTTTTCAAATAATGTACCATTGTATATGTACAACATTCTTATCGATTTTATTCTATGCTGCTTTGCTTTGATTTTCTATAATCTGCTGACTTAATTTTTTGTTATTATTTATCATTATTAGTATTTTTATTATCTCGAATTTTGATGTGATGTATTCGTAATCCTGTTAATTTGATCAATAAAAACTCAATAAAAAAAAAAGAAATCGTGTAGCGGAGCGAGAAGAGGTAGAGATAGGATGAAGGGTGGACTCGCGGGGGGACGAGACTAAGGAGGGAGGGGCAGGGGTGCATCTCAGAGGTGCACCTTGAAGGAAACCAAAGCCTAAATATTAATGTGGATTGAGTGAAAGAGGTAGTAGCAATATTAATAAAAACACATCATTAAAGTTTGAGGAAAATGGCACAATCTATTTAAATGTTCTCTCTAAAAAAAAAATCTAGTGAAAATTTTCACTCTTGAAGGAGTGAATACAAAAAAGAGTGAATTTAAAGTGAAATTGGAGTGAATTTTGAGTGAAAAATTAATGCTCATTTTCACTCGTTTTAGAGTGACGTCAGAGATCACTCAAAAATCTTCGAGTGATTCCTGAGGTCACTCCAAAATGAGTGAAAATGAACATTTTCACTCAAAATTCACTCCAATTTCACTCTAAATTCACTCTTTTTTGTATTCACTCCTTCAAGAGTGAAAATTTTCACTCTGGATATGGAGACTGCTACTCTCAACAAATTAACGTCATCTTCGACAACTATGTGGACATAATGAAGCGAAAATTCAACACAATTTCACTTTAATAGCATGATGAAAGAGCACTATACTTCTTCTTTTAGAGGAAATAATTTTACCCTTTCCCTTTTGTTATGCAATCAGTCAGTAATAATTAAGTCGATGGAAGGTGTACGTTTCATGACACTTTGTGGAATTTTCATTATGTTTATATTATATATATAATGTAGTCCAAAATTATGTTTCTTATCATTTCAGTAGACAGTAGCATGGTTGCACACAATGTACACCACGTTCAAGTTCACTGTAAGAATCGTGACCAATGACACTGAACTTTAAAGTGTCATCGTCAAGTTTCACAGCATGTTTCACTGAATACATGTATTTTTATTTTTAAAATAACGATTGCAACTGCACCTGTAAATAGAGATGCTGATGGCATCTGCACACATCACGACTCTTTCTTGTAAACAAGATTTTCTTAGACTTCATTTTCTTTGTTATAATTTGGCTGTAACAATTTATTTCCCACTAAAAGTTATTTTTGATAACTGGGCTGCAGTAAGTTCTTAACAAGAAAGGCACACATTAATAGATATTGATCTTATGGGCTTGTGCCGAAAGGGTGGGTTGGGTGGTGGCGCGTCGCGTTAATGATGGGAACACCACCCTTCGTCCAAAGCCCCCCCCCCCCCCCCCGGTTTTGCCGAAAGGGTGCGTTGGGAGCGTTGGGTCGCGTCGCGTTGACTGGAACCCCACCCTTCGTCCAAAGGCCCCCCCCCCCCCCCCGGTTTTGCCGAAAGGGTGCGTTGGTACTTTTTCTCATGTAATATCAAAAGACGAGTTTTGAATTTATATTTAACCTTCAAATAACCATTTCAAAGAGGCTATCGTCCGGATCGGTTTACACTATTGGTCTACAGCCAGTTGGTCTAATAGACTGTTTAATATCAGTTGGTCTAATAACCAGTTGGTCTAGTCATCATTTCGTCCAATTACTGTTTGGTCTAATTGTTATCTGGTTTAATTACTATTTGGTCTACAGTCAATTCGTCTAATAATAGCCATTTGGTCTATTTTTGGTCTAACACCAATTTATATCATCAAATAGGTACCGATTTGGTCTATTATGAGTTGGTCTAATTCCATTTCGTCTAATCATCAAATAGTCTAAGATAAAACCAAATTTGTCCAATATAAATTTGGTGTACACAACATTAATTTTGGTCCATTGCCCAGTTGGTCTTGCCTCTGTCTATCATCCTTTAGTCTACACCCATTTAGTCTAATAACCATTGATCTTATTGTCATTTGGTCTAATAGCCAGCCTCCTGGTCTAATCAGGTACCATTTGGTCCAATCATCGTTTCGTCTATATGACCAACTGGGCTATTTTTTTTTTTTTTTGGGGGGGGGGGGAGGGGCCTTTTTATTGATGTGTACACCAAATTTATATTGGACAGATTTGATTTTATTTTAGACCATTTGATGATTAGACGAAATTAGACCAACTCATAATAGACCAAAAATAGACCAAATGGCTATTATTAGACGAATTGACTGTAGACCAAATTGTAATTAAACCAAATGACAATTAGACGAAACTGTAATTGGACGAAATGATGACTAGACCAACTGGTTATTAGACCAACTGATATTAAACAGTCTATTAGACCAACTGGCTGTAGACCAAGTGGTAATAAAGTGTAAACCGATCCGGACGATAGTGAAATGGTTGTTTGAAGGTTGAATATAAATTCAAAACTCGTCTTTTAATATTACATGAGAAAAAGTACCAACGCACCCTTTCGGCAAAACCGGGGGGGGGGGGGGGGGGCTTTGGACGAAGGGTGGGGTTCCAGTCAACGCGACGCGACCCAACGCTCCCAACGCACCCTTTCGGCAAAAACGGGGGGGGGGGGAGCTTTGGACGAAGGGTGGTGTTCCCATTAACGCGACGCGCCACCACCCAACCCACCCTTTCGGCACAAGCCGATCTTATGAAAGGATTCTAGGTGAAGATAAAGAGTAATACTACTGTTCAGTGGCGGATCCAGGGGGCGCAACCGGCGCACCCCCCCCCCCCCGCTTTATTTTTCGTTTAAAAAAAAAAGAAATAACAAGAAAAAATGAACTGAAACCCGGAAGTGGCACCAGAATTGGATCCGCCCCTGCAGTGTATGTTATAGCAAGAGAAACTTGCGAGATGATGACATGATAATTTCTTGCGATAAGAGTAGGAAAGGTGGTTGCTCCTAACATTATTACCGTTTTCGGCGCGTGAGATTTTGACAGTTATTTAGTTCCATCTATATTGAGTCCGATTTTCCTGAAGTCTTTGTGATTCTTCGTGTATTTATTGCAGCTACCTTGAATTACATGATATGCAGGGTTCGACATAAGCCTTGGCCCAAGGCCGGGGCCACTACGGGCCACATAAAATCGAAAAAGGTTGTCTGTTGGGGGCCAGATCTGACAGCTAAGATTCAAAATAAAATTTATATTCTTATGTTGTTTCAGGCCTCTACATTCCTTTTTTGGAAAAAAAAAAAATTTAGTGCACCAAACGGGTCATCACCATATGAAAAATTAGTGTCAAGCCCTGCAATATGGAATCACAGTTTAAGATTTTTGAAAATGAATTACATGATGTTAAATGTTGTCAATGGGGGGGGGGGGGGGAAGAGGAAGGTTAACATTGACATTTGAAGCCTTTGACTCAGGCGAGCAAAAAGCAAAACAAAACAAAAACAAACAACACTTTCCGGGTTATTGACGAATAGTCAGCGGTTATATAAAGAAACGTGTACGTGCTTAATTGGCGGGTTGAGGATCTCCTATGTGTCTTGTACAATCTGGTGAATACAAGCTGCGTTACGTAATCATTTAATACTGGTTGTCTGCTATACTCTGAATCCAAACCTAAATGATAGATTGGGAGGGGGGATACAAAAAAAGTGATATGAATAATGATTACGATGCGCGGCCAAATTCCGTGAATAATATGCAGAACCATTTATGATTATACCCTGTAATATATACATAATAAAGAAAGTCAGTCTGCCTGAAGATCGGTAGAGCGTGAAACCACCGGTAGCGGACAAGACGCCAAAGCACAGGTAAGCCTACAGTTTGGTATAAGTATAGGCTTTGTCAGTGTTTGTGTATGTTATACATACATGTTAAATAAGACAACTTCCACTTGTATTCTACACTCCAACCTATCATCATAAGAATTGCAAACATCAGCTTAAGCCAACTTAGCTTTCAAAGCAATAAAATATTTATTGTCTATTTCATTTTCATTCCAAATATATACGCATAATACTACACATTATTAGTCCATACGGATTAGGGTACACCACACCAAAAGCACGACATTAGATAAGTAACTTTTTTCTGCGACAATATCGCTTACATCATAATGAACCATTCTCTCTAATAGCTAAATTTGCTATGGATCTTCTACAGACGCAATACGCTCTTGTCACGGGCTCACGTATACACAGTCAAGTTTAGTCTGATTTAACAAAAAAAAAAAAAAAAAAAGAGTTGCTCTTTACGAAAGGTTCTTGCACATCAACAAAAAGCCGAAGTATCTCTGTGATTCATGGATTCTGGTGAAATTTGGTCTGTCCGCCTACTCCATCATAATTTAGCGTGCGCCTGTAATGACTTTGTGGATCCCCGGTGGACCGCACTTGCTAGTCTATTAGTCAGGACGATGCACTGATTTAATCGTACTGCTCTCCTCTTAATCAATATTACGAGAAAGCACTAAATACATTTTAGCTTCGGTCGCTGTTAGCGAACAGCGTAAAAGATAAGACATTTCAACAATATCCCACATAGTAACGCTTATACACGTAGTATATAGCGCATACACATAACAGTGTATCACAGTGTACCTATATAATGCGCTCAATGATAAGCATAATGAATTGATTGCACAATATGGACAACAATAAAGATGGTGTTAGAGTTAAAGCACACACATAAATACAAAAGGGAGCTTTAGATTTTCGCGACGGGGACGTTCAGAGGAAAAAAAAATTATTTGCGCATGCGCAAAACCGCGCATCAAGTCAATTTATTCATAGCTCGCGTCGCCTTAGTTTTCACTACGCGTTCTGGGCTACGTCCGCTCATTATTTACGACGCAGAGAGCTGCTTAATGCAACGATCGTGTGGGTGCGCCATTTTATTTTTTTATAGGTTGCGTCCTGGCGTATTATCTATAAGGCTACTTTTCAGCACGACGCATGGAGGAAGGAGAACGCCCAACGCACTCGTCGTCTCAAACGTCCGCGCCGCAAATCTAAAGCTCCCTAATAACATAAAAAACCAACCTCATAGAAACGGAACGGATATCAAGCAGGAAAACTAGATAATCTCTGAGACTCTAGTTAACAACACATTTTTAGGGGAATACTGATAGCGATTTGAGAACTTGCCTTGGTGGATTGGACGAAAATCTATACAGTGACCTCTTAATGAAAAAAACTATTAAGAACACAAGTCTAAAACATTTAATTATAGCTAACGAGCTCATACAGTCTAAATGCAGAGTAAACGATGCAAAGGCGGAAGCATGTTGACCGGTATACAAGCGCACCAACAAGCCTTGTCAATACGTAACAGTTTACATCTTTTGCGGCAGACAAGGTTGATAGTTTGGTTCTCCGTATAATACAACATCGAATACAACTGACATCCCATGTCAAAGTAAAGATAAGGTACAGGGAGAAGGAGATCGAGTTACACATTTTCTTACAGAATATAAAGATATTATATCATCAGCTTAAATGAAATGAAGAATTATGTACACTTCACAGATAGCATTCACACGCCATCACGTTAATATATCCACTTTCAAGGTACATTATCTCAAAAAGACGATTTTTATGGCGCAGCATCCAGTTAACGAACATTAAAAAAGGCTAAAAGGGGGCAATAAAGAATGCTACCTATCACTGGAGAACAGCTAGTGAATGCACCATGACTTTTTATCCCATTTATAAACGATTTGAAGGACTTGCATCACACAAATTTAACTGGAAGTAACATAATCGCGGTTAAAAAAAAAAAAAAAAACTATATCAACCACTTTCTCTTTATCCTCAACATGGAAACATTCAGCTATGTTGTGCTTTTTCCTCATCTGTCTATCTATCACAAATAATTCCCGACTGACAAAGCTCCCACGATGATGATGTTTATAGATCCTGTGAAGAACTATACATGAGCGAGAGACTTCGAGGCCGAAATAGGCCCAACTTTTACAGCCCCGCCATAATGCATCATGAGCGAGAACTAAAACACTTAGTTAGAACCTCAGAAGGCAACACGTGCAATAATTGTCTTCGTTGTTTTAAAGGACAAAATAAATTTACTTAGTTTGAGCAAAGAAGGGTCCAACACTATTGAGTTCGACCAATGGCTTGAAGCAATCATTTCGTTCAAGGACTACTCGTTTGGATTTTGAGGACTATCTGTAGACGTGATATACGTGAAGAACCACGAGTATCAACAGCGTCGATTTAATCTAAATTTTGACAAACGTCACAAAGATTTAACCCTTTCTGTATACCAGGAACTTCGGACAGTGTATGTACAATGTGCTTGTCTAGGCCACTCAAAACACACATTAATGGTTAATACGCAATTAACAACACACCCCTTCTTATATAAAGGAAATCTCATTCATAAACAGTTTGATCAAACGTCGATGCTTTTTTTTTTTTACATGGAATGGCGTTGGAAAGTGCAATTTCACAGCTTCGAGAGAGAGTTATCAACATAAAAGAGGAAAGATAACCCCAATACGAGGTCTACTTGCTATATTTGTTGCATAATAATGTCATGTACCATCAGAGAACAGTGCATTTTTCGTTCTTTGACATAAAAATTGTCCAATTTCTTGGGCTCAGCTTGATGGCTGTGCCGCTCACCGAAGCAGCAGTTGGGTGGTTGCATTCTCACTGGATTTTAATACTTTTTTTTCCATATGTAAATGGCTGGAACACCAGCTCTTCATCACATACATCAGCAACAGCTCCCCTTGTAAGAAATCCTCTTGATTTATGTTTATTTCGCTTGTTTTATTATACGCTTTAGCTGGAACTTCAATACCTGGTGACATACAATATGGATCAGGGCATTTATCAGGAGATTACTGGACCATGAACATCTGCATCACTACTACTGAACAAAGAACTTTGGGTATTACAAACAGGTGTTTGTCGCAAGAAAAGGAAGAAATCTCCAGTTTTTAACTCCGCTTCAACGTTAAATCCTAGTATAAATCATAAAGTTAAGGCCTTTTGTATTATCCTCGAGGACACTTCGAATGAACTCCCGTTGCTTACTTTAATCTACATATCCTCTACTTTAATATATAGTATATCGGAGTACGATCAGTATCATTGGTGCGAACGTACGTTCGAAGGCGCTTGATTCAGAATGGCCAATCATATACGGAGTTGTTTTGTACATAACATAATATTTAATGAGTCGACTCCACAGTGAGTAGTTGTATGCTGCCTACAAATGATAAATAATAAAATAATAAGTTCGCATCTCTTTGTTGTTGTTTTTTCTTTCTATCCTGTTTTTCATCATCATTTTCTTCTTCTCCAGTTCCTTCCTCTTTTTCTCCTGCTTCTTGTCCTCTTACTGAGGATTACTTCGCCTATTTTCCCCCTTTTCAGCTGCTTTTAGTTGCCATTGACCTCTTGGGCTTCGGGAACAGCTTCCGTTGCCTGGAAACCTCGCATCCCTCCGGAGGACAGTGGTACCGTCTCCTCACACGGAACTTCCTCGCGCTGGTAATTGGGATTGGTCACAAGGTAGCCAACAATAAGCCCAAATGCAAGGATGAAGAAGCCCAGGAAGTTGCCAACATACGCGCCGGAAGGCAGGGTGGAGTAGGCTGGATCCGAGCCACTAGGAGTGTAGGAGGTAATGGATAGAAGAACACATTCTGCTTTAAGCTCTGATCGGGGGGGGGGGGGGTGACCCTGTTCTGATAACAGAAACACACACATACACACACACCATAACAATCACATACAAACACACACACACAAACACTAACGCACACACACAAATGCACACTCACAGAGCATCCAATGCAAAATCAGTAACACACAGAAAAAATAGCAAAACAAAAAGAAAACAAAAGGAAAAAATACAGCAACTTGAAGTAATCAAAATGATGACAACTGGCACATTGGACAGACCAAAAAAAATCAATCAGTTTTCAGCTTCTCTGATATTGTCGCTGTGATAGCTCTGACAACTGAAAGAAATGTGGCTTTTTAGTATAGGTCTTCACTTCCACACAGCCTTGAAATAAGTTTATTAAAGGTGGAAATCAGCTCACGAATGTGTGACAGTGAAACAGCTTGGACATCACAGCTACAACAGGTCAACAATGATTGGCATCGTGAAATTTGTTTACAAGGCTCAGTGTTTCGTTTCACCATGGGTTCAACAACTTGAGGATAAAATAAGTTTTACATTTTGAAGAGAAACCTCAAGATGTTAATTTAACACCACAAATAAGCATCGGAAAATACACCAGCTCGGTGTTTCATATTTAACACCCGACTTTTTGCAGTGTATAAAACAAAATAGAATACTTACTACACGAAGAACAACTTCTCGTTGATACCAATGAAGGCGGCAGCGATGACACAAGCGAAAACTGCTACACCCATATATCGGTGGAGGGGCAGATAGGCGGCTCGGTACTCTTCCCTCAGTTTCGGGAAAAAGAAGGAAACAAACCCAGCAAGCCACTGAGGGAAGAATGAGATATTATGTTAGATACATAGATATTATATAGATAGATAGATAGATAGATAGATAGATAGATAGATAGATGGGATAGATAGACAGATTGATTGACAAATAAATAGACAGATGGGCAGATAGATAGATGGATAAATAGGTAGGTAGGAAGAAAGAAAGATAAATAAATGGATAGATAGATGGACGGATAGATAGAAAGAATGATTGACAAATAAATAGACAGATGGGCAGATAGATAGATGGATAGATAGATAGGTAGGTAGAAAGATAGATGAATAAATGGATAGATGGACAGATAGATAAATAGATTTATCTATCTATCTATCTATCTATCTATCTATCTATCTATCTATCTATCTCTGTTTCACGCACTGCAATACATTAGGGCAACGTTGACTTCTTGAAAAAGAAGGAAGGATAGTAGTAGCTAAATTTTCGGCCAAAACCATGATATTCAGGAGTTATAGTAAAACGCAAATCGATAATTGACGACTGATGACATTATCACCTCATCTGAGTAGTTACAGCTCGTTAACTCTGAAGATTTGTTTATCCGAAAATGAAATAAGATTTGTTATATTCCAAAGGTTCGTTAATCCGAAAATGAAACAGGGTTTGAAATTCAGAAGGTTCGTTGAACTCACCTTTTCATTTTCGGATGGAAGAACTGCAGTTCATTTTCGGATCAACGAACCTTCGGAATAACGAACTTTATTAGGTGATCCGAGCATCCTCTCGGATCACCTTCTGTATCTGTACGGATTCTTTGTTGGTTCTTCTTCTTCTTTATTTCTGGACAAAAGTTGTGTATCTACGTACTCAGAAAGTACTCAGAGTATCAACTTCAAACTCATACCATATATGTATCATGTCCCAAAGACGACAAATTTTATAAAATCATAGTGATCAGTCGACCGTGACGTCACTATGACGTCATTATATGAAAACACATTTTCACTCCTATCTCATTAATGGAATGGAATTTTTCAATGAAATTTACGTCACATATAGTTCAAGTCAAGCGCATTCTACTCATATAATCAAAATTCATATTTTCTCTTAAAACGTGCGCGTACGCGCGCGTTGAAATATTTGTATGCTCAAATCGAGCTCAAATTTTTTTTGCACACGTTTCAGACCAATCAGAGCATTTTTTGAAAAATTTAAAAAATTGGACGGACGCGTACGCGCGCGCACATATACGCACGCACAGCTCTTATGCAATAGAAATTTCCCATTTTTTCACATTTATCGGATGCCTATAATGTCAAGGAATATTTCTACCAAGTTTCAAGTCAATCCGACTCAATATGACGTCACACGGGCCCGTCAAAGTTGAAATTCCGCGCGCGCGTCAATGGTGATATACAGTGCAACAATGCAAAAAAACCGCCAATTTTGAATCCGATTTTACTCGTCAGGATGGACGGTGACCCCCCATTTTTTTTACACATTCTGAAAGCTGATGAGTTGTACATGTCATTTCATGGGTTGGCGATGCTGGAAAAATGATGAAAAGATATCAAATTTCTTAATAAAACAAAAAAAGTAAATTTTCAAAATGACGTCATCGAATTTTAAGTTCACTCAAGCATATCTCACTTATTCTTTTGTTGATTTTCATCCAAATTTCAATATGTTGTAGCTTATTAAATGGTCTTTCAGTCATATAATAACAACATTTTGATTGGATGACGGCATCACCTCGTAAAAAGGGATTGAAAGTAACATTGTCAAATTTGACCAGTTTACGTGTTATCTCTATGGGAGTGCAGTTTTTCTGGAAATGAAAACTGACATGACTATCTTTATCGAGCACTAGCTCCCTTATGCTTCGGTGAATTTCTCCCATATTTTAGTATGTTGTAGCTGAGACTTTGGGCTATCGTAAGTGTGCCCTTCGTTTTTTCTAACGGAGTCGACATCACGTCAAAAAACTTGGTTGAAATTAAAGCTTATCTTCGATGTATTGAAATATTTCTTCCTTTCTGCAACTTTCTTTGCAATAACTCAAGAAAAACATACCCTATCACCACCATATTTTGCACATGTTTAGTTCATGTCACGTACATTATTTCACAAAATGACAACTACTTGATCAGACACCATCTTGGGTATGTATATTAGGGTCAAAGGTCATAGATGTTTTATCCTGTATCTTGGTGAATACATGTCCTATCTTTCCCATATTTTGCACACGTAAAGACCATGTTACAAGGATCATTTCACAAAATAACCATTTTTGGCTTAGAGGTCATCTTGTCTGTGCAAAGTGGGGTCAAAGGTCATATGTACTTCTTCCTGTATCTTCGTTATGACGTGTTATCTTTATGGGAGGTAAATTTTTCTAGATGTGAAAATTGACCTGATTGTCTTTATCGACGACTAGCTCACTTACCCTTTGGTGAATTTCTCTCAGATTTTAGTATGTTGTAGCCAATTTAATACTCTTTAAGTTTTGTTCGATCAAAGTTTTAATCGGATGATGTCTTCACCTCGTGAAAATGGATATAATGTAACCTTGTCAAATTTAACCAGTTTACGTGTTATCTCTATGGGAGGGAATTTTTCTGGAAATGAAAATTGACATGACGGTCTTTATCGAGCACTAGCTCACTTACTCTTCGGTGAATTTCTCCCAGATTTTAGTATGTTGTAGCTGAGACTTTGAGCTGTCGTCGAGGTTCTCTCTATTTTTTCATACGACGCCGAGATTACGTCAAAAAACTTGGTTGAAATCAAACTTATCTTCGATGTATTGAGATATTTCTTTCTTTCTGCAACTTTCTCTGCAATAACTCAAGAAAAACACCCCCTATCATCCCCATATTTTGCACATGTTTAGTTCATGTCACGTACATTATTTCATAAAATAACAACTACTTGATCAGACGTCATCTTGGGTATGTAAATTAGGGTCAAAGGTCATAAATGTATCATCTTGTATCTTGGTGAATACATGTCTTATCTTTTCCATATTTTGCACACGTAAAGACCATGTTACAAGGATCATTTCACAAAATAACCACTTTTTGCTCAGATGCCATCTTGGCTGTGCAAAGTGGGGTCAAAGGTCATATGTACTTCATTTTGTATCTTCGTTATAGTGTATACGGAATTTGGTACCAAAGATGGCAGACCTGACTCCCTTTTCTAAATGAGAATCCAAACATCACACGGCCAATGTTCCTAAACACAGATGAAACCTGTATGGTCATGCCTATATTGGGATCAGAACTCAAATCATTGATTTTCGAAAAGATCGGATCACCTAATTTGTCAGTGTTGACAAATTCCAAGTCTAGTTACATTTTCCGATTAGCCAACCTTCGGAATGACGAACCTTCAAAATAACGTCATTCACAAAATTCAATGTTCGGATAAATGAATCCTATTTTCAGATTAACGAACACAGGAATAGGGAATTTGTCTGTTTTGGAATGCAAAAGTTATTTCATTTTCGGATTTTAAAAAGAACCTTCGAAATAACGAACATCCCCCATCTAACTTGTGTGTGTTGCTCTGCTCAGTATAACTTTCTGGTGTATACCTGTCATGGTATATGGTGTTATTTCAAATTTCCATATTACGTCCATGAATTCGGATGAAACTTCTATACCTCTCTGTTGTCAAGTTTCACTCCAACCATTTTTTCTTCGAGTCAATGTGATTACGAAGTGAAATTGTACTTCGATTATCACCACAACACACTGCAATAAAAGTAGCTTATACAATATCGAAAAGCTCTTTAACACGTTCCAGGTCATATGCTTGCACGTGGATAATGTAGTGTCCAATAAATTATCTACATGCAACACGAGCCAAAACTAAAAGCTGCATGCCTGCGTATTGTTTGAATTAAGCGTTATCATTTAGATATAATTTTACATAACACAGCTCAGTTCATATAATCATATCACTTGCATGCTCGTCATTATTCTGTCAAAATTATATGCAGCAATACCCGCATCTGTAATTTGCTGCTCATTGTCTGATAAAAAGCAGACAACTTTCTTCGACCTTTTTCCTGTCTCCACGTAGGCTGTTTTCGTGCTTGGGACATAAATATAACATTTCTTTTCCTTATAAAATGCACTTCCTATTCTACGCTGTTGGGCAATTCTTTTTTGTCCAATATATTATAGGACCTCCTCTCGTCGAATCTGTTGAATCGAGGGTCTAAAACCAAAGTAAACTGAACAATAGCCTTGCAAGATAGATGAAATGATCAGATGTCACAGATATATTGGCCAATCATTATGGTCACGCTATGAAAGTGTTTGATACACACTAGAAGATTGTTAGATAAATAAATTCATTGGGTATTAAATTTCAACGCAGGAGACTTGACGATATTCTCAGATATCTCGCCAATTCATTCCGAGGTTTACAACGCGGCCCCTCCTCTTCTACATTGCAATTTGGATAAGCCTGAAAAAAAAAATAGTGGAACATTTTTCCACTAATAAATTATATTCATTCCTGGTAAGTGGTCAGTTTCCATCTGTTTGCGCTTGTTACATATTCAAAAAGCTGCATTCGGTGATCCCTCGCATTTATCCCCAAGTTGAATTATCCTTCGGGTTTATGCCAGGTTTAAGTGTGTGCGTGTGTGTCACACACAAACACATTGTCATAGCTTCTGGCCATCCAGCATTGAGAATTTAGGGTTTCTGGGACGAACACTGAACTCGGGTTTTCTATAGCTCAGAGCACTGGGCTAACAATCCGGAGGTCTCGGGTTCGAATCTCGATGGAATCCCATTTTCTTTGCTCATTTTTCCACTAATAAATTATATTCATTTCTGGTCAGTTTCCATCTGTTTGCGTTTGATAAAACAAAATAATAATACTCCGGACAGGATGTGGAGTTGTTATCTACCTGACAGGCGAAGAGAATAAAGGCGGTAAGGCCGACCCAGCTGTGCAGGGAGTAGAGATTAGGAATGCTGTTCTTATTATGGAAGGCGAAGACCGCTTTGAGGGCGATACAGGCACAGACCAGAGCCAGGGCTTGCATCAGCAGGTGGATAACTTTCACCGCCGTCTTGTTCTCCCGCCGGAGAATGCGGAACATCAGGATGGCTGGAAGAAGAGAAATACATCCCACGTATCACTGATAAAGACTGCATGAAATGATTAGTGTTAACTTCATGTACTCGGGTCTCAAAAAATGGAATGTGAAGCAAAGCTTTTACCGCTCGTTCTCAAATTATATAGCATTATCTTTTAGCACTTAAGATGAAAGAAGCCACATGAATAGTGATACCCAAGAAATTATACTCTCTAAGAAACTTATCAAAATGAAATGATAGTCTCGTTGAAGTTCTTTCCGTTTGTAGAATCACATTATTATTTTGATCAGCACGTGAATACCTCCCATTTACCCTTACTTGCATTCATTTTGTTGGTATATTTAACGCACTTATTGCAAAATGAGAAATTCATCTCCACAGCAGACGTAGCGGAAACATTTTACGGATCCCTTGAGAGAATCGTATGCAGTTAAGATCGGGCAGCTCGGGCAGAAGAGAGCGGGTCTACCCCATTCCAATCTCCAACATATTCACGCACATACGCATATCTACCCTTTCAAGGGAAAAGTCGTGACCTTGACCTTTGACCTGTTACTGCTGTCATGTTCATGGACGACATTGCAAATTTTCTTCTACGTTGTCCAGCAAACTTACAGAACTAACAATAATAATGCCAACTCAACTAATGGCTTGAAAGAACAAGTTGTGTTGTTACTGCTGCTGCTATTGCAAAGTACACCGACCTTTGACCTTGATCTTTGAACTTCATTTTTTGAACTTCTGTCATCATCATTATCAAGCTAATCATTTGTATTTCAACAGTTTCTCGCAGCTTAAATCACTACTAGACATTAATAACAGAGGTGATGGCTATAGAAAAGACGTTTTAACTCAAAGGAACGACAACCTTTGAACTTGATGTATGACCCGCACTATCATCATTGCATGTAAGTAGTTGTTTATTCACTTCCCTTCCTGCCAAAATTATACCGCTAAATATGCCAATTCAAGCAGAAGTCCAGCGTAATGATGTACCCACACATTAGTAGGTAATCTAGGTATACAGCTTTGTCCACTCATACAAACACATGCCAGGTTTCATTTGGATATACCTTACACTGTTCACAAAATCGATAAAGAACGAACGTACGGACGGACGGAGGGACATCCCGAAGACTAGATAATGCCTCCAAGGATACTTCGTGGCGAAGGTATCAGAATGATAATAAAAATGATAACTTATAAAAATCAAGATTGTTAAAAAACAACAACAACAACAACAACCAACAATCGCAATGCAAAATTTTCGAAGGATTTCTCCGCCCGGTACACTTCGTCTGTTGTTGCCCCTGGATCCCATGCCTTTTCCCGCCTGTTTAAAACTGTTCGGCTGCCATGCATGATATACTTTACGACATTGTATCAACAAGAGGAGACACACAAACAATATACAACTTCGAACTCATATACTTCATAGCTTTGACCATTAACCATGCGTAACAATGGGCACATTTACAAAACACTACTTTATGACTTTATGTATGACTTTAAGTACTTTATGACTTGCTGGAAATTGTCAACGATGCCATTTTCATTATCAATTTTCCTTCTTAATTTGTCCAGAAAGTGCCGAGAAACTTACAAAAAATAAAACAATGAAACGTTATCTTGATCCATCGCAGTTCAATTCGAGAAGTGCTATCAATCTCCTCTCTTCCAGGGCATGCACTTACATTTGGATCATTCCTTAAAGGGATGGTACAGTATATTGATGGAGAAGAGAATTGTGCTTTAAACTTCTTGTGAGATACCAAGAAAACACTTATAATATAGTACAGAGCATACCATTTTAAGAGGAATTCAAAGTTTATTTCATGAAAATCGGGTTTGGAATGACTGAAGCATCCAAAAACAAAGTAAAACAAAGTGATCGTAATAAAGTGTGGGTCCCACACTTTTTTAGAATCGCTCTTCTTTTGGATATCTCAGCCATTTCAAAACCAATTTTCATCAAATAAACGTTGAATTCCTCATAGAATTACATGATCTCTCATAAGAGGTTTCTTATTATCTCACAAAAAAAAAATGTTAGAAACCTGAAATTAGGTCTCAACCAAAACAATACGATCCCTTTAAAACCTTCCATGATGATGCGTTTACACCCTGTTCCAGGCAGTCACGGCAGCCATGTTTCAGGCCATCGTGGACAAAACGGGATGGATGTGAAACAACGCGGTGATACGGGATAGGTAAACGTGACAGGCCTTGATTGCCGAGGATGCCGTGTCAGATTTTCAAACTGTAAAAAAAAAAAAAAATACCACGGCAGTCCCGGTGCTAATGAGGAAAAACGTATGCCGTGATAAAAGCGGGTGAACTCAACAAAACACGACGGCAAGTTAAAAGCCGTCAAAAAACCTGGAGCCCTTCAGTAACGGGACGCGAAGAAAAATATGGATAGTCTAGCCTGACCAGAGGCCGTGCATGAGAACAGCGTCTGATAGCTGTTCACCGGGGCGAGGACTGGACCGAACATGATTAGAATGCGAAGGGAGGAGGGGGGGGGGGGGGGGGGAGAGAATGTCTCATCTACCCACGGCACACGACTTTAGTTTTCGGGCAAATGGGGCTGCCGTGGCCGCCGGGAACATGATGTAAATGCAGCAATGTACGTCATGTTCCTGCACTACGAAGAACTCGACTCACCGTCTCCGTAGAGGAAAATGAGGCCCAGAGTCATCAGCAATGGGTGAAGGTTGAATTCTTGCGAGGACCCATCCCAGGCAAACCCTCCAAGGGTGTGGCCCGTCCAGTACCCAGCAAGGATCAGGATGAGAATAGCCAAGACCTGCGAGGCGCCGAGGAGCAGGTAGAAGACGAACATGGTGAGGGAACTGGACGGTGGGCGGGGTCAAGCTTGCAGGTGGTCAACGAAAGACAGGACTGGTGAAGGCTACGAGACGAGCGATGACGTGGATCGTAACCAGTGTGAACGATGCTGGACTCTTCACTTTACTGGAGAAGTATCTGTGTTCGGAGGTGAATACAGAAATGACACTGAGACAAAAAGAAAGACCGAAGGACAACCATTCGTTCCCCGGAGCTATCACTGTCCACCGCGGCCTCGCTTTAATTTAAAGATCAACCAGCAAATTTGCGCATCTTGCACTGTTCAAGACGTCTGGAGGTCAGCAAGCGTTGTAATTAAGATCAAAAGCAGCTAGATAATGACAGAAAGATGGGTGGTAGCATGGGTTTGCATCGACCCAATTCATCACATTTATATTGTTTCTTGTTGTTCTTGATCTCGTGGGTTTTTTTTGTGTGTGAGTGTGTTTGTTTGTTTGTTTGTTTGTTTTTTTGGGGGAGGGGTTGGTGGTGGAGGTTTGGAAGCAAAAAAGGACTTCCTGATTTCGTACATGGGTTATTTCCTCTTTTACGTATTTCACTGAGGTTATCATGAGATCTAGTCATGTTATAACACCGGATGATATGATAGAAACTAGCAGGTGGGAAACCTGTCATCCTTCTGTCACACCTGCTTCTATCCCCGATACCATTACCTCTCTTTCACTCTCTATTTCCTTTCATCCCTTCTCGGTTTTCCGTGCCTCCCCAAATCAATCTTGTTTTTTTTTTCTTGGTACATGAAAATATTGCACGAGAAAAGCATTGTTCAGTATGTGTCACATTGTGTAATATCTGTATGATGGTATAAATATGGATAAAATGACATGTATTGGTAAATCCGCATGGGCATGATGCATTCTTGACCGAAAGATCATTTTATTTTGTCTGTATCTGGTTGTCGGGGATATTTTCTGCGGAGGCTACGTCTGGCTTCACGGAATCCCCTCCCATAGAGGAGAGGCGTAAAAAACAAAAAACAAAACAAAACAACTCCGGACAGACGGGTGTTTCCGTCTGGATGTATCAAGAAAAGCTGGTGTTGTACGGGCACAGATTCTCGCAACATTACAGGGACTGTACAGTATACTGGTTGATGTGAGGATTCGGTTTATAACATTTTTTGGTGAGATGATAAGAAATCTCTTATGGAATATGAAAGAGCATGTAATTTCAAGAAGGATTCAAAATTTCTTTGATGAAAATTAGCATTGAAATGGGTGAGATATAAAAAAGCGATCCTAATAAAATTGATAGGCCACGACTTTTATTAGGATCTCTTTGTTTTATCTTGTTTTCAGATATCTCAGTCATTTCAAAACCGATTTTCATCAAATAAACTTTTGATATGCTCTTTAACAATTCATAGAGTGTAGGTTTCTGAATATCATGCAAAACCTTACAAGCTGAATCCTCACCAGTACTGTACAGTCCCTTTAACTCTGTGTAAGAGTCAACTTGCTTTAATCACACTGAAAGGTAACGACAATGAATTATTAGCATAGCGTCCTCTGGTAAAATACATGGTAAGCAATCAAAGCACTTATCAACGAGTCATTTAACTCTCAAGTATACATTTTAAAACCATCGAACCTATTGAAACGCTTTTCAACATTTTGAGTAACAATTGCACATGACCTGTGGCTGTGAATGAGTGAGCCAGTTTTGCAGTAACATATGACAGCATATTCATCGTGAGAGCGAAAGTTTGCAGACACTTTGAGTAGACCTTTTTTTTATCTATCATACCATTGTATGTGTGAATTATAGCGAAAATGGCCTATACAGCTGATATTCTAGCAATAAAAAGCTTGGTATTTGCTCCACGCTGTATAACCAAAACAAACATGCCAGTTAAATGCATTTATATATTGTACTGAATAAAGAATAAATCACCGAGTAATAAAACACACACACACACACACACACACACAAAATGAAAAACGAAAACAGTGGTTGAAAGTGATAAGTAAAATAAAGAAATTATGAAATGGAATAAACAGAATCTTGATTCAATTAACAATAGTGTACATTAGGTAGGCCCTATGTTCCTGCTACAATACCAACGAGTTGGCTCAGTCAGTAGCGCGTCTGCCTCACGATCACGCGGCAAGGGTTCGAACCCGAGTCTGGACCGAGCAATGTTGTGTATTTTAAAGGACAAGTCCACCTTCATATACATGTGGATTGAGTGAATGCAACAATATTAGTAGAGCACATCAGTGAAAGTTTGGGGAAAATCGGACAATCCGCTCAAAAGTTATGAATTTTTAAAGTATCTGCTGGATGAGAAGACTACGTCAGTATATGATGTCACATGCGTACAACGATAAGGAAAATTAAAAGAGAATTTCACAAAACTTTACTTTTTGAATAAAGTGCACATTAATCTTTGACTTGTTACTGACGTGTGTTAAGGGTAATATTATTCCTCCTGCCTTCTGAAAGAGAGAAGTGGGGTATTCTATTGTTATGCGAAAAAAAGTGAATATATGTTAAATTTTCTTTACTCTTTCTTTATATTGTTGTACGCATGTGACATCACAAGCTATAGTACTCTTCTCATCCAGCCGTGACTGAGCAGAAACTGTCAAAAATTCATAACTTTTGAACGCATTGTCCGATTTTCCTCAAACTCTCTCTGATGTGCTCTACTAATATTGCTGCATTCACTCAACCCACATGTCTATGAAGGTGAAGCTGTCCTTTAAGCATACAGTCCCCTCTAGCATGAGGCAAAACACTCTGTCCCTCGGATAGGACATAAAATGGAGGTCCCGTGTAAGAGAGAGTAACAACTCATGCACGTAAAAGATTCCGCTTCATTCATTCATCGCAAAGTGCAGGGTGTTTAACCCGGTGAAGTGGTCCTACCTCACATCCAACTGGACCCCATGGAAGACCAGCTTAACGTAGCTGAATATGGGCTATCCAGCTAGCCATCCTCTCAGATGGAAAAGAACAAACAAACAAACACACACACACACACATGGATTAATGTTTCGTATCTTTTCTTTCAGTATATCAAAACAGTGTAATGATGGCCGACCTTTAATATAGGTTTTCCCGGCCAATTTCGCACTTTTGTCAGTCCATTTGATAAAAGGTTCATTCAATTTAGCGAAAATCCTCGTCACTGTACATTCTGTCATTCAAAATTGCAACTTGTTCGTTCAATTTAGCATTTAGGTCAATGAAATTCGCACATGTGCCTTTCAAATTCGTAAAACGGGCATTCAAATTGGCACGTGCTCCTCCAGGCGCGGTGGAGCACCCCAATTTGCATCTCATTATCTCCCCGTTCTATTTGAATTTCCAACGGGCATCCACGGCTGCCCGAAACTGTGTGCATGAAAAAGTCAAATCTTTACCTTCTCCTTGTGCCGCTATGCGTGCCGCTAGTAAGCTCAAACTTCCCACACTATCTAAGTTTTTAAAAACCTTCCTTTTGATGAAAAAATATGAAATTTGCTGCACTAGAACTTGAGATATTAAAGCGTTTTGAAAATCACCTCTCGCAAAACATGCTCTCTGTTTTTTTCCGACTGGACTATGGCCGGGCTCCAATGTGTCCGAAATTAGCAACATAAGTTTATCAGGCCTCAATCCATATATGGTGAAAGTTTTCGCTTGGTTCCACCTGTACTTTTTGAGAAATCAACTTGTTTCTACAGGGTTTGGAATAGAAAATTGTAGTCAGCGAAACAATTGAAAATGACGTCATTTCTTTTCCCGTAATATTGGGCATGCGTGGTACGTGATATCATGGACCTAGGTCCATGGTGATATTCAGGATTTCGTGCTCATTGTTGGTTTGCACGTGACGCAGTCAATTTTGCTGAGTGTCGCACGGCGGTGACTGCTGAGCTGCTGCCGCGCACGCTGCATGCAGCAAAGCGTTGTGTGTGCTGTGACATGCAACGCTACAGTCACGTGACATACATGGGACCGACCTGTATACGCTTTGCGTTCGTGTCATTTTTGACATCACCTTCTGTTTTTTTCCGACACAACCATGGCCGGGAATATTACGGTATGACATTTAAAATGCAAGCAGATAAATAAATTTCGGTGTACTTTGTTCGAATGGCGCTTTGGTTCCGCAATCACACTTCGTGAATTTTAGGATGATTTTCGAGGCATATTTTTGGTAATTTTGCTCGCCAGGTTTTCGCTAAAATTTCACATTTTATGTGCATATTCGGACATGTTTTCAAATTCAAACTAACTCAATTTTAATCCGAAAATATGTTTCCTTAAATTGTTATTAGCTTGAGAAGTTGTTTACTTTTTCTCAACTACGCGAGTACATGTTGTTTACTTTATGCAAATGAGGCTCGGCTGCCGATGGATTTCTGCGAGATAATTGGGGTGCTCCACCGCGCCTGCCTCAGTCATTCAAATTCGCCAGCACTGGCGAAAAATGGTATTTCAGTCATTCAATTTCGCGTATGGGCAGTCAAATTCCAAACATGTTCATTCAAATTGGAGTAATGTCATTTCTATTTTGAAAAGGTGAGAACCGTGATTTATAAGTATTTAAATGTGAATTTCTGTTTCATCCACACACTGTTAAGTATTATAGTAAAGGTATCTTTGACCCCAAATAACTCAAGTTTGTTGTTCTGTTTGTTGTTCTTTCATACATGTTATCAGAACTATACATGCCATGCTTGCACCAGTACCATAGATTCACTTCACTTTCTCATGTCCATCATGGCAGCACGAGTTAGATACAGGCGTATCTCTCAAGAAGACAGGGAAAGAATCATAGAAGCATTTGAGGGTAATAACCTTGACAAATTGATGGCTAGAGCTGATCCAAGAACTTTTATTTATTCCTAATGATAATTAACGCAATCTAGCACCAACAAATTAAAATAATGAAACATGCAGATGAAAGAAATAATCACGATGTAAATTGAAACCTCCTTCTCCCAATTATTGACAAAACAAAGATCAGTGTATCTGTGAATGAAGTAATGCTATCGAACATTATAAACACATACACATATTTTGAAAGTACTGTTGCAAAGGTGATATCAGAGTATAAGCATAAACGTGTCTGCTAAATTGACTGCAGTAAATGCGAAATTGGATGCCCAAGAATGAATTCGAATGAACGAGCGCAGCGTATACGTGATCACGTGACTATATCATGCTAAATTGAATGTACGATTTGCGAAATGGTGCTTGTCTTACGAATTTGAACTGAAAAAGTGCTGATTCGAATGATGTAAAAGGTAATTTGAATGCTCCAAAATGAATTTGAATGAAAAGATTATAAAATTGAAATACCGAACATGCCGTCTAGGCTAAATTGTGCTAAATTGAATGCACCAATAAGGAATTGGACTGAAAAAAAGTGCGAAATTGGCCGGGAAAACCTATAATTGTACTTAGAAATTATGTGAATACTGTTTGGAATGGGTACATCACTGTACTCTCAAACAGAATACCATGGATTACTAGTGATCCTATAGACAGGCCTGCTATAGATTATGTTTCAAAAACCCCACATACACAAATAAGCAAACTAGGATGAAGTGGTTATTATAGACACGTCTGCTTAGGCGAGAAAATGGCCTCGAATTTCATACCAGCATATCCCCATCACTCTAGCGATCTGTATCAGGACGTGTATATACGTACGAATGATATACATTAAATTGGTATACAAGTTGAGAGGAAACTAGCATAATATCGGAACTTACCCTAACACACATGATTTATAATTAACAAGTTAATTTATCTCATTCCATTGTTAATATGGAGGACATTTTGAGACAAAATAATATCAAATTATGGCTAATACTAAAAACACTGATCAATTCAGTGCTTATTCACGTCGATGTGGGATAATTATTTGTCAATCAGCTGGTTGCAGTAAAAACAACTCGTCTGAATAATATCATATTAATCCAGAATTATCATAGTGAAAATGTGAGCAAAGTTACCGGGATTCTATCCCGATAGAATCCCATTTTCTTTGCTTAATTTTTCACTAATGAATTATATGTATATATTCATTTCCGGTCAGGTTCAGATCCCTTCGTTTGCGTTTATAAATATATCAAATTAAGAATCTTACACCAGCAGCACCTCCAGCTAGAACACACATGTACTGTTTTGCCCCTCGCTTCCGAGCCTACTTCCCACCGCAACTAATAACATATACCAACATCGTACAACCCTTGTTACATAACACCTTAGTGTGCCCAGCGTTCACGCCTTGCTCGTTTTGTGCATTCAGGGTTTCAATCCCGTCATCACCACAACACCCTATAATATGCCCTAATACCGATCGGCACACAATAATGCAGGAATGAACACTTAGATAAGAGCATAATTATAGCCAATAATCTGTCTCTTACAATGACTATAGGATGAAAACTCCGCTCCATTTATAACCCACAATTGAGATACAGATCTATAAATACGCATTACCAAATATAAAAATGTTGTCAAATAATTATTTGACACCGGCACCGCCTCTGAGTCTCAGTGGGTCAAATTGAGATGTACAACGGCAGACAGGAGACAGACTGAGAGATGAGATTTCAAAAAGATGTAAATAAGTGACTGTGACAAGACATATGGTTTTGTACAGAAACGGCAAAGCAACCATGCGACGATATACATTCAGGTATGCATTTTCGCCTTTTCTTAGAAGGTAGATATGATAGAGGGGAGAACAACGATCATTATACTAGACTCACCTGTGGTCACAGGAGCTGACTGTCACCGCCGAATATGCTCCGGACTTTGAAGGCTCTCAACATTCAACACCCCATACCTTCTTACCCTCTGCATGCATAAATTACACATCTACATACACAATGTACAGTGCACTACCACGGTTGACAAACGCCAGTGTTTCGTAAGGGAGATTCCTCAAGCGTGCAATCGCTAGCCTCTTTCATGGCCATTCGCGCTGCTGGTGTTAGCCTGACAATCGCCAGGCCAGCTAGCCAAAGGCCAGCCGCTCCGGGGACCTATGGTCAATGAGCCTTACTTTTGTGTTGCTTTATACTACTACCACTACTACACCACACAACTACTATTACTACACAACTTCTATATTATCTGCAATCATCACTATAAAAAAAGCCTTTGACAAAGGCTAAGCGATCCAGGTACCCTTCCTACATGAACGAGGGAAACTGTATTACACCCAAAATCAATGAGTGCAACTTGCATGGTATCTTTAGACACCTGTTATAGAAAATTAAGTGGTTGTTGTTGTTTTTTTTTTAGTCTAGGTTTACGTGCACCAACATTGCTTGATGGGAAGGCTTCAACACAGTTGTAACGACTGTCATAATTAGAAAATTATTATCAGTAATTATAAAGAGTGTTAACACAAAATTCCTTTGTTATTGCAACAACAACAAAAAACAATCATATAACAATGTATAATATGTATGCGTATATTACATCGATACTGTGTATGAAAGTGATGCAGATGAAAGTTAAAAGGGGGAAACATGCGACCGCAGATGACCATGCATAATGTAATCATCTTGAAGATCGAACAGTCTGGTTTAATCTAAACTACTATAGTATACTAGTAGTACTTAAAAGGGATGCAATAAAAAATAAAATAGAGTGGGAGAAAAAAAAAGTAGAGACGAAAGCAAGACTGCTATCTCCTGATCGAGAGAACAATAACTGGTGTCACGTGAAATTCATTATGCCAATGGTGACTGGTTTTGAGTAGAGTAAAGTTGAATAAGAAGAACAGGAAAAACAGAAAATAAGACCGACGTGAGAGTTTATTGTTGATAGCCTGTCTTCTCCATACTTGGGAGAAAAAAGTTTTCTTCACCTCGGAAACAATATCAATCACAAATGATTCAGTAATCAATCAACCATCAATGCATTAAATTGCAGCAAACATCTTCTCTGTCCTCTATATCACGTTGACTTTGGCATATCCACAAGCAATAACAGAATGTAAACGCTAATATATCAAAACATGTTACAACATTGTAAAATTACATTCACGCAGTTTCCCAGAACCCCAATCCCATGCACATATGAAAATTAATCTAAATGGATGTAAGGTGATGTCAACAACTCATAAGTTATCTATTCATTTACACATAAATCTATATCACCAATTTCGTTTTTCACTTATATATAACAATGATATAAAGAAGTATACTTTCTTCACTTCTTAAGAGTCGTAAAAATAAATAGTATAGGCCGTAATGTGATGACTTTTTGAAGAGGGAGGATACATTCAGGTCATGTTCTTTGTTATTGATACAGAAAAACATTGATAATAGTATAGATTTTAATTCCTCTTAGAATTGTATGCTCTTTAATATTTCTTTTAATGGTATCTAATCATCTCACACAAAGTTAGAATGTGAATCTCCATCTCAACCAAAACTTGGCTATACATCGTACCTTTAAATCCCCTTCTAATTTCCATCTATACCTCATGTGAGACTTGTAGGTCTACTGCTCTGTTTATTCATTATCCTTCTCATCACAGTTTGATTATCTTAACTCGACCTCCTCAAAGGTTAACAATAATGATTAAGTGCCTATGTTGTGAGGATGTTGAATAATATACTGACAGCATACAGAACTACTGTGTATAGGTTTACACCTTGCTGAATAATATGAAAAACGTCTTGGTGTGAAACTGATGTGAATTTGAGGATACCATACCATTAGTGAGAGCCCGGAAGAGCATATGGCAACGTTATCTTAACCACTGAAGTTTGATGGGGGAAAAAACTATTTTTTATAGACTTCTGTAACCACAAAGAGCAGAAATGAGTCTTGAAAACTTGTAGATCAGTGATAGTTGGAATAATGCGTATATCAAATGCATTTTATATGAAGATTGTGAACAAAATTTTATCCGTCATTTTGTTTTTTCCATGGTCTCTTCTTCATGTTCTTAGCTGGTTGAAATTACAATCTCGGTATGTTGTAACGTATTCTCGTTGTTTGTTCTATCTTTTTGCTCTTTTTTTCCTTTACGTCCCACTCCTTCCTTTCAACGTTTTCGTTGTTAGGTTGTTGTTTTTTAAGACTTTAACATTTTCATCTAGGGACCTAAATATAAGATTTACTTTTCAGGAGGTTCCTTCACATTTCAGTCACAGTGAGAAGGTGTCATTAACGGTTCCTGTAAAAAACTGTCGATGATTTTTTTTTCCATAATTTCATCGAGTTGCTTCTTCTTCTTTTTTGCAGCTTTTCATTAAATGTTTATGATTTATGGCAATACTGATAACAGGAAGGACAATGACTACAGAGAATTTATAATAATTTATGTATTTTACCCTTTTTCAAATAAGCGGGCCTGTTTAGAGTTCCTTTACTTTTTTTTTCTCAAGAGGGGTCACCGTATAAAGCTTAGACTACTGTATATCAATGAGCAAACAAAGCGAAAAGCCTTCCAGACGAAAATGGATATAATCTATGAGTGAGAGAATACTCTGGTAAAAGTTCATTACAAAGAAAGATTTTTGTAGTCAATCATTGCTAAATCTCTCCAAGCAACACAGAAACTTGACTTACGGAACTTATGTGTGAGTGAAAAAAAGGGAAAAAGGAACATAAAAATAGGCCTTCATTGTAATAGGATTCATGGATTTGTTTTTGTTGTTGCTGTTATTTGTGAGGGGAGGGGGTAGTCTATATCAACGAACCATTTCATCTGCAATCAAGTTCTTTAGGCAGTAATTCACTTGCATGCATGATTTATTATGGGTAGGGCAAAGCTACAGCAAATTTGAGGTTGTTTAGGCAATCGTTTATGAGTAGGGCATGCACAACTTTACTGTCTATTGAGTCTGCATGATTATGCTATAGACAGCGGCCAACAACAGTTTTAAGAGCTGGTAAAGAGAGCAATACAAGAAAGGAAAATATATGACGAATTTATATTACACATTCTTTTAAAAACACGTGAGTTTTGATGGGTTAATGGAAAGGTTCTTGGTCATTATTCTTCTAATTATTGCTTCTTCTTTTTTTTTTTCTTTTTTTTTCTTTTTTTTTTTTTGGGGGGGGGTATCGGTTAACAATGAGTTATATGTGATTCCTTCATGTCACAAAAAAGTTTTACCCCGAAGATGAAAATTGCTAGAAGATCTTTTACTCCATTTAGAAGGAGGAAGTAGGCCGGTGCATTGATATTTTCTGTTTCATAGAATATCTCTCCCCGTTTCTCCGTCCTTTTGTATACACTTCAATAACTGGAGTTCAGTTTACAGTATTAGTTTCTGTTGTCATGGCTTTGCAGAGCAAGCCTCGGGCAAATTTTCTCTCCAGCAACCTTTGTCGCAAAGGTATGCTTAAATGTCAGGTAAATCTTACGCTTCCTCCATATAATCGTGTAGAATAATACAAAACAGGATTTTTATGGTTTCTTCAGTTCGATTCATAAAAGTATAAATAGATATTAGGAGCAGATCCAGGAATTCCATAAAGGGGGGGGGGGCAAAAATATTTCGAGTGCCACTTCCGGGTTTCATCAGCTGACAAAAAAGAAGTGGGGCTTCAGGGCAATTTTTCCCTTTTTATTTCTTTTATTTTAAGAAATAACATAACGAGACACAGACGGAAAACAGCGATGAAGAGATATTAATATAGACGCACGCATAATATATACATTAAAGGCATAATTTACCACTTGCAGATGAAACAAAAACCAAGAATTAATGCTTCCAAATAGTTCTAAAATGTGAGTTTAGGATAGAAACAACCACTGTCAAAATTTTAATCCGTACGTATAATCGATGTTATACACAAAATGTGAACCGTAGTTATAACAAAAATGTTTCCAGACTAAACCGTCTACAGTTATGGGAAAAAATACTGATATCTCTTTGTATTTTAGGCTTTATTACAAAAATTTCATGTGGTGGGATGTTTTATGATACAACAGACGTACACATATATAAGCATCAAATGTGGATTTATTGAAATTTTCCCAAAGGTAAACAGGACCTTTAATGCAATTGGTTTTCAATAACACGAAATGAGTACATGTTATTACGTAATCTAATTAATTTGCGGGAATCCTAATCATCCAATCTTATGCGTCTCGAAAGCATGCGTGAGAGGTAAAAAAAAAAATAGTGATAGAGAGATAGAGGCAGAGAGACAGAGACAGAGACAGAGATAGAGAAAGAGATAGAGATAGAGACAGAGATAGTGACAGAGATAGAGACAGAGATAGAGATAGAGATAGAGATAGAGATAGAGATAGAGATAGAGATAGAGACAGAGACAGAGGGAGAGATAGAGATAGAGATAGAGATAGAGATAGAGATAGAGATAGAGATAGAGATAGAGATAGAGACAGAGACAGAGGGAGAGATAGAGACAGAGACAGAGATAGTGACAGAGATAGAGATAGAGACAGAGACAGAGATAGAGATAGAGATAGAGATAGAGATAGAGATAGAGATAGAGATAGAGACAGAGATAGAGATAGAGATAGTGACAGAGATAGAGACAGAGATAGAGATAGAGATAGAGACAGAGAGAGAGGGAGAGATAGAGATAGAGATAGAGATAGAGACAGAGGGAGAGATAGAGGGAGAGATAGAGACAGAGATAGAGATAGAGATAGAGATAGAGATAGAGACAGAGAGGAAGAGAGAGATAGAGATAGAGATAGAGATAGAGATAGAGACAGAGACAGAGGGAGAGATAGAGACAGAGATAGAGATAGAGACAGAGACAGAGGGAGAGATAGAGACAGAGACAGAGACAGAGATAGAGATAGAGATAGAGATAGAGATAGGGATAGAGATAGAGACAGAGATAGAGATAGAGATAGAGGTAGAGATAGAGATAGAGATAGAGATAGAGACAGAGATAGAGATAGGGATAGAGATAGAGATAGAGACAGAGATAGAGATAGAGATAGAGACAGAGATAGAGATAGGGATAGAAATAGTGACAGAGATAGGGATAGAGATAGAGATAGAGACAGAGACAGAGGGAGAGATAGAGATAGAGACAGAGACAGAGATAGTGACAGAGATAGAGATAGAGATACAGACAGAGATAGAGATAGAGATAGAGATAGAGATAGGGATAGTGATAGAAATAGAGAGAGAGAAAGAGACAGAGATAGAAAAAGAGATAGAGATAGAGACAGAGATAGAGATATAGAAAGAGATAGGGATAGAGATAGCGATATACAGAGACAGAGATAGTGACAGAGACAGAGACAGAGATAGGGATAGGGATAGAGACAGAGACAGAGGGAGAGATAGAGGTGGAGAGATAGAGACAGAGGTAGAGATATAGACAGAGATAGGGATAGAGATAGCGATAGAGATAGAGACAGATATAGGGATAGTGATAGAAATAGAGATAGCGACAGAGACAGAGATAGAGAAAGAGATAGAGACAGAGATAGTGACATAGACAGAGACAGAGACAGAGAGAGAGCTAGAGACAGAGACAGAGATAGAGGAAGAGAGAGAGAGATAGAGAGAGAGAGTTAGAGGGACAGGGAGAGGAAGAGATAGAGATAGAGAGAGAGAGGGAGATAGAGACAGAAATAGAGTTAGATACAGTGATAGAGACAAGGGTCTTGAATATAATCATGTCTAACCCTTCATTGATATTCATACTGTGAATTTACCAAAGAATACAGGTAATGTTTGGCAACATAGGTTAATAACTGAAGTGAGATGTCAGAGTTAAGGAGCATTGCACATTGGTGACTTTGAATCTAATGTTCCTTACAAGCTAGTATTATTCACTCACTGACTTGATACTATTTTGATACTCGATACTGTAATCCCTCTCGCAGCTCCAAGAAGCTATACTGGGATGAACTACCCAACGAAGTGAACAGTTTGTCTTATGAGCCTTCATGTCTTTATCTATAGCTTGCTTCCTCCAGATCGCAGTCAAATCACCAGAGGTATTGAAAGATCCCATGAATCCTGCACTTTATTTCGGTATGCGCTCAGAAATGGTCTGTGCTTGCCGTACCATGCAGCATTCAATGGTGATCCTCATCTCTTGACCTGCTGAGGACGGGCTGATTTTGCTTCAGCACGCATTTCCCATAGACACCTGCCTGAGTATACTCGGGAATCGTCCTCAACGGGTTACAATTTTAGATGAATTTATACATGCAATTATGTCTCTACGAAACGGATGCAATAGTCATGCGCAAACATTACGACTGAAATCAGAACCCGATGGTCGATATCGTGTACCATGAGTCCTTTTCAACTCTGGCTGCTACCTTGGATTCATTAGAACAGATGCGCCATTCACGTTGACATTGGAAAGACGAAAAGAAAAAGACAAGGAGCAGCGATGGAATTCAAGAGGAGAACTAAAATATGGAAGTGGTGTTATTTGCAATGATTTGCCAATACTAGTACCTCCTTGGATTTGCATAGCATTGAACATTGATTACTGTGATCATTTCTACATTAAGCCGCAATGTGGTCAATCATATTTATCTTTTTCCTCAGTCGTATGATTTGGTACTATCTATTTGGTTGTTGTTGTTTTTTCTGTATAATAAATCTTTTGTAAGCACTGTGATGTAGTTAAAAAGTACACGCATTTATTGTGTTATTGTTGAACAATGTATAGCGTATCTGCATCTAAATGCCTGATTATCATCATAATCATAATCATCATCATCATCATCATCATCATCATCATCACTTCAATAAGAGGCGTTTAATCGTCCATGCAAGCAAAAGTTGTCTGTCTCCTATCCAATAGAATACAGTACAACGTCTGATGGCATTCCTCCCCAATACTTTAGTATCCCCTGCCTTCAAGTTTACATCTTAATCCCACATCGCTCCCCTTTGCTCTGAAATATTCATCGCGACCTAATTACCCCGGCATTCCTTATCCCTTGTCCCTTGACGTTGGCTACGCTCAGTGAATTCCCAATCGGGGGGAATCAAGCATTTCGAGACAGACCATGCTCGATAAACTCAAAATCCTGCCAGTGCTGCGCTGCTTTATTATAAGCATATTATAAGTGTGACCATACTGAAAGCAAGAATTATTTAAAAGGCAATACATGGAGAAAGAATAGCAAGGTGTATGGTATACTGAGAAAGAGAGAGTTAGAGTTCGTTTTCTCTCTCCCTCCCACCCCTTCTCTCTCCCTCTCTCTCTTTACACACACAGACACACACACACACACATACACATAGACACATAAACGATGATTTATCAATGCGTTATATATTGCATGTCAAGATAAATACATTGCAAAGAAGTTGATTTTTATTGCTTCTCCCTTCTGTTAGACTTTCATCAACAAACGATTTGTTAATCAAAGCTTTAAAATGGGAACCTCCTGGAAATTTGCAATACACGTAACTTGATGCAGAAAACTTTCATCAGTTGGCGAAATCATGCAATATGAACTTTAGGCTTTACCAACCTTTATTGACTGCTGGCTAGCTATTGGCTAGCTTACTGGCCTGAAGAAGTCCACAGTAGAGGACGAAAGCTAGCCAGCAAGTCAATAAAGGTTGGTAGAATCCTAAATCTCCTATACGTAACTTTGTTGGCAAAATGCATTAACTGTATTTATCTTGACCTTTAATATATATTTTATATACATTTGTACATCTGTTGATATATCTTTTGAATATGTGAATAAATATAAAGTACATATGCATTATGCAAATACTTGAACATAAAGCCATTTGTGGGAATGGTCAAGGTAGTCTCTCTGTGAGATATGTACCTATTTAACAAAACCACAATGATAATGTTGATAACGACAATATACATTATGTATGTACTATGATACAATGTTTAAAGATGCTGAAGAGTCCTTTATAGTTTGAAATTTAACCATCAGCAAAGTAGTAATAATCCTGGAGTGTGTGCATGTGTGTGTGTGTGTGTGTGTGTGTGTTTGTTTGTGTTATTATATATTATTATAAGTAGATATCGGGCCAGCCTGCACGACTGCAGATTCGTGTTTTAAGGTTTCTTCTAACGTTTTATGGTTCATAACCATCAACATGGCCATGTTGTAGATAATTTGGTCCTTCCCATTAAGGCGAAACCATTATCCATTTTACTCTCTTCATAATCAAGACATGGTTTGCTACTGGGAGCTATACGTGTTGAATATGAACAGAGAAAAATGGACTGTGCGGGTTGGCGTCTGTGGGAGCGACCAAGTTATCGGACGAAAGGCCATTTTAAAGGTTATGGACCATAAAATGTTAGGAGAAAACCTAAACACAAACCCTAAACACAAACCTGCATTCGTAGAGGCTGGCCTACTTAGCAACTTTCATTAACAGATCTCATCCATGCAGTGAGACATGCATTGTTCCTCCGCAATAACACGCAAACTTGGAAAAAGTTCAATTTGTCATTGTTGTCTTTAAAGTTCATGTGCTCAGTCATGCATGACAATTGTCAACATAATTAGGTATCAATGGAAAGAGGAAGAGTTCCCCTTCCTCACAACTAACATTGTGCTCTTCACAGCTGAAAATTAAGAAATGGTAGCCCTCCAAAGTTGGATCACCTTCTTTTTTTTTTGTTACGCTCTGTATATCCAACATAATGCAGTCTTGATAGGTCTGTTGCCAAATCGAGTTTCCTTCAGCTAATCCTGATGATTTACCTTACGGCGTCGCGTAACGATTGCATTGAAGTCGTGTGTGTGTTTGTGTTTTCGCGCTTTGTTTTTTTGTGTTCTATTATGTTGATTTTTTTTTGTGCATTGACATCATAATCAATTCGTGCATACTGTCAAAAGATGGTTGTGCTCATAAGCCTTGATGCCTCTTAGAAAAAGAACTGAATTCCAGGGCTCACGTTGGTTATTCATTGTGTATCGTCGTGACTATATACCTATGAAAAAGGTGGTAAGTTTGTAACATGAGCACCACCACCATTCACCCCCCCCCCCCACACGCCCACCACGCACACTTAGGCCCTACACAAACGTTCCGCGGCGTCTCCAAACATACATGTGCACAATATATCAGCCAGGCAAGAACAATTAACCACGGGAGTAATGATATATGCTCATGGTAGCCAGGACTGATCAAAAACAAAAGAAAAGCACAAAGCAGGTATAAATGCCTCTGAGTGTGATTTGTTACCGTCTACTGAATACAAGATCGAGCTTAATCGCTTCACGACTTTTGAGCGTTATCATTATTGCATTCATTTGATGCTGAAATATATCCCTGTGCCCTATTTGCAGTAACCACGCACCGCGGCAGCAATCATGGTCAGAGCCAATTTTGTTATGATCCACAGCAATGTGGCGATTGCGGTACAGCGGATTGTAATCGTCATTGATCGGGCTGGGCTCGTCTTAATGAATCCTGTAATACTGCAATTCCGAAGAGAATATAACATCTCAACCAACTTGGCCGAATATAAACAATAACAGGTCCATGGTCGAATTCATTCTGAGGGCTTGATTATGTCAGGTCTGATTTCGTCATTGGTAACCATTGTAATGATCTGTATAGTAAAGGAAATAAGTGTTTAATGTAAATTGATTCAGATATGTATATTAAGTTAGTGAGCTTTATTGTTGTCTTCAATGGAGACTAGTCAGGAATATTGCATGCACTATTCGCAGATATTTAATTTCGTCCTCTGTAACCCGTACGTCAACACACACATCTTACACGCACACACAAGCTGTTCCCGTTTCTTCGATCACCGCGTGGCATTGAATAAAAAAAAAATAATAATAATATGAGACATTGGACGTATCACACTCCATACGCCGGAGTATCATTTTTCACAAACACTTCCCCGTCATGTCGTTCGTGTAGGTGATTGTCCTCTTTGAGTACCACGTGCATTTCCGGTCCATAGGTTTGTGTGTGGGATTTGTGCACATTGACTCACTGTCACAGAAAGGGCAAAATAATGTGTACATTGCTGCTATATTCGACAATATGGAATCAGTTACAACATTATGTTTACTAAACAAGACGTTAGTTAACATAATGTCCAAATACTTATATTCATTCAGTCTTCAAGTTGACCATTGTCACATGTGCACATTATCAATCGAGGCAAAATAATCTAAAGTTCTGGCAAGCAGTGAGTCATTGCAAAGGAAACTATGTTTTCATTGTGTGATGATTGTAATTACTGCGTATTTAGTCCAACGACTCAAGATTTCACACTGAACTCCAATATAAAGCCAGACCTCTTCACAATATTGGTATAAGACGCATGACGGGACTACATCTGTCGATGCAACAGCTTCGCGCCATAAATTCTACCAGGATGTCAAAGGATGTCATAGCTTTAATGATAGCATCCATTATATAACCATAAGGTTGGATACCAAGATGGCAATGCAAAAGGAAAACCGAAAAGCTCTTTGAACATGATATGATAAAAGTGCCAATCACAATGGCAATATTCCGGCAGTTTAAAACATTACTCCTGCTTTCTGCGACATAAATTTCAGATAATCAGCATCATAAATTGACTTGAATTGATATTGAATTTGATTGAAGATGACGATACACTTTGAATGGCATCAATGCATTTTCACCGGGCCTGGGAGTCAGGTCATTACACTTAATCAGCAGTGGTGCAGCAGAAAACAACAACAACAACAACAACAACAAAACTAACTACTTATCTATCTAGTATAGGTAAAGAAATTTAGAGAATGTAACCCCAAAAGTTAAAAGCCCCAAAATCTTCGACGCGTGGCTTACTAAAAAAAAATGTAACTTACAATAATGGCATAACTATCATATCTGAATGAAATTGGTCAAAATCGGAATTATATTATGTTAGTTTGATATATTCGTCTTTAAACCAGGGGTGATGAACTTGGGTGAAAGTGCATGATATATTGAGGTGACCTTTACGTCACTTGCATCAAATTCAACAAATTAATCTTGATTTTAACAACACTAAAAAAAAAAACAGATTTGAAATCGGATGAATTCGTCTACTTTCTGTAACTCAATACAGTATTCTTGACACAGCAAGGGAAATCGACGATATTTTACGCACAAAGGAGGATTACAAGTGATGAGAATATACGAGGATAAACGGTACGAGCAAAAAGGGGGCATTAAAAGTGAGATGCCTCTCTGACGTCATGTTTGATGCCCAAACGTCTCTAGACTGATGACATTAACGTCTTTGTATGATACCAAACTGTCATTGATGCGGAGAATTACCCTTTGGGAAATATAAATTTACTCTCTGATAGTATACCCCGGCTCCAAATTTCTTAAAGTGATAGCTCATGAAAGTGATGAACTCAAGGTTTGCTCATGGCTATATCATGATAAAGTAACATCCACATATCATACCACTGTATACCGTTGTCTTCGTTGTCTTCATTCAACCGGCAAAGGCTGGAGGCAACAACTATAAAGAATATTGAGTGCGTGTTTTTTTTTTAGGGGGGGGAGCTTGGGCCTTTTTCCTTTCTTTTTTTTTTCTTTTTGCATAATACATAGGAATGCACAGGATCTAACCGCTTGCCCCTCTCCCCTACATTTTTTTTTTTTTAACCCTGGAAGTGGCACCAGAACAATGTGGTTAAGGGTTGGGGTTTTTTTCTTCTGCTTTGAAGCCGATTAACCCTGAAGGTTTTACAAGAAAAATTATTGATGACACCCGGAAGTGGCACCAGAAATATAAGCTTGGGCCCCCACTTTTAAAAACGCTGCACCGGCCCTGGTTTATCATGTTAAGTTTGGCATCAACTAAATTTGATACAATTCATGTTGCTCCTACCAATCATTTCATATAAGTTTATATATATATATATATATATATATCACTATATATGTCACATTCATATGAGGTTTGGGGATAATATGGAGGAAACTGAAAAAAAAAAGCCTCTAGCTTTGAAGGAACATGGACTTCACGCGTTGCAAGAATGTTAAAAACCCGTGCACTCTATGCATGCTCTATGCCAATGATTCAAATATTTTATACACAAATTTTACACACAAACCTATGGACAGGAAATTAATGTGGCACCCAGAGGGTTAATCGAGTAATGTATGTAGTAATGATTATGTGTCTAACAGGTAAAACCTGGCAAACGGAGTGGCGTTTCTTTACTGATCACGTTATAAGTACTTAGTGACACATCAGAGATGTAAGTGCGATAGCTTTAAGAATGGGAGTGATTAGGATTGTCACAAGAGGCATACATAGCGATTATTTCTGTGACTATTTACAGCTCTGTACAAAAGTATCTGTCGGCTTGATCATTGAGGCCTATTTCAGGTTGAATGGACGCGAAACAAGGAGTTCTGTAAACTATTTTAAAACTCTCCATTCTAATATTATGTCTGGATGACTTATACCACTAATTATAAAAAATAGCTTATATAGGTTATATTCGATTGCCAATCAGCAATTCAATAAAACATGTTCACCTGATTATTGCATCATTTGCAGTGGTCTATAGGCCGACATTGGCAATGGGACAACATTTCCGTGCAGACAGGAACATAATAATTACAATAGGTTAATACTGTGGATCATGAGTTTTATTCTAGTCATGATTCCCCAGTGTGTTCATGGTTAGTTCTTACCACTCCTATCCACCATGTTTTCTTGGCACGCTACTGACATGATGACAATGGGCGTACACCACGTGACGTGTACAATGTCTTTAGTAACCTCGATGAGATGGAATTAAGCCGTTGGTTTGGAGTCTTTCCTTGTGAGATAGATTGATGTGGTGAGTAACCATGCGTATCTGTCTGCCTGTGTGGGTGAGTACTGTGCGTGTGTGTATGTGTGTGTGTGTGTGTGTGTGTGTGTGTGTGTGTGTGTGTGTGTGTGTGCGAGTGTGTGCGTGTGTTTTGTGCTTGAGGGTTCCTGGTTGTGACTGTAGGGCCTATTATGTCCAGTCTGATTGAGTTCGTTTGTGTCACCCATGCATCTTCTTTGACTTCTCGAGCCACCTGCCGATGGTCATCACAGTCATGATTATTTTTAGAAGCAATTGCTACAATTTCACAAAGAATCAATATTTCTCATGATTTTACTCTCTGAAATGTAAGTACGAGCGGTACATGAGCGTATTGCTGCTTGATATCCCATTGATCCAGCCGTTATACGGAGATATTCTTATTAACGTGTGATGACTTTTTTGTCTTCTTAGCTGGCATTGTTTTTTATAGTATTAGACCCTTGTTTTTGTTTTAAATCGTATACAGGTGAAATTTCAAGGGTGCATGATCCCAATAAAGTCTATGTCCATATACCACTGTTCTATTCTTGTTTTTGGTGTAACTTTGATAATTTATGTTATTTAGAAATGTATGAATAAAAGATTTAAGGTTCAAAATCGTCAAACTTTCTTCAAAGCGGTTTAAGTGTATTCGTTTTGCCTTTGCTCCGCGTATACTCACCAGAAAGGAAAATGCAATACACAAACTCCAACTGCAGCTCTGTTATCTCTCCATGTTCTCATCCTGACAATCTTAAAGTGGAATTATCAATGATCGGCCGTGTGACTGAGAAGGAACATCCGAAATAAAATTGCGAATCATGTTGTGGTCCTCAGTTACACTATATCATGACGAAACTTGTAACATATGGGCAGCTAGATGAAAAACGGTAGTACTGTCGAATAAAGATAGTGATAAACTATTGATGTACCAAAAAAAAAATCTGAGAAGCCTTCTACAAAATCTTCTTGATCTCTTAATATTCTACGAAGAGTGAAAGCCGATGAGAATAACGCATTTTTTGTCCGGCTGGTAAATATATTTGATACGAGATTGGACGCTCCTTGCTTTTTTTTTTCTTTTCTGCCTCCCATCTATTATTTAAAACATCAATTACGTGATAGTACACCGGATTTGCTTGCCGGGGTCAAATGATTTCAACCTAGCTTCCACCGAGGTTCATTCCGTTGTCCATTTAACCCGCCATGTCCTCCGTAAGATTATAATGACATCAGTCTCTTTCCCTTTTCCGTGGCATTTAATTCATCCCTAACAGGCTGCGAGACTTCACGGAACGCAATAGATTAGGGGTTATCTTGATGGCCCAATGTCTAAACGCTCATGCAAGAATGATTATGGCGTGCATGCACATTTATCTACTATCCAAATGAATGCTTACTCATCTACGGAAGACAGCGCATGTATACGGTATAAACAATGCGTTTTTCCGCCAGTAGGCATTTTGTATGAGGAAGGGATGCATGCATTAGATGCCCCGCCGTATTTCAATGACGACACTTGATTGGATGGGATGATTTGAAGCGTACAACAATCAATTGGACCGACGTACTTAGCAACATACTCAGATTTTCCCGATTCGCATCACACAACTCATGTATAAAGTCACACACTCGCAGTCAAACGACAAAAACAAAATGACCTATAATATTTCGCGGATGAATTAGCACACCATACACGATGAAAGCGACTTTGTCTTAAAGAGGTGGAATGTAGGTAGTGCACGATGCACACCCATTATGAAGCAAACTCACCATATGGAACGTTGGCGACTTGAACTATATTCTCCAACCATACACATCCTTGTCCACTAAAGCCTACAGAAAATTGCATGGATTTCTGATTACTACCACAATATTCACACTCCACAATTACTCAAACTAAAGAAGATACACTATTCCAAGCAGCGCTTACCATGCAAGGTAGGTTTGGGCGCGAAACCAAGAATGCGGACAGTCGAGATGTGTGCACCATGTATATCTTGGAGATGAAAACGTGTAGCCGCGATATACTAGTAAGTAAATGACATCCACGCCGCGCCGCCACCATCCACCACCGCAGACGATGCCAATCCCACTGTGCATAGATGCGAAGGAGCAAGTGAGCGCTTCCCGTGTATGTTGATGAGCGCGCAGAAACATCATCTAAGCCGTAGCATCATGCCTGTGATTAATGCATCCCGTACGATTTTACACGCACTATGAGGATAGGATGCTGTGCCAGCGCCCCTTTTCTATCCCCCCCCCACATCTCCCTCCCCTCTCTCTTCTTTTCTGGTTTCTGGCGTGGCTTGTAAAATCATTTGGCTTTCAGCTTTTCTCTGAATGATTTATGATGATAAGCTGCTGCTATTCTGAGGGCAGAAGATAAAGAAAGAAGAACGATGGACAAAGCATCGTAAAGGAAAGTGGCTTGGGTACCATAGTCTGGATTTCAACATGTCATAATAATACTAATAATCATCATCATCATCGTCATCATAGTAACCATAACCATATATACGTTATTATATCTATCTATCTATTTATCTATCCATCTATCTATCTATCTATCTATCTATATCTATCTATCTATCTATCTATCTATCTATCTATCTATCTATCTATCTAGCTATCTATCTATCTATCTATCTATCTATCTATCTATCTATCTATCTATCTATCCATCTATCTATCTATCTATCTATCTATCTATCTATTTTGGTATCTCAAACGTACGTCCCAGTGTTTGTGTCGATAAACTTCTTGCCATTTTGTCTTTAGACCTTCTTTTATGGAACAATTTTATCTGTCCAAGTGAATATAATAATGAAATTATTCTAACGTCATTATTTATTTGGTGTGATATCTATTGATAAAATAGACAACCACAAAGATGCACTTTTTCATCTCAACCTGGCATCGCACATTTTGAATTGCAAAAGATACTTCCAAAGACACACAAAAAACCATAATAATTATTTATTCATTTTCAAACTTTATGGATGCGGCCAATTTTTCAAATGCCTTAAGGAACTGTACAGTACTGGTTGAGGTGGGGATTCATGTTTTGAACATTCCTGAGTGAGATAACGAGAAACCTCTTATGAAAAATGAAAGAGCATGTAATTTTAAGAAGGATTCAACGTTTATTTGATGAAAATTGGTTTTCAAATGGCTGAGATATCCAAAAAAGTAATAATAATAAAAGGCGACAGGCCACGCTTTTATTAGGATCTCTTTGTTTCACCTTATTTTTGGATATCTCAGCCATTCCAAAACTGATTTCATCAAATAAACTTTTGATACCCCTAAGAATTGCATGCTCTTTGACATCTCATAGAGTGATTTCTGGCTCGCAAAACGTTAAATGCTAAATCCTCACCTCGACCAGAACTGTACACACCCTTTAACACACAAAAGTATATTAATACAGACAGACGTTCAACTGTTCAAAACAGACTGACACATACATGCAGAAGACAGACGTACAAACCACTATACGTTGGCACTCCCACACACAAACATGACATTGTACACACAAACTGATACACGATATTAAACATTTTGTTAAAAGGATTCAAGTCCCATATTAAAAAGAATTCTAAAAAAATCGTCTTACTCTTCTTCGCGATCTACTCAAGGTAAAGTGTATTGCTATTTTTTATCGATGATCTGATGATATCAAGCAAATAAAACCAAAGACAAACTAGAAAGAGAGACCTCAAGATAATATATTGGAAAATTAAAGAGAGTAAAAAAAAGAATGTAATAGAAATGGAATGAAGTTAATGTTATGCTGCCACGACAATTATAAAATCTATTTTATTCAATTGATGTTAGAAAAATCAAGGTGCGTGGGTAATGCGAGTCAAGCAATTTAAGATGTAGTTGAAATACCAGAAGTGGATTGAGCAGTGCATAGTTTTAGTTTCTTTATTGATGAAACGAGATAGAGATGAGCAAGAAAGAGATAATGGGAAAACAACTTTGTAATTGACAAAGGAAATAATTGTAAAGAGAAGAGGGTTTTAAGTTTTCGAGGAGAGTCTTGTATTAATACCGATGCATAGGCTCTGAACCCTGCTCTGAAGTATACTGAGCGTTAAAAAAAAAAAAAATCAACGTCATCATGCGCTCTTATTCCTCGCGACCTCGAAATGTTCAGGTATCGTGACGCATTCTCTCTCCTTCAAGGTGTCCCCCTAAGCCGGAATTAACATATCTGCCCAAGTGACTCTTGATCGTCTTTTAAGCCGACCGAGAATGCATCATTTTCCGAGCACGTCAATTCACTCCGTCATACCAACGAGTCGAGACCGAAGGCACTCTAGGTCTTCCATCCGTCATGCTAAGATACCATCCTCTCGAAACAGATTAACATTATCGATGATACAGGAGGGGAGATGTAGGAAGGAAATGCTGTTTGTTAGTCTGCTTTTTGTATACTGACGCCTTCCAGCAAGAATAAAAACAGCAGAAGCGAAATAAACTTCGCCCTAAGAAAAACGAACAAATAAAAACCTGGCAAAACCAGACGTGAAGGAAATACATTCAAAGCGTTAATATTTCTTGTATACATGTTTTGTTGTATACGATATCAACATTCCGAAATCTATTCCGAAATCTTCAAAAGAAACGTTTACAACAACCTAATTTGTCTCCCCTCCCCTCCTCCTACTCCTCCTCCTCCTTCTCCTCCTCCTTACCTCCTCCCCTTCTCCTCCTCCTCCTCCTTCTCCTCCTCCTTATCCTGACTTCCTCCTCCTCCCCCTCCTCCTTCTCCTCCTCCTCCTTCTCCTCCTCCTCCTCCTCCTTATCCTGACTTCCTCCTCCTCCCCCTCCTCCTTCTCCTCCTCCTCCTTCTCCTCCTCCTTATCCTGACTTCCTCCTCCTCCTTCTCCTCCTCCTCCTCCTCCTTATCCTGACTTCCTCCTCCTCCTTATCCTCTTCCGCCTTCTCCTCCCCCTCCTCCTCCTTCTCCTCCTCCTCCTCCTTCTTCTCCTCCTCCTTCTCCCTCTCCTCCTCCTCCTCCTTCTCCTCCTTTGCTTGCTTTAGTATTTTTGTGACGACGTGACAAGTTGTTGTCTCCAAGGTACTGGAGACATTTTTTCATCATGACCCCTGCCATTTCAAGCCCGCCGCCGGTTACCGCTCCCCCAGAGAGGCACCCGTGATTATCACTGCCATTGAAGGTGGTCATCAAGACTTCCGCTCTGAGTTTCTGATGTAACCCAGGGGGTCAGGGAACTGCTCATAGCTATGTCAATGTTATTATGTATAATTTTAGGCATGGAGAGCGTAAACACACTCTCCATGCGGAATTACAGAAGAATTTTATTGCAAAAATGAGCTAAGCGCCATTGTAAAACATTTCAATGAAAGACCACCATCAGCTAAAGCAAAATTAACTATTTCCAGTAATACCTCACTTGTAACATAACTAGGAATGTTTTAGAAGTTATGATTTAGACTATCCTGTATTTTCTTATTATTTTCTTTGTTTATTAGCAGCTTGATTCACAAATATCTCAATTTAAAGGGATGATACAGTATTGGTGGAGATGAGAATTGGGCTTTTAACTTTTTGCGAGATACCAAGAAAACACGTACGATATAGTACAGAGCATACCATTTTTTAAGACGAATTCAAAGTTTATTTGCTGAAAATCGGGTTTGGAATGACTGAAAAATCCAAAAACAAAGCGATTGTAATAAAGTGTGGGACCCACACTTTATTAGAATCGCTCGTTTTTGGATATCTCAGCCATTTCAAAACCAAGTTTCATCAAATAAAAGTTGAATTCCTAATAGAATTACATGCTCTTTCATATAATATTTTCATAAGAGGTTTCTCATTATCCCACCAAAAAAATGTTAGAAACCTGAAATTAGGTCTCAACCAAAACTATACGATCCCTTTAACGAGAATGGATTTAGCTCTTTTCGCGATAAAACTCTAAACGTCATTGCAAAGGTCCGATTTTTTTTTTTGACTGTCCTTGACGAACAGGCCCTCATAAATATCTATACCCTAATGTGGAATCTAATCTAGGAATGCCGGCATGTTGTCTGCAACACTCCTGTCGAATTCAACAAAGCAGTACCCGCTGCATGCTATAAGGACTAGAACCAACACTTGCTGTCGGGGGAAAGCTCGGTGGTCTAGTGGAGATGACGCCTGTCCGGTGATCAGGAGGTCGTAGGGTCGAATCCTGCTCGAGTATGTACGCCCATGATTTTTTATCATGGCTACTACTAAAACACTGATCAATTCAGTGCTTATTTACGTCGATGTAGGGCAATTTGTCAATCAGTTGCAACTCCTGTCGAATGTTATGGTGCATCTCTGCTTCGGAATAGACTAACACACCACGTAGGCTGCCGCCAGGTGCTGCATTGGTTTGCATCACATGTGAATTGATGATGATTGTATACAGATTCCACAATATTCCTCGGTATATAACGTGATTTTATCTCTCCATGTTTCCTTTTTCGCACAATTTTATCACTGGCACGATTAAAGGTTATCATAAGGTAATGTTTGAACCTGAAAGCCGGAAGAAACGTCTGGACCTGTTTATCTTCGGGGTATTGTATCATACCAACACTTCCTATGCAATGTACTGTTCGTTTGCACTGACGGCACCTGTACTGTACTGTGTGGTACTTTTATACAGGCTACAGAGTTTGGGTTGTGGGCGTTGTGGAACGTTATACAAGAATTCAACTAAATTGCTGTCAGATCATGTTGTCGTAAGCACTTAATAATACACATCGATCATGAGCGCTTCATATCTAAACCAGGATACAGTTCGATCATTCAAAAAAAAACCAACAACACCCGAAAGCTTTTCTATCTTGATACCAGTCACCGTATTATAGACCGAAACTGTAGAGCGCCAGCAGTATAGCAGAAGAAGGAGTGTGTGAATGATCCTGAAAGAGTCCTCACCTTAAAGACGGGTAAGTTGCTATGATACTGTTGCTATAATAATGGGCCTATTCCTTCCTTAGAGCGTTAAACTTGTTAGCACATTTGCGGTCAAGGCATCACGAGCATTTAAGGCCGCAATGCAATTTGAATTGACTGTGTAGGGGTCTATACCCTTGAGAGATCGAAAAAAAGTAATATAAGAATGGCAAAAATCTCAATTTACGTATAAAAACGTCTTTACGATTTATGATGGCATCAGAGCATCTCTAACAAGTTTTCACACAGAAACGAAACAAGTTAAATGCCCACTTCAAGAAGTGGTCCTTCTCAATACACGATGTAAATCAAGTCTGACCTCAACCTTAGTTTGTTTAGTTCTCACATGTTAACACTATAGCCACTAAACTATATGTTTCATTTTACAATTTTCATGTGTTATACTGTGCTTCAATCCCTTTGTAAGAAACTGTGCACTATCTTTGTAAATATGTTACTTATCATTCTTCTTGTATCACTCTATGTTATACACTGTATATACGTTAATAAAAACAAAAAGTTTTCACATAATATGTCTTGGCGTATTGAGTCTCTGCTTATAGAAGAAGGCGGTATCCTGTTATGTGCAATGATAATTTATAGCTGTCCAATCAACATGATTAATGAAAAAGAATAGGATGGTTAACTTTCGGCCATTGTTTTGATAAAACACAGAGAGATAGATAGATAGATAGATAGATAGATAGATAGATAGATAGACAGATAGATAGATAGATAGATAGATAGATAATAGATAGATGGAATTACGGGCTATAATGGCAAGATAGACAGATAGTTGAATAGATCAAACATAAACTTCGGTGAGATACAGAGATTGATATGTCGGGTGAGAATGAGACGGGCGTTAAGTTGCCACTAAACCTAAAGTGTTTAAGACAACTAACACCCTTCTCATTTGCTTGGTCTTGTATTATTTTGTCAAAACTTTGTTGTGGCGGTGAAGAGTCCCTGCTTATTATTTTGTCTGGTATATACCCTCTTAACTTTTGGGTTAGGTTCCATTATTCTCAGCAGCATCTGTGGCATCCAGATCCTTCAGTGTGCACGCTAAGCTGAATGCAGAAGTTTTCTGTCTCATATCTGCCAGTCTACTGGCGTCAATATGAATGTTTGTCAATCAGTTTGAAGTGTGTTTTATCAATATTGAGTTACCAGCACGTCTCGGATCAGTCTGCCTGATGATTTTATGTCTTAGTCAAATTTCATAGCCTGTAGTTGCGAGCGCAAAAAAAAAGAAGAAAAAAAAAGTGGTTATTGCTCATGTTGCTGCTGTTGCTGATAATGTTGTTTTTGTTTTTGTTTTGCTCATGTTGTTTTTGTGTTTCGGTGTATACGGGTGTGTGTGCTTGTTAATATGAAATTGGATACTTTGTTTTTCAGTAACGTAGTTTGAATAAAGTCTGCTGTTGTATTAATTGAATGGAATTGGATGAAAATCATTAATATGTCTATAATTATGTCTGTATGTATGTGTGTGTGTGTGTGTGTGTGTTACGCTATAGTATACTATAGCGTAACACATAATTATGCATAAAGTAACGTTTTAATCATCAATGTGAATAATCTGTATCTTTGCATATTAAGTAAGCTTTTATAATCAGAGCACCATCATATAATGTGCAATAGGGCCTATCAATAGCTGCCATTTATGTTTTGTGGATGGTGAATACGATTTTGATATCATCGAACGAAATTCAAATAAAGAATGAAAAAAAATTGCGTGTAGGCCTATGTGTGTGTATTTGTGACAGGCCTATCTGGGTCCCGTTTCATAAAAAAATGATATGATAGCAACTCTTGCTGGGATGGCGATTGTCATGGTATCGGCAAGAATCCAGCTTCCTGATTGGCTGTTGCTATTGGAAGTTGTCATTCCAGCAAGAGTTGCTGTCCTAACATCTTTTATGAAATGGGGCCCTGAAGGTCGAGCTTTTTTCTAGAAAATGTTGGCTGCCTGTTAATACAGCTTTGATTACAAGGAAAGGCGCTGGCTGGCTGCAAAGGCAATCAGGAAGGAATGGTTGCCATTTCACCACTAGAGGGCAGCACCTTTTATCTCGACGATGCCTTACTTCCTTCTCAAGTGCCGTCGATCGCTGGTGTCCAGCCCCTCCTGACTGACGGAAAATATCTCATTTTCAAAGGAGTGGCAGAATTTACGAGCGTATCTGAGTAATAGAATCAGAACCACTGTCAAAATGATTCTGTTAGAAATCAAGAATAGGATATTGGAAGACACACTCCTGCAGAAGTTTGAGAATGCTCAGGCCGGGTAAGTAGGAAGTGGTTGCCTCTCCCATGTCGTGTAACCTGCATTGGTACCCTCCCTTTTAGTACAGAATGTGCATAATGCAGTACAATGACATGTTGATTGCAGGTTACGTTTGTTCACCAGTCAGTGTTTAATTACGCGTTTCACAGCTCTAGCAGAGGGAAACGTGTGGAGTGTGTTGGTGAGCGGGCGGTTAGCCATTCAGCTTTACCTTTGCTTCAGATTACAGAAGATTCTTTCCTTTCTTCCTTTTCTTTTTTCATGAAGAGATACAGAAGCGTGTTGCATCCAGTGACTTGTGTAATTGTGTGTGGGCATTGATTAACAGATTTTAATATAGCAAGTGTTTTTTACTGCTGGGCTAAATGGATGTGCACATTTCCACCTTTTCATCATTCCTGCCTTTTTTTTTCAGTGAAGGCGTGTCAGAGACTCCAACTCTCCTGCTTTCATCGGGAGATCTCCCGCCGAAAGCCCATTTTCGCAAAAAATCTCCCGTTCTCCTGCTTGAGATTAAATTTCTCCTGCCCTGGCTCTGTGTCTCCTGCCACTCATCAGTATGGTTTTGTGGCCAGTCACTTTAATATGCACGCATGAATGGCATCTGCATAATTATCCCATATGAAATGAAGTTTCATTAAGCCAAATATATGATTTGAATCAGTGAATGTTGTGTCCAATTTAAAGAAAAAGCTTAAACTTGGACAGTATTTTGAACATTTTCTCCAGAAAGCACAACTATTACATTAGACAGAAATAGACTGTTTGAAAGTAGCTGGAGTATCCAGTTGTAGTGATGTAAGGGGACAGAGTTTGGGATGTTCAGTGACTATCATGGCAGTTTAATATTACTGTAAAAGCGGAAATTTTCGCGCATTTCGTGCAACCAGAAACTAGCGCGAAAATAAAAGCACACAAATATTTTTGCTTGCCATATGTTCCAACTGTTGATGTCTTGGTCGCGCGGAATTAAGAACATGCGAAACTCTTCTTACTCCGCCAAACGCGAAAAATTAGTTGCGCAAAAATATCCACTTTTACAGTACTGCTTTGCCTGCCAGAGATAATTTGATTTTAATAGTCAACTAAAAATTCTATAACCTATAGTACTGAAGGTTTGTTTGTCTTTCATGAATTTATCATTCTGAGCATATCTGAAAATTGCAGTGCTATTTTTCAAAGACAGTTTGCATTCAGTTTTACAAATGCAGTGAGACAGCCTTTAATGGGGAAGTATCTAGATAGAAACTTAGTCATTCATGTACTGTAGTAGAGTTCATATGATGGAAAAAGTCAGTGTCTGCCTGTAAGATAGTGCCATGACTGTAGACATGAGGGGGAATACAAATAACATTTTCTCCTTCCTTTCTCTGTACAGTGGGAAAGCTGATGGGATTGACATCAAGATTGCAGGTGAGAGTTGAGGGATTGTGTAGTAAATCAGTTGTTGCTTATTTGTGAGCCTATTAGTATTTTACCATGTGCAGGCTTCCTTGCATAAAATTCAACCCAATATAACCATTTGTAAGAAAGTGGCGTATTTTTCCCTCTGCTTCCAGCTATGCATCAAATCTATTTCAGAAAGAAATTCCTGAATTTGACTTCAGATTTTCTTCTTTTTTCCTCCATAAAAGCCATTGATATTTTACCGACCAGTGTAATTTCTTGAGATTGATATTGCGATTTTACTGATTTTGCTGATATGCTTTAAATCACATTGGAAACCTTGATGGAAACAAGACTAAGTTACTCATCAACTTTTCACTGACATATCTTTCATCCCATGGTGCTAGATTTTGATGGTGTGCTCTACCACATTGGAAACCAAGATGGAAACAAGACAAAACTACTTGTCAGCATTTCATTGACTTTCTTCAAGGATCTGCAAGAATATGGAGCTGATGAGGTAAGATACAAACAGAGTTAAAATGCTGCCATGGTATCCTGATGCAGAAAATAATTTTCCAAGTCAAATTTGATTAGCAATTTCAGCTGATAAACAATATTTCAAATGGCATCCTGTACGTTCTCTGGAAGAAAACTGCTACACAAAAGGTACTTTGTGTAGCTGTGATGTAAAAATGGATAGCAAATTGTGATGCGATACCAGGAAATGTGTTTTCTGTGATGGATTAGTGTCCAAAGTCTGCTAAGGATTTTAGAATCTCAAAAGAGAATGGGTTTCAGACCTAGTCATGGAAATATCTGGACTGAGCAGTACTGTACGGTCTACAAGCTTTCTGTCTTATACATTGTACAATGTACCTCACTCTTGCATAGGACCCCAAGTTTCTCATCTTGCAGTAAATTTGCTTGTGTATTACAATTACTAGCATTTAAAAAAACAACATCAAAGAGACCGAATTTATTCATCAAAGTAATTCTTTCTTTTTTTTTTTTGGTCATGTGCTATCAACATGAATATGGTATGACAAGCTCTAGCTGTAGTTGGCATGTACATGTAATGTGCTTAGAACTTTATGAGCCATATGGCGATGGCAGCTCTAAAATGCAGAAATTTTATGTTGTGCAACTCATCTATTTCTTGCCAACCCCGTCGCTTTCATGCAGCTCCTGAAGCGAGAATACGGTGACTTCCTGACGACCCCCGAGAGCGGCTACAATGCAACCCTGCTCATCGACCTGGAGAACCTCCCACCCAATGTGGAGGAGTTTGCGGCCAAGGTGGCCCTCCTAAAGAGGAACTGCTTTGCCTCCGTGTTTGAGAGGTACTTCAAGTACCAGGAGAACGAGGTGACAGGCAAGAAGAAGGCAGTGATCCAATATCGCGAAGATGAGACCATGTGAGTGTTTATCTGTCCTGATTTCAATTTGTTGTAAATCCTCCTAACCTTTGTTATTGTTTACAGGCAACCTTGCCTAAGTTGAATCTACTTGGACTGAAGAATAGCTTCGACGTAGAGAAATTTTGACTTATGACGAATGAAAATCAGTAGAATATGAAGAGAAGAGGACTTGAAAAGACCTTCAACATAGGCGATTATTTGACTTGTGCGAGGTCGACTTATTAAAGCAAGGTTGACTGCATTTTCATTCATAGTGTTCCTAAAATTTTAACCCGTTGAGGACAAGTCCTGAGTATACTTGGGTAGGTGTCTATGGGAAATGCGTGATGTAGCAAAATCAACTATCCTCAACGGGTTAAGAAGAAATTAAGCTGTGTTGGCATGTTCACTGCAGTGCTCTAAATATCCTGCAAAGTCAGGAAAAACCAAGAGAGGGTAACTCATTATACTCATTGCAATCAATCCACAATATTTTTGCTCCAGGTATGTGTCTGCGCGCAAGGACCGAGTGACGGTCATTTTCAGTACAGTCTTCAAGGATGATGATGACGTGATTATAGGGAAAGTCTTCATGCAGGTAAGATTGTCTGGTGTAGTGCAACCACCTCAAGGTTGGTTACAACTAAAAGTTGTTTGTTGCATCTCTTGCTCTTAACACCATACATCCTCCCCTTAATGATATATTGACAATGTATAAACTCGAAAGAAACCACACTGAATACCTTCACATGGAGTTGAAGGGAATATCTGTGGGTCATAGTTCATCTTAGGTCATCTTTCAGAATCTTTTGATGAATAAATTCTGTTGATTCTGTTATTAACCCATATGTGCAGCAGCTCCATATCAAATTTAAAATTGACAAGTAATAAAAAGATGGCTGTTTGTAATTGCAAAAGGATGTACATGGTAGTAACCGTGATTGTGGACACCTGATATGAAAGATCTCAATCAAATGCACATCCAGAAATTAAATGTCACTATGTTTATTCACCTGGTTGAAGGGGCATGAATTAACCGTCTCAGAAATGATTTTTACCTTGATGATGGCCAAGGAAACACTAGTTTACTGTATTTTTATTATACTCTTTGTTATCATTTGTGTGTACTTGTGTGTGTGTTTTTGTGTGTGTAGGAGTTCAAGGAGGGTCGTAAGGCCAGCCACACAGCACCTCAGGTTCTGTTCAGCCATCGTGAGCCCCCTTTAGAACTTGAAGGCACAGATGCTGCAACTGGGGACAACATTGGATACATCACTTTTGGTGAGCGTTGTCAGCAAAGTCTAATTTAAGTGTTATGCTGTCTTTGCCCACTGTTCAGGTGTCGAGGTAGTAACAGAATAGAGCAATCTTTGGGGAGGGGGAGGGTAGTACACTGTAAGTACATGCTTTAGCAAGTGGATAAGGGAAATTTACAAAGGCATGATACTCGCCATGTATCCCAAACATTGTCACAACAGAAATGTGAATGTGGGACTTTTTATTACTGATGTATGTGATTTGTTTTTCCTCAACTTTGGTCATTATAATATCTCTTTGTAAGAGCTTACATCTGCAACTGCTAGGAGGTTTCCTGTGACATAGCTAGATGATCATATAGCTATTACTCTCTGTATTACTATAACTCTGCCCACACTTGACTTTATACGACCCTGCTAGCTCAGTTGTGAATTATAATTGAAAATGAAATGATTGCAACCCATTGCATCTTTTCAGCATACCTTGCATTCTAAAAGTGGGAGTACAAATAATCAAAATCTTAACATTGTGTTTGGCTGCTTGACATTATGTTGGCATGGTCATTGTCATGCATGTACTTAGGGCCACTTAGCTCCATTCTCAGTTTAGCCAATGTCTTGCTAAGTGTAAATGTCATTTCTTAGTGAATACCTCAGTTTAGTCCACACATTGTACAATTGTAGCATCTTCTTATATTACATGTATATACATAGCTCTGAGGTGTTGCTATGCAGAGGCATGTAAACAGTTGATGAATTCATGGAAGAAAAATTAAATGTGTGTGCAAGTTGACATTGAGTGGATTACATCTTCCATTAACCATTCCTAATATCATGCTTTTTGTCATTTTCTTTCAAACACCTGTGCCACTGGTGTACAGTTTTGGAACCACGTCACACAAACGAAGCATCAAGGGACAACACCATCAACCTCATTCACACTTTCCGGGACTATCTCCACTACCACATCAAGTGCTCAAAGGTAGGTCCATTGTAGACTAAACCTTTCAAATTGGTGTTAGTCAGTTGGTTCCCGTTGAGGATTAGTCCCGAGTATATTCAGGCAGGTGTCCATGGGAAATTCATGTTCTAGCAAAATCAGTCCGTCCTCAACAGTCATAGAACTTTGAAAATAGTTTAGGAGGGAGGGTGGTTTTGTGTGCTTAGGAGTTTTGTTTTGTTTGTTTGTTTGTTTGTTTGTTTCTGTTACTCTCCCAGTCAGTCCAGTGTATTTGCACAGAGTCTCTGTTGGGCAAGTATCTGTTTAAAGAGATGAGCAAGGATAAGTTTTAGCACTGTTGTTTCACCATGCAATGCAATTCAATGCAATGAAACGCAAAGCAATGCAAGCTTTATATAATGCCAGAATACATTAATTATTTTTGTAGAGCTTTGCAGTATGAATGTAGATCAAATCAAATCATGTGTAATGGTAATGATAAGTTGTTTTATAGTTGCAGTTGTTTTTTAGTATTTAAAATGATTACTGAAATAGTAGGTACAAACAAGACACATTTTAATGATCAAACTGAAATAATTCGGTGTATTTTATACCAATCTCCCCCATCCCGAAACAGAGAGACAGATTTGATTGTCAAACATACATGTCTTATCCCCTGATTTGCCCAGGCTCTTAGCCTAAACTTGTTTCATTCATTCATTATCATATCCGTAATTACTCTCCGATTACAAGGTGGATGTGTTACTGACTGAGCCACCTCCCTACTCTTCTCCAAATAAGATTTCAAATTTGAGACACTTGTGAAATGGCAACCAGTGTATGTGGAAGTTCGTATTTTGTCTTTGTTATATTTTAAAGAGTTGTATCATCATATCTTGTGTCTTTTTTCTTCACACCAGGCATATATCCATTCCAGAATGAGGTTCCGCACCTCGGAGTTCCTGAAGATTCTCAACCGTGCCAGACCAGAAGATCAGACCCAGAAAGAGAAAAAGACCATTTCGTGAGTTTTTCAGCACTTTCACTTTCAGAAGATAGCCCATCCTGCCCTCTGCTCTTCCCCACCAGCTTTTAGCTTATAGTTTTTCTTCTTGTTTTTGTTTTTGTTTTTGGTTGTTGTTGTTGTTTTGTTGTTGTTGTTGTTGTTGTTGTTTTTTTTTTTGGGGGGGGGGGGGCAAACTGCAGTATCATGACATCTTCAGAAATCTCTCAGAGAGCTAAGTTAGTGCCATGAGTGAGTACACTGGCTTTGATTCAAGTTTGTTTATGGCGGATCCTGGGATGAGCACGAGACCCACTGGGTCTCTTGTTTCTTTTGTTTTGATTTGTTTCTTTTGAGATGTGCTGTCTTACATTTCCTGTCCGTGAATTGTTTACAGTGTATGTGTATTGCTATGCAATAGAGCAATGTAGAGTCATTGTTATTGACTGTGCAGTATTACATTATATAAAATGGGTTAGTCAAATACCGGTTAGTGATTGGCTAAACACAGTCACGTGATGGAGGTACATTCATTATGTTCGCCCGTGGGCGAACATTCTTGTAATGTTCTCTCATGGGAAAGCATTTTCACGTAACAAATGACAGAAGGCCTAGGACCGCACGCGCACAGTGAATTTGGCTCTGCGCGATCGAGCGATCACCCGAGCGATCGAGTGCGTTGTGCTGGTCGGAGCCTTGCTAGAAGCTTGAAGAGGCTCTGGTGCTGGTGGTTGTCGTTGACGTATTTGACGTATTTGACTAACCCATATAATATAACAGATGATGACTTTTGTTGTCGGGAACATGTACCAAACGTTCCACCCTCAGGGTTTGAAATGCTATTTCGGGAGGCTAGAAGTCCCTCGACTTCGTCTCGGGACGTATAACCTCCCTCAATAGCATTTCAAACCCTTCGGGTGTTCGTCTCGGGACTTATAACCTCCCTCAATAGCATTTCAAACCCTTCGGGTGGAACATTCAGTATGTTTCCTCCCCCGCCAGTCATCATCTATATAATGTTATAACTCATGGCTCCAATGTACATGTGTTGAAGGGAGATTTGAAAAAAAAGAAAAAGAAAGTGCAAACGGTAGGACTTTACAGTGAAGGTATAGTGTAGCCTCAAGTTTACGATTTTGTCTCACTTCGAAAGTGTAGAGAATAAGATGAAGCGTCATTTGACATTTGTGGAATAAAGAAACATTTTAGTTGCTTTGCTTCATTGCTTCAATGTTCAGTAGGGTGTCAACGACTTGGATAAACAAAGACGATTTTAATTATAACATTTATAAAGAGAGTCTGGAAGCATTAAGAAGTGTCATTGCTGAATGTGTTAATGTAAAGGGATGATATAGTTTTGGTTGAGATGGGTATTCAGGTTTCCAACTTTTTTGTGAGATTATGAAAATCATCATATGAAATATTAAAGAGCATACAATTCTACGAGGAATGCCAAGTCTATTTGATGAAAATCGGTTCTGAAATAGCTGAGATATCCAAAACAAAGCAATCCTTATAAAAGACGGAACCCACCTTTTATTAGGATTGCTTTGTTACTGTAAAGTGGAAATTTTCGCGGTGTTGACATTTTCGCGCATTTCGCGCAACCAGAAACTAGCGCAAAAATAAAAGCCCGCGAATATTTTTGCTTGCCATATGTTCCTGTGCGTGATGTCTAGATTCCGCGGAATTAAAAACATGCGAAACTCTTCTGACCCGGCCAAGCGCAAAAAATTAATCGCGCGAAAATATCCACTTTTACAGTATACTTTTTTTGGATACCTCACCCATTTCAAAACCAATTTTCATCAAATAAACTTTGAATTCTTTGAGAACTTTGTGGGTGGACAAAGATGAGTTAATGACATTTATAAAGAGAGTCTGGAAGCATTAAGAAGTGTCACTGCTGAATGCGTTAAAGTGATGATATAATTTTTGTGGAGATGGATATTCAGGTTTCCAACTTTTTTGTGAGATTACGGAAATCATCATATGAAATATTAAGGAGCATACAATTCTACAAGGAATGCAAAGTCTATTTGATGAAAATCGGTTTTGAAATAGCTGAGATATCCAAAACAAAGCGATCCTGATTAAAGATGGGACCCATCTTTTACTAGGATTGCTTTGTTTTACTTTGTTTTTGGATACCTCACCCATTTCAAAACCGATTTTCATCAAATAAACTTTGAATTCCTCCTAGAAAGTGGTTTCTCGTTTTCTTGCAAAAAGTTAAAAGCTGAATCCTCATCTCAACCAAAACAGTACCATCCCTGGTAAGAGCAACATGAATTTCCCACTGACATTATGTGCTCTGCTTTTGTTTTTGTTTTCATTTGACTACAGAGGAAAGACATTTGTCCAGCACTAAACCAGGAAATGGCTTCAAGCAGAGGAAGGGACTACGCAGAGACTAGCATCAGATTACCCAAGCGAGGAGAAAAATATATCAAACCAAAAAAAAAAAAAAAAAACCACTTATCCCCTCTTTTTCTTCTCAGTAAGATACACTTTGTAGAGACAAAATGCCTGTAGCGTCATCGCAAATAACTTGTGGAGCAATTCAGGCAGAGAGTACCTGCAGGATGTGTTCACATTGGTCGAATAGAGCCACTTGATGGAGCGTAGTGATGGTGTCACCCCTGCACGGTTCTTTCGCTTCTTGTTGCAAGGAAAGCTATGAGGCAACATTCCAGCACCAGATATATTAAGTGTTATTGTTTTGCCTCAAAGTGCTCTCTTTGATCCCACCCACACGGTATCCTTTATCATTTAAGGTGTGGCTTCCAGGGAAATAGCTTCAACTACCTTACCAACCCTCCCCCCCCCCCCCCCCCCCACCTGACATTTTTTTTTTTTTTTTTTTTTTTTTCATGTTAACAGTCAATGTATTGTGTGGAAGTTAGTATGGAAAGTGTCATCCCTAATTTGTCAAAGTTGTAGAATTTTTTACTTATTTTGTTTGTGTACATAGCAGAAGTGGTTAAGGAATGCCCTCTTTTGATCGTTCGCATAAGTCAAGTGCAAGGATTCTTGGCACAACAGTGCTGCTTTGAATGTAAGATGCTAGTGTGGACTTTGCATCTGTTCATATCTGTTTGTCTCCTTATTGTGCAGTCCATGGTGGCTGTTTTGTGAAATCAATATTCACTACTTCTGTGAAGAAAAGAATTCAAGGATGGTGATTACGATGGTAATCTATAGAGAGAAATGAACAAATTTTTGTAGAAGTAGTTCGTTCATGAGTTAGAAGTGATTGTGAAAACGATTATCATCCCATCTTAAAGCATTGCACCTTAGAATACCGCCCAGTGTTCTATTTAGCACACAAGGCATATATAAAAACATAAATGGCACACTATAAAGTATTTCAAGACTCTATGTTCTTCCACAAAGCTGATTACACTCTTCAGACCTGTTAATACTACTGTTGAGCATAGGACTTTCATAGTTGTTTTGAAGGTCAAAGAAATGACCAATGGAAAGAGAAGCAATATGGTATCTTACCATAGCCTCTTGCATCGGATAAGTGTCTTTCTTTTAATATACAATTTCTATTTTTCGTCATTGTCGCAGTGAAAGATGAGAGAAGTAGGGAAGAGAGGATGTAGGCAGCCTAAGTTGAATCTTGGAGGAAAGGAGAAAGAGATGGTATTTATGGCGAGTGTTATGCACTGTGATACAAACATTGTTTGACCAAAGCCAGATCTTCCTCCCAAATTATAGATTTATCTACATTGTTAGGGTATGGAAAAGCAGGTAGAAGAACAGTGGACGTCCACTCACATACTCTTGTCACATGTAACATTTTTTTTTTTTTTACTAGCAATATTGCAATTTTAGAGCAGCAAAATTGTTCTGCTTGTATTTTTTTTTCTAATCACAGGCAATTGACTGAAAAAGGCTAGATATCAAAGAAGAATATTTTCAGTAGCACAGATGAAGATGATTGTTGATAACCATATGTATACTATGTACCGGTTTGACAGAAGAATCGTAAGTGTAAAGTGTGACTCATTTTGAGGCAGTCCAGTGCATGGTCACTCTAATTGTATGAAATCATGAATGATTTTAGATCGCACATCTTTTTTTGCAGTATGTCAGTTGATGAAAATAATGTAGAATGTCTGAATTACACTGAATTTTGCCACCTCATATGGGCCCAAATATAAAAGAATAAATACAAGTGTACATAATCCTGTGGTACTCCGTTGTAGTTGTGCGTTTCGCGTTTTGCGTTCAAGCTGGTTGCAGTTACCCTGTGCAGCATGTCAGTAATTTACAGTATTAGCACCTGCTGTAGTGGCAAGCAGGGGCAGCTGCGGGGGTGGGGGGGGGGGGTGGGGGGGGGTGCAGTTATTGTTGTTGCTTACTATTGTATCCCAGTGGCCAGAATTCAATTCAGTTGTTTAAATCCAATCCATAAGTTATATCTCATCCATTGAGGAGAGTAACTATGATATAGGTGCACCCATGCATGTGTGTATCTGCGTGTGTTCACTATGGGATGTCTGTTGACATAATGTGATACATGTATTATTTTTTGTGCTATCAAAATTTGCATGTGTCGACAAAATTTCAACTACCGTTGTGTATTCCGGCCATAGAGTCTGCTTGCATTGATTCCAGTTGGGATTAAACTTGTGTCACATGATGCAGATTCATAACTAATGTTCCAGGTAGCCAGAGGGTGACTAGCTTCATGCAGTGTGGAAACACTTCCACCATGTTTACCATGGTGACTAGTTTTCTTTTTCTCACTTATCTATCTCTTCTTCCAGCCCTGTGTTGCTATATGTTTGTTATTTTGACAGTTGTTGCTGCAGTAGCTCACATAAATCAGCGGATGATAACATTTAGAAGAAGTGATATCTGTAAAGCGGCTATGGTCTACACAGTTTTTGTTTCTAAAACAATCCTAAAATGTCATTCCATTTTTCTCTTGTATGTTCGCTGTTGTATTGTGCCATTCACTGTTATTGGAAGGTGAGAAAAAATGAAAGTCTGGCTACTGTAAAAGGAAGTTGTTGCCATGATAAACTTGATGGCCGGAAGTTTACATTGCTCTACACCGATGATAGTCACTCTTCCTGGATGTTGTGCATTGAAGGACTATTCCAGACCAGTTATCAAGTTTGTCTGAAAAGAAAGAGTTAAGCATTTCTAAGCACAACAGTGAAAATTTCATCAAAATTGAATAAAAGTTACGGAAGTTCTGAATTCCTAAGTTTTGCTCATTTTCACAAAACAGTTCTTGAGCAGTCAATATGAATATGCAAATGAGTGAGTTAATGATATAAGCGTAACAACTTGCATATACATTTTGTACACAAACTCTTGTATGTTTCAAGATATTTATTCAAACACAATTGTGCCCCAGTTTAAAAATCTGACTGATCATTATTTTGAAGTTAATTGAATTTTCATCTGATTTTTGTACATGATAAACGGAAAATTGTAATATGATGACATCATCAGCTTACTCATTTGCATGTATTTATATCCTGTGCCACAACCATGTTGCAAAACTTTACTACATTGACAATTCATAACTTCCTTATTTTTTATCAAACTGGAATGAAATATTCATTGTGCTTGCAAATTGTTTTTTTTTTTTAATCTTACCAAGTTATTTAGTTCTTTAGAGAGGCTATGAAGTGGCAGTAGGTCAATGGAACTTTCAGTGGAATGGGATATTGGTAAAGAAGAAACTTGGTATAGCAAACACTCATTGCAAACCCATTGGAGTTCTCCACACAAACTTTTATAGACAATGTAACAGAAAAGAGCATTTACAATTTATATGCACAGCTAAAGTGCAGCCATGTTATTTTTTTTTTCGCTCTTGTTAGTGTTTTATATGAAATCCAGTGAATATGATATGAAGTAACTTTGAGCACAAGGACAGTTCATTTTATCAAAGGGTGTCACATGTAATGACCACCTAAGAATCTAGTAAAATGCATATTTTCTTGATTATCTACTGCAAATGCATCTGTTCAGAGACTGTCGGCACATCGTAGATTGCTGAACTGTGCTTCTGAACTACTCCCCATGACAAACAGAAATTTAATGTTGTATTACATGAACATTTTATAGGATATGAAGCATAGATGTGGATTACTCATTGGCACTTAAAATACAGCTATTGAATAATACACAATGTATACCAAATTCTGGTACTCTATGATTGGTTAAAAATTCGGAAGATTACCACAGACTTTGGGTCACAGTCTTTTTTTTTTTAAATTTGCAAGAAGACACTTTATAGTTTTCATATATTGGATATGTAATAAAAGACTTCTGACACAATTTACCATTGCCTACTTTGGAAGTATTGCTTGTTTGTGTGGGTGTGTGGGTGTGTGTGTGTGTTTATGGTGCGTGTGTGGGCACGTGTGTTCTGTGTGTATGTGATTTTCAGTTTCTCCATCTGCTGCGCCATGCTGGCAGTACATGTATACCCATCTGGCATGACAGAACAGTTTCTGCAATGCACAGATACTCTCCCGTTATACTGAACCCTGGGTAACAAACACAGTTATGACTAAATTCTCATCACAACGAAGTAAAAATTCAGGACCTAGAATTTTCATCTGTTCTTATACCATTATTATGTTTTACTATTTCGGAGGGTGCTTTTCTGTGGCGACCATCACTGGTATAACATAATGTAATGAAATTTTGATGTACGGAAAGGAAACTGCCGATCCCAAGGACTTCATTGTGATGGAAGTCACCTGTATTAAAATTCATGGACAATTTAGTACTGTACCATTTCATTCATCTGCTCCTTCTGATTAAGTTCCTTTTGGTGAGAATTCACTAGTTGTTGCTAGGTAAGGCCAGCCTCCAGCAAACTTTGTGGTTGTTATCTAAAGGCAATCTTTTGTGAACAAAGCCTATATAGAATTCAAACACATTGTAGAAACCTACAATTTTGTTACAAAGAACAAGACTTCAACTGTCTGTGCATTGCACCCCCATTTAAATTTATAACGAACACGGTTATCATTATAGCGAAATTCTCGTTACAAAGATGTGAAAATTCAGATCCAAAATTATCATCTACCGGTATATCTTTATGTACTTAAGTTTACTGTTCAGCTGTAACAAACTTTTGATACTATACTGAAAGAAAACCGCTGTTCCTGAGGTCTTCATTATAATCGGAATGCACTCTTGACTACTCGATGGTGATAATGATAATGTGGTGGTACATGTATGAGGACAAATAATAATGGTGAAAATGGTTGATGGTAATGTGGCAGTGGCATTGATTATGATGTTGGTGTTAGCGCCGTTTTGTTGTTTTGGTATGATGATGGTACCGATTGTGAATGAAATTGTCCTCTCTGGCTAGTCCTGTGATATTCTGGAGCCAGAGGAAAAAATGTATGGGGCTGTAGAGATGAGAAAGAGGCCAGGTATACTTGGATAGGTCTGTAAAAATGTAACACATGCAACAATTTGGTGCCTGTCAATAAAAGGTAATTGGATGCAAGAGGGGAGAGGGCTCAAATCAAAGGAATGGTATACAGTCAACCTTGCTTAAGTCAACCTCGTATAAGTAGAATAATCGCCTAAGTCGAAGGTCCTTTCAAGTCCTCTTCTCTTTATATTCTTTTGATTTTAATCCCATGAGTCAAATTTTCTTTAAGTCGAAGCTATTTCTTCATTCCAAACAGATTCGACCTGGGCAAGGTTGATTGTAGTTTTGTTTAAGATGGGGATTAAGGTTTTAACTTTTTTTTGCATGGATGATTAGAAATCACTTATTTGAAATATCAAAGTGTATACGATTCTCAGAGGAATTGAGAGTTTGATGAAAATCAATTTTGAATGGTTGAGATATCCAAAAATAAAAGGATCCTAATAAAAGGTGGGTCAAACCTTTTATTAGGACCACTTTATTTGCTCTCGTCGTTTTTGGATATCTCAGCCATTTTTACACTGATTTTCTTCAAATAAACATTTCATTCCTCTTAAAATTGTATAAGTGATTTCTATTCATCTCACATAAAGTTGAAACCTGAATCCTTGTCTCAACCAAAACTATACCATTCCTTTAAAACCATACTAAATGTATGACATATAGTGTAGCTTCCTTCCAGATTAGCAGCAAGCAGGATGGCCTGCCAGTCAAATGGTCTACGAGAAACTTCAAGTCTGCCTCTGGTCACCTTCCATGCATCACGAGGTTCATAGTTTATCTTTCCTTATTATTTATTCCTGTTACCTGAGTTAAAAATTGGGGAAATTGGGGAGGGGGAGAGAATTCCTTTCAAAATCTTGTTCTGTTCTGCTAAAAAAAAAAAAGCAACAACAATATACAGTGTACTCCCATAATAACAAAGTCACGGTACCAGTGGTTTTCTTTCTTTATATCAAAATTTCAATAAAACCGAACAATAAAGTATAGAAAGATACAGTATATAGATGCTGATTTTGTAACCTAAATTTTTGCTACGTACGTTGTATAATGTAACAAGAATTTTGTTATAACTGTGTTCATTAGAAGGGGAGTGCACTGTACCACATAAAATGCAATCTACTGTCACATCTGAATTTTCTAAAAATTGCTTTATTACATCACTTGGGCACAAATGTACATGTGATTATTTCTATGATACTGTAGATCATTTCAATGCACTGACACAATCACTTTAGTGAAGAAGATGGCATTAACAGGCATACCAAGAATCTTTCATTTCAAATGGATGTTATGCTCATGACCAGCTTGTAGAGAAGAGGTCAAGTATTATCTGTGTTTCTAATTATAACTTACTACTCCACTCTATTGATTTAAAAACAATGATGACAATCCATTTTCAAACTTAAATTCTCATAGGCTTGAGTCCATGTATACTTATGACTGGTTCTTTGCTTCAGTGAGGGCTAACTATACACAGCCCTGTTGCTGTACACAAGTGTCGCATGGCGTCTGGTCAGGCTAAGTGAGGGCCAACTTTAGTACCGGTATAGTGCCAGCATGGTTCAGACATGTCCAGGATGCAGACACACACCTACAAACCAACTTGTAAAATATCGCAATCAAAATGTTACAGTACAATGATACATTCCAGGAGAACAATTTATTCAAAAGAAAAAAACAAGCAACTTAATAACACACACACACACACAAAACACTGCTCTTCATGATTGTGCAAATCACTCAATCACCCTATAAGGAAAATGTGATATCATACAGTCTAATCATTGTAACCAGCCCAGAATGTATGCCCAGATATACATGTAAATACTTGTCCATTGACTGTGCACATTGTTGATTCTGCCATAGGTTTTTGCAGTAAAAAGTCCTGGGCATACTTCCAATCTATCCTCCTCACACAACTTTCTGAAATACGCAGATATCTGAAATAGAGAGAGTCAGTGGTTTCATTTGTTTTTCTTTTTTTTTAAAGAGTTTCAATACCATAAGGTAGTATGTACAATTTCCTAGGGTCTGTCACTAATGTACCATTGCAGTGTATACAGCAGCTGCTTTCTTGAGTATTGAAGAAGTACACAATAATCTTTCCTAAAATAATGCTAACATATTCATTTGAAGCATCAAATATGTCATAATTTTGGAACTTCAACGAAATTATTCTGTGTAATACATTTCTTCCATCTCTCCAATTGCATTTGGAATGAGAAAAGCAATGATTACACTTATAATTGGTCTAGAGGACTTTGCCACAAGAATCCCTTTTAAGTGGGTGAATCTTAGGACCTGGTTATACATACCACATATACCATAACAGCAGCCAAAGACCAATCAGCAATGAGCATTACAGTTGTTGCTATGGTCACTACAATGTACATTCATTACGACTAACAACGCAAACAAACATCGTGAAACAATAGACGCCTTGATCTGTTCCAAAGGAGCACTATGTCTTCAGAACACAAGAAATGCAATTTCAGTGGTTCCGACTAAATCAGCTCTATGCTACATTTCAACTATACACATTCCTCTTTCTCGTCCTGTGGAATCCAGCTAAATCTCATCATAATAAGGTCAGATTTTGCAAACATCCTGTTTTTAACATGGCAATTTTGCAGGTCCCAACTTTCATTTTTGTATCCTGATATAGTAGGACAACCGATATAAAAGGTAATTGTCATGATGGTTTTTAGGTCCTCCTTGTAATGGAGGTTCCAATCTATTTCAATAATCGGCTTGCACACTAAAAAATACAGTATATGGAGGGGGTAGATGCCTGTTTGACCACAATTGTTGCCAGGGAAACTCTATAAAGCGAATTACTTGAAGTACAATAAAATGCTAACATTGGTATTTTACATCTGCAATAGTGAAATTGCATTTGACGCAAGAGCGCAAACAGCTTAGGATCTGCTGCTCACAAAGCAGGTGGCTGTCATTATGTTTTTTAGTCCTTTGCCATCATTATTTGTTCAAGCTACAGGTGTATTTTTTTCCCACCGTTTCATATCATAATTGACAAGGGACACATATCCTCACAGACTTAACGAAAGCATGGCTACCTTCATGACTGCATATCAAGGGCACTCCAACATTGTCAGACGGAAATCAAATGTTAATCACAAAATGCCAACCTTCATGTGCTGTGAAAGAGATTGGGATTGCTATTGCTGTAAATGCAGCAGAGCATGATATTTGTTGTTGTTGTTGTTGTTGTTGTTGTTGTTGTTGTCGTTGTCGTTGTCGTCGTTGTTGTTGTTGTTTTGTGCATGTATGTGTATTGCCTGACACAATCTTTGTTAATTCATGGACTGCTTCTTCATCACTTTGAAAACCGCCAAATAAAGTAAGAATGCTGAGAATGATGGTTTAGCTACACTGTATTAGGAGTCATCCAGTGCATCTAAAATTTATTGTCATGAAGCGAGAAATGAATGATAAAACCCAAATGCTCCTTGAAAACATTCCAAAGATAATCTGAAGTTTCAACAATGACTTTGATGTTTTGATAACATGCTATTATCTGTCTGGAATATTTCATTATCAGTTTGCAGATGGTTCTACAAAAATACTTTCATCCCGTGGCTGCAAACTTATAGGATTGACAAAGAAAAAGAGTATAGGACTGATAAAGAAAACAATTTCTGAAGGTCGATATAGGCCAGCAAAAGTGACAATTTCAAGAAAATATTGTGCATACATTGAATACTCACACAAAACTGTTCATTTTACCCATAAATTGACCCTTATACAAGCACATCCAACTAGTTTGTGAATATCTTCTTGTCATCTGCGTACTAAAATTCAGTCACATAAATTTCAATTACTTGAATATCAATTCCATCAAAATACAGAAAAGGTAGGGCTCGACATTAAAAATGGCTTGGAACCATTAAAAATTGATGCTGAGAAATCAAATCTCCAAAAAGTTTATTTTTTGATGGCCCAATCAGGAAACTAAGATTCAAAATAAATTGGTATTGTTGCTAATATATTTCTTTTGGGGGCCACCAAAATTTCAAATCTAATCATCTTAGTAGCCCAAATGGGCCAATGGCAAAAAATGCTGGTGTCAAGTCCTGAATGCTTATTTTGCAAAGAAGCTCCTCTGCTCGTATTACCAACTGATGAAATATCTCATGATACACACGATGGACTGTTATAGTGTAAACCAGGACATGCCTCTTTGAAGCAGGACTCAAAATAACTCAAGTAATATTCTTAATGGCTACAAATACAGAATACTACTGTATGATAGCATTGTCTGGGATTTTGCATCCTAGCTCTCATCCTAATACAAAGTGTGTCAGGTCCAATAATGTCAAATGGATACCATACTGGTATTATCTGCATACATTCTTTGTATAGTAAACATCCTTTATTACCCTGAATTGACATTATATACATGCTATAACCACTTACATTAAAAGAATGTGATGGAATATAATGATGACCAGTGTGAGTTCATACAGGGTTTAACATTAGCTCACAGCAATTTTGACGTATGTCCAATCCACATTCTTCCTGGACTGGGTGTGAGTTTTTGTCCTTATAACCACAAAACAGTGACTGCTTCATTAAAACTTAAAAATAAAAAAGTTCTCCTTGTCATGGGGTCATTCCATAATGGTTACAGAATCCTTATCTAGATTACTTAGCTTGGCTGAAAAGTAGCCGTTCTCTTGTAGTTGGCAGAAATGATATGTCGCTGCAGAGTGCGTGTTAAAAGACGTGAGGGGCTTTATCCATGATGTGGTGACGGGCTTCGCGTTGACCTACAAATTTAAATTCTTGTTTTTTGAATGTGCTGAAAAGTTCTCTTTCCCCCTAGTACATGGATTCAGTGTTGTTCCCTCTTGGTTTCTTGATCTTATCCTTGTTCTTCGTGATGACATCATACAGAGACAGCTGGGGACACAAGAAAAACATACACCAAAGTAAATTGCAGCCAAGTGCAGGGGCACTTGCCACATGGCAACACACAAAAAAGTCTAAAGTAGTATGATAAACAGACAAATAGTCCAGCTCAGAATGGGCTGGGATACAAATCTTGACATGCTTTGACATTTTTATTTTTTTCATTTTTTTACATATGTGACATTGTGGCAAGTCCTTCCCCAAAACAAAAAAAAAAAAGCAGAAAAAGAATGTAAGGGAGAAGAGAGAACAAAATGAATTTTTGATGATGGCAGAGACACTTCACTTAAAGCATTCAGACATCTTATAAAATAAATGTGGATAGATATTTTGTAGATAGGATGTAACACATCCTCCCCCTATGATGTATTCCAGTGGCCTGGTTGAGTTAAAGGGACTGTACAGTTCTGGTTGAGGTGAGGATTCAGCTTGTAACGTTTTGCAAGATATTTAGAAAACACTCTATGAAATGTTTGAGAGCATACAATTCTAAGGGGAATCAAAAGTTTATTTGATGAAAATCAGTTTGAAATGACTGAGATATCCAAAAACAAGGTAAAACAAAGAGGTCCTAATAAAAGCTGTGGCATATCCATTTTACTGGGATCACTTTTATTTTCATCAAATAAACGTTGAATTATTCTTGGAATTACATGCCCTTTCATATTTCATAAGAGGTTTCTCATTATCTGACCAAAAAAATGTTATAAACCTGAAGTTAGGTCTTAACCAAAACTATACAATCCCTTTCAGCATGAAAACATTGAAATTTACTTACTGATGAGGCAACAGTAAGCAGGGCTTGTGTCAGCAGGAAAATTTAAATCGTTTCCCATATTCACATAGTTAACATATCATTTTATTTTCATGTAATATTCTCTTCCCCTCATTATTGTGTCTGGTTGTTTACATTGTCGTATCATTTTTCATTCACAGGTCCACATTTAAATTTTTTTTAGTCTCAAGTGCTTTGACTTGCTGGCCTGTTTTACTTTCTTTCAAATTTTGTTTTCTCTGAAACATGGTAGTGGGGTTGGAGGAGTGGCAGGGATGAGATACAGCAGAATACTTTAAAGACTTCTGGATACTCACGTATGTGTTTCTTAGTTCCAGGCAAGTCAGTCGAAGGTTGATGAACTCTTTCTCATCAATTTCATCCACACTTCTCCTGTAGTCATCCTGGAATTTAAAAGCAAAGTGAAGATGTTATTACTATCATTACTCAAATATAGTTCAAACATAGGACATTTTCAAAATTATGTACTACAATCAGATTGTCTTTCACTAGGCCATCTAAACTTCACCAAACTGTGAAGAACAGAAAGGGAATTTTGCAAGAGGCAGAGTAATCCCATTTTTGCACTAAGGGATCAACGTAACATCTAAGTTTGCTACCTTCTTATCTATTATCATCGCTGGGGTGACAAGACCTTTTATCTCAAATTTTGGTGAAAATGATTTTTTATTTTAAATTAATGGTCAGAAAAATCAATTTAGTGATGTTCTCTCCAAATCCTAGTTATCTTACCCTCCCCCCTCAAACGAAAGGTTATCCCATCTGATATATTGCTTTAGCTTTAATTTTTTTTTTTTTTTGCTCTCTTGAACATTTGAAATTTTGTAGATACAAGGTCTTGTTGCCCCAGAGACGTTATATCTTTAATGTGTGAACTTCTACATTTATTTCTTAAATCAATGTGTGAACTCATAATTCACAATACAAGCCATCACATCAAGAATACTATTTGAATGTGATGACATGTGATCAGCTGTCACTATTGACCGATTCGAGTTCGTTGAGGGCAGCAGACATTTTATGGCACTGGGCCACGTATGTTACGTCAACACAGAAGCAATGGACAGCTTACGCGCGCAGCCATATTGTGCACATCCGCCGAGAGAGGGCTCACTTTATCATTCATAAAAAATACTTTGATTCGGGTTCCGTTCGAAACCGATCAAATGAGCGAGGGTGGTGACTCAAGATCTGACGTCATTAGAAAAACTCAGAGTGGTTTCCAAACATGTTTCAGAGAAAATCCAGAAGAGCAAGATATACCCTATCTCTCATAAAAATTAGAACGTTCCTAGCAAAACATTCAACTCGCAATGGGTCGACGTTTGAAGTCATGTCGCTGTCATGACGAGTTGGTCCCATGGGACACACAGAGAGGATCGTAATTACGATCAATTTTCAGCTTATTTTCTTCATTTTTTCGGTGTTTCGACGGGATTTTTCTGTGAAATGTGATGGCCTGTTTGACATTATTCAGGACATTCCTGTTAAGTTCGTGTGGTTCCTGTTCATCTTAGAATTTTTTTGCGAATCATTTATTACCCTTGAATTTGACCTTGTGCACTGCTCAGGGCAGTTCGATTTACACTTTACGGCAAATCAAATATATGGTCACCACACGGGCCGCGACACGGGCGGCGCGGGTTACTTTACAGTCGACCGCGGAGCCGAGCGCCGCGGGCCGGGGCCAGAGGGGCGGGTGGTGGCCAGGGTTACGGAAGGATTGTGCCAGTAATTCATCCCACGAACTCCTGTACCGGTACATCGTGCTACTACTGTTACAATCAAAACTTCCACAAATGAAAAACGACTTGACTGTACAGGAGAGAACACATAACTTTTACAAAGACTGCACAGTTCACTTTGCACACCAGTGACAGTGCACAAAAGCCAAGCGGACAACACTAAGCACTGCTAAGGCAGTCAGATGTCTGTCCATCAGTCACCATTGACTGCTCATCATTTCAACCATGTTCATTACCATTGCACCATCAGTTGACAGAAAAAAACAACACATTAGTTTGCCAACAATTTCATTTGAGAGAGCAGTAAAGTCCAGGCTGACTGATCAGCACTGACTTGAAATCTCTCAAAGTGTGGAGGCAAAATTAATCTTGACACATTTAGCATTCAGCAGTCTCAAGAATTTCTCTGTTGTCTTTGTCACGACATTTTGATTAGTGTTAATTGTAGCACGCCCTATTGAAACATGTTGATCACCTTGTTTTTATTTCATTTTTATTGCTATTGTTTAATTATCAGCTTTGTTGAAAAGTTTCAATTGATTCCCCCCCCCCCCCACTCATAAAGCGCTCATTCAAGTCATGTTGAAGTCTTCTAAATATGTGTGCACTGCAAGCATAGTATCCACAGTTCAAGACTTAATTGTTCAACGCCATCACACAGCAGTACTTTACTACCTCTACATATATTTACATCTGCACGTTTCGTTGCTTTGCTCACTGAAAACAACAACAAAACAAACGACCTCACCCACATCCATTGCACCAACTGCATTATTTAGTACCGGTACATGTTTTAGCATAAATCTATACATGTACTTCCTTATTCAAGTAAGAAGGAAATTACATCTGTGCAGCAGCTATTTTTTTTTTTTTTTATGAGCAGTGGATGGAAAGTCAACATACATCACTACCTGTAGCTGAATACTCTTTCAGGTCGTGTAACACTGTTGTTTGTGATGTTGAATTCATTAACATTGATAAATGATAAAAATAAAAAAGTAAACCACATGCACTCTGTCACTTTCTTGAGACCAAAATAATATTCCAACAGTCCCTATATTTAGTACTGTAAATGAATGATATTCTCCATTGCAGGCAGCAAAAAAAAAAAAAAAAAAAAAAATGAAAATGTTTGCAAGTCTCAGCATCACACCAAATTCATGTCACTCTCTACTAGCATGACTAGTACCACTACCATGGTACCTGCAATATTTTTATATCAAACGCATTCTAACTCTGGCATAGCTTAAAACAGAAAAAATACAAATAAGCAGCTAGAAGTGTGGGTGGATGATGACCATAGCCTGAGGTTGCTACAGTACTCTCGTTAGAACACAGTTGCAACATTACATGTACTGGCTCTTTGTTGTTGTTGTTTTTTTTTCTTCCAGTCTTCTTCTGTTATTTTAGTCATTTGTTGGGTTACAAGAAAACAATGTAACCCAAGAAAGACATCCCAAAGACGTCCTTGCAGAATGCAAGTCCACCACAGCGACAAATATGAGGTGACAAGTGCATGGTTGAATATTATGGACAGGGTGTTCTCTTACATGTATGTTACCAAGTATTGTAGTAGATACTTTTCACACTTTTAAGGGTCATGGGCACATTTAATTTATGTGCACCTAAAAAATATAAAGCACTATATTTTCATTCTTTGTTGTTGTTTTTTTTTCAATTAGCAATTGATTGCATCAATGTCATATTTTGTCATTATATCATCATTGGTAAACAATTTCACCTTGCCCATCATCATTGTGTTGGAATGAGTGGATATAAACATTGCAAAAGCTGAAGGCAAATGTGCAACCATACAGATAATAGGCCCTACTCACAAATATCACATACAGTATATAATATAGACGAATCTATATCAAATCTACCTATTATGTACTCCTTTTCCAATTTCTTGAAGGCATTTGTATAGGCCTAAATCCACAAAAGCATGCCTGAACCACCATTACCAGGTCCATGGTATGGAGACTTGAAGGTAATTTAGTAAGGTTATAGAACATCGACGCCTGGACAGATATTACAAATTGCCCAAACTGATAAATCTTAAAAAAAAAACAAAAAAAAAAAAACATTCATATTTAGAAGCTAGTACTGGTTATCCAGGCTACATACACTACAGTACACAGTTATCCCAAAGCAAAATTGTACATAAAGTGAGACTTTAGCAGCTTAGATTCAGACCCTCTCGTAAGCAAGCCAAAGCAGTATCCGACTTCACACAGAACTTTCACGTTTTAACAAAACCTTATTAACCAAGGAACCATGCAGCAAAGGATGCATTCTGCACAAAAACCAGCCTAACCTACAAAATAGCACGACATAACGCAGTTGCCATAGGCATGCGCCAAAATGCACGTTCAAGCGTCGAACAACGAACGATGTGGGACTGAATCTCTGCGCCTACGCACAAGGTGGAAGCGCGAGCGCCACTCCGATAAAAATAAAATTCTGCAGCTCTTACATCGGGAAAGTATCTTGTATTTTTCCCCTAAAGGGAAAAAAATGTAATACCAAGTGCAATCTATCTAATCGTTATTACACAAAAAACTAACTTCACCGGAGATCATAATCATGTCACCGCGATATCCCCCAAAATTAACGCTAGCAACACAATAGCTCTGATTTTAGTAGCCCATCGGGCTCACGAGACGCTATTGTACCCCTTCTTTAGGAGAATGGGTAGATAAGCAAAAAATTCTAAGATGGAAACCGATTGCACGAAACAGGCAGGCATGACCTCTTTCATTCAAATCCAAGAGGAATAAATATAAAACTAGAAATGTCGCTACGGCGACTGGTGTATGCCTCCGCCATAATACATGGTTCTCCTAATAGGTCTATAGTACAATGTCTTGACAATGTGTGATGACGGTTTCACACAATTGGCAAAATATTAAAATGACAGGTTTGCCACAAATGTGCTGAATGTTCACTTTCCTAGAACTAGGTTCAATTGGATGAATGATTAAAACGTCAGAGTGCAGGTATTTGGGGGAACTGATGATTTTCACTTGACTTTTGACCCTTTTACAAGTTTATGCATTGAGTAATTTTCAAGGTATTGAGAAAAAGTATAATTTCAGTATCAAACGGTAAAATAGTATTATCGAAACCTGGCCTTTGACCTTTGACCCCACAGTTCCAAAGAGAATCACTGTTAGGTAGAACATGCATAAATATGTAAGTTTCATGACAATACCTTGAGTTATTTTTGAGATATGGAGGAAAAAGTGCAATTTAGCACTTTCACTTGACCTTTGACCTTTTGACCTTTGACCTTTTGGCAAGAAACTTCCCACAGAATATATATTGGGTTATACATGCATACATCAAGTTTTAAAAAAATCCTTCAGGCACTGCATAAATATAAGGAAAGTAGTTATATTTTGAGGAGTTGACCTTGACCTTTGACCCATGACCTTTGACCCATGACCCTCAACTTCCCTAGATAATCACTGCCCATCGGTACAAGCATATATACTAAGTTCCATGAAGATACCTTGAACCATTTGCGAGATATGGAGAAAAACATGAAATTTCAATTTTTTTTTCACAAAATAACCTGTGACCTTTGACCTTTGACCCTGTGACCCTAAAATCCACACAAAGTATCATCCCCCAAGGATATACCCTCATACCAAGTTTGATGCAAAACCACCACACGGTTCTTGAGATATCGACAAAAACAAAACGGGACGGACGGACGTACGGACGTACAGACGTACGGACGTACGGACGTACGGACGTACGGACGGACGACCCGAAAACATAATGCCTCCGGCCACTTCGTTGGCGGAGGCATAAAAATCCCCAAAAAATGTTATTTATACTATTACGATGACGTAAAAATAATTGACATAATTTGATATTTAATGCATGAAATTAAGGGTGCAAAAATAACTACTTATATGGAATTTTTAGTGAGATTTTGCAACTATGACTGGAGTGTTTTAAAGACATGAATATGTATGAAATGAAGATACCTATACTTTCCACCCTTTTTTGTTTTTCTTTTATTTAGTGCTTATTCAATATAGGGGTAATTAAAAATGCAGGGATCACAAACGATAAATTGTTTATGCTATCAAGGTCGATTACGTCACAATCAATAATGCCGCGGCCCGTAATTTGTCCCTGCCGCGCATACGTGGGGCGCAGCCATGAGCTCAAATTGCGGTGTTTCAGCCGACCCCCCCCCCCCCCCCCTGCTCTCCCCCACCCCACGGGCAACATGTTTATCGCGCACTTGTAACAAAGGTTCGCGCACTAAGCAAGCATTCACGCACTCAGTACGAGACGCCCATTGGCTAAAGCAAGGTTTTTCATTCTGTGCGCGTGCTAATGTAGGGAGAGGGGTGGGAAGTGGGAAGGGGGGGTCGGCTGAGACACCGCGTAATGGCGCTGCCCATGCCAAAAATACACATAGCGCGTCACAGAATCGGTCAATAGGTTAGAATAACACTTTTGTCCGCGACCCAAGAGCTGAGGAAGTGATTTAAACCAAGGTATGAGTCAAGTCACTGCCCTCCATCCTCAGTCTACCCCTAAATCTTTGCCTGTAACTCACCACATGGGGATACTTGGCCACCTTGCTGACCAGCTTGCCTCTGGTGATGTAGTAGCGTGAGATTTGGTCCAGGTAAGCTGCCGCCTCACTCTCAACTTGCCTCAACTCGCCAAGAGTATCCTCCTGTTCGTCATTGAAAAAAAAACAAAGAAGAAGTGACAAAAAAAAATTTTCATCTCACATCTCAGATATATTAAAGGTGATGTTTAGCAGAGGGCAGCAGAGGGCATTTCAACATATCCTTATCCAGGAGAAACTGAGAAAAATTGTGGGGTTCTTCTGGCCATTTTGTGTGATTTGGGGATGCATATGACATAGTAACATGGAATTTCAGATTTCAGGCTGATGACAAAAGGCAGGTTTTGATTCCGTTGCTTTTCTTAATGCACAGAATCTAACCTTGCAAACTACATTGTACACTGCAGTATTCTGAGGACTGAAAAGGAGAATTTTTAGTGGAAAATCATTGTTTTCATCTTTTGTGCTAATAGACACATGTAAAAATAAAGGCACGCAAATAAAGTGTATTTTTGCTTGCCATATGTTCCAGTACTTGTCGTAATTCCACGGAATTAAAAACATGCAAAACTCATCTTACCAAGCAGAGTGCGAAAAAATTACTTGAAATATATGCGTAAATATCCACGTTTACAGTACATATCTCTTTACTTTCTACTCCACTTGTGTTTGCTGTTGTTACTGTGGTAGTGGTAGTAATAGTTTCAATGACAGTGGTGGTGATAGCGGTAATGGTAGTGATAGTGGTAGTTTCAGCGGTAGTGGTAGTGGTAGTGGTAGTGGTAGTGGTAGTGGTAGTTTCAGTGGCAATGGTTATTTCAGTGGTTGTGGTAGCGGTTGTAGTAGTGGAAGTGGTAGTTTCAGTGGTAGTGATAGTGGTAGTGGTTGTAATAGCAGTAGTGGCAGTTTTAGTGGTAGTGGTAGTGGTTGTGATAGCAGTAGTGGTAGTTTCAGTGGTAGTAGTAGTGGGAGTGATAGTGGTGGTGGTAATTTCAGTGGCAGTGGTAGTGGTAGTGGTAGTGGTAGTGGTGGTGGGTCAGGGGATGGGGATAAGACATGGGAGGTAAAGAGGGGACAAGGAGTCTGCCTAGGTGTGGGAAACATTTCATTCAAAGGCAGCAAAGGGATTTAAAGGTCACCTGAACTGAGACGCCAAAGTTGTTGCCATCCTCGATGCGGGGGATGAGCAGCTGGATCCACATCTTGAGGCAGTTGCAGTGCTCGATGAGCTCGCATATCTTGGGTTTGAGGATCTCCACCAGATCTGATATGTGCTTGTTGCACGGGACCGACCCCGAGGGGATGGCGAACACCTTGCAACCTGCCAGGGAGATATTGCATTCCACACAGAATGTGATTGCAAAACCGCATTAGAATTGGTGTAGAGACACACCACAACTACGCTTGGCCTAACCTGTTGAGGATGGGCTGATTTTTCTACAACATGCATTTCCCATAGACACCTGCCCGAGTATTCTGGGGATTAGTCTTCAACAGGTTAAGATATTTCAACAATGGCATATTTTGCATTGAAAAATGCGGAATAATTTGGTCTTACTATGGATATCATGTACATACAGCTGCTTTATCGACATGCTTGAAAGTTGAAATACCATAATCTCACTCATAAACTTCATCTCTGCAATAATCAGAACAAAGATTTAAAAAAAAAAAAAAAAAACATATAATTTGTACTCTGTCCCATATCAGTTTTTTAAAATTATTATGAATCTTACATCCAAACTGCCTTTGAATGTAAAACAGAGAAAACTGTTTGAGACGAGTACAATTTGTAAGTTCAAAACAAATACCTCTATGGGAGTCTGTAAAAAAAATACTGGTTACAATATTTTCCATACGATACTGCAGGAATGGATCCAAAAACAGCTTTGGCCGTTTACTGAATGTGATGTCTCAAAATGTCACTACACATCACTTTTTCACTTAAAACTGCAAGTATTTAAGTCATGGCATCATGGAAAAAAAAAAAACACACACACACACACACACATGATACATAATTCAAACATTCAAACACCGTTTACCTTGTACTGCATTTTCCTCTTCCAACTTCCTCTTCTTTGTCTGAAAAATATCAAAGGAAGCAAAAACAAATTAAAAATATTATGCACTTTGACAGGTAATTCGTAACACATAATACAATACTGAATAATTTCATTTGTTTCCATGGTTCAATCCTGTTCAATAGAGTTAGGAAAAAACACAATGACACACACAATGTAGAATGAAATAAGATAATGATGATTTGCAGACATGAAGCAGACAAAGGAAAACTTTCAGATCAACAAAAATTCTTTGGTATCCTATCAATTTACCTTATCAAATAAAAATATGCAGTCAACCTTGCCTAAGCTGAATCTATTTGAACTTAAGAAATAGCTTCGACTTAGAGAAAATTTGACTTATGAGGGGTTAAAATCAATAGAATATAAAGAGAAGAGGACTTGAAAAGACCTTCGACTTAAGCAAGAATGACTGTACACTGTACATCAAAGAACAAGAAGGAAACTACAACATTTACAGACTGGCAAAACCCGAAGGTAGATATCCCTTCAGTGAACAACAGAATATGATCATACTACCAGTTCAACTTCGACTTAAGCAAGGTTGATTGTACATCAAAGAAGATATGAACAAGAATTATTTGGTTGTTCTGTCCATGCCTCAACGTATTATTAAACCAAAGAACATTTTCCCCCTTAACATTTTGTATACAAACATTTTCCCCCTTAATTTAACAGTGCAGTAAGAAAGTCGAAACAATAGTCTCACTCTGGATGATTGGTGATAGTTACAGCAACTAATGAAGAGCAGAGACTCCAACCCCAAGCACCTTCTGATCTGGAGATTCTCCCGCCCGAAACCCCTAGCAAACGGGAGACTCTAAGACTCTTGATGCGTGCGAAGTTCCTAGGGTTCTAGATGCCCTCTGGTGCTATCTTAGGCTTATTTTTTCAACATACGATTGCAATAAGTAAGAAATTCTTTCCAACGGGAGACACAGAGCCAGGGCGGGAGAAATTAAATCTCAAGCGGAAGAACGGGAGATTTTGCAAAAATTGGTTTTTGGCGGGAGATTTCCTGTCGAAAACGGGAGAGTTGGAGTCTCTGGAAGAGTAATTTCTACTGTGCTCATTACAATGTGTCTGATAAGCACAACATCAATAACTGTCTCAACACAAAGCTGCAGGACAATTTTATTTTTGCAGATACATGAGATTTTTTTTTTTTTAACTTAAGTGCTGAAAATTCAAATGAGGCACCTGTTTTCAGCTCAGTGGATTATGTGTTTTATTTTTTCTGGGGTGGAAGTGAAAATGTGAAAAGAAAAGGATGTTTCACTGTTAACAGTGGCTGAACATGTTCTTTGGTTAATGTGGTGAGGCATGGACAGAACAACCAAATCCTTCTTGTTCATTTCTGATGCTTTCCTTCTATGTACTTATCTTTAAATATAGTGTACCAGCAAAGAAAATGGAAATCATAATAAAATGGAAAAAAAATAGGAATGTTTATTACCTGTGCATTGAGCGCATCATTTACACTGTCAGCTTTATTGACAATGACTGGTGAAGGTACTGGAATGTTGATGCTACTGTGAACTGCTGCCATGCGTTGTAACTGAAACATATCATCCTGAATACACAAAACCACACAATCATGTATTATTGATTTTAGTGCTGTCAGTAGTTCATTAATTCCACAGTATAAAAAAATAAAATGCATGAAACTGACAAATTCCAACTGAAATAATAATTTTTGGTCATGACACAAACTTTACAGCCTGATCATGGTGCATACATTTTTGGGGAAAATAAAGTAAATACAATGAATTTTTAATCAATAACAATGATAAAAATGTTTCAGCATCAACACAATCTGTCAATGGATGTACATTGTATATAAAAAGAACAAAATTCTTACCTACATGTATGTAGAACTAGTTAATCTAATTACAGTGTCGAAAGAAACAAACATTTCCCCCCTTAATTTAACAGTGCAGTAAGAAAGACAAACAATAGTCTCCCACTGGATGATTGGTGATACAAATGTAGTTACAGCAAATTGAGCTACACATACAGTGAGATTACAGGTTTAATGGCAAACTGTCAATCAAACTACCTTTAAACTTTCTACATGTTTTACTGATTCATTTAAAGAGATTTGCTGATATGCTACTTTAGTTCCTCAAAGCTTTAACCAAATTGAGTTATTTGGTCATAATTCTGCTCAAAAGTCATCAAAAAGTAGAAGGAAAGTTTCTCAGGCACTAACAACATTTTAAATTCACCTCTAATAGAGAGAAAAAAAGAAACCCCAATATATCTTACCGCTAGCAGTTTGTTGAACTCAGCAATCTTCTTTGGAAATGTGTCTTTAACCAGTGTCTCAGACTTTAACATGGAGGGAAAAGAGTGAAAATCAAAAAAAAAATTAAAAAAATAAAAATAAGAGAACAAAAAGCAAACAAGAAAAGAAAAGGAAATATCATTACAGCTAAAATAAAGATACCTAAAAGATACATGTTATTTCAAATTTATGAGATTCAAAGAAATAATAATTTTGTTTTTGTTGGGGTTTCTCAGAGGGCTGATCAAAAAGAAAAAAAAACCAACACTGCTCATCATTCAAAGAGAGATCAAGACAGACTCATATGTAACAAACTAAGTATCCTTTATGACTACTATCGGACAAAGCTGTGCATATATATATATATATATATACATATACAGGGCTGCACACTAACCCATTTTTTCTGCCGGTCCAACCTGTCTCTGTCGGACCGGTAAATGCCCCGTTTTAACATTTTTTACCGGTCTGAACAGAAAATTTACCGGTCAACAACGACAACCAAAAAAATAAACTTATTTTCTTGTTTTTTATGGACGTACCCCCCCCCCCCCCCACCCATGTACATTTTACAGATTAATATATTTTTTTTTTTTAACTTGCATTATTTATTGCACAAGAAATAAAAAAAAAAAGATAGGAAAAGCTAGAATGTTTGTTTGTGAATTACAGTGTAAAATGATAATGAACAAAATTAGATTGTATCAAATGCGTTTGTGACTTTTTCTAAACATCGGCGCACGAACTTGCTGCGTACCCTGCTCTTGGTGGTCAGTTGGATTGCGACGATTTTATGAATTATTTTAGCTGTGAAATTTTCTGATGTACGCGCTCCAAGGAGTTCTTTATTTTTCGCCTGATAATCTATTCGCATTTGTGCATGCGTTCTTGAAAGGCACACGACATGCAGGGCCGAATTTGCAATCCTTTTTGCGCCCATTTCCACCTCAAATATTAGCGGGATTGTGACGATTTCATAAATTACTTCGGCTGTAATCTTTTATGATAACGCGCCAAAATGGGTTGAAAATGTGTCCTTCATTTTTTCCCAATAAACTCTTCGAATTTCGTACAGTAAGTGCGTTCTTAAAAAGATGCACCACATGGCCGAATTCATGATACTTTTTGCGCCTATTTCCACCTCAAATATTAGCGGGATTGTGACGATTTCATAAATTACTTCGGCTGTAATATTTTCTGATGCAAGCGCCAAGAGAGGTTGAAAATGTGTCCTTTATTTTTTCCCGATAAACTCTTCGAATTTCGTAAGTGCGTTCTTAAAAAGATGCACCACATGGCCGAATTCATGATACTTTTTGCGCCTATTTCTACCTCATATAATCAGCGGGATTGTGACGATTTCATAAATAACTTCGGCAGTAATCTTTTATGATAACGGGCCAAAATGGGTTGAAGATGTGTCCGTTATTTTTTCCCGATAAACTCTTCGAATTTCGTTAGTGTGTTCTTAAAAAGATGCACCACATGGCCGAATTCATGATATTAACTTTTTGCGCCTATTTCCACCTCAAATATTAGCGGAATTGTGACGATTTCATAAATTACTTCGGCTGTAATATTTTCTGATGCAAGCACCAAAGGAGGTTGAAAATGTGTCCTTTATTTTTTCCCGATAAACTCGTCGAATTTCGTAAGTGCGTTCTTTGATGCACCACATGGCCGAATTCATGATACTTTTTGCGCCTATTTCTACCTCAAATAATCAGCGAGATTGTGACGATTTCATAAATTACTTCGGCTGTAATCTTTTATGATGCACGCGCCAAAATGGGTTGAAAATGTGTCCTTTACTTTTTCCCGATAAACTCTTCGAATTTCGTAAGTGCGTTCTTAAAGATGTTCCACACAGCCGAATTCATGATACTTTTTGCGCCTATTTCTACCTCAAATATCAGCGGGATTGTGGCGATTTCATGAATTACTTCGGATGTAACTTTTTGTGATCCACGCACCGGCTAGAATGGTTGAAAATGCGATCTTTATTTTTCTCCCCATAATCTCTTCGCATTCCGTACATGCGTTCTTGAAAGGTATACGACACGGCGGAATTCACGATCCTTTTTGCGCCTATTTCTACCTCAAATATCAGCGGGATTGCGATGATTTTATGAATAACTGCGGCTGTAATCTTTTATGATAACGCGCCAAAATGGGTTGAAAATGTGTCCTTTATTTTTCCCGGATAACTCTTCGCATTTCGTAAATGCGTTCTTAAAAGATATACGACACGGCCAAAAATCATGATTCTTTTTGCGCCTATTGTTTCCTCAAACTTCAACGGGATTGCGATGATTTCATGAATTATTATTCGGCTGTAATCTTTATGATGCACGGGCCAAAAGGGGTTGAAAATGTGTCCTTTTTTTTCTCCCAATAATCTCTTCGCATTTCGTACTTGCGTATACGACACGGCCGAATTCACGATCCTTTTATCGCCTATTTCTACATTGAATATCAACCGAATTGTGGCAATTTCATGAATTACTTCAGATGTAATCTTTTGTGATGCGCGCACCAACTAATAGAATGGTTGAAAATGCGTTCTTTATTTTTCTCCCCATAATCTCTTCGCATTCCGTACATGCGTTCTTGAAAGGTATACGACACGGCCGAATTCACGATCCTTTTAGCGCCTATTTCTACCTCAAATATCAGCGGGATTGCGATGATTTTATGAATAACTTCGGCTGTAATCTTTTATGATAACGCGCCAAAATGGGTTGAAAAATAATGTGTCCTTTATTTTTCCCGGATAAACTCTTCGCATTTCGTAAATGCGTTCTTAAAAGATATACGACACGGCCAAAAATCATGATTCTTTTTGCGCCTATTGTTTCCTCAAACTTTAACGGGATTGCGATGATTTCATGAATTATTATTCGGCTGTAATCTTTATGATGCACGGGCCAAAAGGGGTTGAAAATGTGTCCTTTTTTTTTCTCCCAATAATCTCTTCGCATTTCGTACTTGCGTATACGACACGGCCGAATTCACGATCCTTTTATCGCCTATTTCTACATTGAATATCAACCGAATTGTGGCAATTTCATGAATTACTTCAGATGTAATCTTTTGTGATGCGCGCACCAACTAATAGAATGGTTGAAAATGCGTTCTTTATTTTTCTCCCCATAATCTCTTCGCATTCCGTACATGCGTTCTTGAAAGGTATACGACACGGCCGAATTCACGATCCTTTTAGCGCCTATTTCTACCTCAAAATTAATATCAGCGGGATTGCGATGATTTTATGAATAACTTCGGCTGTAATCTTTTATGATAACGCGCCAAAATGGGTTGAAAAATAATGTGTCCTTTATTTTTCCCGGATAAACTATTCGCATTTCGTAAATGCGTTCTTAAAAGATATACGACACGGCCAAAAATCATGATTCTTTTTGCGCCTATTGTTTCCTCAAACTTTAACGGGATTGCGATGATTTCATGAATTATTATTCGGCTGTAATCTTTATGATGCACGGGCCAAAAGGGGTTGAAAATGTGTCCTTTTTTTTTCTCCCAATAATCTCTTCGCATTTCGTACTTGCGTATACGACACGGCCGAATTCACGATCCTTTTATCGCCTATTTCTACATTGAATATCAACCGAATTGTGGCAATTTCATGAATTACTTCAGATGTAATCTTTTGTGATGCGCGCACCAACTAATAGAATGGTTGAAAATGCGTTCTGTATTCTTCTCCCCATAATCTCTTCGCATTCCGTACATGCGTTCTTGAAAGGTATACGACACGGCCGAATTCACGATCCTTTTAGCGCCTATTTCTACATCAAATATCAGCGGGATTGCGATATGTCATTAATTATTTCGGCTGTTATCTTTTGTGATACATTCACCAGAAGGGTTGAAAATACGTTCTTTATTTTTCTCCCGATAATTTCTTCGCATTTGTGCATGCGTTTTCAAAATTATACATTGCATGCAGGGCCGAATTCGATATTCTTTTTGCGCCTATTATTGTTTACTCAAATTCCAACGGGATTGCCAAATTTTCATGAATTACTATTCGGCTGTAATCTATATGATGCAATCGCCAAAAGGGGTGAAAATGTGTCCTTTATTTTTCTCCCGCTAATCTTTTCCCATTTCGTAACATGCGTTCACATTCACGATCCTTTTTGCGCCTATTTCTACCTGCAAATATCAGCGGGATTGTGGCGATTTCATGAATTACTTCGGATGTAATCTTTTGTAATGCACGCACCAGAAGGGTAAAAATGTGTTTTTTATTTTTCTCCCGACAATCTCGTCGGATTTTATGCATGCGTTTTTGATGAACAACACGGCATGCAGGACTGAATTCAAGATCCTTTTTGCGCCTATTATTTCCTCAAATTTCAACGGGATTGCGTTGATTTCATGAATTGTTATTCGGCTGTAATCTTTTATGATGCACTCACCAAACTGTTTCCTTTATTTTTTTTTTCTCCTCTATAATCTCTTCGCATTTCGTACATCATAAGCTTTTGAAAGATACGACGCGGCCGGTCGAATTCATGATCCTTTTTGGGAGGATTTCTACCTCAAATATGTAAGCGGGACTGCCATGATTTCATGATTTTTTTTTTCCTCCCTAGTATTATCTCTTCACATTTTGTGCATGCGTTCTTAAAAAGTTCACGGAAGGGCCGATTTCGTGATCCTTTTTTGCGCCTATCTTCATTATGAGACCATTCTGAGCGAATGAAAATATTCATTTGTGAAATGACTGTGTAAAATGAAAATAAACGCAATCAGATCCATTTACAGTATCGCTGAATATCGAATGTGTTTTTACTTTTTCTAAAAATCGACACTAGTGTATTAGTTCTAACATAACTGCCACGCTGCAGCGAAGCCGGGATCGGATCGATCTTGCGTTAAAAATCATGAGTAAAATGACCCAGAAATGCATGCGCTTCTATCAATGCTTCTTGTCTGGCATGACCGCCGATCGCAAGCAATCGAAAATCAGTTACACTGTAATACATGCTTTGCACGTATTGCATTGCATGCAGTGCGTGAGCAGCGCCAAATGCGCAAGCTAGCGCGACTCCGATAACTGGTCGACTGCTAGTGCTCAAAACTAATCCCGTTTACTGTACAAATTGCACCGGTAGACATAAACGAAAACTTGCGTAAAACTTGTTGAACAGTGCGATATCTTGCATTCTGTTTCTTCCTCATCGGGGCTGCTCTTTTTCTTTCTACTGACCCCACCAATGTTTGTTTGTTTGTTTGTTTTTTTTTTTACTGGTCATGTCGGACCGGTAACTTGTGGATTTCCTGAAAAGTTACCGGTCCGACAGTGACTTATACCGGTCTTTGACCGTCGGACCGGCGCCAGTGTGCAGCCCTGACATATATATATATATATATATATATATATATATATATATATATGTATATATATTTCTCTTTTTTTTATTGAGGTGTAGACTTGTTGATATATCTTGAAAAATTTGCTCATCTACAGCATAAGATACAGTACACATTCTTGATTGGTCAGCATTAGGTTGCCTATCCTCCTGTAAAACCAGAAATATTTGCAGCATATATAGCCTTTCTTGCTGCATGATCTTTATTTTTATTTATTTATTTATTTTTTTGGGGGGAGGTGCGCAAATTACCAAAGGCATTCAATGTCAGTAGTGTAGACAAGAACTTCTATGCGCATTTTAATTTCACGAATCTTGGCTCCTGGTAAAATTTGCAACAAAGATATCAACAAAGATCATAAAGATCAAACTGGAGAAAAATCAAAACGTTTATCAAACTTATCATACAATTTATGTTTGCTATTCCAAGTTGCCATTTGATTAACTCATCTGATAGCATGCAGGACCAGAGAGCATGATAACCAAGCAAGGTCACTGACAGACGATAGTAAACTCAGTCTTACCAAGTCATGTATGTTGTCCTTGCATTCTTGAATCTGCAAATCAAGTACAGAATGATAGAAATTTATCAGTCCTTTACTGCACTCCTAAACATTGCTGACTTCCTTTAATAACAAAATATCAGATACAGTCTACATCAATTCAAAGGAATTGCATTTTAGTCAATACCTGTTGAAGGCACAGCTCCTGTGACTTTAGTCAAAATCTAGATGACTTCTGCTTTCCCTTGTTACATGTATACATGCTTTCAACAAAACAAATGTACTTTGGACTGTTTTGGAGAACTTACATTTTTAGACTTACATGAGAGCTTTATAAGCTTCTCCAAGTGGAAATCACAAAACCATTTTTTTTTCTCCAAAAGGAAGTTTTATCTCTTTATTCCACACATGATTTTCAAAGGCTTAAAAAACAACTTTTCATCTAGAAAGTACATTGTATGTCAAGAAATTCATAATGAAAAGCAAGCAGAATTCACCTGCTTAATCACTACTTAGTTTCAAGGAAGTCACCATCCAGAATAATGGCCTGAAAGTAATCACAGACAAATGTATCTCTCTTTTTTATCTAGATTTCTTTTTATGTTGATATTTGGTGGGGGGAATCTACAATGGATGTTTATCTTGTATGTCACTGGGACCATCAATACACTCATCTCTGTAATGGATGGAGGATTGGTGCTAATTGTTTGATTAATACATTTTTTTTTAATCCAAGTGGATATCTCAAGCTCCACTGGAGGAAACTAACATGAATTAGAACCATATCAGACTAAAAACTAGAAGTGTTGACTTGGCTGTGATATTCAATGTTGTCTCTCAGTACAAATATAACTCTGACATGGTCGCTCAAGAGTGTTTGTCAAAGTGAACAGTGCATCCATCGTGACCAACTACGAATTGTACTTGCTTGGAAACAAAGTGGCAACCTCTTACTTATGCTAGAAAAGCAAATTTTTGGTTACCTCCTTACAGGCTCTAGACCCCGTCATTCTAAATTTATTTATTTATTTATTTATTTATTTATTTATTTATTTATTCATTTATTCAGTCTTTTTTTCAACAGGGTAGCCCCATCAGTAGGCAGGTAGGCCTACTGTTCTTACTGGGGGCCCTGCATGAGGGCGACATTTTCAATGTGGACAATGGGGTTGATATTATTGAAGGTTAAACCCCAACCCTTACCCTACAATGTACAAGATATCTAATGGCTAAACTCTCACTATAAAAACCCTAAAACTCGGGAAACCACTTAAGATGCACAATAATATTCAAGTCATGGATGAATTAGAATGTTAGAACAGGTCTGTATGCATGGCATGATACACGACAGTCAAGCCTTGATAGTTTGCTTTGTGGCGTAAACTTAAAGTATGAGAATACATGTACATGTAGGCCTACAAACCTACAAAGCTGCATTAAAAAACCTGCACCAACATGACCAAGCCACGATCTCCCCTGCCAAATTTGCATTCGTGCGCATGTGTAGCATTACTAGCAGGCGGTCAAATTTTGGACAGCATTTGAATTGATGGGTCAATGGGCGGCTTGCTTTTAGAAAGTTTGTTTTTTATATGCAAGACCCCTGTTTGGTCAATATCATTTCAAGGTTATGCTTTGCGTCCACCACTGCAAGCTACAAAGTACAATATGTACTACTATAAACTGTCAGATTGTTGTGTACTTTTTAAATTAGCTTAGGCCCTACTGTAATTACATTTGTAAGAGACTCGCATAGACCTAGTAAAAAACAAAATTTACAGAATACAGGTAGGAGAGAGTCAGTTTTTAGGGAAAAAAATAAAAGAGACCCGAGAGCACTATTGCTGAAAATAAAAGACACACGCATAAAACAAAATTTACATATTGCAGTCCAAGTCTAACGTTTAGATTCAGTAATATTATTAACGTTAGCACCGACCCGACCGCGGGGCGCGCCGCCGCAAGAAACACCAGTAGGTATTGTTTACGATAACAAATATTTCAGTATGTGGGACTGTTATAAATATCCTATCTCGTCGTGTCCTACAATAGCTCATATTTACTCAAGCCATTACCTCTGATGCCATAGTTGACCCTTTGATGACAACCTCGAAATAAAAACTGCATATAAGCCAAGTCAAATTTTACAGCAGATCATGGGAAGTCGCCGATATGAATTCGGAGATACGGTAAATCGTTTGTTACAGAGTGCAACACTCGCGCCGACGGACTCATTCATTGAACGCGCTCATAAAGCTCAGCAGCGCGAGCGCTCACTGTACGATGCAGCAGGCATGCACTTGCACTGATCATGCATTCTAAATAACTGAATACAGCGCAGCGTGCGTGATGCCTTGGCCATCGCGCTCGCCACGTACCACGTGCATCATGTTCACGCTGTTCATCCCTCAGCCGTGCTGAAAAGCTCACACAGCAGCTTGTACGAGACATGACACTGACCGCTGATTCTGTGGTTTGATAAAACAGGGCCCGGCTGGCCCTGTTTTATCAAAATATATAATCGAATTTTAAATTTCCTTAACCCACAGGTTGCCATAGACTTTCATGATAGAAATCAACTTTATAATCAAATTTAAAGGGTGTGTACAGTTCTGGTCAATGTGAGGATTTAGCTTTTAACGTTTTGCGAGATAAAATCAGAAACCACTCTATGAGATGTCAAAGAGCATGCAATTCTAAGGGGTATCAAAAGTTTATTTGATGAAAATCGGTTTTGAAATGGCTGAGATATCCCAAAACAAGATGAAACAAAGAGATCCTAATAAAAGACGTGGCCTGTGGTCTTTTATTATTATCATTTCTTTTTTTGGATATCTCAGCCATTTGAAAACCAATTTTCATCAAATAAACGTTGAATCCTTCTTAAAATTACATGCTCTTTCATATTTCATAAGAGGTTTCTCAGTATCTCACTTATAGGAATGTTCAAAACATGAATCCCCACCTAAACCAGTACTGTACAGTCTCTTTAACTCCTCATAAAACAGGTCGAACATCTTAACTCTTCATAAAACAGGGCCTTCGGCCCTGTTTTATGAAGAGTTAAAATTAATTATGATATTTGATTTCAACTGTAAGTCTATGGCAGCCTGTGTGGTGAGGAAATTTGAAATCGATTTTATCTTTTGATAAATCGGGGCCCAGGTACATTAGTAATCTAAACTCGAACTCTGCTCATTTTTCTTGTAGATTAGTGAAAATATGGTTTTTCAATTCAGTCACACAAGAGAAACAATGACTATGTTGCAATTCAAGCAAAGGTTCCTTTCTTTGTTCTTTGTTTGTTTGTTTGTTTGTTTGTTTGTTTGTTTGTTTGTTTGTTTGTTTGTTTTTTTTTTTTTTAGCGAAGCAGTGATACCGGTCATTAGAAACTGTATCACTCAGACCTAAGTTTCTGAGTGGGCAATAATAAAATAAATACTAGTAATGATGACGGTCAAAACTAGGGCAATAAAGGATTAAAGTTGCCCTGCTCAAATGTCTGATACGGTTAATAACAAAAGTTATAGTAATAATAACAATGGTGATGATGATACCCATTAACGGATAATAAACACGATAGTGATGATAATAATGATGATAGTAATAATAATAACAATTAATGATGACTGTAATGATAATAGAAATAGTATGAGGGCCTTTGAGGGCCTTTCAATGGTCAAGATGGAGGATTACAATTAACTGACGAGATGTAACTGATGTGCTATAAGGAGATTCCACAGATTTAGTCAATTCCTATATTACTTGATCGAAATGTTTCGATGATAACTCCAAACGAAAATCATAATAAAGCATGACCAAAAAAAAAAAAAGAAAATGAAAACCCCGATTTATACTGAATTAGCATACTCTGGCATTGTTTCCATTCCTTTCGTACTCTGTTCACTAAAAACTACTTTTTCTCCGAATGAGTGTGTATTTTGTTTGAAATAAGTAAAATAAGGGTTTTCCCCCACTATGTACATCGTACGTTTCCCGACATGGCATAGGCCTACTGAACATACTGTTGACAATATTATATGGTGCAGGTAATAGGGCTCCTAAATAAGGACAATGATTACAGTAATCAGTATCATTATCTACCGTCATGGACCTATCTGATGGCACCAAGAATTATGGTAAACAGGTGGAAACACCTAAGCTCATCTCCAGGTTAATGACTTGACTGCGCTGCTTGCAGAAATAGTAGTTTCGGGATATCATATGCAACTAACTTTTTGAACAATGAATAACCTGTATTTGAGCATATACGTCTTACATTTTAGTATTGGACGGTTATAATTGTATAAGTAAAGAAAAAATAGAAACAACTTTACGGTCAGAATTTACAATTCGGCTGCATGTTTCCGTAGTTTTACGAGCAACCCCCCCCCCCCCCCCCCCACTAACAGACACGAAATTCGTGCTATTCACTCTTTTCACTCGACACTGCTCGACGTTTTAGCGTGAGTGATGTCGGTTACTAAATTTATAAACAGCGCCATCTCTTATTTACCTTCGCAGGTTCAGACTGACACGCCATGAGTGTACTGTGTTCTCGAGACACAGAAATTATGGATTATGGGGTACTAGTATTTGATTGATAGGAAAGATTGGGTTTCCATATTTGACTTCAGGTTTAGTCATTATTAGTCTTGCTCATTAAAAATGATAAATGCTTGATATTTTTTTTGCTTCTTTGTTTGTGTTGTGTGTGTGTGTGTGTGTGTGTGTGTGTGTGTTTTTAAGTGTTCTGTATAAACGTTCATGAACCCATGAACAGTGTACGTTATTTTCTTTTTTTTTTTTCGTACTCAAATTTCTTTGAGAGACACCGGTGGAGCAGGGTAAGCTGGTGAGAGACTTGTTTATGGAACTTGAATTGAAACTCGAAAAAAAAAATCCGATGGCTTTCAGTGGGTTTGCTTCTACACCTAAGTGTCGGATTCTATTTCCCGTTGGTGTTGTCGTTGTTGCTGCTGTTTAGCCAAAGATGTTTGTTCGTGTGGCATAATGATAAAAAAAAAACAAAACAAAACACAAAAACAAACGTGGAATGGTGAGTCTACTGAGGGGAACGCGAGGGTACATGTATGCTCTTTTTACTATCTGTTGGATTTTCTTTCTTTCTTTCTGATAGAAAGTAAAGAAAGAATGATATTGTGTGTCTTTTCGTTGTGATGATAGATAACGTTCAATCCCCATCTGTATTCTGAATTCAATAAGGCCGGGATCAAACAAAAATCCTTGGTTTGAAACCATGAACTTATGTCGTAATACATGACACTCACGTATGGAATATAGGAATCCTTTTTGAAATCTTTAGGCACAGTGAGGCAAATTTGAATTCTGCCTGATATTCCTGTGCCACACGCGATTTCACCAATAACACCGTTCTTTGAATTAGGCGATACTTTACCTTTAAAAAATTCTAACACTATACGCATCGTCTCCTTATAAGCTCAGTGGCTGGTGGTAGGACAGATATTTTATCTTCTTTTTTTTTTTTTTTTTTTTCAAAGGAAGAGAAGATCCCTGACAGAAAAAAAAAAAATGTCCTCATCCGTGTCGAAGTAACGCTCAGGCCTATCGAGTCTCACGCATTACAGGAGAGGCTGATGCCTCAGTGGCCTTTCTCACACTCACACACATGACCGAGAAAAAAAAATCGATTTCTAACCACCAAGGAGTCACATTTCATGACTATCTAAAAAAAAAAAAGAAGATCAGAATAAATTAGATAATGTTCAGTACAATCATGTTGTAGACTGCATAATCTGCAGCTTAAAGGTGTGAAAGCCCCTTCAATACCTGGGAAGGGGACATCTCCCTCTTGACCGGTTAACGCGACGCAAAATCTCCTACCTACCTTCTCTCTGCCCTGGCATCTTTTAGCTTTTTACACCCGAGACAGGAAAATGAATCTTATCATGAAAAGAAGGGAAGGAAGAAGGGGAAAAGGAAGAAGACAAAAGATCGATGTGGAACGAAAAACTCTTATTGTTTATTAACATATTAAGTGTAGTCATGTACAGCACATTCAGATTATAATGTTCCACTCTCCACGTTCAGTATTCACAATGAACAGACCGTATTTGTCTTTCGAAATACACTATCCTCTTTCTCTTCAGCGAGGACATACATTGTATCTTGTTAACCAATCCCATAAATCAATGTTTTCAGCATCAAGCTCGGTTACTTACTTGCAGCTAGAAATCAATACTAAATAGAATAAAATGAACTGTTTGAGAAAGCAAGATGACACTGCTTTCACCACATCACGCGTCTAGAAAAATGTTAGAATATGAACACACGGTAAACGTAGGAGAAAAGAAATGTAAAAAGAAAAAAAGAAAGAGAGAAACCTCCCTAGTACAATCCATACTTACTATTGTGTCTTTACTTGCTCAAGTATTGACGTTCGATTCTTCACCTCTGGACAGTTCGTTTCAAAGTACACCCTGTAATCGATAAACCTTTTTGTGAATATTTCGTTTGTTTCAGCCGAGTGCAGCTTTCTCTGTCACAAAATACATGACACAAGAAGGCTTCTTTCGTGTGTGTATGTGTGTGTGTGTGTGTGTGTGTGTGTGTGTGTGTGTGTGTGTGTGTGCGTGTTTGTTTTTACTGTTTGAGTGTGTGCATCTTGAATAATTTTTTTCTCATAATTTGCATAGTGACGATTTCCCCCAAATGGTTTCCATTGTTCTTTCTTTCTTGTTTCTGTCTGTGACCAAATAAAGAGAGTTAAAAAAATGTTTGGTATGATTTGTTTTGAATGTCAGACTATATGAATCCATACTTAAACCTATGTCCATAACCCCCCCCCCCTTAATTCCTCTCGACCCAAAGTCCCTCTCCCTCTCATGCTGTGCGTTGTACCATAACCAGACTGTTATCATTTCACTTTCTAAATTGAAAACATTCGCTGCAATTTGTATTGTCAAGTCATCAGCAGAAAAAGAAATTAAGTGAATTTGATATTTCTTTTTGAAAAAAAAAATCAGAATAATGATTTAAAAGGAATTGATAGCAAAAATAACGTTTGCTTGATGAAATACCCACTCTACCTTTACAGAAATATCATTTTTCATATAGCATAAAGAATGACTCATTTCACCCCTTCTTTTTACAGGGTAATAAATGAAATAAACAAACAATCAATCAAATAAGGACAAATTAAAAGTATGAGACGCATAGGATAGGTACCCAGCCTGCAGAAAATCAGTAACTTGGCGTGAAGTTCTGCATTCTGAGGATCCCAGTACATGTTGCGTCATTTGGACTCGTCCATTTTCTGACACAGGGTGGATTTACGGCAAAGGGGGAGAAAATAACAACAGAATGAGACCATGAAAACCAGATTTGACCAAGATTGTAAAAAATACTTCCAACTGATAGTTGCTTACTTGATTAAACAAGATTTCATAGAATAATTTGATTCTTGCAGAAATACCAATTTATTCCCCCTATCGAAAATGAATTCGTCCATATTCATTTACTACAGTCTTGTACGTAGACTTTGCAAAGTGACATGTCAACAACAGTGTACACCTGCCCCGTAGCTCATGGCAACTCGTATTGTTGTGTTCCACGCGCCGCCGCATCGAGAGAAATCGCTTGTGTACGTACATCAAAATCGCAGACCGAAGAACGGAGATCGTGTGGAATCCCGTGGATCTTTTTTTCACTCAAATCTGCTGCTTATGTGTAACATTGGAAGTGAAATTAAATCAAACGAATAAAGGCTCCTGAACTGCTCGGTGTGTTGCTGAAACTACCATGTTGTAGTAACTCAGTAGTGGATATTTACCTTTTCGAAGGTAAGCAGGGCGTTCACATCATCACTTAGTCCCAGACGTGTTTAAAACTGTTAGTGGTGACAAATACCGGCATTCAATATTTCCTGTTCCACATCCACCTAGCTCAGATATATTTTGTGGAACCTAATAAGTACTGCAATGGCCGACACAGCAGTAAGACCTCGACCCTCAGGAGACCTGCGACTTCACCTGCAAGTTGACACCAATGCGGGTCCAAATAATGTGCAAAATATTGTTGGAAATCGCAGACGGCGCTTGATGAAGATCCCAATTTCACGAGGACGGTTTGATGTTGCTAGCTTCCAGGAGCCCGCAAATTCAGGATTTGTCAAATACAACGATGATACTCTAGCGCCACACCGTGATAACTATCCTGTCATCGATCCAACCAGTGGTTTTGTATCAGTTGCGGCAGATGTTGATAGAAACACGGGCATAAAAGGCATTCCAAACCTGCAACAATCGGACAACCCACCTAATACAGTCACTCCGCTTTCTCCTAGACCGACAACAACACTTGCCCATAGGGAGAAAGAGAAGGACAAAGAGAATGGAAAGTCAGCTCCAAATCCACTTAGATTTTCTGCTCCCTCAATGATAGTTTACAATGACCCGCAGCTGAAGACAACCAAAGTATTAAATGATCCAGGGACGTGGAACAGTCGGAAGATCAGCGACGCAATGATCAGAGCCAAACTTGGTGGTAAGTACAATGTAAATCATGAATAGAATGCCTGAAATGGTGTGTATTTATTGACATGCTATCTGAAACAGGAATACAGCTTTAAGAATATTGTAGAACTGTGGTAGATTCTATTGCCTCTCACAACAATAGTCATATTGTAGATAGGAAAAATGTAAGTAAACATGTTCTGAAAAGTGAAAACAGTGTACAGAAATATTGTGTTTTAAAGGAAGTGAAGGATTATTCAAGGATGTGTGTTAAAGGAATACGTGCACACTGTACAGCTGTATATTGAACTGACATTATGCAAAATGAAAGTCTGATGCCAAGGAAGGTCCAGCTACAATGTACACTTCACCATGTGTTACCAAAAGTCGGACAACCATGTTTCTTCCATGATGGTGTATTTGAAGGGGCGGGGTGGGGAGAGCTAGCAAGAAGAAGAGGAAGGAGAAGAAGAAGGAAACACTTTAAAAGAAAATAATGATATTATTCATGTCTGCTTTGAAGCCAGATGAAAGTCAGTACAATCAAAGTTTGTGGAGAGGTACAGGCACATTACATGTTTGTATCACAGTAATCAAAGTGGGCGTCAACATGATGGCTGGTTGTCTTGCATTGTGGTAAGAAATATATTTATCAACTAGAAAAGCACTCTGAGAGCGCAGATCTCTGCCAGGCATACAGCTCATTTCCACCACTGATCTTGTTCTTCCATATGTACTTACAATGTATATAGCATTGTGTGCTGAAAGTCGCCCGATTTCCCAATATGGAAGCCTTTGTTACATCATAAACCCTTAGCTGCACAGCATGCCTTGCCCTAGCAGAAACTAGAGCACGCACTTTAGTGCGCGCATGCAAACCTCAAATACGCGCAGCCTGAACTCCCAAGTTCATTGACCCTACCTGCCAAATATCAAAAATCCTTCATAAATTCCCCCCAAATTCTCGGATCACTACCAAAAGTTAATCGTTTGTTACTTGGGTCATTCTTAACCTTTCTTGCAAGTTTCATTCCAATCCGTTGACTACTTTTTGAGTTATTTTGCACAGGAACGAACAAACAAACAAACGAGCCAACAGTAACAAAAACATAATCTCCTCCCTTGGTGGAGGTAACTATGGGAATCAACGTGTACACTGTAACTCTTGTGCAGACAAGAATCAGTTTTTGCTTGAGTGTGGTGCATGTAGAACATAAAGCACATATTGTATGCATGCATCACTGATTTGCTCAAGAAGGTGTTTCCTATTTTACTTCTCAGGTTGGACAAGTGACATCGATCCTCGAAAAACTGAAAAGGAACAACACATGATCTGGCAGCAAATTCACAGCAAGAATATCAAGAATCAGTCCCATGTAAGTACAGTCTGAACAGCCTGTTTTTCATCATGATCGCATTTCATCACAAAGCATCCCTTGGTGGAAAACAAACTATGTATCATAACTTTCTCACATAAATGCATGAAATTACAAAGTGTGGAAAATTTTATCAAAGACCCTGGCATTTTCATGTGAGCATGTATGGATGCATATGACCACCCAGCTCAAAATCCACTGAAAGTCACAGATTAGGACTTTATGTAATGGACCAAAGTGTGTCAGCTGGGTTCACTGACTCAATTTTTTAAAAAGTTGTCTTACCTGGGAGAGTTATCTTTTCTCTACCTACTGTCAAATTTGGCAGGCTAAAACAAAACAGAAATCAAGATATAAGCAGTTAAAAAAGTATAACATTTTGGACGAGTGACAGCTGCTATCAATGTGAAATACAAGTAAAACCTATTTTCATTGATACTCCACCACAGCATGCCTGAGTACTCCTAATCTTTAAATCCTCTTTTCTCCCATTTCTTTGAAACTGCACCTCCTTACTCTTGTATTATTCAATCATTTTTTTGAATAGGTTTGGATAGTCTATAAAGTTAAAGGGATCTATAGTTTTGGTTAAGACCCAACTTCAGGTTTCTAACATTTTTGGTGAGATAATGAGAAACCTTATACAAAATATGAAAGAGCCTGTAATTCCAAGCGGAATTCAAAGTTTATTTGATGAAAATTGGTTCTGAAATGGCTGAGATACCCAAAACAGAGCAATCCGAATAAAAAGTGGGACCCACATTTTATTATGATAGCTTTGTTTTACTTTGTTTTTGGATATCTCAGCCATTCCAAAACCGATTTTCATCAAATAAACTTTGAATTCCTCTTAGAATGGTATGCTCTGTATTATTTCATAAGTAGTTTCTTGGTAATTGATCTCACAAAAAGTTAAAAGCCAAATTCTCACCTCAACCAATACTACACTATCTCTTTGATATAATTTTTTTATGGGTTTTGAGCTGGGCGGTCACACAATGCACATTAGTGAGACCAATCATGATGGATATCCAGTAGAGTAGCAATGATAACAATAATTATTCTCTGAACTGTTTCATTTACAAATGAATGTATCCAAAACTCCTCATCAGTTTTCTGAATGAGTACATGTGTGTGTATATTCTTTCATCATGTCAGAACCTGATTTGTGTATGTTGCTGTAATGATGGTGAATTAAAATGAAATTATCTCACCCATTTTCCAGGCTGTTGACAAAGCCAAAGACTGGAAGGATGAAGCTGCCCTGAGATACATCTATTTGCCTACAACACAAAGGTATGTAAACATGTTTGTACCTGAAATACTTTCATTATACATGCACAACTGTAGTTGTTAGCAGAATTTTGGTAATAAATATATACATGCAGTATGTACCTGTGTAGATCCTGACCAGTACTATTCAACTAGTTTGATAATGTGAATGTCTATGTATTTGAGATTTGTAGGATGGTCATTCTAACTGTTCTCATAATTCATAGGAAATAATTATTTCAGAGCATGATATAACATGTATGTTGAGGAAGCAAGCAGGTATTGGTGTAACATGGGCAAATTTCACCCATCTGCCACCTAACAGGCTGCAAAATTTTAAATATTATGAATGATAATCGGTACTATGTTTGGGTATTAGTGCCATGTAATTGAACCACTCACAAAAAGTTATATGAATTCTGTGACTGTATTTCTTTTTTGTCAGTCACTGCCAAGCATGACATTTTATCTGCTGGTATTTCTGCAGTGGAAAATATTCTGTTTGTTGATAAGACTCACATTGCTCACTTCAAACCCCCTTGTCCCTACCCCACCCCCAAGTCATCCAGACAAAGAAGAGCACAAACTAAAGTAGAAATAGACCAAGCTAACTTGTCATGCTGAATAATCAATGCATTGTTTACCATTTTTCTCTTCTTTTTTTTCCTGCTCACTGATTTCCAGGTCCTATGAGGATGTCAACTGGGATGCCAAGATTGCCCCCAAAGTTGACCCTCCGGCCACAACCCTGGAGAGACAGCCAGACCAGATCTCACATCGATTTAACGTCAACAAGCGCTATGAGCCGGAGGCTCAGGAGTGGCAGGTATGCATATTACAGTGTACTCACATTTCTGATGTGTGTTACAATAATTTGTTAGCAGAGATGAGGCTGTTCAGTCCATATTTGGTCACAAGACCTGACCTATTCTGCATGTACAGTAGAAAGTGACACATATCCAGTTCATGGAGTTGAAATCATACTGCCACTACACTGCATAAATCTGTGTATGCAAAGCTTACAAGTGAACTTGGTCATTTTTTTCATTTATAGTTGCATCAACGATCGTTGTACATGAACATGTTGTATTCAAGCCAATTCAATTCAAACCTTACTTTCTTATTTTCAACAGAATACAGCTGTATATGCACAGTTTTGATTAAAATCAGAAATGAATTAAAATAGTACACAACCGTATGTAACCATCTCCTTTCCGTTTTGAGAAAAAAAAAATGGTACTCTAAGACAAGGAATGTTCATTTTCTTTATAATATGCATTTTAGTTCCATGAATTTAGCAAGAGCCAAGATTTGCGAAATCAAAATGCGCATAGAAGTTCGTGGATACACTATATGCAGTGAATGTCAGTGATTATTCAAAAAAATTTCATGCCACCAAAAAAAAAAAAAATGATGCAGCAAAAACATCTTGCTTTACATGTAGAGTATTCAACTCCATTCATGGCCATATGCCATGTACATGAGATTATTTGCAATATATGAAGCTTTTATTATATTACAGGCCTTATTATTCCTGTTTGGAAATATATGCATATGTCTACCAAATACATTGTTTGATTACTTTAAGATTATTCAAATTGTCTAATTTTGAAATTGGTCCCTTTACAAACAGGTACAAAGATTATAGACTGGTAAAATCTTTATTAAATCCTTACTCAATCATTTGCTTTACTTTCCAGTTGATACGGTAGCACAAAAATTACTGGTAAACAATTACTGCCCTTTGCAGATTAGATCTTGTTCATATCTTGTATATGTGATGGAGCTCAGCATGAATATTGAATTTCTCATTCTCTTTTGTGTGCTCAGAATCTGGGAAGATCTTTTGACTGGTTCCAGACCAGGAATGGATATCACACGACAGGACCCGTTGAATTGTAAGTGTTGCTACCGTTTCCAGAACTGAGTCATGCTAGTATTTCACAGAAAAGTCCTGTCTGTAAACAACAAGAAGAAGAACTAACAGTGGTGTAAATTAATTATACACCATTCCCAACTTCAGTTGAGTACATGTGTCACTGTTAGTAGCCAGGTCCTACTCAAGCCTTCCAGCCATTAGTTCAGTTCAGTGTATTTTACCAGTAATCAAAAACATTATGAAGAAAAACTCATGTATTGTGATGATTTGCATATCTAGGCCAACACCCTTAGCAACTTTTCGAAGTAGATAGAATGTTGTGTATTTTGTAAATTTATGAAACTGTTACACCCATACATTGTACTGGATCTTTCATGGCCTCTTGGGAGTAGCTCTTTGATTCTCTGGTCAGAACATCCAGCAAGTAATCGTCTGTGATTATCAGTTGAAGTGCACAGAGAACTTAAAAAGTCAGGATTGTTGCCTTTTTTTTTTCAAAGTGTAGATAGCACATATAGATATCCTTTTATCCATCATTGTAATGTGCTTCTGTGAATCAGACATGCTGATTAACAACATAATCATTATCACTGTGTTCTCTTCTCCATGGAATCACAGCTGTAGCCCTCACAGAAAGAACTACCAGATTCCCAACTACACAGCCTTCATTGGTGGCTATGGTGAGAGGGACCACCCACGCCAGTTCTTCCTACCGTCTGCTGTCATGAGAACCAGCCTGCCTTGGTACACAGACACAGCACAGTGAGTATCCATGGCAACAGCCGGGGAGATGGGATTGAAATAGATAGTCATATTGGCATGTATCATTTTATCACAGAATAGGATGTTATTGTCAACTTAGCCTTATTGGTACAAGGTGTACTAATGAGCCCACTCTGCATCTTTACAGGAAATGGAAGCAGTAATTTACCAGAGATGTTTGATTTTGATGTGTGAGTTAGGTTAGTAATTAAAACCCATCCTGACACCTGCTTGAAGACTGAGGAATTTCATGAGTGATATTTTGTAGTCCAAGAATCACATGTGCTGGGAAGGTATTGAGCTGTTATTTCAGAGTTCAAAGCATGCTCCTCGACACCTCAGCACTTTGACTGAGCTTAAAACTAAAATATGAAGAATTTCTTGGCAAAATGGGCTAATTCTTGAACATTTTAAAGTAAGTCCATCATCAGACGTAGAGCAAAATAAAACCTTTCCAGTGATACCTCACATAACAAGGAATATTCTTGGAAGTTATGATTTAAAATATTCCATATTTTCTTATTACTTTCTATGTTTTTCTTAGCACCTTTAAAGGTAGATATGTCAACTTTGATAACAAGAATGGAGTTTTGTGATAGAACTCTTCATGTGTTTCATCTCTCTGATATTTCTCTCTCACTAGTCGACCCAACATCCCTGGCTACACTGGATGCACCCACTGGAGAGGGAAAGACCCGGCTAATGCCAATGTGCCAGTCCCTCCGCCTCAGACTACAGCCAGAGTTCACAGGTATTCATGACGTTTATCCCTGGTCCCTTCATTTGTCTCATGGAGAAACATTCTAATTCTGACTTTTGCTTCTGAAAATAACTTACCAGTGCACAGTCTTCACTATATCACTGCCTTGATTTCCTTTATGTTCATATCTGTGAAGCGATAGTAATTGTTTGTTCAAAGTACAGTATGCTTCATTTGTTTTAGCATATAACAGCCAATGATTGCCACATAGAATTCAAACGACACATTAGCAGTGCACGGCTGTCACTGACTCTTTCCTTAATAGGGCTACAGCTTTGTAAGTCATGATAACCGGGGGATGGATGGTTGAGCTCTTGTGAAAGCATTTTTTGTTGTAACGTTTGTTGTTGTTATTATTGACAGATAAAGAGGATAGGTTGAGGCATTAATGATCAATGTCAATTATGGTAAAAATCAATTTGCTGTTGGATAAAAATGTAGGAGTGAGAAATTACAGCACAAAAGAAAATAAGCAGGAATTAAAAGACCAGAGTACAGTCATACCCATGAATTAAACGCAATTGTTAACCAATCTGAGAATGACTCCTTTGTGTCCCCCCTTCAGGATAGACCGGTATGACCCCAACCAGTCACCCTTCAAGAGGACGTCCCGTATGTCCAAGATGGTCACCCTGGTTCCTCCCTGCAACCCGTTCAACAAGGTGGAGAAGGAGGAACGAACCCTGGAGCAGTACAGGTAGACACTCGACACAAGGAGTATGGCTGATCAGATTTTCAACCAGGCCAGATTTGATTGATCCTGAACGAGGTTACCCCTCTTCAGTGTTTGCATCAGTGTTATCCTTGGAGGCCCTTACTGTAAAAGTGGAAATTTTCGCGCAACTGATTTTTACACACTTGGCTAGGTATAAAGACAAATTTTGCTTGTTCTTGATTCCACTGAATCAAAACATAAAACATTGTTGCATATAGCTTGAAAAAAAAAAAAATGTGTGTGCTTTTACTTTCGAGCTACTATTTTGCCACCTGAAACGCTTGAAAATTTCCACTTTTACAGTATGTACATATGCCTGTTTCAGAATGTGTACACCTTTTCAGTGTACCGTACATGCCTAAGTACATGCCTATAGGTGAGAAGCTGTTAGTTTTACCCCTTCACGTCCATTCTTTCTTCCTGGTTAAGATCATTCTTGAGTACATTAGTTGTTGCTGTGTTGGGCAACCCAAGGGTAAATGTAGAGTGAGTTTGGAGTTGACATGATTGAAGCATGTGTAAGATTTGGATAGACAATGCACCTAGCAGGTCTTACAGAGGTTGGAGAAAATTCACTGAAATGTGCATTACCAATTATTACTAATATAAAATGAGACTCTGAGATGTGGTGGGGGTTGCTATCAAAAGTAGGATAGGGGGGCTTTCTATGAGAAACAACAAATTTAATGATCAGCAGGTTGCAAAGGTTCTTTGAAGGAGAGCATCAGGAGATGCAAGTTGCCATGACCATGGAAACACAAAGAATATATCAAATCTCCTGAAGTCACAATAGCTTGGTAGAAATGAGTTTGGGATGTTACATTTTTGATTATTTCTTCTTTTTTTTTTCTTCTTTAGAACTAAACTACCACTGAATAAGAAACATTTACTAAGACAGGAAAATTCACTCTGAATTGGCTTTAATGTGATAAACAACAGTATGCTTATCATCTTTGCATAATTTGCCTGAAACAAAATTTGCTGAGCAGAATTTTGTGTGCAATTTCTACTTATGTAAAAACAAATTGAAAAAATTAGTTACATATCATATCTTAACATAGAAAGGAGGTATCAAGAAGAGAAATGCAAGTTCAAGTTCATAGGATTTCATCATGTCAGTTGCATTTTTTAACATCTTGGGCAAACTGTCTAGAATCATTGTGGGGAAAAACAACAGAATGGGCATTTCAGCATACACCACATCAGTTATGAGTCTACTCTCATTTACAACAATCATGATAGCAAGTTTTTGGCGAGTTTCTAATACTGTAAACAATAACTGCGGTAATATAAAGTGCCATTATTCTATATCAGCGCATGGTTAGCTTGCCAATTTTGATATCGTATCATGTATTACTTTTTTTTTTCTTAAAGCTAGAAAAAAAATTATGATATCTGTGGCTGCAAATGAGAAAAATCATGCCTTACATTTTCTACAGAATTCTTCATATCTGTATACTGAAGTGAATATGATGGATGTGTGCTAATTAGATGGAGTTTAATGTATCTTATGCTTCCACACTATCAAACTTTTTGTGTGCCTTTTATCCAATTGAAAATGAGTTTGTACATGGTACTGACTTGTTCTACCTGGAATACATATAAAGTTTCTCTTATATTCTCAGATATTCAGTTTCAATTTATTCAATTTCTGATATGAATACTGTGTATAAAATGTCACAGATTTGTAGATATATCCTCACTGGGCACCTGTTTTTACTTCTACAATGTATGCACCCTAAATATTGCAGATATGGCAGATGAGTACCAGTAACTATTCTTTCTTCATTTGATGACACTTTTGACAATGCATTTTCTACAAATCAGACTGGCAGGCATCATAAAGAGCAGCTACCGTAATTAACATGCTATCTATGCAATTTCTGTGTTATTGAGTAGTGAATTACCAGTAGAAATTACCAAGATATTGAATAAGATACTGACAGACAGAAGAGAGAGAGATAGAAAAAAAAATGAGTCGTTTTGCCCTTCAAACCTGTGAACAGGAGGAACTGCACTGTGAAGGGTTGCCATGATGAGAAGTTTGGCATTGTACATTGTACACTTGTGTTGTACTGCCAACAGTCATACCATGGAGGAGCTATCTTTTTTTAGTTTTCTTGGGGTATACATGTATAAACACAGGTGCATTAGTTCTTTTACTATGGGTAGAAGATAAATATTTTACATTATTATATACAATCATGCTAAACTATATATACCTGTACAGTGGATTATCGTATGAGGATGCTTTATTTTCTAATGGTATTTTCAGTTGTTACTGTATGTAATATATGAACCACTGCATTCATGATTTAGGAAAGTGCAATGAAAGTAAACTTGTACAGAGAAGAGCTCACTCGGAAAGTTCTAGACAAATTGTGCCGAGTTCCATATGGAACAGTCACACTTTTGTTTCATTATGATGCAAATGATATTTTCATTCTAATCAATATGCGATTGGTCTTTCATGAATAGAGGTAAATTATTATGTATAGATTTGAGAATTGATGGTATTTGGGAAGAAACATTGCTATTTATTGTACGATTACGCAAGTGTGTTTGAATTGAAGGTAATAAGGCTTTTGAAAGATGTCATTGCTGTTCATGTCACTGTTGTTCTTTTTTTTTTTTGATTCAGAAGTTCATGTTCCGTAAAAGATTGCAGTGGATATACGTGTACATGTTAACTGTTCTTGCGACCGCCTTCTATGCAATATGTTATTCCGTCCCTTTAATTTCTCTAATAAACATGAATAATTAAATATGCAAGTACGGAGGTAACAACATACCCAGTTTCAATTGTTATTTTGTGATGCTGTTGTAGTGTGGTCTGGGGTGAAATTTTTCAGTAATATTTTCACTAACACCCCTCTATGCCGGGTTCTTATCTAGAATGAGAGGATACTGAGTATTCATCAACTGTGATGAGTCCATAATTAGAAAAACCTAAGTGCCATTTCACTTCTTCTTCAGGTATAACTTGATTTTTGTTCCAAAATGGTCAAATATACATAAGAAATGTGTGTGTGAATGATAACACAATTTTGGGTGGTTTAACTACAAAAATGTGATTTATTAGCAAAAAAAAGAAAATTATGCCGACAGTCTAAGTACTCTTTTGCAAGTACAAAATAATACATGACTTTGTGCAATTGTAAGCCTTTACGAAGTACAAGCACACACAAACACACACACACACAAACACAAACACAAACACACACAATGTACACAGCCACACAACAGCCGCGGTCACGCTGGCAAAAGATCGAGAAGTTTAAGATCGCGATCTTGGAGATTTCGAAGTTTTCCCAGTGCAACCACAAAATTCATGTAAAACTTCCCACTCCAACTAGGGATATTTCCCCACCCCGCCAAACTTCTCGCTCTTTTGCCAGTGTAACTGCTAGAAACTGAAACTTTGTGATCTTAATTTTCTCAATCTTTTGCAACTCTGACCGCACCTAAACACACACACACATACCACAAAAGATTTATCTACCGATCATATCATGATAGAATTCTGCTGCAAATATAATAGGTTGTCCTTAAATTAGTAACTCTCTATTTCACATTCTTTGTAAATCATGCACTGTGGACAAATCATAGAGTACTTTTATCTTTATTGATTTTTCACAGCATTAATTTTTCTTATAAATCATCTTTACCATCCTTTTCTCACCAAAATCACTTTTTCTTCTTTTTCTATGTAATTGCATAGACTCTAGTCTGTTCTCACAGACTCTTCCAACAGTTTTCCCATAAACATTTTTGAATCACAAAGCAGCAAGTAACAATGAATGAAAAACAGTACTAATACAAAAGAGGAAAGAACAAGAGGAATACAGTAACACCTTCAAATCAGGCATGAAACCAGCCCGTAACAACATCTTCTTCCTTGCGTTTTGAATGTGATGGTCATCAGCAATCTCAGAGCAGTCATCTAAGCACCATTGAGAACTTGAAAAATTTTAGTTGTACAATTTACACCGAGAGTCATGAAAACATGACAAAATCTAACATTCAATCATTTTGACCAATGGATGTACCACTCTCAAAAATGTGCTGAAATTCTACAGGTAAAGCTGCCAGACAAACTTATGCAATACAGCACTATTGCTTATTATATTATGAATACTTATTTTTGACATTTCAGTTATGGTTTGAATTGAATTATTCAGTACAAAGTGCATTAAGTACTCCCATATTTACATTTTTATAGGGAACATGGTATTTTGGGCAACAGGAATCCCTGTATCATAAGGAAATGCAGAGAATCAATACAGAGGATTTAACAGGATGGCCATTTCTTAACAATATTCTGATCATACAATGTACTGAACCAAGGGTTGGTTATTTTATCTCATCTATCCTCCCCATAGAGAAAAAAATGTCATTTTCTCTCTCTTTCCATCAAATTCTCTGCCTCCTTTCAGAGCAAAAAGGTAGCTGCGGCCAACAATGTTCAGTTTCCTAGCAACCAAAGCATGTCGATACTGACCACAGTTCTATTTTATAGAGCAGTGCATATCACTTGCAGCATATTTATAATCATTGCATTTTCCGTGATACGAGCTGAAACACAAGTCGACTGGGAGTACTGCAGCTATTGTATCCAAGAAGCCACATTTATCATAATTATTAGTATTTTTTGATAATACTTGTAAGGCTTGAAATACTGCATATTGGCAAGTTAATAAATACCTGAGTTGTTGTTCTCTTCTTTTTTTTTTCTTTTTTTTTGGGGGGGGGGGGGTAAAGAATGAAGCAAGATCTTTGCTACTTGGGATTTGACATCTGTACCTTGCGTTTATGACCAGTCATGCCTAAATGCAAACAACAGAAATATATTTCATATCCAGCATGACTGGAAAGAGAGACGCCATGCAGAAGATTATGTGGTACCAGTGGTATTAATAAGTATAAGTGAAAGAAATAAACATTTAAAATGTTGAGTTTGAGGGTCTCAAAATCTCTCTATGGTTTTTACATTTAAAGAAAAAATGATTTGTTATTTATCAAGGATATTCATCGGCAGCAGTTTATTTTATAATGTCATTCATGTACTTTTTATTTCTTTATAGCAGCATTTATACAAACAAACAGTTCTGTTGGCAATTTGTCACACTATATTACTACTGAGTACATCAATGAACCTCATTAGCACCATACTTTGGCTAAGGTTGGGCTCTAACAATAGGCAAAAACTATTCCAAAGTGGCTTTGAACTAATCTCACAGGTCACAAGAAAGCTGGCTGGCTACCCCAAGTGTCTGAGCTCGAGCTCTCTCTCTGCCAACTTCTGTACCCACAAAGAAATGTGCAAAGATATTCAGTAGGCAAGATAATACATTGGATGATTTAACTTCTGATTTAACTGAAGATTTCTTAGATTGTCAATGGCATAATATCTGGCAGAGGACTGAAGTAGGATTTTTGATTGGTAGTCAAGAGTGGGTTGACAGAGTACATGAAAACATGTCACATGAAAGACACTTATTGCTCTGGAGCTATCTAACAAGACTACAACTTTTTCAATTTACCTGCATTGTTGGGGGACATTCAAAATCTTTTGACGATGCACTGACACATCACCTTCTAGGCTAATGGTGATAATATCATCACACTCTGGTATCAAAGTGAAATTTCACTGTGTGCACATACATGTTTAATTTCTGTATATAAGGCTCAAAAGTCAAGATCTTAACCAATGTACAGGTACTTTGGAAGCAAACAAGAACATTTAAATTCAAAATCTTCAACACATAATTCTAAGAACACCTTTTCTTTAACATAACTATGCTCACAACAACACAATACCAACTATTAAAATCTGAATGACATGAAAGCAACAACGTTTGAACCTGAAAATGCCAGGTGAAAAAAAAGAGAAACTCTTTACGGTAAGATTGAAAAGACAGATCAAGTAAGCCAAAAACTTATGCAAGAGTTGACGGCTTTGGAATCTAGCGTTCAATCAAAAAGTCAGCTCTTGACAGAATTTAGTCTTTGACCAAGAATCAGCTTTTAACAGAGCCTAGTCTTGGATCAGGAATCAACTTTTAGCAGAGTCTAGTTTTTGATCACGAATCAGCCTTTAACCAAGTTTAGTCTTTTGATTTAAGAATGAGCTTAGAAGTGCCTTCTGATGTTACTATCTCAATTTACAAAGTGAATTTTTTAGTACTACATTGTCTGCATCGGAGGTATCTCGTAATGTTGATGATACAAGTCTCCCAGGATAAAAATCTTTAAGCTGACAAAGGCCAGTAATGAAGGACTCCCCCAGTTTCTTTTGCACAAAACTTGTGCCTAATGCTTGAGCTTTCACTGCCCACACAGCTGTGGTTCAAAATTCAGAAGTACCCTGGAGTAATCTAGACTATCCATGAGGCTACACACATAGTGAAAAGTGAAAAAAAAAAAAATTAGCATGAACATGAAAACCCCTGGGAACCACAATTTGCACAACAACTCTTTTAACATCATTGCAAACAACTAAAATCAATGAAAAGAGCTCAATATTATCTGTGCAGGGGAGAAAAACCCTTTCTTCAATAACGGAAACTGAACACTTGAACACATTTGTGGTTGTAACTTTTATCAAATGGACAATATCCAAATAATGGAAATTCCTATCTTGAAATTTGTAAAAAATGGGAAGTCAAAATTCCATTCTTTTTCTTTTTACTTTCTTTTGAGAATTTGAAAAGATATTCCTTTTCATAAGAAGTTCATCATACCAAAATAGGGTCTTCAAATTTCTATATTGCTCTATATGATATAAATGCACTATATAAAAAGAGTAGAAATTTTCATGAAGTATAAAAGTCTCCAAAACCTACCATGAACAAGTCCCCACAATCTATATTTTGATAGTTCTGACATGATGATAATTCACATTCATAGTTGCTGGATTACTAAAAGGGCTCTCCCACACACTATGATTATACATTATCCCTTCCGATGCAACTCTTACTGTTCGTTCATCGAGGGTGAACTCAGTACATACTCATTTATTCTGCAATGATTGATATAAAAACATCTGCGCCATCTTTGGCACAAATTAGGGATTTTGGTGGCTAAAATAAAGTGTTTTGTGTCATCAGTACCACCTAGGCTGCAGACATGCTCTAATTCTCCTAATGACAAGTACGTGTAGTTCAAAGGAAAAACAGAAGATTACTGGGGCCTACTGATTCACTACTATAATCAGTCTCAGGGATGGTACAGGGAAACCTGTTCAGAAAGACCATGTGAGGAGGAAAGATGATATCCATCTTCCATGGCAGGTGACCTTTAAAGACAGATGCATTTACATGTGAAATGTACTGAAGGTAAACATAGTATCCGGCCTTTCTGGACAGGAGGGTGATAAATCAAGTTTGACGGTACATTGTATGTCAATCATACACTGTCACAGCGTTTGCCAAAAAAAAAACAAAAAAACAAAAAAACACAAAAAAAAAACACACACAAAAAAAGAAAATTCAGCCTCGTGACCCTTATATGACCTCAATGAGCTTGTGTTAACAAATATATCCCAGGGCTTTTTACCTGGCACAGATGTGCTACAATCAGAATTCAACAGAAGGTACCACACCTTACATACTTAGTCCTCACAAAACAACAAAAATATACATAGTAATGCCGTCTCACTTTCATGCCACATAGAGACAATATTCTGCTTCATACGAGTCAGCAAAGCAGTTAGCGATAAAAGGCAGTATCAAACATCACAAAGCACAAGAGTATAGTGCTATCAAATGTAGCACACAGGTTACTGGAACTGACATTTGAATTCTGCTCTTCCAATTATGACAAACATGCGGACTTGACAGACGATGAAAACAACTCTCAATTGCCTTTCCATTTCTCCCCTACAGAGGGCACCAACACAGTGTTTCCAAGGCACATCTAGGTGTATTGCTGATTTATATTGCATATTCAGGTGTGCCTGCATCTAAACTACCAACACTGTAGGAAGCATACTGTCTGCTGTTGTTTGCTAATACTTTTCAATTTTCACCCAAGAAAATGTGTTTTGTAATACCCGTGAGACAAGTGACCTGTGAACATGTGACATGTTTGCTGGCACACTTGAGAAGCTGTGGGCAGGTAAAGCTGCCATGTGAAAGACAGTACACATTCCAATACTGCACAAACAAGAAAACTACAATAATCAGAATAGCACTCATGACCGACAGTTCTTCATGGTGGAATATGCAGCCAGTACACGTCATCCACATGGACGAAGCCCAATGAAGCAGGTAAAATTCTATAATGTCGCTACTAGTAGTGTAAAAGCATTGCATATCACCTGACATTTCTTGTGACAGCTAACATGCCTCTCAGCTGATCATTTCTTAATATCAACGAGCTTCAAACTACGATGTCAGCGCCGTCCTTGAATCCTGACATACACTTACAAGACATACAATAGGTTGTACCAAAAAAAAAAAAAAAAAAAAAAGAACACAGAGTATCACAAAGTACTTTTAACTGATAGCTCTAACATCTCACACGGTCTCACATACAAGTACTACATTTTGTAGATGAAAGCAACATGAAAACATACAAATCTTGATGGCATGCCACAATATGGACATGCTTGCCACAAAACAAAAAGTAGTATATACAGACCTTTTTTTCACCTTAAGATAACTTAATCTGTAATTACAAGTATATATATGAAAGTACTTCCTGTAAGTAATGCCTTTCGTCACACACATAGATTCACATCATTCTCCCTTCTGCCACTTGGCAAGACATATTAACACTTCTTTACCTTCTTTAACTGACTTTAATATTATACTGAGCTGTCTACGAACAGAAGGAAAAGGTAATCATTGGTACACTGCTGAATCACACACTACTGAAAAAGGCTACAACTTTCTTATGAGAAGACTATGTTGAAAAGTATGAGTTTGATATATTGCCTAATGTCCAATTTTTGCACACATGAGCTGATATTATGGTGATCAATATATACAACACAAATGAGAGCACACTACTCATCGCACCTACGCCTGTGAACATCACAGGGCACGATCATACGGTTGCACTGGTGACCTTTGCATGTGGACTGAATACGAGTTTCACACAAAATATGGCACGGTATCTTGTAGTGAGATTGGATGAAAGCAAAACAAAAAGAAACAAATATGAGCAAAATAAGAAATGGTGTCTGTGACACTACATAAATTGTGAGTTAAGTACAATGCATAGCAATAAAAGTGAAGGGTTGCAGTAGATTGGAGCCAACCAAAGTCCTACTCATTATTGCTTTTAAACACAGAGAAAACACTATCTCCTACGGACAATCACCTGAAACTGAAGCACAGGATAAGTCTGGCTGAAAATTCTCATGTTTTTCTCAGAATGTATGGCCTCTTTCAGCCTAAAATATTCAGCTTCTCTATTACCATTTGCTAAGCCAGTGATCGGATTCCAGTTTTTGATTTTGATGGGATTCACTTTGACACCTCTGTAAGTTACAAAGCTGGGGTTCAAAAATAAAAATGTAACCATGGAATACTCACAACTTACTTGTCATACAAGATAAACATTCATCTTCAGAGCAAATTCATAGTATTTCTCACGATGAACTACAACGTATCGAAAATGACTGTGTTGACTTATACATATTTGCCTACATATTGCATAACATCAAGGTATTATAGTTTGTACCTCAGAATGATTCAGACTGCGTTTCCCACAAGTATCGAGTTACTTGTCCAGTTGCGTTCTCTCTCTCAAAGCATAACAATCAATGAAAGCATAACTTTTTCTTTTTCTTTATTGCATGGCTGGAGCATGTTTAAAAAAAAAAGTTCCCTCACCTTTGCTATATTTTTCAAGTGAGCTTCTTAAATATCAAATTGCCATGTCCTAAAATAGTCATGCCCCAAGTTAAGTAAAGAATGGTCAAGTTGTATCAAGTAGCTTATGTAGACCTGACATCTATCAAATTCTGCCTCAGGTCTACTATGAGCATTTCCGTCTCATCTAAAGGATATTGCCTACTTTGTTGGCGTTAGTCATAAGAATTGGGTTCATTGAATGAAAAAAAAAAAAATCTTAAATTTGATTTAGAATATCAAGCACTGACCCTTATCACACCCCACCCAGCTTTCACTTAGTAGCCCTTTCATACTATATCCTAAAATCACATGTAATTGAAATCCAATTATTACATCATGAGATTAATTGTGCTTATGGTGAATCCACAAACATAAACTGAAAAAAAAGGAAAAAAAATACAAAACAAAACACCACATGCAGCACAAAACAAAAAAACCCAAACCCTATTCAAAATTCATGACGACATTCACACTAAAGATCCAAACATGCAGGTCAACACAAGAAAAGACTTGTAATATGTCACTGTCTGATAGTTCTGAGTTACTGTAGTATCATATTTCACAGGCAAGTCCATTTTATCACAAAAAGTTTCCAAACGGATGCTATTTCAGGTGATACATGGCAGGCATCCAAGAGCTTTCAACAATAATAGTATATGAAATATGTTCAAATATACTTTGATATTAAAACTTTCTGTTTATCAAACATATGGAGCTATAAAAGGCAAGGGTCTAGCAATCCTTTGGAGTACTTGGCACAACTTTTGTGTTAAACACATATTTGACACTTAGTAATACTAGCATTTGAAGAAATGACAACATTTCAGCATATTGAGTACCTTTCATATACAATACATCTCTTTCCAAGATTTTGTTGTTGTTGTTGTTGTTCAGTTGTAATAGAGATTTACAAAAATATGACATGGAACCAGATAAATAAGAAATAAAAAAGGAGAAGCTACGTTTTGCGATACAGTGTTGCTGACATGGACCAGAAAAATATGGCGAGTCTCTACCACTTGTAAGGCATGGATGGAGCTGCTATGAGGCAAAACTCCTGGAAGACATACAAAAACTCATCATTTTTATACCCTGATAGAAGCGATGAAGACACACTGGTGGCAGTCTACATGGCATACCAATGGACATATGTCAGTCATCAATCGAGTCCAATGCCAAAGTATCGTCAATGAACTATATACAAACCCTCTATTTTACATATCTCTTTGAATAAATGTGTTCAACGACAGTATTACATCACACAGCCTACTTTATACTACAACAGCACACATTTCATGCATGCCCACACGTTACCCACTATTCACACTGCTCCAAGGGAACTGGCGTACCTACAAGCTCAGTTGTCCCCACCTCCAGACATGTGGGCGGGAGTCCCCATGTGGGCGGAGCCTCCCATGTTGCTCATATTCATGATCACAGCAGCTTCTTCCATACGGGGCGGGGCCATGACTAGATTGGCGTAGCCCGCCGCCATAGGGGAGGTGCAGGAGGGGGCAGTGACGTCAGTGCGGATGGTCTTGACTGCCCGGTCGCCGCGTCGTGGCATCTTGATGGGGCGCTTGCCGGCAAATTTGGGTGCCACCTTCTGGACCAGAGGGCCTGGGATGGCGTTGGGGTCATAGGAAGTGGTGTAACCCTGCTGCAGCTCTGTGGTACCCAGGTATGGTTGACGAGCAATTACTTGTGGTGGCATGGTCTGCTCTGCTTGCAGTACTGTGGTGCCCTGCACATAGCACAAAACAAAAAGTCAACCATTACCTCGGGAACTTACATATACAATGCAGGGGTCGCACTTAACTTTTTTTAACTAGCCAGGCGGACTACTTAGAATGAATTTTGACACTGAAGCAATATTTTGACTAGCCAGACGGACTAGTAACTTCAGAATTTTATGATTTTTAGCTAGTCCGACGTGATTTTGGGTGGCCAATGGCCAGCGGACCATCGCCAATTTCGAACCCTGCAATGCTGTTGCGAAACATAGCTGCCATCAAGATGTGCAGGTTTGATAATTTAATATCCATAAACTTCATTTTTCAGCAAGAAGGAAATTCAAATAGGTCCTCATTTTTAGCTCAAGGAATGCTAAGACTGTCACGATGGGAAAAGAACAGACTTCTAAGCAGATTTTTGCATGATCCTAGCCCTTTGACCAAAATCATGTGTAGTATCTCATTCAACACAGTCCTACAGGACATCCAAAGCAATGTCATACATTATAGCATTTTGTCAAACATTTTTTGTCTTTTGGTTGAAAATGTCATCATCAGGGTACATGTTTATCATGTTTGAATGTAATGAATGATCACATACAAATTTTTCAAATTGTCTAGAATTCCTTGCATCTGTCTTAAAGCTCCTGGTAGTGGTAGCAAATCAAACAAACAAAAACAAACAAAAAATGACATAGAATTTCAAATACATTACTACATGCTTGGATAACCCGCATGATGAACAAAGGACATGATTAAAGTTTACACTGCATGTCACAGCATGACAAGAGTTATAAACATTAAACTGTCTCGTGTTAGTCAAGCCCCCTCAGTTGGGTTCTTGCATAAGATGAAATAAATCCCCCCCCCCCCCCCCACTTGAGTAAAATGACATTTAGACAACCCACTCAATGGGAACGAGGCAAACATCTCACTGTAAAGCCATTGTCATACAACAGAGATTAAGAGGATTAGCAAATGTCTCACTGTAATGCCATTGCCATACAACAGAGATTAAGAGGATTAGCTAAAACCACTATTGATAGACAGTTGGTTTCAGTGAACAAAGCAAAAGTATTCAGGGATATCAAAGCAAACACTTAACAGTATGTGTCAAAAACTTTCAATTATTAAGGCATGGTGGCTTGAGGAGGGTTAACCATTGCCTGGGACAATCTACAATGTACAAACAAAAGAGAACACATCAACAAGCTGGATGTGCATGAAATTTTTGGTGAAAAACTGGGCATTCACCATTCCACTCTAGACTTATAAAGAGGGCACCAACCTAAGCAGCACCAACAACTTGAGCCTTGGGCAACAAAAACTTCCAAAGTGGGAAAATCTGGTTTCTCTTGAGTGTGGCACAAGAACTTCCATTGATACTTTTCCATCTCTTTGTACTCTGATGGCCTATGTTTTATCACACACACACAGACACAGACACACAAACACACTTGCAGGTACACACACACATAAACAACAACAATAAAAACATCTCTTGCATTTGGAATGAATTTAAAACTAGAGAATCCCTGCTTGGCAAACTGCTTGGCACACTCTCTTATTGCCAAAAACTAGACTGACATGAAACATATGAGTGGGACTGTAAGGGCAGCAGCAATTCTGCTTAACCCACCACCTAGGCTTCAGTTTCTGTACCCGTTCACATGGGTGAACCAGCATTTAAGAATTTTTAGCTGGCAGAAATGTATCAATACATTGCTTTGAAAGTGATTGCTATACAGAATCAGAGTGTATGTGAGTTTTGTCCCGGTAGCTTATATTACAGGATATTTCCACTGGCAAGATCATTATCACATGGTAGTTGTTATATTCGTGTTCGTGGTAGTTGTTGAATTCATGTTCATGGAGCACAGCAGTGAACACAGAAATGTACACATGCATGTTACATGATCAGAGTTGATATGTTTACAGGTTGATAAATTTGCGAATAGTACCCAGATCGCAGAATTCCCACAAATAACCCCAGGAAAACAGGTACGGTATGAAGTCTCATTAATAAAGATTGTCTTTTTATGAGTTTGAGGTGACAAAAAATGATTTCAAGTATCAAAACTAAATGCAATCGTAAAATTCGCTTTGTGTTTGCTCTGTATTGTGGGCTGCTCAGGTACAGCCCTGTCGCAATTTATATAGTGACTGGGCTGTGTATACGTGTAGTTAGTGTACAGCTAGTGTATTTACACATGAGTATGCACAGCCCTGTACAGTGTATTTACATATGTGTATGCACAGCCCTGTACAGTGTATTTACATATATGTATGCACAGCCCTGTCACATCATTATCACAGCCAGTCAAGACTGGTACTCTTTGTGGTCTCAGTCTGGTGGCCCCTGGCATCCTGTACCCCCAGCGTCCTGGGCCCCCTGCCTTGGGCCCGCACTTAGGCTCCTGGCCTCGGCCCGGCCTTGGGCCCCTGGGCCACTGGGCCTGGGCCCACTTGGGCTATGGGCCCCTGGGCCTGGGCCCACTTGGGCTATGGGCCCCTGGGCCTGGGCCCACTTGGGCTCTGGGCCCCTGGTTCCGGGCTAAGGCCCGTGGCCTTGGGTCCGGCCTTAGGCCCCGCCTTTGGCCCGGCTGTACTTTGTACATGGTCTATGGAAATCAGGCTTGTCTGTAACTGTATAATTACAAATAATTACAAATTCTGGTAATCACAAATAATCGAACAGGTTCATACTATACATAGGATTATATGAATATATAAATATATGAATATATGATTATATGAATATAGTGAATATATAAATGTGATCAGGCATTCTGTTACGGTGTCGGATCTGCAGTCATTCATATATAACAAATTTTATGCATGTATAAGTGGCATACATTCATGTGTACAGTATGCTACTTGATTGAACCAGCCAATGGAGAAAGATCACACCATTGAACAATACTTGAAAGACGATGTACAGTTCAATGAATCAATGCTTGTTATTATGAACTCTGTAGAGGTATGCAGCCCTCTTCAGATGGAAAACACACAGTTGGCTATCAAACAGAGCTTGCAAAACCATCAACAATTTATAGAAGGGGATTTGTGTGTGTGTGTGTGTGTGTGTGTGTGTGTGTGTGATAGAGCTATTTGGCTTGTTTCCTTTGCATGCATCATCACAAATTCCCGAAGTCTGAATAAAGTGAAACCAAGACCTTCATATAGATGTGCTGAATTGTACGGTGCTGGATCAGAGCACTACCATAAGATTAACACCATGGCGGGAATGGTGCTAACAGTGTACAATCCTTCCTGTGCATTTATGTTAAAGTGTACCAATACCCTGAAAATCAAATTTGTGTACAGCTAGGATACACATAAACAGCCATAATTCACTTGTGATAGCCGATGAAAGTATACATACTTCGATAAATCAGATCATAGCCATTGGCACTTGTGCACTGCACATTTAAATTCTGTTCCATAAGCACCAGTATTGATGTATGGGCGTTCTAGCTATACACGTACATTTTTACAAATAATATCAAGATTCCACGTCCACCGATTTAGTATTTAATCACGGCACACTACATATCACTATCATTCAAGACGTATTTGGAAAAAAGTATCGATAAGGTGATCATTTGATTGAAAGAATTGGGTGATCAATTAGTCAATTTCAAGTAGTTATTATTTTGTCAATTTTTACATTATCAATAGGTATAGGAGTATAGATTTGACTATGATACATTTACATACCAAATTTGAAAAGAATCGGTCAAGAAACAAGGCCAGCGTCGCACACACAAGCAGACCCTGTTAAATTTACCTTTTCATGTATAAAGACAGAACAAGCGAGGGCTCCATCATCAAAAACAATAGGCGTCTTCATTTTACCATAATACACCTTCATGCCAAATTTGAAGATGATCTAAGAAGAACTGCAGCCAGTGGAGTGCTCACAAGAAAATCTCTGTGGCAGACGCGGACGCGGACGCGGCGGCGCAACAAGGCCAAATCCATAGTATCCTCCGAACTCTGTTCGGGGGATACAATAATACATGTAACTCCTAATGTTGGGTTTTTTATCTAGCCCTTGCTTGATTACCACAAGAAGTTGACTTCTAATCCTGACTTACCAGTAAAGATTGGAGTTCAAAGAATTCCAAGGAGTATTAGCATCTCTTTGATACCATTGGTACATTTAATTTTATGCCAGACTGGTGAACAAAAATGGTAAAAAAATGTGGGCCCAGTTTTCTTTGAAAGATGATTATTTTTACACTAAGTTTGTGAACATCAATCACTGTCACAAGTTCATTTCCCCTTCCTCCAAAATATGCTATAAAGAATAGAATAAAATTTGTCTTCAATAAATGTAAAAAAAAACTAGAAATGTCGCGCGACTGGTATGCCTCCGCCATAATGCATGATTTTCCCAATAGGTCTAGATAGTACATGTGGACAATGTGTGATTACATTTTCACAAAATTGGCAAAATATTGAAATGACAAGTTTGTCACAAATGTGTTGAATGTTCACCTTCCTTGACCTAGGTTTAATTGGATGAATAGGAGAGCATGTATCTAGGGATTTAAGGACTTTAACTCAACTTTGACCCATTCATACATTTAGGTATTGAGTAATTTTCAAGGTACAGGTGTGGAGAAAAAGTGCAATTTCTGAATTGAATAGTAAATTGTTACCATTTTCATCTGGCCCTTGACCCTAAAATTCATAAGACAATCACTTTCAGGTAGAACATGCATAATATGTACTAAGTTTCAAGATAACTTGAGCCACTTCCGAGATATGGAGGAAAAAGTTAGTTCAGCACTTTCATTTGATCTTTGACCTTTTGACCTTTGAGGCAAAAAAAGAAGAAAAAAACATTTTCCAGATAATTTCTATTAGGTTACACATGTATGCATACACCAAGTGTAAAAAAAAAAATAACCCTGCTGGCATTGCATGATAGGAGGGAAATAGTAAAATTTTGAAGTGTTGCACTTGACCTTTGACCCCTGACCTTTGATCCCATGAACCCTACATTCTCTAGATAATCACTTCCAGTCAGTATATGTATATACTATGTTCCATGAAGATACCTTGAACAATTTTCCAAGGTATGGAGAAAAAAAAAGAAGTTTTAATATTTTTACTTGACCTTTTGACCTTTGACCTCATGACCCAAACTTTCACCAGAGAATCTTAATTAGGTAATACATGTATACACTAAGTTTCAAGAAAATATCTTCAGGCATTCAATAGATATGGTGGAAATAGTGAAATTTTATGTATTTGACCCTGACCTTTTGACCTTTGACCTTTGACCTCATGACCCAAACTTTCACCAGAGAATCTTAATTGGGTAATACATGCATACACTAAGTTTCAAGAAAATATCTTCAGGCATTCAATAGATATGGTGGAAATAGTGAAATTGTATGTATTTGACCTTGACCTTTTGACCTTTGACCTTGAGCATGTGCACCCAAAAGTTGATAGGCACAACTTCACCCCCTAATACACATACATGCCAAGTTTCATTAGGATACCTCCACAGGTTTTGATAGTTACCTTGTCCACAAAATTCATTACGGAAGGACGGACGGACGGACGGACGGACAGCCCGAAAACATAATGCCTCCGGCACCACTTCGTGGCGGAGGCATAAAAATGTCGCTACGGCGACTGGTGTATGCCTCCGCCATAATGCATGGTTCTCCTAATAGGTCTATAGTACAATGTCTTGACAATGTGTGATGACAGTTTCACACAATTGGCAAAATATTAAAATGACAGGTTTGCCACAAATGTGCTGAATGTTCACTTTCCTAGAACTAGGTTCAATTGGATGAATGATTAAAACATCAGAGTGCAGGTATTTGGGGGAACTGATGATTTTTACTTGACTTTTGACCCTTTTATAAGTTTATGCATGGAGTAATTTTCAAGGTATTGAGAAAAAGTATAATTTCAGTATCAAATGGTAAAATAGTTTTATCTAAACCTGGCCTTTGACCTTTGACCTCACAGTTCCGAAGAGAATCACTGTTAGGTAGAACATGCATAAATATGTAAGTTTCATGATAATACCTTGAGTTACTTTTGAGATATGGAGGAAGAAGTGCAATTTAGCACTTTCACTTGACCTTTGACCTTTTGACCTTTGACCTTTTGGCAAGAAACTTCCCACAGAATATATATTGGGTTATACATGCATACATCAAGTTTTAAAAAAATCCTTCAGGCATTGCATAAATATAAGGAAAGTAGTGATATTTTGAGGAGTTGACCTTGACCTTTGACCCCCTGACCTTTGACCCATGACCCCCAACTTCCCTAGATAATCACTGCCCATCGGTACATGCATTGTATATACTAAGTTCCATGAAGATACCTTGAACCATTTGCGATATGGAGAAAAACATGCAATTTCAACCTTTTTTTCACAAAATAACCTTTGACCTTTGACCCCGTGACCCTAAAATCCAAACAAAGTATCATCCTCCCAGGATATACCCTCATACCAAGTTTGATGCAAAACCACCTCACGGTTCTTGAGATATCAACAAAAACAAAACGGGATGGACATACGGACGTACGGACAGACCGACGACCCGAAAACATAATGCCTCCGGCCACTTCGTTGGCGGAGGCATAAAAACACACACACACACACAGTACTGTTTAAGAAATTCCTGTCACACAAACACACACTCCGAAAATGAAAAGCTGAACTTTGCGACAGCTCCAAAAATTTAGCACAGCACAACAGTGAAAGAAGAGCATACATTCTTTCATAAGGCAAGCTGCCAGTTGCGCTCTGCTACTATTATTTTCAGCCAAGTCTAGATAACAGCCCAAAGTGACAATGATTATCGCTCGGATCACTCACTAGTCCAACATAATAGCAACTCCCTCAAGAAAGACAAAAGAAGTAGCTTCTGTAGGAAGACTAAGAGACCATTGGAGAAACTCTCATACCATGAACTGGCTACAGCTACAAACATGTTCCTTTCACGTCATCAAGCATTAAATCAAACATCAAATTTCTCTCAACACACACTAGCTTTCATATGGGGCTTAATGAAAAGTGCTTGTCCGGACAAACAAGAATAGTCTGCAAACTTTTCCTTTCTTCTTCTATGTAAAAACAAGACAAAATACTCATATTTCTGAAGTACAGATGTCCTTGGTTCTATGAATATTGACGGGAAATGGAAATTGAGAAAGTGATGAAAATACTTTATTGAAGACTACTAGTTTTATTGTGAGTTTATTACAGCTCATTAGACAGTTGTTGTGAAACAGGAGTTGTTTACAAAGAGCTTTTTGTCGAACGTGCTTGGTAATCACAGTCAGGAATTCGGAATGCTTTAGGTATTCAAGATGACCATGCACCGATGTATCAGAAATTAGTGCATGGAATTAATGTACTCCCTATTTGTGATGCGTAATTTGGTATATGTAGTTGGAAAATGGAAGGTTAGATTGGTGTGTTTAGAAATAGGAGTGAGAAGGATAATTTTCGTAATTTTGTGAAATTTTACTGTAAACAGAAATGGACAGTAGGCGGATGAATATTAGTCATTTTCCAGGGGTTGAGTTGCACATGAATGCGCCCTTTGTGCTGTTCGTATGTACCGCGGGAAATTTGGACACTTGCACTGCACTCTGCACGACACACACCTCACTTCGCACTCTCGCACCGTAGCTAGGACAAGCAACCTGCCGCAATGGGTTGAGTCTGGCTGTTTTCTGCCTGTTATGATGTCTTTTGGTTTGGCAGAGTTTCTTTTGGACAACAACTTGTTCATGGGTGAGATGTTCAGCCCTCCGGTACTGGTGTTCTCATGTCTGAGGATGAGGGTTCATACTTTCAAAGAGCGAGTTGCTACCTGACTTAGGGGTTTTCTTTTTTGTGTGTCGATTTACTGACACCAATAAAGTCAAGTGAACTACAATCCTGCGTCTACTCATTCATTTGAGTCCTGGGGTCTATCACCACATCATCACAGCCCCCTAACGTACCACCAATCCACGACAATATATTTTCACAACGGTCTCCACACTTTAGCCTCGTAAATATTAATGACTTTATATTGACTACAGTTATTAATATGAAAAAGTTAAGTCTATTTATCACTTGTTGCAATTCTGCCATGTAAGATATTAGATAGTGACAAAATGAAAAAACAGACCTCCCCTGAATTCTGACACATGGAAAGCCAGGTGACATGCGCTTGAGTTTGTTAATAGCTATGAATCAAATTTTCATGCAATAATGCCAAATCATTTGTCCCTTTCAATCCCCCGTAATCATTATGTCAAGATCTTACCCATTGGTACAAAGAAGAAATGAGGCTGAAACAAATGACATTCAAGTACAGGCTAGTTAACCCATATCCACCCATCTACGGGATATCCTGTAGGTCACGCAAACGCTGCAAATGCCGATCTACGGGACAAGCCGTAGCAGAAATGGCTTGGACGATGACGTCATTTACAGAGCTTATTATAGCCTGTGAACTCTGACCTGATATCCCACAGTCCTTTGCATCACTTCCTGTTACTGATATTTTCATTTGGATTTGTGTTCGCTTTGGAGTTTTACAGCAGGCTGCTGACGGAATAGGTCTACATCTATGTGACATCGAGCACTGTTGTACACGTACGTATAGGCCTACTTTACTGTAGTCCCATCCATAGTGTTTTGAGTTTATAGACCAGAGTAGTCTGCAGAGCGCAGATCTTTGAGTTATTATTCGATATTTCTTCATATTTGTAAGCATTATACCCTATGATTTATATACCATTGGAAAGCTTACATTATGAAGATTTCAAATATGATAGTTGTTTTTCTGTTAAAAGGCCATGAATATTTTTCATTAGTGGTTTCTTTTGAATAAGCGATGTGATTATTTATAAATATGTCAATCATACGAAAATACTAAAATTATATGATGTCACATAATTCATGACATCACACTGATTTACATCTTACATGAAAGGCCATTAATTTGAATTCTCTTTCAATTGATATATAGTTTTCCATACTTTTCTTTTCATAAGTGTAGGTGACATCACCATGAATTTGAGACGGCACAGTTTTAGTGAACGTGCGTGAAATAAAGCCTCCGGCAGTAACAGCCTTTAGACTGCACTACGCGATCACCGGATACGGGTTAATCAACGCACAACTAGCAGAGTACTAAAACATTAACGATGCCTATATAAATACATGCTTCAGAGAGTTTTCAACAATGCACTGTTAAACAAGATGAGGCAGAGTGGATGATGCTACTCCGTTGCCAATTACCACTTGCCCAGCTGTTTTCCACTGTAGCAAGCAAGTCTTGGTTAAGTCTTGTTGTGTTGAACATAAACCTACGCCCCAGGGCCTAACGAAAGGCAAGGGTAGATGAGATCTTGTATTCATGCATATATACCACCAAGGCATTATTAACCCTATTCTAACTGGGGGGGGGGGGGGGGTCAAATTGACCCCCCCCTCGACATTTCACGTCACGATTTCGCAACGCGCAAAGCTTTTGCCGCGTCGTTTCACGACTTTTTTCATTGAAGTCTCCCGCATATTTTGAGACCAAATTTGCGACGTCCGGGTACATCGTTTTGAAGTTACATAATGTTTTGCATATGCATGTCAACCAAAAAACAGCTCAAATTCATGATATCGTGTGCAAATCCAATGCAAATTGTGTTTTTTGGTTAAATTGATATAAATTAGATTATTTCAACTTTTAACCATTGAAATTAATCAATTCTAGTGTAGATAAGCCTGAAAAAGTGCCTGCAACAAGTTTTGGCAAAAAAAAACAATAGAAAACAAAAGGTTGAAAAAACAATAAAATACATAAGAAATTAACAAAACAATAAAAAACAAAGGAAATTAATTTCAATTGAGCTATTTTTTTACACAAAAATTGTTTGATGTGTCTTGAGGAATTCTGAAACAAAAATTTAGCAATCCTCCAGTCTTTTTAATGGAGTTATAGGTAAAAATATGATTTCATGCACAAATTTGCATAATTAATTTATTAAAAATAGAAAGGCAATATTTTTCTATTGTATGATGATGTAATCTTGTAGTTGACATCCAGCTCTATCTTCAGGCAAAATTTTGCGGTGATCGCGCGATTGGCGGCCGAGATCTGAAGAGGGGGTCAAATTGACCCCCCCCCCCCCTCAGTAAAAACTTGGTCTCAAATAGCCCAGTTAGAATAGGGTTAACATACAACACTATGGAGTTCTCATGCCACTATACAATCTGCCAATCTAACAGCAATCAGTGCTGCACATCAGAGGCATCCAGTTACACAAATAAATCAAACACATCCTGGAACTACTTACCTTGCTGTAATGCTAATGGTACCTATAGCACTGGAACTTCAAGGTAAGCAAGAAGAAAGGCAATAGAGTGTCAGTTAACCCTCCTAGACCTAAACAACTGTAAGTATACACCCCCTTCCATCCAAAATGACTGCAAAGTATAGACCTCTTCCCTTCTATGAGAAGCAAAGTTGTTCACCTGACATTAAAGGACAAGTCCACCTTCATATACATAAGGATTGAGAGAGTGCAACAATATTAGCAGAACACATTGGTGGAAGTTTGAGGAAAATCGGACAATCCACTCAAAAGTTATGAATTTCTAAAGTGTCTGCGCAATCACTGCTGGATGAGAAGACTACTACGGTGTATGATGTCACATGCGTACAACAATATAAGGAAAATAAAAAGAGAATTTCACAAATCTTTACTTTTTGAATAAAGTGCACATTTCTTCGATTTGTTACTGAGGTATGTTAGGGGTAATATTATTCCCCCTGCCTCCCGAAAGAGAGAAGTTGAGTGTTCTTTTGTTATGCGAGAAGAATGGAAATATGTTGAATTTTCTTTATTCTTTCTTTATAGAGTTGTACACATGTGACATCACAAGCTATAGTAGTCTTTTCATCCAGTCGTGACTGAGCAGAAATTTCAAAAATTCATAACTTTTGAACGGATAGTCCAATTTTCCTCAAACTCTCACTGATGTGTTCTACTAATATTGCTGCATTCTCTCAACCCACATGTCTATGAAGGTGAACTTGTCCTTTAATTATCTGCCTTTCATCTTCACAGTAACATGTTTTTCTTGCCTGTCGCATGACACGAAGTGCTAGGATTAATACCATTTGCTGGTCATTACTAGTCATGCAGGCAAACTAATGATTATTATCCCCTGTCTGTTTTCCAGAGCACAAGCTTTTCTCAACATTGTTCTGGCTAACCATCTCACAAGAATCTGTGTGACACCAGCAAAAGTCCTCACTTTCAGGTTAACATACAAACTATTAGCTCTTTAGCAGGCTGTAATGCAAAATCTCCCCTGACAGCCAGGCTCAAGAGTGGACATTGCTTGTTTGGTCTGTTGGCATGCATCAAACTCTGAGGACATCAATAAAATGTGTTTGTTGTTGCATTTCATCTTTCTCAACGGTGTTTCAGGCTTGGCATCATACATTCTAAATACAGAAAATGGCCTCACAGTTTCTACAACACACAATAACATCTAAGTTTTTCGGTTGCTAAACACAGATGCCATCAAATGGCAAAGTTGGAGACCTTGCTGATAGGTTTGGGGGTCTCTCTTTACCTCGGCTGGCGAGGGTTCCATGATGGGCACCTCCGCTATCTCTGGAGTCTGGTAGTGGTGGGTCTGTGGATACACCAGCTCATGGCCATGGGGCTGGGGTGGGGTGGGGTACACTGGTGACAGCATGCTACCGTTCACTGGGGTCGGCTGGGCCTGGTGGAAAAGAGAAGACGTTTGTCATGAACCCGAGACACAATTTGTCATGCTCCTTATGTATCTGCATTTCTTCAGGTTTATCCTAGAAATTCAGAGTCAATATTTAGGTGATCCGAGTATCCTCTCGGATCACCTTCTGTATCTGTACTGAATCTTTCTTCTTTCTTTGTTTCTTTCTTTATTTCTCCTCAAAAGTTGTGCAGAGGTTAGCTCAGAAAGTGCATTGCCTCTCAATGTCAAACTTATACCATATATGTATCATGTCGCAAAGACGACAGCGCAAGTAAAATCATAGTGATCAGTCGACCGTGACGTCACTATGACGTCATTATATGAAAACACATTTTCATGCATATCTCATTAATGGAATGGAATATTTCAATGAAATTTACGTCACATATATTTCAAGTCAAGAGAATTCTACACATATTCTTAACATTCATTTTTATCTCAAAACGCGCGCGTACGCGCGCGTTGAAATATTTGTATGCTCAAATCGAGCTCAAAATTTTTTTGCACACGTTTCAGACCATTTGGAGCATTTTTTGAAAAATTGAAAAAATTGGACGGATGCGTACGCGCGCGCACATATTCGCAGGCACAGCTAATATGAAATCGAAATTTTCAATTTTTTCACACGGATGGGATGTCCGAAATGTCAAGGAATATTTCTACCAAGTTTCAAGTCGATCCGATTCAATATGACGTCATACGAGCCCGTCAAATTCAAAATTCCGCGCGTGCGTCAATGGGGATACACAGTGCAACTATGCCAAAAAACCGCCAATTTTAAATCGGATTTTACTCGTCAGGATGGACGGTGACCCCCCATTTTCTTGACATATTCTGAAAGCTGGTGAGTTGTACATGTCATTTCATGGGCTGGCTATGCTGACAAAGTGATTAAAAGATATCAAATTTCTTGATGAAGTTAAAAAAGTAAATTTTCAAAATGACGTCATCAAATTTCAAGTTTACTCGAGCGTATCTCACTTATCCTGTGCCAATTTTCACCTAAATTTCAATATGTTGTAGCTTATGAAATGTTCTTTCATAAATGTAATTACACAATTTTGATTAGATGACGACATCACCTCGAAAAAATGGATTGAAGGTAACCTTGTCAAATTTGACCTGTTTACGTGTAATCTCTATGGGAGTGCAATTTTTATGGAAATGAAAATTGATATGACTATCTTTATCGAGCACTAGCTCACTTATGCTTCGGTGAATTTCTCTAAGATTTTAATATGTTGTAGCTGAGACGTAGGCCTATCGTAAGTGTGCCCTTCGTTTTTTCATACGTTGTCGGGATCACGTGAAAAAACTTGGTTGAAATTAAAGCTTATCTTCGATGTATTGTAATATTTCTTTCTTTTCACAACTTTATGTGCAATAACTCAAGAAAAACATACCCTATCACCACCATATTTTGCACATGTTTAGTTATGTCACGAACATTATTTCATAAAATAACAACTACTTGATCAGACGCCATCTTGGGTATGTAAATTAGGGTCAAAGGTCATAGATGTTTCATCCTGTATCTTGGTGAATACATGTCTTATCTTTCCCATATTTTGCACACGTAAAGACCATGTTACAGGGATCATTTCATAAAATAACCACTTTTTGCTCATATGCCATCTTGTCTGTGCAAAGTGGGGTCAAAGGTCATATGTACTTCTTTTTCTATCTTCGCTATGACGTATTATCTCTATGGGAGGGAATCTTTTAGATGTGAAAATTGACATGACTCTCTTTATCGAGCACTATCTTACTTATGCTTCGGTGAATTTCTCTCAGATTTTCATATGTTGTAGCTGAGACTTTGCACTATCAGGACTCGAATCATTGATTAAAAAAAATCGGATCACCTTAATTTGTCAGTGATGACAAATTACAATCTCTAGTCAACTTTGATATGCACCAGAACAATATCCCCATTGCCCTCCCCCTCTCCCTAACAAAATAAAAATGAAAAGGAATGCCTTTCAGTTTTAATTTTGAGTCCATGACTTTTAGTTTGGTCGTTTTGAATACATGCATATTACAAAATAATTTCTTGTGTTTTACTCAGGTAAATCTCTACTGGCAGGATTGTTTCTTTGCAGAAGTGTGCATATACCCTGTGGCTTTGATCTGTTTATATCCAAGCGTCCCACAAGGAAGAAAATAAATCTGTGCAAGCCAATGTTTCTTGGAGCTGTAATTATCCTTAGTTAGGGAAATAGTTTGTGTCCTAATTCTGGGGATATCTAATAGTAAATGCAGAATATATAAATGTTGAAAAAAGCCACGAGAACCACGGAGAAGGAAAGATTCAGAGAGAGAGAGAGAGAGAGAGAAAGAGAGTGCGACAGACAGACAGACAGACAGGCAGACAGATATGTCCAGACAGTGAGAGAGAGTCTGCATATGTACTTACTTGTGCAGGAACCCATCGCCACTGTGGTTGGAATTGTGGTGCCGACTAGATGCCACAAGAGAGAGAGAGAGATGTGATACACTTCATGTTAATCTTTGAAAGTTTGAGGCACTGATAAACACAAAAAATGACATCTTATATCTACCTCACAGCTCTTCTTCAACTCTTCACAGCCACCATGCAGTACAGAATAACAATCAGAGATAAACTATGACGTCGCTGGGATTTGAACGTGAAATTTTTTGCCCCAACAGCAAAAGACTTTTGAATTCTTGCGGAGAGATTTAATAACAGGTGCAACCTGCACATCCCTGTCATCCCAGCTCCTGGAAACTCAAGGATTTGACAATAATACTGTAATAGACCAATTTATGAACACATTAAAATATAAACATACCTGTGTAACAAAATCATATTCCTGACAACCAGAACACTTGCTGGAGGCTTGCCTAACATAGCATTAACTAGTGCATGTCACTTGGATTCTAAGTAATCACATGCACTGAGTTCCTAATGGTGGATATTTGTTGTGAGAAGGAGAATTGTATTACAAACTCAAAGTAAATCAGTCTTTTAACAACTTCTAAGTGGATTTGTTAAATTTTCATACAGAGTGTGGAAAAAAGGGGGAAAAAATTGAAATGTTTCTTCCAAGACATCCATTGAAGCAAATTCCAATCATTTTCGAAAGAGGGCCACTGAAGAGGAAAAAGCATGCATACATGTATCTCATCGCTCAGTGTTTGGTCAAGGAACATGAATACATCGGTAACATGTTATCAACTGGACTTATCATCAAACAACTTTACAGACATGTTAACAAATTCACTAAAAGTTAAAGAAGAAGGCGATGGGGCTTCACTTGTCTTAGAACTGTTTGTGGCTGCTGGAAAGTGGCGTGGTCAAGGAATATGAATCCATCAGCAACATACTAACAACTTGAGTCTTATCATAGAACAACTTTACAGACATCCTAAAGAATTCACTAAAAGTATAAAGAAGTGGATGGGCTTTACTTGTCTAACTGTCTGTGGCTGCTGGAAAGTGGCGTACTGCTGGGGTTGGTTCGTCACATAGTGGGCGTGGGTTCCAGCCTGGGGAAGCATGATGGGAACTGTGTACGGTGCAAACTGGGGCTGTCGATCACAAATCAAAGAGTTTATCTTGTTTAATTGTAACATTATCATGCTGGATGCCAACACTTTGTGACAATGATCATTGGATAAAATGATTGTATTGTCACATGAAACAAATATGAAAGTCACAGCCAAGGAGTTTACCTTATCTCTCTTGTCGTCCTTGTTTTCTACAATGAAAATTACAATGTTTTTTCAATCTTTTGTGATCAAGGCATGCATGGAATTTGAATACATTACAGAAATGGTCTCTTGACCGAAATTGTACGTGATGAAGGAAAGTGCAGAGTTTAGAACAACTGTGTATGATAAAGAAATTACTGATGTGCAGTGGTCAGTGTTCACTGTGGTGTCAACAACTGTCCACTACCAACTGACAAAATCAGACAAATGACTGTTGGTGTGTGGGTCCAACCTGGGCAGGCTGCTGGTGATGGGCTATTGATGTAGGCGCTGGGTGCCCGTGTGCAGCGGCCTGCACGTCTGAGGGGTTGAAGTAAGCCACGCCATTGTGGTAGGTGTAGCTGTAAGCACCAGAGGGAGCATGGAAGACCATCCCACTGGGAATGAGAGCTGGATCTAGAAGGAAAAGCGGCCAAATATTGAGAGTTCATCTGCTGATTTAGAAGTCATTTTACTTCACTTCTTTTTTTTTATAGCTTTTTGAGTTTTAGTAGGTACAAGACATGAAAAATTCCTAGTGGTACCATTATTCTGCCACAATATTTTTTCTAGAAGCAGTTGAAGTAGCAGTGTCATGTTTTCACATACTTCATGACTTTACTTGTGTTTACAACTTTTTGATTAAGTAGTCCCAGCTCTGATTGGAAGAGAATATAAAATATAACCATGAACCAACGTATTCTTTTCAAAATGATATCAAGAATTATCAAGTAGAAATTGTTACAAAATGTTAAGACCATGACTTGGACCACTAAATTATGTCCTTTGACCTCGACAACCAGATGCAAATAAATCTACACTATATCTTCCCATTCCCATAATAGTAACATTCTGTAAAAGCTCAATGGAGTTGGTCTACCATGCAATCTGAAAATAAGGCACTCCTTCAAAAATTTGTGATGGAGATGAATGTCAATTTCATCTTCTTCACAGGCAGTGTAACCTATAGAATGAACAAAATATAAGCAAAATTTCAGATGCATTAAGCAATCTCAAAGCAACAATCCCAATCCAACACTCAAAAGTACAAGTTCACGAAACAAAGCCATAAAAAAGCAGGCGCCAAACTCACCAACATCTTTTGGAAATTTGACAGGCTGTAAGTAAATGAGAACATGGGTAGAAAAAGTGTGAACAAACTTGTCAAAATATCCAACAAGAAAGCAAACATCATATATTCATGACCAAATCTAGATACACATGAGGTGACCGTATCACAACATTTTACATGGAATACAAAGGCATGCTGGGGGCATTTTCAGTCTGCAGAGAAGGCATGCAAAGTGGTCATGCAAACTTAAAGTCTAGAGGCAACACAAAAATTTGCAGAGTTTTAAAGAGGGCAAAGCATTTTATAGACTTGTAAAACTGGTGTGTGGGGGGGGGGGGAGGGCTTGTCTTTGTCATGATGTACTGTACATCAAAACATTACTGAGTGACAGTATGAAGTAATGATGCTTGCATCCAACAAAGAATCATAAAAACTGCTATTGTCCCCTTGTGGCAATTCAAAATGGTTACCACCAATATCAACTGCATGTGCTTGAAATATTGCAAACATGGAACTAAATTTTGAAGTACCAATGGATGTTTTCATATATATGAAGAAATTTATATGAAGTGAAGATAAAGGAAGGGACTCTAGCTAACATCTCAGTCTTAATTTACTGCACTGGGTCAGGGCAATTCTCATCACTCATTTGATCTTGAAATCAAATGTTGTAAATCTACCATAAAAGCATGCAAACATGGACATCCCTTTGACATCCTTTTAAACATTGAAAGCAAATTCATAAATGTGCAGTGCAGGGAAAAGCAACCATGTGATGCAGCAACATCTTTTACCTGTTTCCTTATTGCTTGTCCTATGTTGAGCTTCTTCTCCTTGAAAACCAGGCTATTTGCCTAAAATAAAACACATTCCGATGATACGGACAATACCACAGTTTCAATTTTCAGTTGGTATGATAGGCAGTCTTTTTATTGTAATACAACTGAAACGTGGAGGTTTTTTGTTTGTTTGTTGTTGTTTTTTGAAAGGGTGTATTCATTTGCTTGAAAGATAACAATCAAAGAACAACTATGCAAGATTTCTGGTTTGTCATTATTAGGACTCCTTTAATATGGACTTAATCAACACACATTTGAAATCTGAACAAACAAGCAAAAAAAAAAAAAAATAAGTACATGAAACACATGAACGAAAACTAGGAAAAGACATTACTCACTATTAACTGCAAATATGTTATCAATGCCATTCAAACAAGAAGGGCTTAGAAATGCGCTAGTAAACCATCTAAGAGCTGCAGAGAAGATACTATTTAACTTCGCGATCACACTGACAATAAATGTACACTATTAGGCTTTAGCTTCAACTTAAAGAATCCTGGATTCATTCCATCTTCCATTCACTCACTTTAATTCAAATAGATGTATATAGTTAGCAAAAAACATAACAAAAACAGACAAAAAAGAAAAGCTGGGTCCAATCTATTAACACTGCCTATTAGTTACAATGATGGTATAGTTTTGGTTGAGATGGGGCTTCAGTTTGTTTGTTTGTTTGTTTGTTTGTTTTTTTTTTTTTGGGGGGGGGTTTGGAGATAATGAGAAACCTCATATGAAATACCAAAGAGCATAATTCTAACAGGAATTCATAATATATTTGATGAAAATTCAAAACTGATTTTCATCAAATAAACTTTTGAGTTTTCCTTGTAGAATTCACATTGATAGTTTCATACATTTGTAGTATCTTGCACAAACTTAAAGCTCAATCCTCATCTCAACCAATATTATATCATCCCTTTAACTTGTATTCACTCATTACCTGATCCTTGAGAATTCTGTGAGCCTCTTCAGGAGTTTCAAATGTGATGAAGCCATACCTGAGTGTGATAAAGTAAATTACGCAAATTTAATTTAATAATGGGAGTAACAATGACTGCAAAAAAAAAAAAATACTAAGCAGAAGTGTATCAATATCAATTAGAATAGCTGCCACAACTTAACTTTTTGGGGCAGTGTCGAGATTTGGAGGGACAATAGCAACATTGCCCTCGATAAAAGCAGTCCACACCTATGTTTTTATGTAATGATCAAATAGAATTACATGATATTTCACTTGGTCAATAGTGATTGCACTAACCAGTTCACACATCACGCACTGCCACAGATGTTTGCATTAAAGATCACATCTTACAAATGGGCACTTCTCACGTTATAAAAGCCAAGTGTACTGTACTCATCTGTACTTGCACCGTGTACTGTATCCGTATATACAAAAGAGTCAGACAGTTGAGTAATATAAAAGTGGAAATTTTCGTGCATTTCGCGCAACCAGAAACTAGCGCGAAAATAAAAGCACGCAAATACTTTTGCTTGCCATATGTTCTTGTGCGTGATGTCTTGATTCCGTGGAATTAAAAACATGCGAAACTCTTCTGACCCGGCCAAGTGCGAAAAATTAGTCGCGCGAAAATATCCACTTTTACAGTACTACGGTGCAGTACATGTATGTGTGACATGGGGCTGGTGGCAAATTGTTGAATTCATGCCCCCAAGTTCAATCAATCAGAACTGACAAGTCATCAACTGAGGTATTCCATACTCTGATCTCCAGTTCTGGCCGTGTCTACCTGTTCATCTGAATCAACTCAATATGTCCTGTCTCACCAACTCATGTTAATTTTCCTCTTTTTTTCTGCATTTCTCCAAGAAACTTTGTCAAATGTCTGACCTTGAGCTTCAATGTCTGACCCTCAAAAAATTTACCTTCACATATTCAATATCAGCTGAATAGATCTACTTGTGTACATCCCTAATCTAATCAATTTTTTTCTAAATGTTTCAGAAGCAATCTTACAAAGAGGGCAATAAAACATTTTACCTACAAACTGACCCCATTAAGAATTTAAGAAAATTTTGTCTTTATTCATTCATTGTATTATTAAAAAAAAAAAAAAAAATTCCTTGCATGTAAATTCACATTATAGCCATGTTACTGAGAGGAATATGTTGAGGTCCCCATTGGGTGTCACATACATGTACTGGTACTGTATAACTTTAAAGCACTCATTCAAAGTCCAACTGGTTTCAATAGTCATTCCAAACAAATTCATCTCTGCATTATATTCACAGTTTGAGATGGCTTAATTGATCCCAAAGGCTGATTTTGATTGATAAACTTTACAGTAGGAAAGACAGACAACTGAAAAGAATGAATTCTGCGGCTAACTTGCACAGCAAGGACATAGAACTGCATGAGATACACATATGTAGCACAAACACATCTCTTGACGTGGTATGTCATTTAGCCAGACAAGTTGCCTGGTATCACAGACACTAATATGACATGCAAATGCAGCTGCTTGCAAACATCACACTACCTCTCCTATAAGCGTGCTACACTATACTAGTAAGTGTATCATCGCCCTACCACCAGTGATGCACCCAGCCACACAGTGTTTGGTAGCATAGACACATTCTGTTTATCTGTTCATTACACCACTACAGATTGTACAGTTGGGGAAAAAATGGTTACAATGCTATACAAGTACAGAGCATCTGCTCTCAGATATGAATTCACAAGACAAACTTGTACTAGAGTTCAAAGTTTTAGTACAATTATGACATGGTATGAAAATGCATTGCAAATTTCCCATGCTTATTGACAATACAATGTATTTCAAACATACCACAGTGGACATGGGCACTCTTCCATGACAGACTGGATTCCATACTGACATTATTTTTGTGAGTTCTTAATTTTTGCAAATTTTGCAAATCACTGCTGGGCCAGGAATGTAACATCAAAGAAAAATTGCTATTCAGATCGGCATCGGTGCAGTAATGACAGCTTACAGGTACTGTAGGTGTCAAATTCCGACAACCACATCATGTGAAAATGTCTATCAGGTGATGTCCTCAACATCTGTATGAAAAAATGATAGCCTTTACACACACACACACAAAAAAAATAATAATAAATCTTCATTAGTCCCATTTTTCTTGTACTTCGGGAGGGCAGCTAACAAGCCATCCTCAAAATCAGGAAGGGTTTCAAACTAAAGAGCAATCAGGGAGATATTTGTTTTCAGGAAACCTCCTGAGGAATCAGGAAGGCTCAGCAGCTCTACCTCAGCACCTTCCTAACCAGCCACGTGATTACTGTCTATAGCGAATATTTTGCAAGGTTTTTATTTTCGCAACTTTTGCAAGTTGGATGCTATTCGAGAATTCAAAGACGTGTGAAAATATTGACTCTGATCCCAACATAAATGTGATGTGCATGCATATTGCATACATTTCTTCATTCAGTTACTGTGTTCCACGATCGTGAGTTTAACCAATGTCAAGAAATCATCGAGAAGACCCGATTCACAAAAATTTAGACTAGCTAAATATATGGCGTGTATGGTAACTTGTAAACGAAAGTACTGTATACACCACTATACATTATCTACGAGTCTATTTTTTCAGGAATTGGGACTTCACAACAATTTCGCAAGTGGATGAATTCATAATCTTGGAGTACAGTGATGAACAGAGAAGTGATGCATGCATTTCAAATTCATGCCGGGATCAGGGATAACATTTTTGCATGTTTTTAAATTCATGAATAGTGCCCGACTGGCAAATTTAAATAAAAACCTCACAAAATATATGGCATATACACAGTAGATCCTTGGTTCTCATAATACCAATATTGCATGACCTCTCTTGTTAATACACCACATCACAATCACAGTCCTGGTGTTTTTCTTAGCTTGCTATACAATCCTTATAAAACATTTCATGTTACACTACACAGATATAACACAAAATCACCCACTGAGGCTTTTATGTAGTACTTTGCAGAAGAAATACCATGTACCCTACTGTAAGTCTCATACCATATAGACATACACTGTGTAATGAGGCAATGCTTACTACCACACGTGTCCGAGTTCTCCCACAAATTTTTGCCAAACTACTGTATTAAAGCATCACTTGCAATCAACAAGAGTATACACACTGTATGTTGTCCCTCCATCCCAGGAATTGAGCAGGCCAACATGATGGGGTCAATGACCTCTACTGGCATTAGCAGCCAAGCTCGAGCACTGCATTCCTCGCCTATACAATACTGTGTAAGGAAGTACCAGCTGGTATCCACTTATAGCTGTGCAACAGGGCTTCTATGGGCAGAGTACAGGGGAGCAAGAGAAGCAGCAAGGCCTGTACTGTGAAGACAGGTCACTATCACAAATTTTATTACCTTTCCTATAACTTTCCATGAGGCAACCTCCCAGTAAACAAATATGATGATCAAGATTTAATCTGATGGATTTTCTAGATAATAAGAGTTCATCCTGACATACAGTGTACATTTTTAAACAATTTTCTTTCCTAAAAATTTATGAAATTTATACAAAGCTCTTTGTTTTCTTTTTCTGGTTTAGCAACTCAGTATCATATTGACCTAAAACATTCAGGGTACAAGTTGTACATTGTACATTGTACATTGTACTTCAAAAGACAAGATACAAAACAAATGCTAGACCTAGACTTCTGGATGTTCAGATACACTGTTCTCTGTTAGGTGTATCTTTTTATTACGGTTTGATGTACAAAAAAAAAAAAAAAAAACAACAACCATGCTTTATGTCAAACAATCTACTGGTATTGTTTCAGCAATGCTAATATGGTGTTTACACTCTGAATTATGAATCATGTAATTTCCAGAATTCTACGACAAAACATGTATGACAGCCAGTACAAAGATATGTTGCTAAGCCAGCAACTGAGATGAAAGGCCCATCGGCCAGACGCACACGTATTCAGGCTATGCATCAGCCTCCTCTACAGTGCGTCCAGGCCCTGTGGTATTCCAGACTGTCTGAGCTGATTTAGTTAGCCCAATGCAAACACTTTGTAGTGAAGGGCATCTCATGCAGCGCTGCATCATAGACACATCTTGTTGGTCATTTACAGGGGTCAGTGGGTCACTACTTTGTACTTGTGATCTACAGCATCACATCTCAGAGTTCATACTGATCACCATGATATACATTTGTGGAGCCATGTAGGCTATGCCCATTGCCTCTTAAAATGCCGTATGTTTAATAGATTTTGAAAGGTTTCATTTTGTGAACCATACATTAGGAAAATAATTGATACTAAAACATGAATGCTTTCAGTAGCGCTGAGCTTTGCTTGAACATCTATAGATCCCTATTAATTTCTTTGAATGCACTGAAAAAACAAAAGGGAGCAGAAATATAAGGAGAGAAATTTGACATCATATGTACATGCATGCCCTTTAGATATTCTCCATAAAAGATGGCACTTGAAACAACAATTTAATACTTATTTTCATAGCCAGTACGAGCAAGATGGTTCATGTACACACATGCTGCAAATTATATGTTTGTTTATAAAAAAAAAAAAAAAAATTGTATCATATCTAAATGCCATGCATGGACAAGGCTGGGTACAAATGAAAACATAGAACCTGGGCCCCATTTCATGAAAGATGTTAAGATGGCAACTCTTGCTGAAATGGCAATTTCCAATGGCAACGGCCAATCAGGAAGCTGGATTCTTGTCGTTACCATGACAATTGCCATTCCAGCATGAGTTGCTATCATATCAACTTTTATGAAATGGGTTCCTGAAGTTGTAGTGAGTTCCAAACAGACATTACATACATGTGACATTATCGATTATAAATAAGATGTGCATCTCTCTGCACCTTTAACATCAGCTTTAATTACGGTAGCAGAGACATACATTGTGAGCAACAAAGCTCCTCCATGACAGGATTGCCCACACTTTCAGTCAACTGTTGTCATACATAAACATAGATCATTGTACAATCTGAAATAACTGGGTCATGGGCACACTGTCTTTGCTCTCTGCATCATAATTGCTGCATGCATTTTGCATTGCCCACTCCACAAAGGCATCTTAACATAGGCCTACATTGTACATTTAGGCCCTATGTGACTGCTGCAGATTTTCTGGGAAATCAGTGCTAAGATTTTATGTCACTGGGAAATCATATTCACCAATCATATTGCAAGAAATCATCTCTGGGGCTGATGTACAGGCAACTTTGACCTTTCCTCTTCAGTGTTTTCCATACAGTTACTGCTGGCCACAGTCTGCCAAATGCTTCAACTTTCCTTTTATTTCTGACCTTTTACATTTATGACAACATAAGTAGCATCTGTGAATTTTATTATCTGTAATTTCCTTCAGTTCATAATTTAATATACATGTACCTTGCTATGATTTTAAAAGTATCAGAATTGAACAACAAAAAGTGGAATTGACTCCTGCTGACCTGAACAATATCACGCTCACATTGTAGTCACATGGCACAATCTAGAGTACTATGGGTATTGATACACGTAATACACAGAGATTTCTCTAATTTTCATACAGCAAAATGTGTTTCAACTTTGACCTTGCGGTAAATTGCTTACAATAAAATCAATTTCAGAAACACTGGTTCAAATTACAAACTGCCACTGATATAAAGTGAGCACCTGTGTTCAATGTTGTGGAATATTCAAAACTCAAGCTTACCCCTTTGATACTCCTGCACGATCAGCAATAATCTTAGACTCCTTCACATGCCCAAATGCAGAAAAAAAGTTCTTCAGCTCAGCATCACTTGTCTGTGCAGGGAAATAAAGAATTTAACTGCATTCTTGTTCACTGATTCTGAAAAAAACTTGATTCCAACACAATATCTTATAAACAGATATCAAGTTACTTTGGGGATTCAATATTTGCTAGGCATGAACTAACAAAAGGATTAAACAAATAGCTCACTGCCAGTCAAAAATGCATGTTTTGCCTTGAACTTTGACAACTTAATGATGTCTAAATATCTCTCATTACAGCACAGATATCTGTTATAGGATGATGTACAATTTTGTATGATTAATTTGTCTAAAGTGGTCTTGAGAAAATAAGAGCATCTCTGCATGATGACTTAAACTGATAGTTGCAACTCATCTGTGCTACTAAATTATGCCTTCCCTAGCTCCCTCCTCCTAAGTCAACATCTAAGTCAGATTACAATTTATTCATCAGAACTACAGAAGGAAGTTCCTATGTATAAGAATGCTCCCATTCAAGGCATAAAAATGGCAACCGACATCCTAGATAACTAATAAACACATGCGCACATGTACACACACACACACACACACACACCGAAAACACACGCATACATGTACACACACACACACACACACACCTGGTGTACATTATGCTGTAAAGGGCAGTCAATTGACAATCCTGCTATCTGAATTTTTCACACTCCTTGCACTTCTATTCACCGATCTGGGAATTTAAACCGGCTGAATTACGTAGCATTCAGTTGATTTTTGTTCTCTTTATCATAGGAGTAGCCCTCCATTCTACATCCTCTCAATAAAGGCATGTGTGAGTAATTCTTGAGTGATGATATCAAGGGAAGGATTTGAAACACTTGCCATAAAGGGCTTTTATTGAAAGTGCATTGCTAACCTTTCATACCAAATATCCCTGTTAGCCTTCATGATTTGCCTAAACCTGATCTCTTTCAGCCTCTGTGCAGTATACTTTAAGTATTATAAAATAAAAAGTGCAATGACACCTAGATACTCACATTGAATGCAATTCCTCCAACAAAAATCCTGTTTGGAATGATAGTCCCGTATCTTGGAGCATTGAGGGCACTAGGCACTGGTGATGCCGCTAGACTGCTAGCAGCACTCTCTATAGGGGACTGAAATAATGAAGGAAAGACAGCAGAATACAAAGTACCAGTATGCATGCAGGTAAAAAAACAAACAAACAAACAAACAAACAAAAACAACATGATAATGATAGCATTCACATTACTGTATATCCCGAATATTTCGTGAGGTTTTTATTTTCACAAATTTCAGGTGCTATTCACAAATTGAAAAATATGTGAAAACTCTGACACGAGTGTGACATGCATGCATATTTTCTATATTCAGTATTGCACTGCACAACTGAAAATTTAACAACTCGCGAAATTGTTGGGAAGTCTTGATTCGCCAGAAATTAGAGCCGCTACATACGTGGCGTGTACAATACCTTGGGTCTTCCATATCACTACAATGTATTCAAAAGAGATACACTTTACTCAAAGTCCATAGCAACTTAGCGACACCTGAGCATCCATGTAGCAAAACACAACTGAAAGCTCCCACATGACCTGTACATACACACGACAATTACATTGTAAGAGGGCTACAAAATTTTAGAGTCTTTTTATAGTCAATCAGTGATATTGGTTGCAATCGGGGAGGTGACCCACCTCCCTGGTTACAATCCAATCTATACAAATCACATCATAGAAATGTACCGGTATTTTGTAAGAGCCTCACAATGTATAAACATGTACATTGTGTCTATCAAGATTATTCTTTTTGTCTTTTTTGCTCAGAATATATTCTACATTGTATGTATTAACTTTAAATGTGGATGACATTAAAGTCCCTTGAGTAGTATTTAGTATTCAAAACCATTATGAATAGAAACTGGCTGAAAAATGCTACAAGGTATTTAATGCTGAACTCGCTTTAATCATCATCACAACAGTAAATACACACTGTATACACATACAATGTAAAAAGAAAGAAAAAAGTATATACTACTAAGCGACAAAGCCTACCAAAACTTGAGAAAGGTCACAAGTGATGGTAAAGGTAACCATTTTTTAATCAAAAATTTGTACCAGTTTAAATAATAATTACATTCATTATAATTTAGATCATTGTCAACACATTATAGGGTTACACTATATTTTGTTCATAATGCAACTCATTTCAACCTTACTCACAAGTTTGTACGGTGTATCTAAAGATGCATGAAGCTGATTTCAAAGTCTAAACTCAGGCTTCAAGTTGTAAATCCAAGGCAATAAATTCTCTGATAAACTTCTTTCTTTTTCTTAAAGGATGTGTACAGTTCTGGTTGAGGTGAGGATTTAGCTTTTAACGTTTTGCGGGATATTCAGAAACCACTCTACAATGTATGAGATGTCAAAGAATATTCAATTCTAAGGGTTATCAAAAGTTTATTTGATGAAAATCAGTTTTGAAATGACTGAGATATCCAAAAACAAGGTGAAACAAAGAGAACCTAATAAAGTTGTGGCCTGTCGCCTTTTATTATTATCATCACTTTTTTGACACATTTTTTTTTTCACATTTGAACACCAATTTTCATCAAATAAACATTGAATCCTTCTAAAAATTATATGCTCTTTCATATTTCATGAGAGGTTTCTCATTATCTCACTTAGGAATGTTCAAAACATGAATCCCTCACCTCAACCAGTACTGTACAGTCCCTTTAAAGAGTATGGCAATGTCATGAGGGCTGTTGCTACCTACAGTATCAAGTGCCTTTCAAAACAATGTTCATTCAAACACTTCATGAGAAGTGGAAAAGTCATGTACATGTAGATTCACACGGTCACTATCACACAACAGGTTCTTTTAAGGCTGGCTTGGGTTCAGACTACAACCCAGCCAAATTTTGCTAAAAATAACACTGAAGTTCCCACACCTCGCGCTGCAGAATAGAGTTGGTGGTGAGCCACCGGGTTCTTGGAATTCTTGAATTTCTAAATTGTGTGCTTACAAACATGAGTGCACTCTTTTGCTTCAGGTTAGGATCGCTCTTTGTATAGATTTTGATTTTGGCATTTATAACCTGCTTCACGAATGTGATGGTTAAAATACTAATATTCTTTTCGATCTGGTGCTTGAGGCAGCCATTTTTTTGGAGGGGGGGGGGGGGATTGGGTAGCTGTCTGAAAGTTGTCCAAGTACATGCAGACAAGAAAATAGTCAATTTCTATTGATTGCTTGCAAACATTAGTGAAATCTTTCACTTCAGGTTTGGAATGCTCTTTTTATAGATTTTGATTTTGACACAGATAACCTGCTTCACGAATGTGATGGAACATGTTCTTTTCCATCTGGTGCTTGAGGTAACCAGGTTTGGGGGGGGGGGGGGGGGGGAATAGGGTAGCAGTCTGAAAGTTGTCCAAGTATGCAGACAAGAAAAGACTGGTAATTTATAACCCATCAGGTGACATTACCAAACTGTTACCAGTATTGCCAAACATTTCATTTCCCAGCATTTTGTAAATGTTTCCATGATAATGAAGAAGCTTTCTTTTTCTTCTTTTATTTTTTTCTACTTATTTGCTGTGTATATTTCTGGGCTGAGTGAGACCTTGTCCAGAAAAGGACCTACATGTACATGTCCCACTGTCTTGACAGTTTGATTGGTATGAGTCAGCATGTTTGACAATAATCAAAGCACTGGAGAGCTGGACAGCACAGCTACATGGAAATTCCAACGATATATAATTTGTACCAAGGATATACCAAGGTCACATACTAGGAGAATCTGCTTAGAGTCCAAACTAACCTCTATGTATTATCCTATGGAAATTCAATGTTTCTTTCATGTTTGAATAGTTGGACTTCAAACATTTCACAACATGTGTCAAACACATTTCCTCCCTGGAGAATACTCTGAGCACTTTCCTGTTACATTTCTTGTTTTCCTGTTCATGTTCTGTTTCCTGTGTATTACTGCACACACAATGTACAATAGTATGTAGATAATGTACACATGTACAATGTACTGTAAAGTACTCCTTCACAGCAGAACATGTTAACACAGTATACAATTTCTATCATAATACTATATAAGTTGTTATTTTCACGAGGGTTTAATCTTCGCGAATTTCGCAAATCACTGTTGGACCGCGAATTGAACAACACGCGAAAATATCTCGAACTGACAGGCATTAGTGCACTTACGATAGCGACAGTGTCAAAATCGCGAAAACAACATCTCACCAAAGTGCCTGTGACCCCCTCATTTGTGAAAATATACAAGCAAAAATAAATTTAAAAGCTTAACTGTAATAGTGTTAGAACTTTAGAAGTACAGTACGTGTAGATGGCAATGAATGAAACACCAGGAAATACTGCACAAGTTATTTTAATCATCATCATCATTTCATCTTACTGACACCATGAGTGGGAGTGTATCACAATAATATTAAGATAATATTTCAGGGTCTACCAATGTACCATATCTAGGCCTACCTACTAACCTTAAGAGGATCTAGAGTCTAGTCCATACCTAGCTATGACTAAAACTAGGTTTAACATTAGTACTAATCACTATTGTTATAAGGAGACTGTCCAGACTCGACTGTCTTTGGTCAACTTTGTTGATAGACAAACATAATTGGAATTGTAAAAATTCAGAACTAACGTTAGATTTTTGTAGCGTTCCAGATCTAAACTCGTTCAGACCGTTCTAAAGCGTAAAATAAAGGCATAAACACTAACATTAAAAGTACAGCACACAACCAGCTGCAGTTCTAAGCTGATAGCACTGTCTACGTCTATCGACTATGATTCTGATTACAGATGATGCTGTCACAACTTGTCCAAAAAGAAGGATCAGGATGATTGTCGTGTCGTGTGAATACTGTGAGCAGAGATAGAATCCTATAAATCATTGCTAAACATTAAAACAATGCGCCAAATCAAAATGAATCACAACGATCCCCGGTCAGCAGTATGGTCAGTACGGCCTACACAGCCAGAGAGACAGAGAAATGTATGCACCTTATAAAGTATCATACAACCAGCAAAATTACTCACCGATGCCTGTGGTTCAGTCATCCTTAAATCTTGGAACCATCAAAATAAGGTTTTTAAAAGCAAGATTGTCAATGACAGCGATTGGGTCCGGCTGCAAATCCTTGCGTCGATCGCCTTTCTCTCTGCACCTTGCGACGTGGATGTGTGCTTGCTCGTCGCGCGCGGGAGGTCCTCGATCCAAACCGAAGTATCGAACTGACCTCCAAATCATGCAACATGGATGGTCAACTGCAGCAGCATCCTAACGTTAGACATCTAACTTCGCCACAATATAGCACCAAGATGGGTAGAAAAGCATCCAGTCCTCAGCTCTAACGATGAGGCCACGACCTTGAACCAGTACACTTGGTACCTTTTATTTTTGGTATTCACGTGCAAACAGCGCAGAACATCTCACGTCTAGATTTCGAGAGACAGTCAAGTACAGAACTCCGCCTCGTTCGCTCGTCCAAGTCCCGATCCCGATCGCGTGTTTAGTATCTCAAGCTCGCGCTATGATTTTACAAAGTACACACACACACACGTACACATTTGACAGCATATAGCACGCACACATTATGCGATCCCTGCACAGACACATGACCTACATAGCTACATTATACGAACCATGTGGCTACTACTAACAGGAACGCTGCTCTCGATCGAGAGATAGTTGTGTGCGAGCAGAGCGCAAGGAGGCTAGGCGAACGAGAAGAGAGCGCGTCGTCCGGATGTTGTCGGCGCGCAGTAAACTATAACGATGCTCCCTGATGAGAGTTTTTAGCTAGCGAGTACCAATACTAGTAGATAAATTATATTTAGCTGTGTGAACGTTGCCAAAGATCACCTCTCCGATCCCCACAAAGGATGGGTAGGACCCCCCACGTTTCTCACACGTATACGTAATCACGCGTATTCAATTTGATCAGGGAGGTTCACCTTCCTGATTTGATCGAGGGCGCGTACCCTCGATTGATGTGTAGCCAAGTGATCAGCGCATTCCATTCATTCCACAAGACGGTCTTTTTGAATAAAAAAAAATGTTTTAATTAGATTGTCTACTAGTACTCCACGCATCCCACTTTCATCTTGTATTTTATTGATGTGTAGAATGCTATCATGAAACAATCATCAAGTTACAATTCCAAATGTACTTCGAAAACACCTTCTAATTCTCTGAACAATGAACGCGATGAATTTAAAGTTTGTCTCGGAAATTCCATCTGAAGCTTTGTAAATTAATGTCGAAAGTTCGCGGAGCGCGCATTCAACACGGGGCACAATTGGGCACAATCATTCGCATGATGTTGAAATTAGGAGAAAGGCAGCTTGTGTGAACATGGCTGGTGTTTGTTATTTATAAATGCGCGGAGCCTAGTGTAACATTTTGTTGTTGTTGTTGTTGTTGTTGTTGTTGGATGTGTGTGTGTGTGTGTGTGTGTGTGTGTGTGTGTATGTGTGTGTGTGCGTTTCACTGTATCACCCATTAGTATTTTGTATGGTCGTGCTTGATGTACGTAATAGGCCCTAGAGCTCTATCAACTTACATAGTAAAAAAAGAACATAGAGACCATGAAGTTCACTGAATTATGAATTAAGGACCCAAGAGATCACTGAAAGTTTCAAGTTTCAAGTTTCAAGTTTATTAAAAGTTTCCACAATACAAAAATTACATAAGAACAATAATATGTAACAAGGAATACATTGTTGAATATGTGATTAAAACAATTTGCAGAATTGAATATAGATTGACAATGCATGTAGATGCATACAGATGTAAAGTGGAGGGGTCTTAGAAAAGCAAGCTTGTATAATAAGAACCCCTGGAAAGGCAAGTTAAGACATGTAATACAGTATAACAACTCACTACTATATACAAACATTAAAGCCATAGAATAATTCTAGTGGAATTCCTCAATCCCTCACACACACACACACACACACACACACACTACCTATGGAATTTTAAAGCAAAACATAATTGGCATTAGACTATGTTACTCAAATGGAAAGCGATGAGATGAAGTCATGTATGTAGAATTTAAAAGGAGCAGCATCAATGAGACTGAGAATATCGATGAAGCAAATACTTCCGAGCCAACACTTTAAATCTAGAAAAAGTGGTACTATCTTTAACATCTGAGGGCAACATGTTCCATTCTTTTATGCAAGACACATAAAAAGAATTTAGGGCAACACTGGTAGCTACACGAGGTAGATGCAGAAGGTTTTTCTGTCGTGTATTATGGGAATGAACAACTGAGTTTTTGACGAACAAATCTAGAAATAAGGAGGGAGAACTGGACATGTGAAGCTTGTACATGAATGCCAATGAGTTAAAACACACTAACTCATTTAGAGGTAAACAACACAGCTGTAAGAACTGGGGGGCACTTGGCCTAGTAAAGTGTGAGCTTGTTATTAGCCTGATAGCTCTCTTTTGTACAATAAACAATTTATGAAGATGGCTGTTATAAGTATTACCCCAGGCAACATTACAATACATCAAGTGAGGCATTATGATGCTATTATACAGTGTAGTCAAGACGCTTTTAGGAACAATAAATTTTAGCTTATGCATCACACCAACACCCCGAGAAGCTTTGGAACATACATTTAGTATGTGTTGCTTCCATGACAGAAATTCATTGATAGTAATACCAAGGAATAATACATTTTCGCTTGTAGCTACTTGATGTCCACCAATAATGAGAGAAGGGGTGTTTACAGGTATCCTCTTATTCCTTGTTCTGAAAATAACACATTGTGTCTTCTGAAGATTAAGTGACAATTTATTACAACAAAACCAACGATAAAGTTTGTTAAGTTCTTCATTTGCTGAAGATATTAAACTGTACGCATCCTTGTGGGAGGACAGAAGACTTGTATCATCAGCAAACAGTGAGTAAGTAAACAATGATGTAGCACTGATGATATCATTGATATAGATAAGAAATAATAGTGGGCCTAACACTGAGCCTTGAGGCACTCCACAATCAATGTGGGTGGAAAGCGATTTGGTCCCATTGACAACCACAAACTGCATTCGGTTTTGCAGATAGCTTTTGAACCAGTCTAAAGGAACTCCACGAATACCATAAGATTTAAGTTTGCAGATAAGAATGTGGTGGTCAATGGTGTCAAACGCCTTGGACAAATCTAAGAAAATGCCTAGACAAAATTTCCCTTCATCAAGTGCATGAGCAATAATGTTAGTTAAATGCAATACACCCATACTGGTAGAAGAATATTTGCGAAAACCAAATTGCTCGGGGATCAAAATGCCTTCTACAGCTAAATAATTATTTACTCTTGAGCATACAATCTTTTCTAACAATTTAGAAAATACAGGCAGCAAGGCAATGGGTCTGTAGTTTTCAATGTTTCTGTTATCACTTTTCTTATACACAGGAACTACTTTGGCAATTTTCATCTTGTCTGGAACTATTCCTTGCGACAGAGATTTATTAAATATGTCACACAATGGGACAGCAATGCTATGGATACACTCTTTGACAACCCTATAGGAGCTATATTATCAGAACCTGATGACTTAGAGGATTTCAGTGATAAAGCTAGCATTATTATTTCAGATGCAGTAGTGGGCTTCAAAAATAAAGATTTGCTGTTTTTTGTAGGTTTCAAATAATCCTGAAAAGTATTGGATGTACTTGGGATCTTTTCACTTATCTTAGCAGCAATTCCTGCAAAATACTGATTGAAATGTTCAGCCTTTTGCGTATTTGCACTTAATGAAATATCACCATTATACATTTCTGAGAGAAGGTTGTGACATTTCACTAAAACAGTTTTTTTTTTTTTTTTTAACGGTATTTTGTGGTCTTGAAGGCCTTGCCCCTACTTAGCATTGCTTAGCATTAGTCCAAAATGTGCTTGTGGATGAGAAGGGGGTTGTTAGGCCCAGGGGCAGCAGAATTGTTCAAAGTGGAGGGACTGTAGGCACCGTCCGGGTTGCGTTTTTTTTTTTTTTTTTTTTTTTTTTTTTTTTTAGACGGCACAGATTGGGGCATGGCGTGTATTAAACCTATGGGAAACACGTTGGGTTAGGGTTAGGGTTTAGGGTTAGGGTTAGGGTTAGGGTTAGGGTCCCCAATCTGTGCCGTCTAAAAAAAAACACGCGTCCGGGTTTGGGCACTGACCACTGCCCCCCCCCCCCTCCCCTTCAAAGAATCTTAGCGTTCCACAGCCCCTGTATTGTATGGGACCTAGATGGCGCCGGTTATGATCAAGGATTTGCAAAGAGATTTTCCCCAGTGAGGAGAAAAATCTCTTTGAGGATTTGAGCTCTCACGCGCCACACGCACGCAAGGATTTTTTTTTTTTCAAATGTTGCTGACGTCAGAGATAATTAAAATAATGTCCAGTTATTACACATATAATAGGCCAGAGTAATTTAAGTTTTTATGATTAGTTTTTGTTGTATTTACATTGTAGGAATCAGCGTGATGTCGTCGGTCGAGCGGTCGGGCGGTCGGGCGGTCGGGCGGTCGGGCGCCCATTGCAAATCTTGCGTCGCGAACTCCTCTCACAGTTTTGAAGCAATTTTGATGAAACTTGGGGGTGCATGGTGACATTGAGGTGTTGATGTGTAAGATATATTTTTGTATTTATCGGAGAAAGCGTTGTTATGGTAACCAAAATTTCCCCCAAAATTGGTGGAGTGAATTATACTTCCACAGTATTCGGCATGTATAATGATTTAAAGGTGTAGTTATGTATATTTTTTTGAAAATCTTGTGGAATTAATTACTTCTACAATTTGGAAGCAAGTGAACTTCAGTTTGGTGTACATGAGGATATCAAGGTGTAGATTTGTATGATATGTTTTTGTGTGTGTGTTTGTCGGAGAAAGCTTTGCCAAGGTAACCACATTTTTTCCAAAATTTTGTGGAGTTAACTATACTTCCACAATATTGAAGCAATTTTATTTTAGATTCGGTATTTGTAATGATTATAGGTGTAGTTATGCAAAACACACTTTGTGTTTGTACCCGACAAGGCGTTGCCATGGTAACGGCATATTTTTTTTTGAAAATCTTCTGGAGTGAATTATTTCCACAATAATTTTGAAGCAATTGAATTTTAAATTTGGTGTATATAATGAAATTGAGGTGAAGATGTGTAAAATATGTTTTGTGTGTTTGTCTAGAGAATGCATTGATGTTGGATATGCCAGTTTTGGCATTTGTTTATTTTGGTGAAGTTAGATAAGGTTAAAAATTAGTGGAAAATTGAGGAAAGAAATAGGGATTCCATCGGGATTCGAACCCGAGACCTCCGGATGCTATAACCCGGTGCTCTACCGACTGAGCTATAGAAAGCCCTAGTTTATTATAGGGTTCGTCCCAGAAACCCTAAATTCACAATGCTCGAAGGTTAAAAATTATGAGGTTAATGAAAACTATTATATTGAAAGTTAATAAATTGGGATATATAGTAGGTGAGATATTGTTTGGTGTATATAGTAAGAATGCAGAAAGGATATGAATGAATGTATTTATGAGTTGAATAAAATTATTGTATACATATAAAAGTCTAGTTGTAAATGTCGGGTTAGGTATTACAATGTTGGTGTATGTTGGTGTATACGACAATGTTAATATGAATTAGTTTCATATACGCATTTTGTGATATTCCTCCAATGTGGTGTACCTGTGATGTATTAAATGTTTATTTTGTTGTGATATCCAATGTACAAAAAATTTCCAGAGTGGCCAACAAAGTAATCAATTGCCATGCCGTATAAATAATAATCACTGGGTAAAGTTGCCTAAAGAGCTTGTTATCTGCATACACTGGCCTTATTGTCCACCATAGCAGCCGTACATAACAGTTACATGCATTAGTTTGCCACGCCCACCGCTCTGAAAGCGTCCTCTCTTTGAAATACATCCTTCAATCGAAAGTAATAAAATCTATGGTATTTACTAATCTATTTGGAGGCATCAATAGGCTGTCGACAGACCACTAAATATACTTGCTATGAAAATCGACGAGAATGTCCATAAAGGATAGGGTTTATTCAGCACATATAGGGACTGTTTCGTATTCTGTGTGCTTAGCGCACTGCCATAAAACCTCAAAGAAATACAATCGCGCTTTCGGCATTGATAACTTTCAAAGTTGTTAAACAATCTGAATTATTTATTTCAGAGTATCAAATTACAACGGCGTAGCCAGGATTTCATCTTAGGGGGGGGGGGGGGCGGTTAGTCTGCGAGGGAGCGAAGCGACCGAGCCCGAGCGAGCGGAGCGAGCGAGGGGGGGAGGGTGTGGCAGGGGGGTGTCCCCCCTCCCACGGTAAGAACTTTTTTGCATTTGGATGTTGTAAATGGTGCAATTTGATGCATGTTTTTGCGCGTTTTATCGACGTGAAACAGTCCCACTTGTTTATGGTAGCAGTTTATTTTGATGTAGATTATTATTGAACAATTTGCCTATAAAAGGGTATAATTTAGATACACTTCTTGTATTAATTCTTTTCACTGAATATCATGAACGCGACTGAACCCGAGCGAGCGGAGCGAGCGAGGGGGGAGGGGAGGGTGTGGGAGGGGGGTGTCCCCCCTCCCACGATAAGAACTTTTTGCATTTTGATGTTGCAAATGGTGCAATTTGATGCATGTTTTTGCGCGTTTTATCGACGTGAAACAGTCCCACTTGTTTAAGATAGCAGTATATTTTAGTGTAGATTATTATTGAACAATTTGCCTATAAAATGGTATAATTCCAATACACTTCTTGTATTAATTCTTTTCACTGAACATCATGAACGCGACTGAACCCGAGCGAGCGGAGCGAGCGAGGGGGTAGGGGAGGGTGTGGGAGGGGGGTTTCCCCCCTCCCACGGTGAGAACTTTTTACATTTTGATTTTGCAAATGGTGCAATTTGATGCATGTATTTGCGTGTTTTAACGACGTGAAACAGTCCCACTTGTTTAAGATTGCAGTATATTTTAGAGTAGATTATCATTGAACAATTTGCCTATAAAATGGTATAATTCCAATACACTTCTTGTATTAATTCTTTTCACTGAATATCATGAACGCGACTGAACCCGAGCGAGCGGAGCGAGCGAGGGGGTAGGGGAGGGTGTGGGAGGGGGGTTTCCCCCCTCCCACGGTGAGAACTTTTTACATTTTGATTTTGCAAATGGTGCAATTTGATGCATGTTTTAACGACGTGAAACAGTCCCACTTGTTTAAGATTGCAGTATATTTTATATCATGAACGCGACTGAACCCGAGCGAGCGGAGCGAGCGAGGGGGAGGGGAGGGTGTGGGAGGGGGGTGTCCCCCCTCCCACGATAAGAACTTTTTGCATTTTGATGTTGCAAATGGTGCAATTTGATGCATGTTTTTGCGCGTTTTATTGACGTGAAACAGTCCCTCTTGTTTAAGGATAGCAGTATATTTTAGTGTAGATTATTATTGAACAATTTGCCTATAAAATGGTATAATTTAGATACACTTCTTGTATTAATTCTTTTCACATCACGAACTCGACTGAACCCGAGCGAGCGGAGCGAGCGAGGGGGTAGGGGAGGGTGTGGGAGGGGGTGTCCCCCCTCCTACGGTGAGAACTTTTTGCATTTTGATGTTGCAAATGGTGCAATTTGATGCATGTTTTTGCGTGTTTTAACGAGTTGAAACAGTCCCACTTGTTTAAGGTTGCCGTATATTATTATTGTAGATTATTATTGAACAATTTGCCTATAAAACAGTATAATTAAAACACACTAGTCTTCTTGTATTAATTCTTACACTGAATATCATGAACGCTGTCTGTTCAGCAATCAAACAGAAAAAGCATGCACACGAGGGTGTAGATAGGGGCATATCCCCTCCCACACGAAGGTGATTTTGCGTTTTCAGATCTGAAATTCAGTGATCTGGTGCAAATTTTTGGTGCAACACTTTTTCATCGAAGTGTTAAAATCACGGAATTTAGCTCTTATTCCGAATGTGCACCATCTGTGCGTATGTATAAAGTCTAGTGAGGTAGAACTTAGGGGAAGGGGGATTCCCCCTCCCGCTCGCGGAGCTTTTGCGTTTTTAGAATTGAAATAAAGCGATCTTGGTATAGCCACAGTCTACTTCTTTGCATGGCGGGGGGGGGGGGGGGGGGGGGAACAGGAAGAAGGCGTTGGCGAGTGTTATCTCCACTCTTCCCTTCCGATGGAGCTTGTATCTTTTTAAGGCTGAAATTGAGATATCTCGTATACGCATAATAAGCATATTTGATGGAATCAACATTTGGGTAATCAAAAAAAAAAATGATGGGGGGGGGGGGCTGAGGGAGGAAAGGGTCGATTAAAAGGGGAAAATCCCCTTATACATGAGGGAACCTTCAGTTTTCGGAATATTAGTGAAAAGTCTTGTGCACTCAGAATTATTCAGAATTTTTTTTAATCTAAAAAGTGTACTTAGCTAGGGAAAGCGGCAAAGAGGGGGAGGGTTTGGGAGGGGGTATCCCCCTCCCAAGCACGAGAGATTTTGCATATTTTGAATTGAAATTCAACGATCTGGTGCACACTTTGAGTGAAATATTCAAAAAACTATATCTTATTTGATGAAAGGTTGCAAAGGAGACCCGCTTCATGTGCATGCATACAGTATACACGCATTTTTTTTTTCCGCCTCCCAACTCCTCGGTCCAAATCTTAGGGGGGGCGACCGCCCCCATCGCCCCCCCCCCTGGCTACGCCAGTGTCAAATTATAACTTGTTTTCAACAGCTTGCAGAATATCCCATGTAATTTGGTTCAGTGGTAACGGAGAAATGTGGATCTTTATAATTAGGCCTATAGAACTTATCACGTGGCAGTTTCTACAATAGTTTGGCACTCGGATAACCTTATGGCATTCATTGATGAATATAAGTATACAAATATTTTACTCATATACTATCTATATAAATAGGAGATGTATTAAAGGAAAAAATCAATATAAATGCGGACTGCGTGAAAGCGGCATTATTAGCAGACAACACATCAGTGAAAGTTTGATGAAAATGATGGACCGGGATTCAAAAGTTATTAATTTTGAAAGTTTATTGTATAGGGCTATTTCACTTCAATACGACCTTGTGATCAACTTCTAGTGGTTAGGCCTATTCTGGGCCCCGTCTTATGAAGACTTGTGATTGATTCAAATCAATCACAACTTTACGATTGAATGCAAATCTATCTTATAAAAAAGAAGAAGTTATGATTGAAACTAAGACGGAGAACTGCAATCAATCAATTACAGGTTGCGATTGATGGCAGCTTTCAAGAGATTTGTGATTGATTGATTTCTATCACAAGTTTTATAAGACAGGCCCAGATGGAAGAAAATGAAACGAAAGTCAACATAATGGGCCTATAATTTTTACCCACTTCCAGCAGGGTAAATAAAAAAAAAAAAAGTGTGTGTGTGTGTGTGTGTGGGGGGGGGGGGGGGGCAAAACCAGGCCCGTAACTGGGATTTTTATGGAGGGGGGGGGGGGGTCAAAATTGGAAATAGTGGACCTTTCTGAAAGCAACCAAGCGGGATAGGGTCTCACTCTGGAAGAGCGCTTCTGGAACCCCCTGAACCCCCCTGCTTGCAAAGCGGTGACACCACCACGTGTTTATCAGCCAGAACTGCGTATCTCTTTAATATGTATTCCTTTGTCGTATTGTGCAAAAAAGTGGACCCCGTATATTGCTGCTTTCACCCAATCCAACCGACTAACGGTTGATCACAGTGGCTAGTTTTTTTTTTTTTTTTTCGCCAAATTTGTTATGTGCTTCTAAATATCTGTAAATAAACTGTATTATAATGTAAAGAGCACAGTCTGCAAGAATCTTCAGCCTATTGAAGGAGGCAGACTTAATCAGAAGAAGAAGAAGAAGAATCCATGTTTTGGGCTTTTCTTATCCTTGCCCAACTTCTCCGCGGCCTACAGGTCTGTACATACATTTTACTCCGTCTAGGTTATCGACTCCATGCGGTCTTGCGCCACCACCTGGTGGTACGTGCGGTAAGAGTGAGAAGCTCAAAGAGATTTTTTCATCCCCACCTGTATGTACGGGGCGCGTACGGGAAAATCTCTTTGGAGTATGCTACGATCTTTTTTGGCTACACTCGCTCTTTGATCACGATCACAAGCACTAGCTTTACGTACACGTTACACAAGTGCATGCGCAGTGTGAGCATCCGATCAACAATCATCTGTCAGACAGATCAGTGCTCAAAGATGGCGCAAAAAGTGGTGTTGGTAAGTAAAGCGATTTTCGTCTTTGGAGATAATATGTCAAGTAGGGAAGAGTAGTTATATGGTTCGTTGAGAAGGACTTCGTCGAACATATTATTGGACCTACTTCTCTGTGGCTTCTAGTAATTTACGTCAGATACGTACACTCAACTTGGTACATAATCCAGGGACCACAGCACAGCCACAGGGTAGGCTGCACTCTTCCACTCTTGCTATGAAAAGCCATGCCCATGGCATGGGGCTGTAGCTCCATGGAATAGCTCCATGAACATGTTTAGCTCCACACCATGGCATAGAACAGCTGTAGCTCCATGGAATAGCTTAGCCATCACTAACAGGCAGGGCAGGGAGGTACCCAGGCCCAGGCGACAGAGCTTCCTAGCACTCCCTTCCCATTGTTTGTATGTGAAAACTGCCCAGTCATCATGCCAGTCATGCACACTGAATAGCAAAGTTTGTTGACCTTGTTGAAGTTGTTGAATAGGATTGTCACCTCTGCTGCCTTGTTGTACTCGGTGCAGTGGTTGAAGGGATGATACGTATAGGCCTAGAGATCTATAGACAGTTGAGGTGAGGAGTCAGCTTCTAACTTTTTGCAAGATACAATTATTTAGTACAAGTACTTATTAGAAACCAAATGTTAAAACCAAAATGTTAAGAGCATACAATTTTAAGAGGAAGTTTATGTTTATTCGATGAAAAACAGTTTTGAAATGGCTGAGATATCCAAAAACAAAGTAATAAAACAAAGCGATTAGAGCCATTCAGACTAATAAAAGGTGAATCCCACCTTTTTGATATTAGACTTGCTTTGTTTTGAATATCTCAGCCATTTCAAAACCGATTTTCAATTTCATTGAATAAACTTAAAGGGATGGTACAGTATTGGTGGAGATGAGAATTGGGCTTTTAACTTTTTGCAAGATACCAAGAAAACACATGATATAGTACAGAGCATGCCATTTTAAGAGGAATTCAAAGTTTATTTGATTAATATCGAGTTCGGACAGACTGAAATATCCAAAAACAAAGTAAACAAAGCGATCGTAATAAAGTGTGGGTCCCACACTTTATTAGAATCGCTCTTTGGGTATCTCGGCCATTTCAAAACCAATTTTCATCAAATAAACGTTGAATTCCTCATAGAATTACATGTTCTGTCATATTTCATAAGAGGTTTCTCATTATCTCACCAAAAAAATGTTAGAAACCTGAAATTAGGTCTCAACTAAAACTATACGATCCCTTTAAAATTCAATTCCTCTTGGAATTGTATGCTGTTGCATATTTCAAAAGAAGTTTCTCATTATCTAAAAAAAATCATCATAAAAAAAGTTGGAAACTTGAAGCCCTATCTCAACCAAAATTGTAGGGCCTACCATCCCTTCAAATTAGCCCAGCTGAGTATAGTATTGTTATGGGTGTGATGATCAAGGCTTTTTTTTATTATTTTTTTTTTTTTATTGTAAATCCGGAAGGGGTGAATTTTGTTCCCCCCCCCCCCCACACAAGATCTTGTCCATCAGTGGCACATTTGCAACGGAATTCGGCACACATGACACCCATACAAGATTTTGGCTTCATTTTTTTTTTTAAATTATCAATAGTTTCTAATTTTAGTTATAATTATGCAAATTAAGCCCAAGTTCTTATTTCAGCATGTTAAACTCCAACATCTGTAAAGCGTTGAGAGTCTTCTTTGTGGTTTGTTATTCAAGAAGTGTACCGGTACACCATAAAAACTTCCAAAAGTCATTTAAATTATAATGTATTTGATTATTTGTGGAATTTGTTATGTACTTCTCTGATTTTTATCCTTTTTTCTGTGTTTTTTTATCAGAAATTGTAAGGTGATCACTTTTCTACCATAATCAGCATTCATGAAATTAAAGTGATTTATAGTAAAAATAGGATTTTATGAGTTTCATGATAGAGCACTTTTTTTCCATAGGAAATGTAGACAAAATCACAAAATTATGCTCATTTTGGGGTGACATGCAGTTACTCAAATTCATGGATGTTGCTTTGTAACAGTAGGCACCTACACACAGATGTTGCAAACTTGGTCTCAAAAGATGTGTGAGACTTGAAAAAAAAAGGTCAAGAAGCATAGTGACAAGGCCTTCTTGCATTGTAGGATTATTGTATGAAATGTTGAGTTGGGCAGTTATTCTTGGTGAGAAAAGCAATATTCTCTGCACTGTTTGCTTTGATAGGGGAGAACCAAATGCCAACATTCTATTCAAATTCTTTGATTTAGCTCCAAAAGTAAAAAAAGAAAATACATCTGAAACAAATGACTGCATTACTTCAAAAAGAATATGCACCCATGTGTATTTTTATCTTTACTGGCTATGAAATAACATCTTAAACATAAAAGCCATATTATATGCAAGTTGTGTGTATTATTGACAGACATGGCATAATACCCAAGAAGAATATCAATGTTTTGATAAAAGTGATGAAATGGACACAGATCACAGGATGTTGGCTGGTTTAGACAGTAGAATAGACCAAGCTTAAGTGTCCTTTTGAAGATGAGTTACATTGTTGTGATTGTTTTTTTTTTTCCTAATTTGTTATTAGGTTACCGGCAGCAACACAGGGATTGGCCTGTCTATAGTCCGTTCTCTCTGCAAGCATTTTGGTGAGAATGGCATTGTCTACCTCACCGCCAGGAACGAAGGGCGGGGCCGGGAGGCCATGGACACCCTGGAGAAAGAGGGACTCCACCCTCGTTTCCACCTGCTGGATGTGGGCAAGATGGCGAGCATGGAGGCGATGCGAGACTTTATCAAGGCAGAGCATGGGGGACTGGACATCTTGATCAATAATGCAGGCATTGCCTACAAGGTATGACTGGTCTCAATTACTTCGATATGCCACATTGTTACATCCTTGCTCTAGGAATGTTGACATTTGCATTTCAACCCATTTTGAGCAAGGTCAACACTGTCATGGACAGGATGGTTCATTTACTGTAGATACCAGGTACTGTGTGGACAAGTATAGTCAGTGAAATATCCTAGATTTTAAAATAGATTTATCCCTGAAAAGAAAGAAGAATGAAAAGTCAAATACTGTAAAACATCAACATTATAGTCATTGAATCTTCAGTTAGTGATGTATAGGCAGGGTTTGACACCAACTTTTATCTCTCTTGCACCATTTGGGCTACTAGTACCTCTAAATTATGAGAAATTTTGGTTGCCTAAAAGAGCTTATGGCCTGAAATAAAAGCATGTTACAATCCATTTTGAAACTTAGTCGCATGATGGCAGTGATATAAATTTTTAGTTGCCCCAGGGGACCAGGCCACCACTAATGATGAGCCCTGACATAGGCATTGTAGCATTTTTCATGTTGCAGATATGTCTACAAAGATTAGAGCGTTTTGATGAGATACAATGAACTCTGAATATTTGATATGCCCAGAATAAAGAATGGCTTGAACTTTGTGCATGTATTCCTCCACAGTCAAATTTAAAGTTAAATGTTCTGATGAATATCTGGCTCTAGCTCTACCTTGAATCTATTATGAAGTGGCAACAAGAAATACAGCCTGTATACAGAATCATGTTTTAGGTACTGTTAACTGAAAAATATGGATGGTTGTTACTGCTTTAAAAGATATTTGTTTTAGCCCATTATTAACACCAAAATGTGTCCATGGTAATCCATTTATGATTTGTGCATTAAAGTCTTGGTTTCAATAACCTGTTGGATCTGTCTTTTTTTTTTTTTTTTTTTTTTTACTCCAACAAATTACTTCAGTCGTATGTGCTAAATTGTATGTCAAGAGAATTGCATAGCCATATGGGCCTCGAGACCTCACGTATATGAATTTTGAGGAAAGATTCCTCATCATTTTTAGCCCTCCATTCTCTTCCTTAAGTTAATATCATATGTTATAGATTTGTGTATTTATGATTGCAGAATGCAGAGTTTTATGCTGGATTTAAAATGAAAATTAATATCGAAGTATTTCAGAAGTTATTACTCAGATTTCTGTCGAGCTCTGCTCTCTGGAAAGATTTAGATTCCACTGGTTTAAAATTTATGGAAACATTTACAGCTGATGTGATATACAGGTATTAGATCCACAAAATCAGCAAGGAGATATTCTGTAGATACCAACTTGTAAATACCCATCTTTGGTTTTAGAGTCCCTTAAAGGGGATGGCTAGTAACTGATCAGTGGGAATCAGTGGGAATACTGGGAGATGATTGTTCCAATTCTTGTGGGATTCATTTAAGAGTGCATTATATATCTATTGTTGTGTGAAAATTATTTGCTTCAGAACGGTCTCATATTCAAGTAACGTGCAGTTTAATGCCCTGTCACTGTACAGGCATGCTAACCTGGGGCCCGTTTCATAAAACTTGTCATCAGTGTCAAGTAAGTCATAGATGTGACAAGCTACTGAAATCCTTGCATCTGATTGGTTGAGAGCAAATTTGTCATAGAAATGTGGCAGTTGTCTCTGATAACAAGTTTTATGAAATGGGTAAACTGCACATTACTTGAATATGAGACCATTCTGAAGCACATAATTTTCACACAACAAATGTGTACTGTTAAATGAATCCCACAAGGATTGGAACAATCATCCCCCAGCATTCCCACTGATCAGTTACTAGCCATCCACTTTAAGGTGTATACACCTCTTAAGGAAGAAAGCTCTCATAGAAAATGAATTCAAATGAAACAGGCAGTGAGATTATGATTTGTGTTTCTGTTACATCATGCTATCTTCTATTTCCCAGGGAAACGATACTCCAATGTCTGAACAGGCCAGGGGAACCATTGACATCAACTTCTACGGAGTTCTCCACATGACAAACTTGTTTCTCCCTCTAATCCGGAATGGTGGAAGGTACTGTGTCTTCATAATTAATGAATCTGTTGTGACTCTTCAGTCAGTGAAACACATTTTGATTCCAGAGTCTAGATGTGTGTGCTTGACGTGTCATAACAACCTTTTGCAGTGCAAGAGTGAAGGGTATTTAAGTAGAATAGGAAAGAGAAGAGATAAAAAATTTTTGTCCCTATTGTCACTGAAATGTTCAAATTTGCAAGCATATGAGTTTATTGTTCAGAAAAAAAATATACTCTAGTCACATTAAAGTAATGGTTTATTGATCAGAATTGTATTTAAATGGTGAATAATGTGCCTGTCAGTAGGGGTTTACACATAGAGATACTAGTAAAGAGCATATATTCTTTAACAGTGCATCTCAGCTTTAGATGTCATCCCCCCCCCCCCCAAAAAAAAAGAGGCAGTTATAACCCATAACCAATTAGAGTGGGTACTGAGCAAAATTGCAATTGTGCAGCCTGGCAGATGCTTCACATGGAACATAAGTCACAATGTTATATCATCTGAATGTAAAGTGTAACTTTAAGATGGCAGTATTTGACATTTGTGTAGCATTCACTCGTGAACCCTGACATGTGTAGGGTGTCGTTATGAAGTATGACATACTGTGAAATGAGGAATGTTTGTGTGCATTTTAATTTCGAGAATTTCATGAGAGCCAAGATTCGCAAAATTAAAATGCACGCAAAAGTTCTTGTCTACGCTATATGCATAAAATGTTAGAGGCATCTTGCGAAAATGTCATTCCAAAATATTGTGTTTTACAGTAGTCAAATCTTAACCTTGTCTCCCATTCTTATGCCAGGATTGTCCAAGTAGCCAGCATGGTGGCACCGATGTCCTACTATCGCTGCAGCGAGGACCTGCAAAAGAAGTTCAAGGAAGTGTCGACGGAGCAAGGGGTCATTGACCTCATGGAAGAATTTGTCAAGTATGCTTCTGACAGCTGTTTTCTGAATAGTATATAGTGTGTCAATTCTATTTTTGTTGTATTTTGATATGTGATCGTTCTGTCATAAAAACACTCTTTTGACATCTTTTATATACATTAACGATGTCAAACCTTTATTGTGAAGATGCATGATTAACGCATTTGTATGAGGCGAGATTTTTATTGACAAGACTTGGAAATGTGCGTGTTCAAGAATGATTGGTATCAAAAAATTATCAGGGCCGAGGGAACTGTATGTGTGTGCTTCTGTGTTGCCTTCATGATCATGTTGATAACACAAACACAGAAGCATGCATATAATGTGCAAAGTGGAACTACGAACGGGTCTGCTGAGCTCCACTGATCTGTCCACCCCTATGCGCACGTCTGCTTTCCTTTAGAAGTGTCATGACTTTGTTGATACAGTGCACTCCCGTTATAACGAAATGCTCGGGACCGGCAGTTTTCTTTCGTTGTAACGAAATTCCGTTATAACCGAAGAAATACAATATATAACAAAAACAAGGAAACCACGCATACAAAACATCATATTCTGTTCGTTGCATTTAGGTGTATCAGAATCTGTGTGTTTTGTAATAAAGAACCTTCGGAACAATAAAACGAACCTTATTTAATTTCAGATTATTGTATTATGATAACGCAAGTTCCTCTTGGAAACTGTGCGTGACACACGGAGCGAAAACACTGATGTGAAGCGTTCGCCCATGCAGAGAGGCTATAAATGCTTATTCCGCTACGTAATTTTTGGAAGCGATCCGCATTTCGTTATAACGGAGCACGTTTCTTTTGATTTTCTTTGTCAGTGGCGCTCGGAAAAGACTTTGTTATAACAAAAATTTTGCTATAACCGTGTTCGTTATAAGCAAATTTTATACCATAGACTTTAGTGGTGATAATTTTGGGACCAGAAGTTTTATTTCGTAATAACTGTGTTCGTTGTAACGGGAGTGCACTGTAGCACAGCAAAGGGAATGAGTTGTACCAGCTAGATGTGCTTACAGTCATGTCACATTGGCATCTTTCTGGTAAAATGACATGTCCTCCTGCACCAATTGCCGCGGTCGTATTTTATCCAAGGGATTAGGGTTAGCGTTATGATAGGGTTTTAGGGGTTAAAATAGTCTGATGTGAGGATTAGGATTAGGTTTCGGGTTATATTTTTCGTTAGAATTTATGCTTGGCTTAACGTGCAGATATTTCATAGGAGCAAACAGTGCAAAAACAAACATCATGGAACTTACATGTAGCTACAATCTTTTTCATCTAATACTTCAACAGCAACATCATGCATGAGTACCTCTCCCTATTCTTGTGGCTCATTTTTATTCTCTTGATGTTTCTGTCTTACAATCTCGTCATGTGGACTGTGCAGAGCAACAGGAACAGGGAACCATGTGGACCAAGGCTGGCCTGACTGGGCCTATGGAGTCAGCAAGCTGGGCGTCGTTGCTCTGACCCGCATCCAAGGCCAGGCTGTTGCTAAGGATACCACCAAGGAGGATGTTCTCCTCAATTGCGTGAGTTTTAACATCAAGATACAAAGGTTTGCTTATACACAAGGGGTCATAACATTGTTTCAAGCAGAGGTTTTGATTATGGTAATGGTAAGATTATTAGAAGTCAGATAATGGTGATGGTATTATTGTTGATATTATGATTGTGATGATGATTATAACATAAATGGAATAAGGAATTAGAAGTGTTGCCATAGCTACACTGAAATTCTCCATTTGTACAAATCTAACAACATATGCCCCCACTTCTTGCATCTCTGCAGTGCTGTCCTGGCTACGTCGTGTCTAACATGACGGCCCATCACAAGTCTGCCATGGCCGCCAATCGGATTCCCACGGAAGAAGGAGCCGTAAATCCGGTCTACCTAGCCCTCCTTCCTCCTGGAACCATAGACCTCCAAGGTGTCTTGATCTCCAAGAAGACAGTCAAGGATTTCTGGAACAACGATATTCGTCCAATATCATTCTGATTCCCCCTACCTCAAAATCCACACATCCTTTTTCCACTCAGCAGAGGCTTAGCTGCCAATGTGCTTTTGTCAGGTTTAAGTGTTAACATCTCTGCTGTATAATGTGTTTGTGTGTAAAAATTCTTACCTATGTAATGTCAGTCCCATTGTCTTTCTGTTGTTTCTTGAGGGCCTTGTAACATTTTGACTTCTGATTTTTATATTCAAAGACTCATTCAGAGCTTTATGTTCAGGTCTTGGGTCAATCCGTTTGTAATAAAAGGTTAGGATCGAGGTTTAAGTTAAAATCTCACACATCGAAAAGATTTATTTGATATTAACTTCAAACAGTGATAAATCACAGGACATTACCCTTTGGTTAATTGTTCAGTGGATATGGTAAATTGGCAGAAAAAAGGTTGAGATAAAGTTTTGATACATTTCCCTCTCCACTCCTTTTCCCCCATTTAGAATGAAATAAAAACATGGCTTAGGACATTTTGTGATAATCACCTATGATTACAAAGCAGTTGATTTTGAGCATTTTTTTTTTTTTTTTTTTTTACATATCCATAGATATTAATGTTGAAATAAAGTTGTCCTAAGGTTTTTGAGATTGAATGAAATTACACATGAAACTCAGACAAGTTATGAACTGGTGTGTGTTATGATAGAGCATGTCAGTGTGCGTTCTGAGCTAGATTTCTCTGGGGTCAAGGGTCAGGGGAGCAAATTCAAATGAGATCACAGTACATGAAGTTATGATTGATGGCAGTGGAAAATTAAGGTCCATTGATTTCAGATATTACATCATCAAAAAAGCAAGGCACCACAGACCTGGGCATGCAAAACATGCGACATACAACACTTGTAGAACTGGCCTATGGGGCCCACAATCTACAAGCTTTGTCTTCTTAGTGGGTCCCTCCATTTTTCGAATTTTGCATACTGTATAATTATTTCTAATCACTTGAGTTATATGATAGTGTATAATTATTATAAGGTGGTACAATCATTGTATATACATATTCTCATGTTATACTTTACGCACCTTAATTTCTGTTATCAAAAACGTGATGTTCATATCTTTTTTGTCGAAAAATGAAATAAAACATTGAATTGAATTGAACTGGTGTTTTGAGCGTTGAGTTAGAGAGTGTGCACAGATTTCTCATTCCAAGCAAAAGGCTGGCTACTGCCTCGTATACCTGATTAAATTCACATCAATAAAGGAAATCCTATGTGATGTCAATCTTTGCAACATTTCTGGTTATTCTACTAGAACTGTTTAGCCTAGCATTGAGATTGTCTGTCTGTGTATGTTCCCCCCATATTTTGTCCATGAGTGAATTCAACCTATGCATTACATTGGACTCTGTGGTGACAAAGTCCTTGAGACCATCAGATTTCTTTCATTATATGCAAATTTCATTATAACCGAACCAATAAACAGTAAAAGACATAGAGCATATAATGTTGCAGCCTGAATTTTCACTTCGTTGTAACCGGAATTTTGTTATAACTGTGTTTGTTATAAAGGGAGAGCGCTGTACAAGCAGTAACACTCCAGAAGTTAATTGATGGGGCAGAATTCTTGGGAATGATAAAACTAATATTTTATTATTTTATTTTTTTTTACAGTTTGTCCCCTCTTTGTGTGCTTTGAAATAACTTATGGTGTGCTTCAGTGCAAAGTTGTCATGTACCGATCAGTTCACCATCGATGATACTATCCTTTGACAATGAGCGAGTCCATGTTTTGAGTGTAGGTCTTCAAAAACAGTGACACTCGTGTTGCTATGTACAAGTACTGTTGTATTTCTTGACTTTTGTTTTATTCAGGATTTTCTGGAACAGTGCGCTTAGTGTAAAATGTCCTCAATCTTGTAAGTCCTGCTTTTGTGTTCTGACCTTTCTGAGACAGGAGTGTTAAAGGTATTGTTTACCATTGGGAGTGGTAATTTACAAAATGTTCGAGTTCTGATCTTTGATGCATATGTGTAGGTCAGTTGTATCACAAAACATCCTAGCATATAACATTTTTTGCAATCAAGTGTAAAATAATGGGAGATATCACTATTTTTCTCAATAGACCATAACTGTAGATGGTTTATTCTAGAAAAAAAATTCATTAATAAACTACATGTAACGTTCACATTTTGTACTAATACTCAAATTTGATTATACTGATTAACATTTTTAAATTGGTTGTTTCTATCCCTAACTCACATTTTAGAATTATTTTTAAGCACTAAAGCTAGGTTTTTGTTTCATCTGCTAATGGTAAATAATGCCATTAAAGTGAATGCAGCCCTTATACTGTAAATTGACACATTAGAGGTGCAGATAATGTTCCAAACCTTGCATTCTTGTCCAATAGAGAAAGCTACATTATGCGTTTTATACCTTGATGCCTAAGATGGCATACATACATCTATTTGCACTCCTATGAGGCAGTGATGTTCAAGTAATAATGGCATACAATGTATAGACCTCCCAACCATACTAAATTTGGAGGAAAGAATCTGAATTTTGGACATTCCCAGCTCTTGCTGCAACAGGAGTTTCCTATTTTTCTGGATAATTTCACTGCACACTCTTATAGGAACTGATTTATCTTTCCTACTTTTGAGCTAAATCATCCCTGTTTTTCAGTCAGAAATTATGTTCTGAATTATATATGTTAGAAGTCCTCTTCTTCCTTGTTATGGATGTTACGAACAGTCAAAAACTGTTGAAAATGAAATGTGTATGAAATTGACTCAATGATCATGGAATGGAAATGTACCTGTGTCCCTGTGATTAAATTTCTCACTTAGAATTATAGAGAAATGTTTGAATAGATAATTATTTTCTTTTTCTATTTTGTCGAGTAGACAAGTTGTATGAGTGTGCCATGAAAAAAAGGAGATGCAGTAATCAGAAAGGAAGAATGGGAGAGAAAACATGAGAAAGAAAATGACAAGTACTGGAAACAATGAAGATGAAACAAGTGAAAGAGGAAAAAGTAACCAAAGTTCTATAACAGACCAGTTCGTAATTCCACTTTGAGCATGAGCAGAAAAAGGTCATTTATACCAATAGGCATTTTGGTTTGTAAATTCAGTGAGATAAGCATCGGTGATGCGATGATTATTCATGTGATCCTTATCTAAATGGTGCTTGCCAGCACATCCACCTGACAGCAAGAATGGTATTTTGCAATATAAAAGGAAATAGGATGTTAATTGCATTCAGTACAAAATAATGAAATGGATGCCTGCTGCTAAATAATTGTCAACTGATAGAGTATTCTGATCACCTGATCTAAATACAAGCTCATTCTTTGAACATGAATTCAATTGTTACGTCGGGCGAGCTTATGCATTATGCCGCTTTGAAAACCAATGAAGTGCCTAACCAACTGAGAAAAAAAAGAAAGGTAATTAAGTACCAATGTGTACATGAGCTAATTACGAACTGGCTTATTCTGCAACAGTGGAGAAATATACCTTTTCCATGAACATTGAATCGAAGGGATGATCAACATTTTACTTATTCTTGCCTTAATTACCAATATCAATGTCACAATCATGATCACCTCAATGCTTGACTCGGTAGTACATGTAGATGTAGCATGAGTATCAGAGCAATTACCCCCTAGCTAAATACAATTGTACAGGGTAGTGATAAGGTGAGAGCAAAAATTAGGGTTAGGTTTAAGGTTAAGATTAGGTTCAGGATTAGGGTCAGGGGAAGGGACTGGGGTAATTGTCCAGGAGGTAGTAGTAATTGCCCTAGACCCATAGCATGAATTTATTATGGAATAGGCCAAGGTATATGCAATGTCACATAAATACTAAGACCATAGACAGTCATAGCTTCCAACACAGAAATTGAAATATAGATGGAACACTTCACCAGTTAAATTTTCCTTTTTGCAGCAGTCGTTGAATTCATTGGCTGTCAATTACCCCCCCCCCCCACAATTTTTTTTTAAGTTTGTTTTTTCCATACACATTCTATGACATTTATTGTATAACAGAAAATTTTTAGTATGGTCAATGTACTGTAGAGATTGCTAAGCATTGCTATAAAACTGTAGGTATCTATAAAGAAAAGGTCACTGCAAGCAAAGTGTAGATGAAATTGAGATCTCCGAGCGTCGTTTCTTTTGTTGGTGTGTGTGATGATGAATAAAACTTGTTAGAAGCCACTGCGGAAGTGATTACAAATTTAAAACTGAAGGTTCAGAAGCAATGGACTTAATCCTCTGTGTGCTTTGAATGTTAACTGACACAAAAAACAAACAAACAACGAAAAACAGAACAAACCATAGCATTGCACTCGTTGTCAAAAGTCCCTGACACAGAAAGGGTGTGTTTTAAGAGGGCAATCTCTGCCCCTTGTACTTAAAATAATGTAATCAACACTCACTACATTTACGTATAGAACGAAGTCCCTGAAACCGTCAGTTTTCTTTCGTTATAAATTTTTACTGCTCCCCCCCCCCCACACACACACCAGTGAGATTTTGCATTATCAGACCTGAAATTCAGCGATCTTGTGCACACTTTTGTTGAAATTTGGATTTTTGATTTTTTTGTTTCAAAGAAAAAAGCAAGAAAATTAAATACATGTATTTACAGAAACTGAATGACTAAATCGCGTTATCCCAGCTCTTGTTCCTCTTGTGCGACATTACTGTGTAGGCCTATAGTGATACATGGAAGTTGACGGGGGGGGGGGGGGAGGGAGGGTGTTAGCCCTCTCCCACTCGACAGAGCTTTTGCATTTTTAGACATGATTTAGAACGATCTGATGCACACTTGCGTGGAATATTCAGAAAATTTTCAATCCCCAAAGTGAGCCCCCTTTGATTTTTTAAATGCGCCTCCCCTTTACGGAATTCCTGGATCCACCCCTGCTGAACAGAAGTGTAAAACGTAAACATGTTGTCAAAAGATGATGGAAGTTGATCATGAATGTATTTGAACATAAACGACTGCTACTTGAATAATGCTCAAATAAGAAATTTTTATGTTTTAAGTACATGTGGGAAATAAAGAATCAGTATGAGCCAAGAAATATGCATTCCAGTACAAAAAACGTAGGCATACAACTTACTTTTGTAATTTAAAGATGGAATTAATTTTTGTAAAACCACAAAATGAGGATGCCAGGATGAGTATGACGATAGTTCAAGTTCAAGTTGTTTTATGTCATCTCCAACAAATTTAGTATACAATGAGATATTTAGGTGACAAACAAGTCACGAAATCAGTACAACAATGTAATGAATAGATGAAAATAATGACATGTAATAAATATAGGCCTACAGGTAATTGTTAACAGAAATGCAAATAAATGTCATATCTTTATGGTAAACCTCGAAACAAAATTGTTGGAAATGGAGGGGACTGCTAAAAAGCAGAGCTTGTATTATGCAGTCCCCTCATTAAAAAAACAAACAAAAAAAGTGGAAAAATGCTTGTTTGTGGCCAGCATTGACCACATCATATAGTAGAGGCTACTATGTAATCCCGTGAGATTTTTGTGCCAAAATTGATTTTTTTGGCTAACTTTGTCAATTTGGGGGTGCTGAATCCAAATAAGTTTGGTTCCATTTTTTCCGACCACGTCTTCAGCCGCCATTTTGAATTCCAAAATGGCCGCCATAGTAAACTGTAATTTTATCCATATCTCATTAAGTGAGTATTATAGAAGCTTCAAATTTGGTGCAAAGTGCATGGTTGTGATGTTAGACACTCTGGTATATCTTTTTCTGATATCGTTTTACAGTCTAAAAAACTCGTTTGTGGCTGTATTTTTTCGCTTTGGAAATTAAGGGGGCGCACCGGGCGAAAACTACTGGCAATTACTGGCAGCAGCATCAGGAGGATGGCATAATGGTTAAATGCGAGCGAGCGAAGCGATCGAGCTTCAAAATTTTGACATTTTGCAGTCCCAAAACAGCCGCTTGTAGTTATATTTTTCGCTTTGGAAATTAAGGGGGGGGGGCGCACCGGGCGAAAACTGCTGGCAATTACTGGCAGCAACACAAGGAGAATGGAATAATGATTAGTAATGCGAGCGAGCGAAGCGAGAGAGCTTCAAAATTTTGACATTTTACAGTCCCAAAACTGCCGTTTGTAGCTATATTTTTCGCTTTGGCAATTAAGGGGGGCGCACCGGGCGTAACTGCTGTCAGTCACTGGCAGCAACATCAGGAGAATGGCATAGCGGTTAAATGCGAGCGAGCGGAGCGAGCGAGCTTTAAAATTTTGACATTTTACACTCCAAAAACTGCCGTTTGTAGCTATATTTTTCGCTTTTGTTTGTCCCACTTTTATGGGGAAACCACCCCCCCCCCCATCGACGCCTCTTCATAATATGAGGGTGCTTTTGTTAAAAGATCTGCTCCACACTCTTTGATAAATTAGGGAAATATACATCAATATCAAAAGTGTACAAAGTTTATCGAAAGGGATCCTGTATAGCAGAGCATTTGCATGTTTATGATTGCAATACAACGATCTGGTGCATAATTCTGGCGATATTTGGACAATATTTTCCATTTAGAAAGTTCGAGATTTGTCCTCATCTCGGGAATTGCTTGGGGGATAAATGATTTGTCTGCCTAAACACATCCGTATAGGGGCGGGGCAAATGCCCCTTTGCCCCCCCCCCCCCCCCAATACATTCGACGCCCCTGATCTTCCCTGGGTATGCCCATAGATGTATCCTGACTGAGTCATCAGTCAATCAGTCACTGTCGTTTCTCAATAATGATTCAGGAAATGGAGGGGGTTCAATTATGGCGATATATTTTTTTGTTATTGTTTGTTTGTTTGTTTTCGTACACTATGATTTTACAGATGGTCCCCAGTTACTCGCGTCATAGGATGTTTACAATGTAGGCCTATACTATTTGACGTTGTCATCGTCTGAGCCATACCTCGCAGTGTATGTCGATGTTACTTTCTTCGCGAGCGAGCGAAGCGAGCGAGCGCCTGAGAAAATTGTGTATACATTTTCCTACAAGATAGCATATATTGTTCAGCTCTGTTACCTGTCTGAAGGCCGGCGTACAAACGTCATGCAATATGCCAAAATTGATACATATCACATTTCTGCTTCCTCCATTTTTTTCCTAAAAATTCAGGGGGGGGGGGATGATTATACAGGCCATTCCCCCTCCTCCATTTCAGGGGGGGGGGGGGGAGGGATATATCCCCCCCATCCCCCCCCCCCGGGATTTACGCCCATGGTGTGTAATTACATAACAAATGGCGTATATGGAATAACTCGCTTGGGTGACTCACGCATACCGCTAGGGATGATTGACCTTGTATATGCACATATGCATATAATTATGTACGTATTTCATGCAGTAAAGTGCAACATAGAACTAGCGAGTTCATTCACAGATTTATCATTCAAAGCAAAAGGCTGGTTGCTGCCTCGTATGCCCGATTAAATTCGCATCAGTCCTTCGTGATGTTCATATCTCTGGCTATTTTACTAGGACTACCGGTATGTAGCCTAAAATTGTGTGTGTGTCTCTGTAGTTGTTTGCTTCTTGGTCATAAAAAATATGATGTCCAAGAGATCAATTTAACCTGTTCTTGATACAAGCAATAACAATAAAAAAAAATATCAATCAATGAGACAGAATACATGTGAGTGATACGACTACAATATTTTCCGCAATTTGTGTATACATGTCTTGTGTATTTTGAAATAGCTTTTGGTGTGTTTTAATGTTTGCCACGTAGTGATACTTGATAGCTAAAATAGCATACTAGCAGGTGCTGGTACATGCAATCTTATATCAATGCAAGAATGTTGAACTGATCTTGGCCTTTAATGTAGATGTTATGTAAGAAGTCTTCTTTATCTTGGTATGGTGACTGCTGAGCAGTAACTAAAAGCTGTTGAAAATAAATGTGTATGAAATAATGCTTTCAGTAGAATGAGATAATGACTGTACAATACTGAATGATCATGCTACAGAAATTTGTGCCCTAAGATTAAATTTCTCATTATGTAGAGAGGGGGCACCGGGCGCGCGCCCCTTTGTCTGTTTTTTCGTTTTTTAATAAAAAGAAAAAAAAATGGAAATGGGCGTGCGCACCCCATACCTGCATTTCATATTGTTCACCAGAAAATGAAAGCCTTTTTCTTTTGCACGAAAAACAGAAGCAACTAATTGCACGCGGGAGCTGTTTTCTTTTTTTTTTTTTTTTTTTTATAAATATAAATAACTTGTCAGTTAATTAAATTCCTGGATCCACCCCTGGAGGAAGAATGGGTGAGAAAGACTATAGTGTGAGAACAGAGATGAGTGTTTGATATAGTAGATGAAAGAGTAAAGGAAGAAAAAGGAACCAAAGTTTTATACTCCCGCAACAAAGCAACAATAGGCCTTTTCCATGAACACGGTGAACAGATTAAATTGAAGACATGATTAATTTACAAATCCTTGCCTTAATTAGAGATATAAACGTCAAAATAATCACGATCACCTCTCTTCTTGATTCTGTGTGGTAGTATATAGCATTTATAATATTTATGGAATAGGCCAAGGTATATGCAACAATATTGGAACCCATGCAGACCAAAGGCACTGATAGCTTCCAACATGAAAAGTGAAACATGGACGGTAAACTTCAAGAGTAATTTTTTGTTGTTGTTGAAGCAATTGATTGGTTCATTAAGAATACTATATATATACATTACATATATATATACACACATATATATATAAGCAGTTGATTGGTTCATTAAGAATACTATATATATATATATATATATATATATATATATATATATGCAATATATACATATGTGTATACACTCTCTAAAAAAAAATCGAGTGAAAATATTCACTCTTAAAAGAGTGAATACAAAAAAGAGTGAATTTAGAGTGAAATTGGAGTACAACATATGTATATATACTCTCTAAAAAAAATCGAGTGAAAGTATTCACTCTTAAAAGAGTGAATACAAAAAAGAGTGAATTTAGAGTGAAATTGGAGTGAATTTTGAGTGAAAATGTTCATTTTCACTCGTTTTAGAGTGACCTCAGGGATCACTCCAAAATCTTCGAGTGATCCCTGAGGTCACTCCAAAATGCACAGAAAAACCCATAGCATTCCACGCACTGTCCATCGAAGAGGTTACAAAGACAATCTCTATTTATTTTTTTATTATAGATGATGACTGGCGGGGGAGGGAACATACCGAATGTTCCACCCGAAGGGTTTGAAATGCTATTGAGGGAGGTTATAAGTCCCGAGACGAAGTCGAGGGACTTATAGCCTCCCTCAATAGCATTTCAAACCCTGAGGTTGGAACGTTTGGTACATGTTCCCGACAACAAAAGTCATATTATATTGTATTATATTGTATTATATTATATTACATTATATTATATGTGACCCTGCACCTCAAAACAAACAAAAAGTGGCCAGACATGAAATTTTAGTTAAGACCATATTCTGAAAGAGCAGACTTTAAGCTTTAAAATGATGTATAACTCAAATCAAATGAACTCTCCTAACCTATCTAAATATTGGAAAGAAAGCATAAACTCAGGAAAAGTGTGAACTGAGAAAAGAGGCTCTGAAGGAGAGTGTCTATTCAAGCGCTTAATCTTTACCAAACCGTGCTGGCTGTGCGATGAATGGGACAAAAAAAAGGGAGTAAACCACCAGAGTAACAACAATGAAGGGATTATCAAATTAAACTGAAATTAAGCATGCCTCATTAACACATTCTGTCCATAATTAATGCCAACTTTCAAAGCAGTAGCACTATCCTTTCAAAAGTTATTAGAGTTGAAAGTGAAGAGTGTGGAGAAGGTTTTTCAGAAATGAAAAAGGGACTCTAAAGACACACCTAATCACACTATTCTACCAAAAATGTTCCAGATGAACTGCTAAAAGAACACACTTTCCTGCCCGTTTTATGATACCAAATTTTAGCATAATGTAAAAGAAGACCCGCACTTTCAGAAAATATGAAAAAGTCAAATTCGGCTAAGTTGACCCATTTCACTTTTTTCAGTCCTCACGCAAAATCAGTGTGTGCGACTTTATGTTCGTTTTGAGGTGCACAGTCACATATTATATTATATTATATTATATTATATTATATTATATTATATTATATTATATTACATTATATTATATGGGTTAGTCAAATACTTCTGTTCGATCACAATGTCGATCATAATGTGATCGTTCAATCGTTTGGTATCGTTTGTCATTTATTACGTGAAGATATTTTCCCATGGGAGAACATACAAAAATGTTCTGCCCATGGGCGAACATAACCAATATGCCTCCATCATGTGACTGTGTTTAGCCAATCACTAACCGATATTTGACTTATATACCCATTTAATATACTACATTGTTACAGGCTCAGCAGAATGTTTTTGAAGATAAGTCATAAACATAATCATGTTCGTCAAAATACTTTGAGTATCCCATCACAGACTGATGATGGTTTCTGTTGTTTTGCATACACATATCGCATATTAAATACATAAAGTTTTACAGACAGTTAAAGTTCAACAGGAATGTACCTCAAAGCAGCCATCCCTATCGTTATGCTGAAAAAGGGAAACATTATGTTAGTATCAGACGTAAGGGGCTCGGAGGGGATCAAAAGAGAAACACCAATCTAATACTGGCTGATGGCCCCAACGTACATTGCAATGGGGCAATAAAATTGTAGATACAATGTACTAACAAATGCAAATGTGTACTTTTATTATTTAGAGGAAATTTACTGAACATCACACTTAGAATAACCTGGCAAAGCACTAAATTTTCTATCTTGATGTAATATGCCAATGTCCGCAAAAGGATTTATACGCGATCGGAAGTCGTCTTCTGGTTCGACAAAATTCTGAATGAAAATAAGGCGCATGGTGATCGAGGGAAACAAAGCTGATCATCGGGCCTAATATTGTTACATATGGCTCATCGAAGTCATAGTCGATGGGGGGGGGGGGGGGGGGAGATGATTGGCGATTGTCATCGTATACAAGCATGAGTACAAGACTAGTCTATGATACGCGATGTGTATGTTAATGGAATGAAATAAAATAAAATAGATGGTTATATTCTTGTTATTTCTGTGTATTTTGTACACTTTTTTCCTTATTTTTATAGGATTTCTGAATTTTCTTGAATTAAGTTGATTAAAACAATCACTCACGGGGGAGTCGATCCATATGAATGATGGGTCTTGGGAGGGGAGGGGGAGGGCACAACTTGGAAGATTATTATGTGCGAGGGAGCGGCTGAGGGTGTGGGAGATTTTGCATTTCAGCCTGTAATTCAGAGATGAGTGCTCACATTTGGTAAAATATCCGATTTTTTGTTTCTATCGAAAAAAAAAAAAAGATGAAGAAACATTAATATTCCGTGAAATATGTGCAGGAGGGGGATAAACACCTTCTCGCCATTTGAGGAAGATTTTGCATTTTCATACTTGTAATTCAGAGATCTATTGCACACATTAATAGTGGTGTAATATTCATTTTTCTTTTTATCCAAAAAAAAAAAAAAGTAATGTAACAGACCAGTTGGGGTAATTTCTGCAACCAAGAAATGTACAGGTGAATTGGTATGAGTGCCTTACTTGAGTCTAGATTTGAGTCTAATCTTGTGGGTCTGAGAGGTGTAGACTACGCTCTCACATTGTTTTTTTTCTGTTTGCTGAAGTACAAAACCCTATTGTGTGGCTCACACACCCTATTGTTTTAGTGAAAGCATGCAGCATTGACCATACAGTGTTCAGGGTTGTGTGTAGTCACCAAAATGTGGCTGGGGATGAGTGGAACACTTGGAGCAGCATGATGGATGGAAGCATGTCTTAGCTCAAAACTTCCAGACGTTTCAACAAAGTTTGTGGAGAAACAAGAGGCCTGAACTTGGTGAGGAACCTGGGCTACAATGCCTTGACTATGAAAATGACAACTTTGTTATTATATGGTTGTACAATAAATGACAAATGTGAGTTTGAAGTATGATTTGTCAAGTGTGTAAAGAAAGATTGTAGTCAGTGCTGATGAGAGCAGCTGCATTACACAGAGTTAGTACATAAGCTAAGGTATGGTACCGATGGTGCAAATAAATGTGTGTGTTATACCTGGCAAACTAGGGAGTAACTTTTCACAATGCCATTGCTGGCCATGGCATGTATGAAGAATACTGGTTGGCTTCATGGTATGGGATGGAGCTTAGGTGATTACTTGTGGTGACACAGTAATGTATGCCACAACACAGGCAAGCTGTTCATGTTTATTCATAGTGTTTCAGTTGGAAGTTTGATGCTATGCAAGTGTAAAATAGTCACTGTGTAATCACTAAAACTTTGAAAGGTGACTGATTATAGGTGATAAGTGATTCGGAGTGATTATGTAGTAGGAAATAAGGGAGATGAAGGAAGACAGGGTATGCTGTTTCATCCTTTTCCCCAGGAATAATGTAGTTTTATGGCATAGGTTGCAGTGTGAGTGAGAATGCCATATTTCCAAGAGTCACTTCATGCTATGTTCATAGTTTAATGTGAATGATGGAAATAGCAGGTATGACAAAAATCCTGTATGAGGTACACCATACAATGGAGATGGCATTAGCTTTACCATCCGGGTATTGGATGATGGTACATTACAGAACTCTATGTGGGGTATAATGTAGCCCTAGATACATGGTGTCAATCCATCACCCAGATAGATGATGAACTACTGTAGTTTTTATCTAGGTGTAGTGGTGCAGCTCTGTACTAAAATTCCAGAAGTGTGCTGTATAGGCTATAACATACATCTATGCTAGCATCAATGTGTTGTATATTCTTTTTTTTTTTTATGGAGAGTGTGCCAGATGGGACATGTTACCGTACTCGCTGGAATGTACAATACTGATGGCACTGGCTAGGTGTTTGATGTGAGTTATCTGTTATGACAGATAGAGTCTATGACTTAAGTTATAGTGCCGTTAGGTACAAGACACTAAAGACGTTTTTGTTACTTTTGGATAATGTTGATATTACAGAGTTCAAGTTCACTGAGTGACTTGGAAGTCACTTTGCACGGAGTCGAGTCTCAAGAGAGCTCAAGAGGGGTGAGTTGTAGTAGGGCAGTGATAAGCATATAGGCTGGCAAGCTCAACGCTGCTTAAATTGTACATAGGTTGTTGTTGAAAGGAAATCTGTTTCATGAAGTTTTTGGTCAGTTGAAATGTGCTTTGTTTGATTCATTTCAGAGTTGATGATGTACGATACAGTCTATTGGTGTTGGTAGGCCAGCAAGCCTGTTTGTTGACAGGGTAACATCATTAAATTTGTGCTGTTTGTAGTACATATAGCAGGCTGTGAGTTATTTTGCATATTATGAAAGCAGATGTTGGGATATATACACTGAGTATAAGACAGTACAAAGCATAATAAAACAACAAGGGGGGGGGGGTAATTACATGCATATGGTTGAAATAAATAAGAAGGGAGTATATTGTGAATTGAAAGAATAAAGATGATAAGTACCAGGGTAGATAATTTGCAGTGATAATTGTATGATCATATGTGTACAATGGTGTACTGTAGGGAAAACGATATGGCTGGAAAATCATAGAAAGTGATATTGATTTTTCCAAATAGTTCACATGGATTGGAATGCTGAAAAGCATGAATAGACAAAATTGAGACATCAGTAGTGTAGCATGTTACAACAGCATGCAGTTTGCAGATATGTCACATGGCCAGTGTGTAAGTCATGATTTGTTCCTTGTTGTTGTTGTTCTTTTCAGGGTTAAGCCACCCTCAATTAAAGTCTGCCACTATACTGAACAAATGATGGAGTCCTGTGTCATTTGTCTCCAACCTGCTGTGTTACAGTAAGAATAGTCATAGTCAGTGAAATGTGCGGGGAGGATGGGAGAGGGGATACCCAGCACAAGAGAACTTGGGCATTTTAGAATTGATATGAAAATATGTCGCATACATAATATTTTCACGGAATATTTGGGAAATTTTACAATAAAGGAGTGCACTAAATCTAAAACCGAGTGGTGGAAGGGTACTAGTAAATTGGAAAGGGATATCACATCACCTCCCATATGAGGGATCTTTGCATTTTGCAACTCTTGTTGCAACACTTCTGGTTAAAATGTTTGGACAGTTTGTTGTCAACAAAAGCAAGAAAACAAAACATTGGGGGTAGGGGTGCATGGGGGGGGGGGGGACGGGACGACAATCAATGTGTGTCCCCCCCCCCCCCCACGAAGATCGACGTCCCTGCCCCTTACTTGCCCCCTTAGGATCGACGCCCCTGGTCATCCCTGTGAGTCCCCATAGATGTATCATGCGCCGGAGACATCATCGTTTGGTCAATAATTAATTGGGGCGGGGATCAATTCTAGCGGTTTCGTCTTGTTTTGTTTTGTTTTTCGTACGTAATTTGTAGATGGTCCCGAGAAGCGCATAGCCTATTGTATGCTGCGTTTCAACATCCGCGAGTGAGTGAAGAGACCAAACCTTGAGAAAATTATATGCATGCAAATCATAAAAGGAAGAATACATTTCAAGCTCTGTTTAGCTCTCATTATGGCAGCAGATAGGCGGGCTTCAGAACGTCGTGCGATATGCCGAAATTAATGCATTTTTTTTTTTCTCCTTCATTTTTTTTTTCTTCAATTTCAGGGGAATGTTTGTACAGGCCACCCCTTTCGCCATGAGTGTGGGGGATATCAATTTTTTTTTTTTCCATAGGAAATTCTTAAGACAAATTTTGCTTGTGAACAAATGTACTCCTGATTGTATGGTTTATGGTGAAACTGGACGTGGAGTAATTTTGAACCATATTAAATGCCGAATGATTGGATTTTGGTTGAGATTAGTCAAGGGAAAAGAAACCAAACACTCACGTACAATTTTCAAATTTCTTCTGCATTTACAAGGAGACATACACTCCCCGTCAAAATCACATTGGTTGTTATCTATCGCAAATATTGTTTATTATGCATTGCTAGGGAATGTGTGGTTAGCACAAGGGGGTGGATCTAGTGCTGCATGGATTTCACACACCTCAAAAGTTGGACTTTTTGATATGTTTATTCAAGAGTGGAGAGCAGCAACATGGTCAAATAGAATCTGTACAAATTATAGAATGTTTAAGGATAATTTGATGTTAGAGAAGTATTTACAAGTCGTGTGTAAGAAAGATTATATTACATTAAGTAAATTCAGATGTAGATCTAATGGATTACCCGTTAATAAGGGCAGGTTTGATGCAAGCCTGACAGATGAATTGCATTGTACTGTTCATCCGACGATATAGGGGATGAATTTCATTATATTTTTGTTTGTCCCTTTTTCAACAAAGAGAGATTATTGTATTTACCAAGTAGCTTGACGGCCAGTAGACCAAGTGCATTACATATGGCCAAATTATTCAATTCAACTAATGCTTGCCATTTGAAAAAAAAAAACTAGCCAAATTTGTCAGAATTATTATGTTTCAGTTCTCTTCAATACCAAAGAAGAAAGACAGTATTTTTGTAGAAAGTAAAGTAGATGTGAATGTTTGTACACGTAGTGGTAGAGTAGTTAAACGTCCTTTACGCCTTGTTTTGTAAACATATTTATCTATATCTGTTATTTTCACATGTACATGTACATTTTACACTTATATTTTTGTATTCATATATTGTAAATATGTTTGTACTCTCATACCCCGAGAGGGGGTCGATCGAGTCAATAAAATCTTACAAATCTTACACATTCTCAAGGGGGCATTTCACTAAGCGTTTTGGCCGGATATTTTTCTGACAAACTGGTACAAGCTAGAGAAATCCTTGCATCTGATTGGCTATGAGCAAATCTGTCCGACAACTTTGTCGGACAAAATGCTTCACAAAATGCCCCCAGAAGGTGGGTTGATGGGAACGCCATGAGCTGCAACAAAAAGGATGACCATGATGATGTAATCTCGGGAATTCCCCTCTGTTGTTGCCGTCTTAAACATTACTATAATTATTATAAATAGTCCTGTCATAGAATTTAAAAGTTGATAATGTATGAAAAACATAACTCTTTAAAGAATTTAAAGATTTATTTTGTGACCAGAAGTATACATTTATAATATTTAAAAAAAATATTAGAAAACTTCACTACTTTTTCTTATCCAAATAAGCCCAGTGCAGGTTCTCGCAAATAACATACGTGCACGTACTGCGGCTTCTGGGGCCTGCCTCTCCTATACCTACCACTGCACTGTCTAACGGTCTACATACTACTAACGTTACGGTAGGCCTACGTAGCTACTCGACGACAGTTCAGTTACCTTATTTCTGAACTGCATGATGGATGCATGCAAGCTGGCCAATTAACTCATCGATGAACGGGGAAAAAAAAAAAAACTCACAGCAACACTGTTTACCCACTGAACTGAATTGTCCTGACTGATCTGATACTGCTGGCACTGTTGTGACATTTGAAGAGAAAGACATCGATATGTGCTTCCAGTCTACTGTTGTGTTACTTGACGCCAAATATGAGGTCGAGGTGATGTTGTGTCTTGTGATACTATAGGCTTACCGACACCGTTCAACTGAGTCACCGTTCATGAGCTGAGGTCACCATTTGCATTGCCATGAGGAAGTTGAGATATACTGACCTGGCCTGGTAACTCAACTATAGAACCAAATTTAACCCGGAAAGCCCGTTGCCGTTGAATTGAACGCGTGTGAGAATTTTGGTTTGATGCTTTGCAATGGCTGCAAGCAGCGATGTCAACAGCAGATCTAACTGCAACACAGATTCAAAATCAAGGGCCGTCCCTATCGGGGAAACAACTGTGGAACGCTGGGAGGAAATATGCCTGTTTATAAGAAATAGATTGAGAAGAAAGGACTTCCATGATTTGCTCTTTTTAAATCAAGAATATTTATCAGAAAGTGATTATGAGAAGTTTGAAAAAGAATTTTCGGTCTTGCTTTTCTTCCGTGCCATGAAAAAATGCAACGTGTACCCAAAGGATGATTTTCAATACTTGTGTAAAGATCTTGAAAAAATCAAGTTGTTCAAGCTTTCCGAGGAAGTCAAGAAAATGGGTGAGTATTTCTCAGTGTCTGGGTCCTAAACTCTTAGCTAGATTCCAAGGGACAAATTAGTGGTGGTCACAATGCAAAAGATTGCGAGATTGAAGATCATGTTAGCCGATCTGGACGTATTGCCAGTGTCGCCTCAAACTTCTTGCTGAAACTGGTAGTGGGAGTATTTCCCGGACCCCTGCCAATCTTTTCGATCATTACATTGGGCAGTGTGAATGCCATTAAACAACTAATGGCGGTGACCGGTCCACCATCTGTTTTTGCGCAGTGTCTCTAGAGTGTGCAGTCATCATGGTCATTGACATTGACCCGGTCATTGTGATGTTTACAGCCTTGGGTGTGCATTGCTACATCACAGTCATTAGCACTAATAGCAGTCAGATTGGATAAATGCTCTTTCTTCTGAAATACACACTCTTACAAATGGCCCAAACTTCGAGAGCTAAAAACATCAAGAAGTTTGGCTGGCAGTGTGGAGGGACCACCAAACAAAGATTACAAAAACTTGATCTTTTGATCTTTTGCAAGTGTGAATGTGCCTATTGAAAGAGTAAAATTATCATGCAAAGTAGGCCTGGTGACATGCCAAATACTAATAGTCTCTTTAGTTTTACTTTTAAGTTGATGTCTTACAGAAATTTTTGCAGTAGGGTAGGCCCTACATTAATTTTGTGTATTTTGCGCTACTTCTATTACTTCTGCTAGTAGTAAAAGTGGATATTTTCGCGCGACTCATTTTTTGCGCTTGGCCAGGTAAGGGGAGTATCACATGTTTTTAATTCCGCGGGACCAAGACATCACGCACAGGAACTTACGGCCAGCAAAAGTAATTAGCGTGCCTTTATTTTTGCGCTACTTTCTGGTTGCGCGAAATGCGTGAAAATTTCAACACTGCAAAAAATCAGTACAGTATTCATCGCATAATCGGGACAGGTTGGGAGTAGCAAACACGGCCCCTTTAAGCGAGGTGCCCGATTTCGCGATGAGTACTCACCATACACTAACGGCATACGACATGTACATGTAGTGCACACACACACACACACATGCATACTGACGTACTGTACATGTACATGAATACACAACCACGCTACCCCTCGGCGCGACCCTCTAGCTCTCCCTGCACATGGCTTTGCTTATATGTAGGGGAGAAGAATGTTCGCGAAAGCATGTGTTTCGCAATGGCGTGGATACTTATACACGGCGCTTTCGTGGCTATGCATACATGTACGTGTACTGGATGGACGGAGGTCAAAACACACCAGTCCGAAGCTTGCTTTGTAAGTTCGATGTAAACGACAACGGATAGGGAATCTTTGAAATATTGTTGTGGTATTTTGGTAGATTTTTTGTGTAAAATAGCAACAAAATCAAAGATCGCTTGAAGAAAAATTGTCCCGTTTATCAGAGGTCCCCGCCCGATTATCCAGTGAAAATAACATGCATTGGAAATGTTTCTGGGAAGCGTATGTCATTTAAGCGAGGTTCCCGATTATCAGATGCCTGATTATGCGATGAATACTGTACTAGCATTGGTTAGCACAAGTTTTTGAACCCGCAAAAATATCTTCACAATTTTCTCTGCACACTGTGAATGGATTGACAATTGTGCAGTGCAAATTCAACAACCCGCAAACTATGTTTTTGAGTTGCTCAGCACGAAAAGTTAATCAAGCAAAAATATTGATGTTTACAGTACTTTCCATTACAGATTGCCCTGCTTAGTTGTATTTTGTTGTCTTAGAGGCTTTATAGGACCCTCTGAGTAATAGAAAAAAATAAACATAATATGTTACAATTATCTAAATCCATCTTTTGAAAACTGTACAAAAAACATAATGTATTTGTGGCATGAAATTTTTGCGCAGTATGAAATTATTGCAAATAGCCTCTCGCATTTAATGCATATAGTCAAGAACTTTCATGTGCATTTTGATTTTGTGAATCTTGGCTCTAGCGAAAGTTGCACTCGCAAACATTCCTCATTTTACAGTATTCTTGACGTTGTCTGCCTTCCAAATATTGATTATGGTACTTGTACTTCCTGAGCCTCTTCTTTGTCGAGCTAAGTAAGTATAGCCCACTGTTGGTGTATGATCATACTTGCAGTGGTACTATGAGACCTCTCTTGTATTGTGACTACAGCCAGCTGATTCATTTCCATTAATTGTTGAGACTACAACTCCCCCCCAAAAATACTAAACGGCAAACAACTAGGACAACCACTTATATCTTTGTGGCCCCCTTGAGAATCGACATAGTGCATGATGTTTAATCATCTTTATAGCACGGTACTAGTAGCAGCTAGTGTCTGCTGACAGAGGAATTCCCTTTTGATGTTTATTATTGAAACTATTTTGAGTTATTGAAGACATTATGAAAAAATTTTGACCTCTGGAAAGAATGATGTGAATGTCTTCAGTGTACAAAAAGCGAAGTTAATCTTTTATTCTTCCATCCAGCTGAAGAGCTCTCATTGATCAAAAAGGTCCAGAAAATGACCCTCCAGGACACTCAAGAGTCAGCTGCCCTAGGCCCTCTCCGCAGCACAGACCCTCTTCAGGCAGATAAAGCAGCTCAGCCAGTCCTGCCAGGCCACAATTTGCGCCCCAAATCTCAGATGAATTTTGCAAGTCATCAGGGTCTTGCTAGGGTAGAAAGACCAGAGCAAATGCAACATCATGATTCATCATATCATCCTGAAAGTGGTAGAGAGGGACTGGCATCTTTCCATAGAGAAAGTCAAGTGTCAGGTCAGCTTCCTCGTCAGCCATCAGGAGCAGTAGTCCAACATCCTGAAGGTGACCAGTCTATTCCAGCAGAAGAGGGTGCCATGTCTTGTGCAGGATCACTGAGAAGTGGAGAAATCTACAATCGTCCTTCCCAGAATGCTCCTAGCCACAGTCAAGGTACAGATGAAAGGAGGAGTCTACCAGGTGCCATTATACACCCTTCAAGCCAACAGAGTTCAGCGAACACATGTTTGATCGGCAAATCTTCACCTGCTGTCTTTGGAAGTCAAACAGCTCCGAGGGAATCTCTTGGAATCCCTGTACATCCTTCTGATCAACACAGTACACTGTCAGCAAGCCAATCTCTTGGAATCCCTGTACATCCTTCTGATCAACACAGTACACTGTCAGCAAGCCAATCTCTTGGAATCCCTGTACATCCTTCTGATCAACAGAGTACACTGTCAGCAATCCAAGGTCTTTCACCATATCCTGGAGACAGAAATGTGAGTCATGACAGTCAGCAGATTCCAGGGGTGAGCCTCGGCAGTTGTCAGACAGCATCAACATTTTCAGGACACTTCTCAGATCTGAAGAGTACAGGGAATGCTTCAGTGCAAAACCCATCACTGCCAATTTCCCCACAAAAGGCAATTCCATTTTTAGCTAATGTGTCTCTTGAACAAATGGAACAGTGTGTAAATGCTAGAGTTGACTATACTCAAACAGTGAGTTCTAAGAAAAGGGAGTACCAAATAAGTGAAACGAGAAATGAAACAGAAAAGAGAAAGAAGTTTTCCCTATCCCCAGATGTTGAGACAGATGCAGTGTCCACTTATCCTGAACCTCCACATAGAGAAAAGCCCAAAGAAAAAGACAGAGAGCATGATGATGAAGATGAGAAGGATGTTTGTGAAAAGGGAGATGATGATGACATGGATGTTGCTTTTAAAGAGGAACCTCAAAACTTTGAAATAGAAGGAAAAGCTGCCCAAAGTGACATCGTAGAGTGTGAAGATTTGCAGACAAGTGCAAGCTTCCTTGAAGAGGAGGAAGATTTGCCTGAGGTGGACAGTAAAAGCTTTGAAGCAGTGAAAGAAGAGGGAGAATGGCCAGCCCTTGAAGTAGCAAAGGAATTAAATGAAGCCAAAGAAAAGAAGGAGAAGGAAGAGGCTGCCATCCAGTATGATGAAACCACAGGCATAGAGGTGAATCTCTTTGCGAGAATGAAGGCTGACCCATCTTCCCTCACCAGCAAGGACAGGGACCTCATCCAGAAGCAGATGATGAAGCATTTGGAGAGGAAAGCTGCTCCTCCAGAGAGCAAGGAGCCAAAGGTAGAGTTTGATCCGGATAAGAAGCTGTTGCCATACCAACACGAATTGGCAGCACCGGGATTGATGGGCTTTAACTACATCATGTGTGCCCCTGTTGGAACGGGAAAGGCGCTTACAGCAGCTGCCATATGCAATCACCAGAGGAAAATTGCTATCGCAAAGAAAGAAGAAAAACCTTACAAGTCTTTGTTCGTTTCGAGTGGGCAGTCTGTCAGTGACCGCCACAGGGATGCATTTCAGAATATTTTCCCTCCGGGAGCAGTGTCTGTCCTTGAGAGCCCATCCCAGTTCAAGGAAGTCTTTGACCTGCCCAGCGTTCACGTTGTGATGTTGACGGCTGAACAGCTTAGCCAAGTCCTCAAGGAGAGACAGATAGCTTTCATTGATTTGACCACTGTTGTCATTGATGAATGTCATCTGATTGCTACCAAGCATCCCTTCAATGACATCACCAAGTACTACCTGGCTGAGAAGAAGGACTTGCTGGCGAGGAAGGCTCCCCGAGGAGCATGGACTCTAGGAAGACCATATGGCGGAATTTCTTTCATCATAGGTAAATTCATCATGTATGATTTTTCATTTTGAGTGTCTGTACTTTTAGTTTAAAAATGTTCTTTCTATAGCACCCATTTATGTGCCACATATTTAAGCGAGCCTACATTTACAGATGAGCCAAAACCCAGCTTTAATGCCTCAATATTGTTGTTAAATGTTAGGGATGAAAACCTACATCAAAACATTAATCAGTAAAATCAATGTTAACTGTAAAATTTGAACTATGATAAATTAGTAAATCCATTTCTAGAATTAGCATCTTCAGTTATGTTTTATCAAGAAAATTGGTGATTTCTCCTTCCATTTGCGGCTTTATTGCAAATTTGTGTGTTAGGATGTTATATACAATTTGTAAGTGAACTATACATCTACATCAAATGTGATAATTCTAACATTTTTTTTTTTTGTAATCACTGCTACCAATGATAAATAGTGGCTTTAATACAATTTCTGTGGAGCGTTCAGAGGAGGTACCCATACATGGAGTATCGAATGTTAAGACTGAACTTCACTCAGATACTATGTCTCATCTTGTGACAAAATTTATGTGGAAAATGGGGTTGGATGTAGGTTGATAAGGAGTTTAAAAAATGCCTTCCACCCTTGAAAAATCCTGGGTGATTTCTCCTTTTTTCTTTTCTTTGTGTGGTACTGATTAACACTGCCAAAAAAAAATTATTGTTGAAAAAAAAAGAATTTTCTATCCTAAGATACTAGAAACATTGCCTTGAGTAACTTTTAACACATTAAGCCCAATTATGTTTAGATATCCCTAAAGATTATTGGCAGCATTGTGAAGGCAATAGACCGAGAATAAAAAATCTGTCCTGTTCAATCTTGCTAGGCCTGACGCCAAACCTGGGGGCAAACTTGCAGTGCTTCACCCGTGAGTTCATGGTCCGGCAGTGCGGTCTCCTGGACAGCAAGGGAATCCGGCGTGTGGAGTCCGTGGACAACCTGCGAGAGATGCTGAAGGTCAACAAACCACCAGAAGTGGACACTATGCTACTCACGTTACGTGCCCAGTCCACCATCAACAGTGTCTTCAGGTAAGTATATCAACATTATTATTATTATTATTATTATTTATTATTTTTTTTTTTTTTTTTGGGGGGGAGGGGTTGTTGGCATGAATTACTGATGATTATACTGTGAGAGTGGCAATATGCATTTTATATTATGGTCTATACACTGTCAGGTTCCTTCTGCAAAGACACTTTGGCCCACATTCACGAAGGTGGTACAAATGAAACCATGGTTTATAAACGAACAAATACAATATATAACAAAAACAAAGAAACCATGCATAGTATTATATTCTGTTTGTTGAATAATCGTCGCACACTGGAAAGCAATGTGAAATGGGATGGTACCTTTTTAATTTCGTTTACATTTAAAACTGTTCATGACACACGGAGCAAACACACGGTGTTGTGAAGCATTCTTCCATGCAGAGACGCCATAGAAATGCTTATTCTGCTACGTATTTTCGAAAGCGATCCGCATTTCGTTATAACGGAGCACATTTCTTTTGTTTTTCTTTGTCTGTGGCACTCGGAAAAGACTTCGCTATAACGGAAATTTTGCTATAACCGTGTTCGTTATAAGCGAATTTTGTACCATAGACTTTAATGGTGATAATTTTGGGACCAGAAGATTTACTTCGTTATAACGAAATTTCGTTATAACCGTGTTCGTTGTAACGGGAGTGCACTGTATTGGATGTCTCATCATAATGACCCAAACTACATAGGTCAGTTCTGGAGAAGCTCATGTCTTCCATGGAGGAGCGATACTCCCCAGACGGGGGCCTCCAGGGGGACACACCCCGAAAGGGCACCAAGGAGTACCGGGCCTGGATCCACCCCAAGCGCATGCTGGCCAAGCAGCTGGGAGAAGTGGACCGTTACTTCCCCGCCACCTACCTGGTCCTGCTGAATGACGCCCTGTGTGTGCACGAGGACCTGCGCTGCAAGGAGGCAATGAAGTTTTTGAGTTCTGAAGATGGAAAGCTGCAGGCAGAGAAAGGTTTTGCTGCGTCAACGGGTGAGAAAATCTTAGTAGCCTCTTCCTGTATGGGTGAGCATTAAATGCAAAGAATATTTTGAATTCACATTCTTTTTGTTTAATGGGATACGTGAATGTGACATTTTTTAAATGAATGTACCTACTGTGTTGAAATGTTTAATATCATGCATTTTTCCATGCTGTGTTTTTATGTGGTGGTTGTCTGTTATACTGTTTGAATGATGTTTAGAAATCACCTGGGAAAACATATATATGTGACTGAGAGTCAGGAAAATTGATGAGATAAAAGTCGGCCGAATAGTATTTGATGACTTTTACGGCGATGTAATTACCGTGAGCTGGACCCATGCGTGCTTTCCACATGAAGAGGAAATGAAAATATTGTTAGAATTTTTATCTCAATTCAAAATATTCACCTCCCAAATTTGTATTGAGTTCAAAAGTATAACACCATTTTTAATTGAATTTCCAGTACAGTTGAGCTTCCACCCTATTATGAGAAGGAAATGTTCAGATCTTCTTCTTTTTCCCCCCAAATTTCCAAAAACATGGGATTTGTTCAGAAGTGATAAGAATTTTTTCTGGGTCTGATCGGTTTTAGGCAAGGACTGCCATAAGATGTTTGAGGAACAGAAGTTTGAGCTGATGAGGCTTGTGAAGGAGGACTTGCCAGGTCTCTCCCCAAAGCTCTGGTGTCTGGCTCAGAAACTGGCTGAGATCTACGAAAAGGATGCCCCGGAAGCAGGTAATTGTTAGGATAGCCATTGGAGTGTTTGTTCCTTGTGTATTGGTTCATCCAAAATGTGACTGACACTTTACTTTTTACGATTTCATGGTATGTCAATGTGTTGCACCTTGATTTGTGTATTATCCCTGTATTATCCCTGTGCTTTGTTTGTACAGTTGAACCTCTATTATCCGGCCTCCCTTTATCCGGATCTCTCTATTATCCGGACGCAATCTCGCCGTGATTTTTTATCTTTTTTTAAGAATTACGGGAGGAAAGGGGGATTCCCAACTCCTTGAGAACTCCTACACAAACACACATGAATTACATATACTTGATACATTTCTTAATAATTATTTAGGTAAATCATCCCAAGAATTTTTAAAAGAAAATGATTTCATTCTTGCAAACACGAACCTCTATTTTGGGGTCTGTTACTGAGTGTAACAATGAAAAGGTTGCGGTATACACATTACTACATGTGGTACTACAATGGGCTACATCAGTACATGTGTATGTGTACATGTATAAAGCATTGAGTCTCCCGTATCCGGCCAAATCCCTTATCCGGATGAGCCCCGGTCCCGACTTGTCCGGATACGAGAGGTTCAACTGTACTCTCTCTCTCTCTTGCTGCTTTGCCTTCTTTTATTTTATAGGACGATCATATTTTCCCTCCTATTTGTCCCACTATTAATTTAGTGTCCTTTACAGCTTGTGTGTGGGTATATTTGTATATATCAAATGGGTTAGTCAAATACTAGTTAGTGATTGGCTGAAAACAGTCACGTGATGGAGGCACATTCGTTATATTCGCCCATTGGAAAACGATTTCAAGATACAAATGACAGAGAGAAGGCCTAGGACCGCGCACGCGCACAGTGAATTTGGCTCTGCAGTACGTGAGCGAACGATCGAGTTCATGCGTTGTGCTGGTGGTTGACATTGACATATTTGACGTACTTGACTAACCCATAATATAACAGATGATGACTTTTGTTGTCGGGAACATGTACCAAATGTTCCACCCTCAGGGTTTGAAATGCTATTTTGGGATGCTATAAGTCCCTCGACTTCATCTCGGTACTTCTAACCTCCCTCAATATCATTTCAAACCCTTTAGGTGGAACATTATGTTCCCTCCCCCACCAGTCATCATCTATATAATGTGCCTGTTCTCACTTCATATGTTTCAAATTGTCACTATGTTTATATTAAATTTTGTGTGCGTCTCTGATGGTATCTTTAGTCTTGGTAATAATTATGACAGTGGCTAATCTGTGGAACTTACTTGTAGTTGCCTTCCTCAAATCTCTCAAGTTAAATGAACATTAGAAAGAAAGAAAATTTTAGTGCCTTGTGGAAGAAGATTTGTTGCAACTATGAGCTTAGGAGTGTAGCAGAATCATGACATCAGCACTCATCACACACACCACACCAGTGATCTCAATGTCACATATAGATGGCAGCACTGCAATAATATGCACTGTACCAGTCCACAGAAGTTAGTAGATTGAAATAATCTCATTCTGAATTAGTGTTCAAAATTGAAATGACAATTTTCCAAAATAATAAAAATTATTATTATTATTATTATTATTATCATTGTAATTACAATAAAAGACTACATGACATGGCTGAATTGGCATTGAGATCATTGATGCTGAACTCCATGATATCAGTACATGTACAAGTGTATATCTTCAAACACAAGATGGTGCCATACAAAATGGTACCCCAGTGTATGAAGGTACCCCGGGGTACCGCGTGGTTCATCGCATGCTGTTTTGGTAGGCTAGTCTCTCCACACACTACTCCTACGCCTAAAATCTGTATGTGGTTCTAAATAAGACCGGTTGCTATATAAAATACTACACTTTAAATGTTAGTGTGAGATGTGAAGTAGTGAAGAGTACGCATGTTGAAAAAACAAACACAACACCTAAAACCAATGGCAGTACATTAAGTCTTGTCGTAGTGGCCACCTGTCTATAGTATCCACTTGCTGTATGCTGCCGCTGTTATTCCCTTCAAGAGAAAAGACATGTTACAAACCCTGTGCATAGGGGCCACCTTCTAATAGCCAGCGGCCACCACTGTTGTTTCCCGCAGTAGGTGTCGACCTTTGTATAGCAGCCACAGACCCATTCGGACCCAGAACTGATTCGATAATTTAGTGAGTCTTGATTTGTAGCTATGGTGGTCATGCAACACAAATAGTTCAGTGATCACCATTGCTGCATTTACTCTCCATTCATGCATGATAATAAACCCATGAAAAGCGTGCTTGCTGTATACATGCTAGTGTGCAATACAGTGTAGCTCAATCAACAATGGCATTGTTCTGTGCGTGAAACATGTGCATTCGTATACACATTATGTAAAAGAAAGTGCTTATTGAGGTGTAAGATGATCTATACATGTACATGTATGCAATACAGATGAAATATTATAACCTGTCTATGATGGCCACTCTATTTGTCTCCCATGGGTGGCTGCTGTATACAGGGTTGACTGCATTTTCAAATTTTTTGGGGGACATCAAATTTTCCAGTTTGATACTGAATTGTCAATTCTTCTTAATTCAACATGAAGCTGTATGCAAACTTAATGTCCTCACAAAGACATATAAGCTTCCTTGATTTAGAGTCGTGAATACTGGCAGCCCTGCTCATATCTACATGTAATTAATCAAACTTAACCCTAACTAGGCCGGGGGGGGGGGGCCTCCGAGGCCCCCCCCTCGACGTTCCGCGCGATGTATCGCTAACGTGAAAAGCTATCGCCGCGACGTTTCATGACTTTTTTCTGTCGAGTCTCCCGCATCTTTTGACACCAAATTTGCGATGCCCGGGCGCGCGGTTCCGAAGTTTCGCATAAATATGTACATGCATGTCAGACCAAAAATTGCTCAAAAACGTGAATTCGTGTACAATTTCAATGGAAACTGCTTACAGTCAAATTTCATAAAAGCATGATTATTTTGGGGTTTTATTGATTAAAATCAATTAATAACATATTTTCTTGTTCGGAACAATGTCGCGGACAAGTTTCATCGAAAAAACAATGAAAAACATAAAGTCGAAAAAACAAAGAAATACATAAGAAATTCAAAAAACAATAAAATACTTAAGAAATTTTTTCGGATAGCTCAATTTTTTTCTCTTATATTTGCTTAGGACACTAAAAAGAATATTTACACACAAAAAATGTGCCCATTTCGAGCTTTATTTAGTGATTTATACCAAATTGTCCGATTTCATGCATCATTATGCATAAATTAGCATAATTTAGCATAAATGACAATTTTTTAAAAATCTAACTTCATAGTACTTTAGATTACATCATAGGCAATGTGTGTGCCAATTTTCGTCGCGATTGCGCGGTCAACGGCCGAGATCTGGAGGGGGGGCCTGGGAGGCCCCCCCGGCTCTATGATCTACCTAAATAGCCCGGCCTAGTTAGGGTTAAAGCATCCCCTGAGTTTTACCAGCTTTTACCGTTAACAGTCATGAATATAAACATTCATCTCATCTAACACACTACCCACTATTTCATTTTTTCATCATGGCAACAGGTATAATCCTTGTCAGATCCAGCGCCATAGCAACCCTCCTTGTCAACATCATCAACAGCAACAACATCACCTCATCCAAGGGGATCAAGGCAGTTCAGCTGAGCGACCCCGACGAGGGAGAGATGGAGGATCGGGATTCTGTGGTATCACAGCAGATAAAGATCTTCCAAGACATTCAGCAAGGTTAAGTACTTAAAGTTTACTCATACTACTCAATGTCTTAACCCGTTGAGGACGAGTCCTGAGTATACTCGGGCAAGCGTCTATGGAAAATGTGTGTTGTAGCAATATCAAACCCTCCTCAACGGGTGAAGACAAAACCGCAAAATCAAACCAATTCCCCCCCCCCCCCCCCCAAATTCACAATTTGAACATCAGAGAGAGTTTAACATGCAGGATCATTGTTTAGGGTTGTGGGCATGCAGTGTAGGCATTGGGAAACTCAACAAACTCTTGTGTCTGCTTGCCACCAGTATACCACAAGCCATAGTTTTCTTTTCTGTATTTCTTAACCCGTTGAAGATGAGTCCGGAGAATACTCGTGCAGCTGTCTACGGGAAATGCATGTTATTGCAAAATCAGTCTGTCAATCTGCGACAGGTTATAGGACAAGTTCACTCACGTGTGGATTGAGTGAATGCAGCAATGTTAGTTGGACATGACAAATTCATTCAAAAGTTACAGGTAGTGTGAGTTTTTCAAATTGTAGTGCCCCCACCACTGGATGGGAAGACAAAAAAAATTGAGGGAATGTGCACTTTTCTTTAAAAAAAAATTCTGAAACTGTCTTTAAATTTTTCTTTATTAGTTATTCATATATGTACAGCTGTATGCAACATCAAAACCTGTAGTAATCCTTAATTTTTCTTTATTTGTTTTACATACATGTATGTGACATCATAAACTGTAGTAGTCTTCTCATCCAGCCGTGACTGCACAGAAACTTTAAATATTTGTAAGTTTTGAATGAATCGTCTGATTTTCCTCAAACTTTCCATGTTATCAACTATTATTGCTGCATTCAGTCAGTCCACAGATACTGTATGTATGGATGGGTGACTTTGTCCGTGAATGGTAGTGCCAGTAAGTTGTTCATATTCTCCTCTTCGTGCTGTTACAGGGAAAGCCAATTTGATAGTTTGTACCGACTTTGAGCAGACTGGCCTGGAGCTCCCTTCTTGCCACTTTGTGATTCGCTACAACCTGGTCGAGGAAGAAGTGAGAACGGTGCAACGTGCAGCGAGGGCAGGAGCTGGGGAAGGCCTGTGTTTCCTGATTGCTGAAAAGTATGCTTTTTATCTTACTTTGCAGGGGAATTATGGTCCAAGGGGTGATGAACAGACCAGGGGAGAGGGGGGAGGGGGAAAGGGGAAAGATGGAGGAGAGATTGGGTTGTTGATCAGTACTGATGTGGTTGATGAATGTGATATTAGGCAATAGCTCTCAGATCTTTTATAGTGATAAAATGTTACTCACTAACTAGGAGCCTTCGTGAAGTGATTTGGGAGGATTTTTGTTTCTTTACCAGCCATGACATGCTTCAAACATCTTTTAACCCATTGAGGATGAGTCCCGAGTATACTTGGGCAAGTGTCTATAGAAAATGGGTGTTGTAGCAAAATCAGCCCGTCCTCAATGGGTTAAAAGAGATGATGAAAGTCACTTTGATATGATAGGCTAGGTTGACCCGTACCAGACTGAATTCTGAAATGCCCATAGACTTAATATGCAGGCCACCAGGTTCCCATATGGAACGGGTAAAAAAATATGAATCAATGTTTAAACATGTGATTACATACCGTGTTACCACATGAGTAGTGATATAGTGAAATTTTACAGCCCCGACTTTGCTTCCACCATGTGCAGGTACTCAAATTTAGCCTACGAGGAACAGAGGAAACGAGATAACTTGAAGAGCTTGGAGAGCAACTTAAAGGTCCTGAATGAGATGGACCCCAAGAAGTGGTACGACTTGGTGGAGGACAAACAGGTATGAGAGAGAAACCAGTCTTTGTTGGAATCATTTGATGCTTCAATGGCATTTACCATTTGCAGATGAAACAAAAAACCCAGCTTTAGGGCATCAAAATAGTTCTAAAATGTGAGTTAAGGATAGAAACAACCAATGCAAAAATTATAATCCTTATACAGTAATTATAACCAATGTTAGGTATTGTTAGATATATAAAGTGTGAACGACAGTTATGATGAAAATGTCTCTAGACGATAAACTGTCTACAGTTATGGTTTAACCCTAACTAGGCGGGGCTATTTAGGTAGATGATAGGTGGGGGGCCTCCCAGGCCCCCTTCCAGATCTCGGCCGTCGACCGCGCGATCGCGACAAAAATTTGCACACACATTGCCTATGATGTAATCTAAAGTACTATGAAGTTAATTTTTAAAAAAATTGTCATTTACACTAAATTATGCTAATTTATGCATAATGATGCATGAAATCAGACAATTTGGTATAAATCACTAAATAAACCTCAAAACAGGCACATTTTTTGTGTAAATATTCTTTTTAGTGTCCTTAGCAAATGTAAGAGAAAAAAATTGCGCGATCAGAAAAAAATTTCCCAAGTATTTTATTGTTTTTTGAATTTCTTATGTATTTTTTTGTTTTTTTGACTTTCTGTTTTTCATTGTTTTTGGATGAAATTTGTCCGCGACATTGTTCCGAACGAGAAAATATGTTATTAATTGATTTTAATCAATTAAACCCCAAAATAATCATGCTTTTGTGAAATTTGCCTGTAAACACAGTTTGCATTGAAATTGTACACGAATTCACGTTTTTGAGCAATTTTTGGTCTGACATGCATGTGCATATTTATGCGCAACTTCGGAACCGCGTGCCCCGGCATCGCAAATTTGGTGTCAAAAGATGCGGGAGACTCGAAATAAAAAAGTCATGAAACGTCGCGGCAATATCTTCTCGTGATAGCGATACATCGTGCGAAACGTCGAGGGGGGGGGGGCCTCGGAGGCCCTCCCCCCGGCCTAGTTAGTGTTAATAAGAAAAATACTGTAAAATGAGGAACGTTCGTGTGTATTTTAATTTTGTGAATTTCATGAGCGCCTAGATTTGCGAAATTAAATTGCACGCAAAAGTTCTTGTCTACACTATATGCATTGAATGCCAGTGGTAGTTCACGAAAATTTCATGCCGCAAAAAAGGCTGTCGGCTCCAATTCACAAAAAAGTCGTGCCGCGAATATATCTGTTTACAGTAGTGATATCTCCTTATATTTTAGGCTTCACTTTGAATTTTTTTTGTATAGTAGGATGTTTTGTGATACAACTGACCTACACATATGCATCAAATGTGATAACCCAAACATTTTTTTTTTTTCAATCACTGCTCCCAACGGTAAAGAATACCTTTAACCCCATGTAGACAAGGTAGTGCTGATTGTGTGGAATGATAGGAGGGAAGGGCGGGGTTAGGATCTTAATGCTGGGTGACATTGGAACTTGGACATTTGTCCTAACACCATAATGTAAAGCCTTGCTTCTCAATCAGTTGACTTTGAAACTCTCACAGGTGGCCATGATTTTGGCCAGAAATTAAATCAAATAGATTGGTAGTCAATCATACTGGGTCAATGAAATAGTACCAGGCAAAGTGGGCTTTTTGCTGAAAAAGGTTAAAAAGCACAGATGTAGAGGATGAACAGTGAACAGTGCTAGTCTATAAATCCATGGATAGTTTGATTTATCTTTTTTGATCCTCTTGACCCAAGTGTAAGCTTTAAACTAGGTGTATAGAAGGAGTAAATGACCGCCAGGATAGCGGTATCAAAAAGAGTGGTGCTTACACTGAATAGGCTATTCTACATGTACATAATACTTGACTTACTTACTTACTTGACTTAATTGCACAGGTTTTATCTTCATACCCCATTTTCCGCAGGCTTCCTCTAGGTTGGTAGTTGATATTTCGAGTTTTTCAAAGACCAGCTCGACCACGGTAGTATCATCGGCATACCTGATGTTGTTGGTACACATACTACCCATCTTCACTCCACCTAGGAAGGAAGATGTTGAATAAACTTGGGGATAAAAGACATCCTTGCCTGACACCTGTCACAACTGTGAACCACTCTGTAACTTTCCCATTAACAAGCACAGCACATTTGGATTGCTCGTACATATACATGTATCTGATTAGATGAACCAGATCCTTTTCCACTCCTATGGCATAGAGACATAATACTAGTAAACCATAATTATTGTTACAGGCCTTGAAATAGGATTTTGGAGGGGCAAGGCCATTTAGAAAAGGGCACTTTTTCCAAGAGGCCAGCCATTAAAGGGAACTTAGGTCAGTCAGAGGGGCACCAAGGCCACATTGGAAAGGGTATGTTGGGTGTTTATACGTGATGTGAATGCCACATAGAGCTGTATGCTATCGACCGTGCTGCTACACTCCAGCAGCGCACGCACGCATAAGATCCCTCCGCAGCAGACGACGTTAGGCAGTAGGCCATACGCAATACGATGTAGGTTCTGTAATACAGTACGTTCTCAACGCATTCGCCGCACTCGCTTTGGAGCACTTCCGGCGCCATTTTGCTTTGAGCATGCGGGCATGAATGCAGAGCGAGAGAGATGGCAATGCTCGCAGCCGTCCGACAGGCCTGGCATTTTGTAGCATGGCTTGCGACCACTTGCTCCGGCCCGCCGCTCCCTAGCTAGTAACTCTATGGCCGCTGCGCTGTGGAGGCAGTCGGGATGGTAAAAGCCGGTCAGGCGTACATGTACATACACGTCGTCTCGTATCTCGGAAAGATACTTTGAGTTTGAATCAGATATATTGGGACGCGAGTGAACTGAAGGTATGATATTTGAGATCAGGAAAGTTGTTCAAGCTTATTAAAGTGTAGACTTTGAGAAAGGGCATATTATATGTCAGAAATAATAACTTTCATTCTAAAAGGGCACCACGGCCACAAGAAAAAGGGCACATTTTTTTTGGCCGTAACTTTGATCAAGGAAAAAAAGGCATTGCGGCCAATGAGAGGGGCACCGACGGCCATGGCCGTCGGTGGCCGTCGATTAATTCGAGGCCTGTTGTGACCTCACATCAAGTTAGGAAATGCACTTTTGTGCGGGCATCATGCATTTTTTACAGTAATGCTTCATGTACACCATGTTCCTGGCGGCCAATAGCTATCATGTATCAGACCAACATGGGCAAAATGGGACAGATTCGAGACAATGTGGGGGGATGGGACGGGCACATGTGGCAGGCCGTGACTGCTGTCTATGCTGTGGCAGATTTTTAAGCTGTCGAAAATAATTGCCACGGAAGTCACGGTGCAAAGAAGAATCTACATGTAGTAGGCCATGTAGTCGAATGGGGTGAACGCAGCAAAATGTGACATCACGTAATAGGCTTTAGCAAAACTGGGAGGCAGTTGTAGTGGGATGCGATGGGAAATTTGCATAGTCTAGTCTGACCAGATGTATGAGAACGGCGTCTAATAGCTACGTATGTTCACTGGAGTGAGGTCTGGAAGGAACAAGACCAGGGCCCTGTTTTATCAAAAGATAAAATTGATTTTAAATTTCCTTAACACACAGGCTGCCATAGACTTATCATAAAAATCAACTTTATAATCAATTTTAACTCTTCATAAAACAGGGCCCAGAACACAGGAGAACATCCCACCTGATGATTCAGGCAAATGGGGCTGCCGTGGCCACAGGGAACATGGCTTAAACAGTGGCGGATCCAGAGGGGGGCGCATCGGGCTTACCCCCTCTTTGTTTTGTTTTGTTTTTTTAACAATAAAAAGAAAAAGAAAAAAAAGGGGTGTGCATGTGCCCTCCCATTAATTTTGTTAGAGCGCCTCCCCTTTACAGAATTCCTGGATCCACCCTGTCAAACGTAGCATAAGCTATTAAATTTGTGAAGTGAAAAGAGAGACAGAGAAAAAAAGAAAGAAAGAAAAGAGGAGATCAGAAGGAGAACTGTATGCAGTAATGGTCTTCAACCCCTTGAGGACGGACTGAGTTTGCTGCAACATGCATTTCCTACAGACACCTGCCCGCGTATACTCGGGACTCGTCGTCAACAGGTTAAAACATTTTTCTGCTTGTCATGGCCCTCAATTACATATAATGTACAACTCTCTTCCTTCCGACTCTCCTTCTCACAAAGCTTGCCGCCATAAGGCAGAGTGCCCAGCAAGACTTCCTGCGGTTATACCAGCGGTCTTCTCGACGGCCGCAGGACTACAACCTCCTCTGCAAGAACTGCCGCAAGAACATCTGCAACGCCCACTACCTGCTGAGGCGCGGGGACCAGATCTCCTGCACCGACTCTTCCATCAAGGAGAGGCTCAAAATCTCCCCCCTTAGCAACAGTCTTCGCACCAGGAACCATGCTGTAACAGGTGCTTACTGACCCATACGACCTCAGTAACCCTTCTACTCAGTATTAGTTGGAGTACACATATTCTTGTACCCTCCCACAAAAAGCAGTCTCCCTATGTCAGGACTGCCAAAATTTCTGAAACCCCCTTTTCCCAGCTTTTTACATGCTTTTTCTGTCTTGAATTGGAGACCCCCCCCCCCCCCAAAAAAAAAAAAAAGATATCTGGAACACTGCTCATGCAATGCACCCCTATCTCAGGTGACCTTTTATTCCGACCCCTCAAGATGGACACAAGCTCTCAAGATAGGCACCCCCCCCCCATCTCAGGTATGATGTATAACAAAATACATATACAGAGATAAAAAAACGGGTGTCTTACGTCCTGCATTGTATACAACTCTTTGAGTCAGGGGGGGGGGGGGCGTTCTGGGACCAGTGTTTCTACTATTCAGTTGAAATTAATTCTGAATGAGGAATTTCAGGAATTTCATCATGGGATTTGATAAATTTTTCTATGATTTTCAAGATATTGCATAACCTCCTTTTTATATTGGGAAATCAGTCCCTGTGGCTTTTTGTGGGTTTTGTGCAACCACATGTCCAATGTTCTTAAATGATGCTTTTTTTTCCTTCAGGGGTGCTGAAATGCACTGGGCAGGTGAATGGACGGCCATGTGAGAACAAACTGGGTGTGGCCGTCGACTTTTTCCGCCAGACGAGGCAGGAAGGGTACGGCCTTGATGTCAGAGCCTTCTTCTTCAGCTACTTGGAGGGGCAGAGTGCAGGGTACGTGGGCCAAGAGTTCTCCTCCTGGGATGAGGTCGACTTCTACATCCGGACGGAGGTGATCCCAGACAGGAGTGGGAGGACAGGTACTGGTGGTGGTCGCCGAGACGACGGAGATGATGACGATGATGATGATAATGACAGTCGAGGCAACAGGCGTGGCAGTCGTGGCAACAGATCCACCAGTGGCAGCGAGAAAGAGAAAATGGACACTTCAAACGGGGGCAGAACTGAGACGAGCAGGGGGAGGAATGGAGGTGGAGGGGAATCCGATTCTAACGAGAAGAGAAATGGAGGAAAGAAGCGTGATCCACGATATGATCCCGATGATGGAGACGTCGAGCGATAGAAAGTTTCATCTTTGATGGCAAGCTGGGGCTGATGTGAATATTTGTGCCGATGCTAATCGATGGTTGCCAATTTGCAGACAGAGAGAGGAATAAGCCAGTTCGGAGTTAGCTTGTGGCCACATTGGTCCAAATGACCTCTCTTTTTTTGTCCGTCAGTTAGGGGCTCTTCTCTCGTTTTCAGAGTGACATAATGCATAAGCTTTACATAACAATTTAAGGGATTCATCAACTTGCATAGACCAAATGACCAGAGTAATCTGTCAATTAACAATTAGGAAAGCGTCCATTTTATTTCTTCATATTGAATGTATTAACGATATCTTTCTATTGATATTGCCAAATACCACTTTAATCAGGTAGATGTGCTGGCAAGCAGCATATATAAGGATTACACGAATAATTATCACACCACAGATGCTCATCCCAGTGAATTTAAAAACCAACATGCCTGTTACTACAAATGACCTTTCTTTTGCTCATGTGCAAAGTGGAACTTGGAACTGGCTTATAAGGGTTGCCATGTGAAGCGATGATATTCCCAGAGTTGTTCATTATTGTAGGAAAAAAAAATGTCTTGGCACAGTCTTCTGCCAGTTTTTTAAAGTAATTTCGTAGTGACCAACAAATGATGATAGCATTATATTAGTCGTCACCATCCTATCCGCAGAGATTAAGGTCCACTGTTACTATGCCCACATATACAGCATCTATCTACCGTCATGCTGTACATAACTGTTCTTCTAAATTATGAATTTTCAAGAATTTACTTGCCTAATGATTGATTAGGAAGTGAAGTTTAAAGTAAGCTATGATTGACTTAGCAAATTCGAAAAAGGTAATTTCACTTTTATTGTTCATAATTTGCATCATTTGTCTTAAAGTTGATTCTGTCAATACACTGTGGTATTTTCAGAATGCTTTATTACCATAACTATTATCTTTTTTCTTAGTATCTTCATTATCCTTCCATTATTCTGTATGTTAATGTTCTCATCATTTTTTTTTTCTTAATCTAATATGGTTATTTTACTATATAATATTTTTTCAGTTTGTATGCAGGTCAATTCATGTATAACAAAGTATGAAATTGTAGTGCAACTATGTCTCGATGCCCTAATTACTGTATGTTTTAGTAATTGGTGTATATCCTATGATATTTCACCCTGTAAGGATAGATAATGCAGTCCAACTGTATGATATCCTTCAAATCAGAGCTTTGCACAAAATTACAGTTCCAGCATGCTGACTGTGAACTGTGATGGATGAGTATTAAAGTAACTAATAGATTTTGTAGACCACCATCCCTACTCTGCCTGTCTGGCAGTGAATTTTATTCTGCACATGGCAAGACTTTTTTTTGTTGTTCTTTTTTTTTGTTTTGTGAATGGCCTCCTCACATCTCAACTAAAAGTCTAACTTGTAAGCATGGTGTATGTGTATATCCATAATATCTCTGTGATCAAATCACTGCTCATATACTGTTGTGTATATCTTGTCTTTTTTTTTGTCTTCTGTAGTGTTGTGAAAAATGTTCCTAACTGTGAGGATACATAGCCATATTAATATTTTTTTAATGCTTTGAATAACCCCCTGTATCAGAAGTGTAATACATGAACTGACTTTTGATATTTCACATCAAAATTAGTAAAACTTGAAGCATGCCTCTTGCGTGCTAGTTTCTGATTGGCAGAATGTTGAGGTATATTCTAAATTAATGTTCGATTTTACATATAAAGTTTTCGCAGGCAGAAGTGTTTTCTGTGGATTAAAGATATTATTGACATTGTTGTCGACTTAAATGTTTTATATTATTCTTTGCTTAGCATATCTTTCCTTTTATAGTATTGTTATCTTACAAGAAGGTTTCAAGTGCTTAATTACTGACTACCAAGGACAGTATGTTTAGACATCATTCTGATCGACTGCTTGAATTAGTCAATTTGGTCAAAAATTCTCAAAATACATATCTTGTTCTGCACCTTGTCATACAAACAAATATGTTTTCCCAAAAGAGAGAAAATGACAAAATATTGTACCCATGGGTATATACATTGTATAACAGAATGCTTGACTATCACATGATCATGCTCGTCTAACCAGTGAGTGGTAGTTGACCAATCCTCATGATATGAGGAATTATTGCATTCTGTTGTTGTAATATTCAAATCCAAAGCAGCATACGTGATGTGGTATGATGTAAACAGTGAAAGATTAAAACTTACCATAAATATATATATTTCTACATGTAATGCCAGACAAATTCTTGTTTCCTGATGAAACAGAGTTGTTTCACTCATATTTAGATTAGAAGCAGAGCAAAATATTTGCTAAACTAGTTTTCAGTGTTCCCATCATATGCACAAAGTAACTACAAAGATATACTTGTACCCCGTCATAGTAGTTGCCTTGTGCGAATAAGCTACAGACAGCCCTTGCATTGAAATAGAACGCAAAACCCTGCTGTCAGTGTACGCTGTATTGATGTTCGCAGTTTTTTTCTCTCTTCTCTTGTCAATGTGTGATTGCTCATGCAGACAAGGCCACAGATTCAACACCTTTTTGCTCTATTGTGGAGCCGGTGTTTACTCACGACTGAGAAGAGCTGATACGGGAGATGAAAAAAAAAAAAAAAAATGGCCATGTGTTTGCTACATCTAATCCAGGCAAGGGAGAGAGAGAATTATCTATGATTATATGTTTAGTGTTTATTTAGTGGGGTACTGCCCAGCAGTAGAATGTAGTTTGTAAATTGATATTGACATTCTCTGTTCTTTTATCTTTGTTACATCTCAAGTGCCTTTTCAATCTAATTGCCATGATGACATTATTTCAGCTTTGCTGATTTATGAATCCCTTTGCTCGTTTTGATTGATATTTTCATATGCGTTTCATGCCAGTGCACATTGTGTTTGTTTGTCCCCTTTTTTGTGGTAAATTATGATTTGTCATCCCCAAAAAAGAAATGACATTTTGTTTACATGCATGAGATTAGTGAGAATATAATGTGTTTTTCTACCTGCAAGGTAATTGTTCTGAAAGTCAAATAATTTGTGTCTATTCAGATTATATCATGTTGCATTATTTACTCGTGCAACAGTACTGGTAAATCTTCCACTGTTGGTAGAATTTGCCAAGCATAATTGAATTAGTTTTCTGAAGTATCTGTGCGTAGATTGTGAAGATATAAAAAGACACGTTTTGCGATGGAAACTTCAATGGTTATAAAGCAATCTGAGTAGGCATAGTGACATTGATCAATACTTAATTGCTTCTGCTTCTCTTGAGAAGTCATGCACACTACACCTGTAGTATGTCTTTGGGAGCTTTTAAGGTGACATGAGATTACATAGTTTAGTGTTGAGCATTATTTGATGGATTATCCATTCAATTTTAGTTCTATGGATATCCTTTCTATAAGGTCAAAATACATACTGGTATTGTGTTCTACAGATCCCCCTTACTTATTGCTTATAAGAAATGGATAGATCTGTAGGACATGGCTTCATTTTTTTTTTCTGTGATCTAGAATCTGCAAGACTAAATGTGATTCTTAGTCATAAATCAAAATGTTAATGATTATGCTTATTATGATTATGATGATGATAATTATTGTTATTAACTTTACCAATGATAGATAGTACAATATAATATCATTTTATCATTACTTTTGTAATTGTTATCTTTGATAATGATGATGATAATAATGAATAACCATACACTGTAATAGTAATGGTGATGGTGATGATGATGATAATGATAATTATAATGATAATAATGATAACAATAATGGTATGATTATTATTATTAGTATTATCATCACCATCATTATTATTTTTGTTTTATAGTGGTGTGGTATAGTAGTAGTGGTGGTTGTAGTGATAGCAGTAGTAATATTATATTCATTCCTATCATCACTATAACCATCATAATGAAAAACTTTCAGGAAAAAAAAAATGGTGTGCATGATTCCTGCGGAAAACGACATATTCTCCTCTTTTTTTCTTTTTCGTGTGTGATAAGGCAAATTTTGTTGTTCAAAGAAAAATGTGCAGTACATTGTATTATGGAGATTATGGACAGATTTAATATGCACCAACACTTATAACTTCTGTCGCAATAGCTGCCTCGGTTAGCTGTTGTGTTATAAGGGCATGCCTTGTGTTATTAAACAGGCTTTCAAAAAAAAAGAAAAAAGAAAAAAGACCTTGAAAAGGATGAGATCTTCTTCCTTGCCCTTACTGTGTAGAGCTCATGGACGAAAGGTGTCTGTTACTGTGAACGACAGGACAGAACAAACTGAGTTGCATTGTGCTCGTGCTGTTTGTTTCATTTCTTTGTTAGAACTGACAGCTTTTCAGCTATGTGCACCTTTATTGTATTTTTATTCCACGTTTGTGTGGAATCATCAATCGAGGACAATACTGTGACTGAAAGATTGAAATAAGATGAGAGAACAACGAGAAAGAATCAATTGTAAATCTGTATATTGCTGTTGCTATCTTACTGGTTTTCAGTTATCCATCTATATTACATTCAGAAAGAGTAAGATTGTAAATGTGAGATTTTCTCATCAATGGCAAAATGACTCATTAAGATTAGAGACTGATTTTTATGGTGTGCACTCATATCAGATTGGTTCATGTGCTCAGTAACGAACACACAAACATTCATTAAAAGTTGTAGAAACACTTCGCCATGCAAGCTTTTATTTACTTCTTTATATTTTTTTCCATGATATGCGATATGCTGCACGATGCCTTCTGTGATATCTGCAAACGTAAAATGCAGCTGTCTTGTTGCATTTAACAGGGAGAAGCAATCATGATTTTCCATTTAAATACACTGTATCTTGACACATTCAAAGCCCCAAATTACCTCCTCAACCCCAAAGACAAAATAACGTCTAAGTGAGAAAACAAACAAACAAACAAACAAACAAACAATAGATGTTATCAAATGATAGTATATATATATTTTAATGATGCATTTAATTTGTCATTGTGGTGGGGAAAAGTCGAAATTATGTGGTCAAATGCTATGTTTACACTGTATTATGAGTAGTTCAAGTATCAGAAAGATCCTAACTCAAAATGTTATTCTTGAACAGAACATAAACAAAATGAACAAGATATCCAAATGAGATGACGAGACAGTGAAATCAACTGTCAATTATTATTCATTTAAGCCAAGTAATATTATGTTTGCCATTGCAATGAAAAGTTAGTTTGCAACATGTTCAGCGAAAAAAAATAAAAATGTCTGTTAAAGTCTGTAAAGTCATTCCTTACATGTCAATGGCACCATGTTTGTGTATCAATATGTTCGAAATGGTGATAAAGACTCTCATAGACTAGTATTTCTTACCGATCGACTTCCGTTTCATTCTCCCTATCGGTCATTGATTAAAGTATACATCATTTACTTTGTCATGTTTGTGCATTACAACTATCAAGCAAAGAATTAACGTGTTATGCTGTCATTGAAACCTATGTTACAGTGAATTCTGAAATTATTATTGGCATCGAAGCAGTTTTTGATTTTGATTTATGCTTCTGAAGTGTTTGGCTACCACTTTTTGATTGGAAACAGTGAGAGAAATATTGACCAGAAGTCAAATTATGAAAGTGTGTCCAATCTCCAGCCGTTCATTGTTTTTTCATTTTTTTTTTTATTGTATTTTACTCAATTTAAACTGTTCAGAGTAAGTAATTAAATTGTGTCGATACAATTTCACAACGTCTCTTGTGCATTGTGTTGCTATAAAGAATTGGATCATTTGATTGTCATTTCACTGTTCTGGCACGTTGTTAGTGCCTCCGTCTCAATTGGCGCCTCGGATCTGTATATTTCGATAGCTATTAAGGACAGGTAATATGTTATACATGCAGTGGCACCCAGATGGACAAGAAAACTCACACTCTCATGTCAAATCTTCTACGTACTTCAGTATAATCAAATGACATTTTCCTTGCTGTTGTCCTCGACTAAACGAGAAAACAGTGTTTATTGTATGTTTTTGTAGTCAGGAAATGGCAGCCACACCAAAAGATCAAGGAAGGAACTGAGGACTACTTCTTATCTCTCTTGTATTGTGCCTCTCCCGACATGCTAACTGTCGATTAAATGGCAAAGCCAGTTGTGTTATCAGTCAAGGTGACGAGACATACTCATACTATACTTGGTGTAGGTTCGTGAGATGATACCGGGGTGGATCCAGGAATTCCGTAAAGAGGGGGCGCCTTTAGAAAATCAAGGGGGGGGGGGGGGACGTACACCTCCCCCCATTTTTCCTCTTATTTCTTTTATTTCAACAAAAAAAAAAAGTAAAGGGAGGGGGGAGCGGTGCGCTCCCCTCTGGATCCGCCTATGCGATACGATCTGTCCTGTCGAATATTAACATATCACTTCACTGTCAGAAGTTTTTGTGGAAACGTTGTGACGTAGTACACATGACCATTTGCGTTTGTCTTCCCTTTCTCTCTCTATCTCTCTCTTTGGGTTTTATTTCCAAGCTACTACATGCACATCATTCATTTTCTTGTTAAACATTCATTCATACGCCTACAGACAAGCATGCACACATTTTGACGTTTGCGTGAGTGCATGCAAGCGTGTAGTTATAGGGTGTAATTATATTTACTTGCTGTTGGGTCAATCTACGTCTGATTATTGCGCCTTTCAGAGGATTTGATTTGATTTTTTGTTTCTCTCCCCCTTATCCCTCCCTCCTTTCCCTCTCCTCGTTGTCCTCCTCTCTCTCCCCCCACCCCCCTCCCCATTCCTCAGCTCTCCCTTTCTCAAGCTGTCTGTATGACTTGCTTGACGATCTACTTAAAAAAAAAAGATAATCAGGAAGCATGTAGGCGGGAGATTCCTTCTCTTGCAACAGCACCAAATGGGTGTCGAGGAAGCTTAGTTCAAATCATAACTAACTTGTTGGGAGTTGATTTTACTGTCAAGATGTTTGCCATTTATATCGATATGATTAACCATGGCAACAAAAAGATAACAACCAGTTGTTAATTTCTACAACAGTAGGGCCTACTTATTTTGCTGCCTACTGAAATATTAACTACAATTTTAGCAATTTACATGTCTGGGAATTTAGGGCATAGTGAGGCTATGTTGTTTGTCTTTTGTTCTTCACATGAATTTGTTGTTTTTTTTTGTCACATCGAGGCTTCCTCAACATTAATTAGTTATATTTATTAGGAATGAGGAATAAAGAAGCCAATGTTCGACACGCACGCACGCACGCACGCACACACACACACACACACACACACACGAGCTCGCATGTTTGTTTTTTTCTGGTATTTTTTCTTAATATCCATTCCACTTGAATGTTTCAATGTACAAAACATAATATACAAAATATGATTGTACAGCTGTATCACTGTCAGTGTAAAACACACACTCACAAACACACACATACACACACACACACACACACACACACACACACACACAAGAAACACATGTGAAAGAAATCTCATATGAAAATCATAATATGCCTCTTCTCCCCATCCCAATTATTCATCCACTTCTCAACAGCAATTTACGTTTTTTAAATTCGTTAATTAGCCATCAAAAATACTAATGATGTTAATGGGATATTTCTCTTGTGTGTCATGAGTGGTAAAAAAAAGTAGCAGATTTAATGACGGACTCCATAAGAATCAATATCATAAAATGAAAGAGAACTTCTCTCCTCCCTTTCTATAATTTTCCTTTGTCAATATACCCTTCTGATCCATACACAACGCTCAAACTCAAATGTGGAGAATACACTTTTGAAAACCCGCCATCCTCACCGTCAACAACAATAACCGTTTCATATGGATTTCTTTGCGTTTATAGATCTACTAGCGACCGACACAGTTGTGGAACCGAATCGAGTGAACTAAGCTGCATAGAGGGCATACCTTTGTGCTTAGAAAGCTCCCTGGCGAAGCGTGGTGGTATAGTTACGTAGTTAATACTGTACAAAAGAGACTACAATAGGTGAATGCCACATGACGTCATCAAACTATTAACAACACAGAGTATGCGAGGCTTTTCATTGTTCGTGGATATGTACACTGGTTCTGTCGTCGCGTGTATAACGCACCCGTATTCCGCTTTTTTAAGGCGGTTTACAGTCCAGTACATGCATAGCGTGCCTCAACAGAGTTTGAATACTGTCATCAGATGGCGTATCGATCGTTATGAAATTATTGGACGCTTGTGTACGAGCCACTTTGAGTTCAGCTGGTTCGGACAGAGAAGTCGGCAACCGCTCGATACACACTTTTCAAGCGTGACATTTTGTGTGCTACTCCTGCAGTACGTTTTGTTTGCGAAACGCTCGTGTGTTATGTTAACATTGCTCTCGGCGTGATGGGAAAGCGGTGATGTGTTACTACATTATCAAAGAGATCGAAAAAGTGAGAGATTTTGTGGAACATTGAAGCCTGTGGTTGTATATTTAAACGTTTGAAGTCATGGCACTGGTGTGATCCAGCTTGTGTTGTCAGGAACAATTTTCTTTAGGGCTGCTGGACTGAAGTCTTCTCACGGTTGACCTCACTTAAAAAAACATAAACGTCAACATCCGAACTGTTTTTGTTGATCCTTGTTTCTTTACACGGATTTGTTTCGGCTGTAAGTACTTTTAGTCTTTATTACCACTTCCACTTCAGGAATTCTTCTTGTTCGTTGTCTTATGCTCTCCCTTGATGTTTTCGGTAACTTTTGTCAATTTTAATTTTGTGCTCGTTTTAATATGTTTTATTCTCTCTGTGCTCCTATTGTTGGTAACCTTTATCATTTGGTATTTCAATGTTTAAATTGCAATATGTGTATGATTTGTTTCAAGGGTACATGTACATTGTACATGTATACGAATTGAATTGAATTATCATGATTAGTATTAACAATGCTTTTATCGCTATTGCTATAATGATTGTCACTGTCGTGATTATTATGATTGATATGCATGTACTACATTGTACCATCATACACTAGTTTGTACATGTAGAATTATTCTTCGAGTTATGTTGATAGAACCGTTGTCATTTTCAGCACCATATCATATAATCACCGTTTCTACTACTAGTATTCTCATGAAATATGGAAGAGAATGTAATTCCAAGAGGGATTCAATGTTTATTTGATGAAAATTGGTTATAAAATGGCTGAGATACCAAAAACAGAGCAATCCTAATAGAAGATGGGACCCTTTTTTACATGTATGACTGCTGTGTTTTACTTTGTTTTTGGATATCTCAGCCATTTCAGAACCGATTTTTCATCAAATAAACTTTGAATTACTCTTGACAGAATGGCATGCTCTGTACTATTTCATACAGTACATAAGTGGTTTCTTAACTTGGTAGTGTATATCTTGCTAAAAGTTGAAAGCCCAATCCTCAGCTCCACCATGACCCTATGCCATCCCTTAAGGTGCTATACTCAATGGCCCGAATTCACGAAGGTGTTACAAATGAAACCATGGTTTAAACCATGGACAAAAACCATGGAGCGCCAAGTGTCGCATGGAATATTTCGTTAAGAAATCAGTCATTTCGTCGATGAAGTGATTATTTTGTAACGAAATGACAACATTTTGTAACTAAATGAACATTTCGTCCCCGAAATGATAATTTTGTTAACGAAACTGTCATTTTGTCAACGAAATGACCAATTTCGTAGCGAAATATTCCGTGCGACACTTGGCGCTCCATGGTTTTTGTCTTTGGTTTAAACATGGTTTCATTTGTACCACCTTCGTGAATTCGGGCCATTGTGTAATGCTCTCCGTTATTGCTGCCGACTACAACATCAGCAGCAGGTGTGTGGCTGCAGTGACAGGGAATTTTATATTTTACATTACCCCACCGAAGCTTGTTTCAGAATCATTCTGTCCTCCATCAATCAGTGGGATGTCATTTTTGTAAGTCTTCGGTCTGTGAATACTTAACTGTTCGGACAACGGTTGTAATGGATTGACTTTGAGACCGATTAAAGTTAGGAGTCGCGGTTAGAATCTCCTGCCTCCCTGATTGTATACAAACTAAACTTCGAGTTCAATGTAGATCCTAAGTGTGACTTTACTGTACGATTGTAGGATAAGTGCGAGGGAGGTAGGCTAGGCCGCATGTACATTTGTAATTATGAACCTGCAAACTTATACAGTACGTGTATTGAGATGTTTAACGCGTGGCTTTGTTGATCAGTATGAAAGAAAACAGGGTCCTGTTTTGTTTTGTTTTTTTCCATGGAGGGTGTATATCAAGTTATCGAATTTCTGACTGTCTGTCTGCATATTCGTATATATAATTATATACCAAGCCATCTCTTGATCCATACAAGATATACCCAAACCAACCAGCAAGCCATCTTGCTTGCATCTCTACCTTTCATTCTGTCTATTTATTGAAAGGTTTACTTACACTGTATTCATGTTTACATCGTAGCCCAGGGGGTAAATTGCATAAAACTTATACAAATAATACGTCAGCACCTAAATACAAACTGGAAACTAACAAAAATATCGCGCAAGAGATCCAAGGCCTATGCCGTAACAAAAAGTAACAAAACTTAAATAAATACAAATATCATGAAATATCTATCTACTGATCCACCTTATCTACAAATTGTGCGAGTACAGTGTACACTGTAATTGTCGGCATGAAAGAAGTTGCTCATCTAAATCAGTTTCAACCTGTTAACAAGTTTGTAATAAAAATTCTTTATGATTTGTACTGCAACAATAAGAATACCATACTGTAATAGTGATAGGCATCTACCGTGAATTGTTGAAAAGACGCAAAACTTTATATACCATGGAAATAGCAGTACAGATAGTACATTGTAGGCTACATTTTATTTAAAGGACACACAATGTACAGGTGTATATTGATTTAATATAAGACAACTCATCAGCTCGTTTAGATCATTTACAAATCATCACGGAGTGGCTTATTTATTTTGTTATACTATTTGTATTGATGAATACAGTCGTACAGTCCATACATAACAAAGATTGCCGAGTCATTGACCGCAGAAAATCCTTGTATGCTCTACTTGTATGAGTACAAGGCCCAGTATAACTGTTTTCTTTAAAACGCTTCTTTTCAGATTTTGTAGACTCCTAAGCACATACAATTTGACTTTGTGTTCAGATACGTTACTTCTGGTGTGTTGATGTACCCTCCTACACTGTACATGTACAAACTAGTTGTAGGTGCTCAATCACTAACTAAACTACTTCCCATTCTACATGTACATGTATATTTAAGACAATGACGCGATTACAATAAAATTTTCGTGAATTTGATCTAATTTTACACGCACATTACGTTGTATGTATACAGAACTAAAAACTAACGAAAGTCTATACATGATGTGGGAGTTTATTGAAAATTCAGTAATCTGACTTGCCACAGACAGAATTATTCTTGATCATCTAATGAATGAATTTGTGTAAAGAGGGTATGCATTCTGATAACTACTAAATTACAATGTACATTACATATTGTAGTTGGTGCCTCCGTCAACTTGGCAGAAGTAGGAAATGATTTTACAATATTTCATATTTGAGTCGTCATGATTATTCATCCGCATTCTTTATATAAACTCTCCGAAACTGATACACTGGGTATACACACACTTACACAAGCATGCCAACGTCACAGCAGGGATCGAAGGAAAATAAGTAACCTAATATATAGATACATGTATATGAATGAGCTTATGATTGTACAGTCGAATCGATACCAAGCGACTGAAAACTGATGATACTGTTTTGTAAATTGTATATGCTTCACAGCTGCCTTAACCTCGGACTTGGTGGTATGGATTGTCGACATACTGTACATGTATGGGCAAGCGTATACGTGATAATAGAACCTTCAAACGAAGAGGAATTCATCATTATGTTTTATTGTTCTGCTGAACAGTGTGAGGAACAAAAAACTTGAATAAGGATGTGCAAATGTACATTGGACAAAAACCTTAAAGCGAAATTAAAGGGGAAGTTTCCAAAATATACAAATGTACATGTGGATTGAGTATACTGCAGCAAATGTAAGCCTACATTACACCGTATAGATAATAAACATGTCGATTGAGTAACTGCAGTAATATGGTAGATTACATCAGTGAAGTTTGAGGAAAATCCCACGATCCGTTGAAAACTGATTAATTCTTAAGTTTAGGTGCCACCATCGCTGGACGAGAAGATCACAACGGTTCTTGACGTCACTGCGTAACAATAATGCACAGAAAATACACTTTGTAAGAAGAGATTTCCACGATATTTCATTATGCTGTATAAAAAGTAAACATTTCTTTGACTTGTTACTCATGTTAAGGGTGATGTACAGTGTAATTCCTGGGCCCTTGCTTTCTGAAAGAGCTGACTGAATTGGCCTTCGAACATTATGCTATAAAGAAAAAAAAATATTTTGTAGTATTCCCTTTGGATTTATTTTATAACATTGTTCTGCCGTGATGTCAGAAACTTTAAAAATCATATAGTTAGAAGGATCTTCACTGATTTATGCTGCATTCACTTAATCCACGTGTATGTTTGGGGAAACTTCCTCCTTAGCTGCACAGCATGGATTCTGCTATTCGAGCATACTCATTACTGACAGACTTTTATAAGAACTGAATTTTAAGTAATAATGTTTAAATTGTTTTCGACGGCACTCCAGCGCAAAACCGAGACTTTCGAAAATTTTCAAAAAAGGGTTATTATTGTACAGGAAATCAAGTGATTATTGAAAGTAATGTAATTATGCATGCCGCAGCGGTTTCGATTTTATGGGGATGAACAACTCGTACAAATATTTAAAAAAAAAGGATAATAAAGCAATGTCCAATAATCAACAACTCTCCTATTACATGTTTGGAATTAATGATTTCTTTTTCCGTCATATAGGCAGATCGATTATAGATTTAATCCTGAGCGATACCAAATTGCAACAGAACAATATACAATGTATCCACAAAACAGATAAAAATATCAAATGAAGGAAATGTTAAGTTTTACTTTCAATTGAAAACTGGGGTCACTAGTCATCTGTAATACTATGCCTGTTGCTTTAAGTCGTAGCGTATCAGATCGGTTTTCGTCACATTGATGATGTACTGTAGGACTGGTTAGAGATACAAACTTCTCCCTCCTGATGTGGTATTACACATGCGGTACAGAACTTGGACATTTTTTCTTAGAATACAAAGATTTTGACAATTTGTTCATCTCCTGAAAACGGAAACAAGATATTCATAATCCAATGTCTTTAGCACACCAATCATTGTTGTTGTTCCTTTCATTGATATAATTATCATCGTCATCATCATTATAACCGTTATCATCATTATCATTGTTGATATTACCATTATCATCATCATGTTTGCTTGGTTTTTTTTTTCAAGAAAGCCTGTTGCATATAAAGTTACATTATTTTTTTGTTACAGTTTGTGTTTTTAAGTGCTAGGTGTAAATGTATTCATTCATTTATTCATTATTTTTTTTTTCATTTCCAACAGAAACATAAATATAATCAATTACATAAATTGAGTACATAGATTTCATCATAATACAAAATAGAGGATAAGTTTACAGAAAATTGTAAGTACATTGTATAAGGAAATGGGGAGGAATGCTACAAAGCTGGGCTTGTAGGGTGCATTCCCCCACCCGTAATACAAGAAATTATATGATCGATTTACTGATATACATAAAAAGTGGAAGAAATAAAGAAACTAAGATAAAAAGACCAATAACTAACCTAAATAATCCGAAACAGAAACCCTGAACAAATTCCTAGACTAAGTCACTGTCATGCCGGAAGAGGGAGGAAACAAAGAGAGACAGACAGAGAGGGAGAGAGAGAGAGAGTGTGTGTGTGTGTGTGTGTGTGGTGGGGGGAGGGAGAGAGAAACTTACTACGTGGAGTGAAGATAAAAGACCAATAAAAAGATAGAAGAAGACTATAACAAGACGAGAGGTAGTGGATGGATGGAGCCGCTAAGCCGTGATTTCAACAGAATATAAAGTTGGATTTTGACGTGACACAAGTTATGTGAAAAAAGTGGGTTCAAGTAACAATGGAATCTAGTTTGACACCCTGAATTAAACGCGTCTGCCAGACATTTTGAAACGGGTTTAAATCGGTGCCAATGCTTCGAACCAAGTCCTTACGACACTCTTGTAACGCGATAAAAATACAGTCGTACAGTCAAAATACAGTCTAAATTATCATTAACCCCTCCCCCCAAAAAAAAAAACAAACAACAACAACAACAACAACAAACACACCAGATAGATAGATAGATAGAGAGAGAGAGGGAGAGAGGGGGGGGGGGGGGGGGGGAGACACAAAAACAGAGACAAGAAAGGGAGAGAGAAAAACGAATTCATTTCCGCATGCCTGACTGTCTTACGTTAAACTGGGATTATACCCATAAACACTGATCCGTCAACTGTGCCCAGCTCATCTCTGCAATGCAATTCGCGGAAATGAATGTCTGTACACTGTGCACACACATACAATAATGCTGCGTTATGATATTGGCCAATGTTCAGAGGTTACGTTTAAAGCTTTTCAATTTCTTGGCGTTCTGTTTTGGGTTGGTGTTTTCCCTCACACTTTCAGCAAGGGCGTATAGACTGTGTTCTGTGTTTCTGCGAAAGCACATCGCTGATGTGTAACTGATGACGTGAAAGCTTATTGTTAGACTCTTTCAAGTGACAATACACCTTCGTAAACGAGGGCTTCAATTTCATCAACTTAAATCTTCTTTTTTTTTGTAATTCTCTCTTTCTTTCTTTTCACAGTTGATCCAGACATGTGACGTCACGCGTCCTGTCGGAATGTTCTTCTCTATCAAACTGGACCTCATTCGACTTGTGTACCCCAAGATGTGTATCGAATTAGAAGTTGAAAAGAAAATTAAGGTCAGTGCAGCTAATGGTTCTAAAGACTAATAGCATGGCATATAAGCAATGTGAAAATTGTCTGCATGTTAACAACAGAAAAAAAAAATTGCACAGGTTTATTTTGAGGGAAAATCAACTTAATTTGTCCAATTTATGTGTAAAATTCAGTGATTATCCCCCTGTCAACCAACGGAGTATGAGTGTGGTTTGTGGTATTTCATATTCATATTGGTATCAAAGTATATAAACACGAGTTGAAACGCTGATATACATGACATTGTATAACAAAATAAATACTGAAAAAAAGGTCTCATTCCGTGTTAATTATGCTTAGGAAAATGTTACGCGTTCCGTCCTTCGGATTGGACTTAAAGCCGATATACCGTCCCCCTCCCCCATTGCTTGCTTTCAAGCATTATTTCCTCCTTAGCCACAATGAAAAAAAAAACACACACAAATAATTCAAATAAATCAAATAAGTACGAAACAGATAAGTGTTATACATTACAAAACAGACTCTGTCCTTTTATTGAGCGTCAGCGTACAGTCATGAGTGGACTTATTCGTCAGTACTGAAGGAGAGAAACATTTGAGAAGAAGGCGTCTATATATGGATACTGAAACTAGTTTGTCAGGTCTGCTAGTTTTGAATAATTATTATCATTTTTTGTTTTGAGCATGTTGAGAGGGCGGGGGTGGGTGATTGGTGAGAGTGGTCATAGGTCGAATTCCCATGATGAATCGATATATTTTCACTTGTTCCGGGGTCTCCGCAAAGTACTGTATGGAAGTAATTTGAAATACCATGTTGTCACTCTCTGAAAATGTCGTTCATATTTTGCCTTATTTTTTTTTTCCCCAGATGACAGGGCTGCTGCGGCCTGCTACAGAAAGAGCTACTTGAAGAGCACAAGTGCCATTCAGAATTTCAGCATCGTTCGAGAAACGCCACCGTCGGCGGATTTGCAATCTGAAACGAGAGAGGGCGCTGCTCAGTAAAACAGACATGTCGGTGATAACCGCTGCGGCAGTGACTGCGATGAAGCTGAACGCATCACAAACGACGCCTCTACAGGTTCATAAGGGCGAGTACGAGTTCTATGACTACCGACAACGCATCGCCGTTGCTACTTTTTCCATACTCATCAGCGTGTTTGGAATTCTCGGAAATTCCCTCGTGTTGTTCGCTGTGTCGCTTTCGAAGAAACTACAAAACAAGGTGAACGTCTTTGTCGTCAATCTCAGCGTAGCGGACACGATGATATGCTGCGTTCTTCCCTTTAATGTGGTCGCTTTGCTCTCTCGAGATGGTTGGCCTCAAAGTCATTCGCAGCATCTTCTCTGCTCGGCCGCATCCGGCTTTCTCTGGATCGGACTCGGCTGCGGAACTATCACACTGGCGCTGATCGCCTTCAATAGGTACTACGTCATTAAACACAACGATTTCGACAAGGCATACACGTCGAGACGGATCACTGTCATGATCATCTTCTCCTGGCTTTATCCAGCCATCCTCATGAACGTCGTCACCCAGGCCGGTTTGGGTCGCTTGGGTTATTCTCAAAAATACAAATCCTGCTTACAGGACTCGACACACCAATACTCCGAGTACCTGAGCCTGTTTGCAGGTCTTACCGTCTTCTTGCCAAGTCTTCTGATTATCTTCTTCTGCTACACCATGATCTTCATCCATGTTAGGAAGCACCATCGTCACCTCATTCGCATTTTCATTATCGGCGGAGCGGCAGCCGAGGGAGGGGCTCGCAATGTGAGCGTGTGTGAGAGCAGCGCCAATTACCCGAGCACACCACGCTCACGCGACAATGTCCACTTCACCTTTCCACCGGACAATTGCCCAAATCCCGACAAGAAGTCAGCTGGCGTGGATCGTCCAGCGTCTCTAATGGAATGCGACACACCTGCTTCGGCAGCCCCTTCCCTGACACCATCATGCCCCAGGACACCTGTGCAGCCAGAGGACGGGCTTGGCCCCCGCACCAAGTCCGTGTCGGAGGTGCTCTCCCATAACGTGAGCCGCCGCCAGGCCGACATCACTCGTAACGTCTTCTACGTGGTCCTCGCCTTTCTCATTTGTCTGGCGCCGTATGGCGTCGCCATCCTCCTGCCTAACAGCGAACCCGGCATTCCATGGGTCATGCTTCTCTTACAGTTCAACACATGTGTCAACCCTGTTATATATGCTCTTAAGCACCCGACCTTTGGAGAGGTCATCCCCAGGGTTCTACGCTGTGACTTTGCCAACATACCGGCCAAGTCGCAGTGGCTGAAAAAGTTACTTGGGAGAACCTGAATTCCCCATCGCGTCTAGACACATCGATTCTCAAACATAAATTGACATCATATTTGCACGCTGTACTATGATAGGCATACTAAATATATTCAAATACATATGATCAGAAATATATTTGCCGTAGTATGATATATATGGTAAGAAATATATTTGCCGTAGTATGATACTTAATATAATGGCTAACTGGTGACGCCCGTGATGACCGGTCTTTGGCAGATATAGGGGCAACTCTCCCTTCTTATCAATTTCTTCATTCGCCACGAACTGACAGACATGGTGGTGGTATTGGTGTCTGCCTGAATAGGAGCTTTAATGTACGGGAAGAAAAGTGTGAAACTCCAGAATCATTTGAATACATGAATCTTTTCCTCACTGGGAAGAAACTGCTAAAGCCACTTCGTCTGGTTGTTGTTTACCGTCCGCAGAGGAAAAGAGATGGAAGGATCACTGCTCCAATATTTTTTCAAGAGTTTTCCACCCTTCTTGAAAGATTGATGACTGAACCAAATTTTCTTGTCATAGCAGGTGATTTCAATTTTCATTTTGAAGATGAGAATGATCCGGAGGCATCTACGTTCTTGGACATAACTGCCGGAGCAAATCTTAAACAGCTCATTGATTTTCCAACCCATGTGAAAGGGCACACACTTGACTTGGTCTTGACCCGAACTTCCGAAGACATAGTCTGTCAGACATCATGCACTAATTATCTACCGTCTGACCATTCAGCCATCATTTGCTCTCTTTCAGTGGGCAAACCCGAACCTATAAAAACCAGAATTCGGTTTCGGAAATTGAAGGACATAGATATTGTTTCATTTCGTGAAGACATTCTGCAGTCCAAACTGTATACTTGCCCCCCAGATGATGTAGATGAACTTATCAATCAATATGAGTCGGTACTTGAGAACCTTCTTGATAAGCATGCTCCTGTGATTGATAGAACAATTACATCTCGACCGCAGTCACCATGGTTCAACACTGACTGTCGTGAGGCTAAAAAACACCTTAGGAAGTTGGAGAGACGCTGGCGTAGTACTGGGCTGGTAATCGATCATGAAATCTTTGTCCATGCAGCTGCAAAATATAATAAAACTCTACTTCAGGCCAGGAGGAAATACTATTCGTTGGAACTCGAGGACTGTGGTCCTCGGGAGTTTTTCCGGAAAGTTGATAGATTGTGTCAGGCCAAATCTACTAGAATTTTACCTAAGGATGATAATTCAAGTCCATCCTTAGCTGACCGTTTTTGCATATTCTTTGCAAATAAATCTGAGAAAATAGTAACTTCCCTTCGAGAAACCTCCTATCGAGAGATAGCTGATATCGCGTTTCAGATGACTGAACAAAGATTTGAGGAGTTCCATGCTGTCACGGACGATCAAGTTCTCAGGGTACTGTCTGCTTCAAAGTCAACAACCTGCGGGCTCGATCCTATTCCAAGTGATCTTCTGAAAAAGTGCTCCATGGAACTGATTCCATTTTTCACCAAGATTGTCAACATATCCCTGACTAATGGCTATTTTCCGGACACGTTAAAGTTTGCTCACGTCACTCCTCTGTTGAAATCAGACAAGCTTGATCCAGAAGTCCTGAAAAGTTACCGTCCCATTGCTCACTTGAAGTTCCTTGGGAAGCTGCTTGAACGGTTAATGGTCTCCCAAATGCAAAATTATTTGATGAATAACAATTTGTTTGCTAGTGCTCAATCTGCATACAGACCTTACCATAGCTGTGAAACTGCTATTGTTAGAGTTGTAAATGATATTTTGTTAGCTCTTGATAGGGGACATGAGGCAATCTTACTCCTTCTTGACTACACAGGTGCATTTGATACCATTAGCCAACAAATGTTAGTATCGCGCCTAGAAGAAAGATATGGATTTACTGGAAATGCACTGAAGCTAATCACATCTTATCTTGAAGGCAGAAGTCATTGTGTAGTTATTGGGGACTCAAAATCCCAGGTTTATTCATCTACCCATGGTGTCCCACAAGGGTCGGTAATTGGCCCTTTAGCATTTACATTGTACTCTGCTCCATTACAGGACATCATTTCACATCACAATTTGAACTGTATGATGTATGCTGACGATACTCAAGTTTATGTATTTATTGAAGGTGGTAGGCAAAATGATGCCATTCAGAAGCTACAGGCTTGCATTTCAGATATCAGGCATTGGTCTATCCACAATTGTCTCAAACTTAATGCAGATAAAACTGAGGTTCTTCATTTTACCAGTAGATTTAGACAACGTAATCAACTTGAATCTGTTACACTGGATGAAGGAGTTGTTAATACAATTGCCGACTCTGCTAGAAATCTAGGTGTCAGACTCGACAAACATCTTACGCTGAATTCTTACATAAATGATACTTGTAAAGCTGCATCCTTCGCACTCCATAAAATTGGGACAATACGACAGTACTTAAACCGGAAATCAGTAGAGAGACTTGTTCACGCTCATGTGATGTCACGTATTGATTTTTGTAATAGTATTCTGTATGGTCTTCCTGACATGCAAATAAACAAGCTTCAGAGGATACAAAACTCTGCTGCGAGATTGGTGACACATGCTCAAAAGCATGACCACATCACTCCTATTTTACATGAATTGCACTGGCTACCAATAAAGGTCCGTGTGCAATACAAAATACTGTCGCTGACTTTCCTATGCTTACAGGGTCTGGGTCCCACATATCTCCAAGACCTCATCCAAAGGTATCATCCGACTAGAAATCTTCGCTCAAAATCCAAGTCTCTTTTAGTTTGTCCCCAGACTGTCACCAAATTTTATGGAGCACGAACATTTGCTGTGGCGTCAGCAGAATTATGGAATAGTCTACCTGATAAAATTAAAGATGCTGAAACAATTGATTCATTTAGAAGAATGTTGAAAACATATTTATTTCTGCAATGATAAGGCTCATGGCCATCAGTGTTTCTCAGTGTCAGCTTAATCTTAATTTTCTATTGTTTACTATACCTGTCCCATTTTCACCTTACTTCCTTTACTTGTATTGTTTCATTCTTAAAGTGCATAGAGACTTCTCCCTGAATGTGATATGCGCTATACAAGCACAGTTTATTATTATATTTAGATATATATGATAAGAAATGTATTTGCCGTACTATAGTACTAAATATATTTTCTGTAGAATAGGGAATACGAATCTCAGAGAATCAGATCCAGCCCGGTACTTACATGTACACACTGTACGTCCTTGGACATGATATTTTTACCCACCATGTCCCTTTCGACCCAGGTGTATATACATGTAAGCAGGTAGCTGGCAATGCTGGGTTAATCATACTGGCATCATATGGCTCTCTGGTAGAGCAGTGGCAACGCTGAAGAGGCTACCCTGGGTAAAGAATATCATCATTATTATCATGAATAATAATAATAATGGTAATGATAATAATAATTATGATGATGACAATAACGATAATAATCATAATCATTTTTATTAATATTATTATTTATTATTATTATTATTATTATTATTATTATTATTATTATTATTACTACTACTACTACTACTACTACTACTACTACTACTACTATTACTACTACTACTACTACTACTACTACTACTACTACTACTACTACTATACTGTTTTTCTCATGATTGGAGACGATACGAAAGTTGTGTTTTGTGAAGATGGAAAACGTGACGCCCTTCGGGCAAAGTGATCAATCATTGTAATTAAAAATTGTGCGTTGAACTCGATAGCAATGTGGAAAAGGAGGCACCATGTCGAAGAGATACGAGAGTCCTGCAGAACTTAATGAAAGAATCTTTGCCATAACCTTTATTGTAAGATGTATCACCAACGGAAGACCAGTCACAGATACCATCTTACCGTTCTCTTCCCTTGCCCTATGCATTGATTGTGCTTGATCAATTACTAATTCAGGTATTTATAAGTCATGCAATATCAGAAAGAAATGAAATTGGGGTTATTTCATGCTGTGCTGCATTGTCCTTTTATTTCACAAATATAGCCTTGTCAATTTTGCTTTTCTTACCACAGACGTGTAACAAAAGAAATGACCAACTAAAAATACCTTTTTGGCATCTCCGTACACTCTGTGATTGATCGAGTAGAATTTGGTGTAAAACATCACATTTAGATTGTGCTCAATTTACACTAATATAACGTTGAAGAAATTGCATTAAAAGGAATGCTAAAGAGAAGTTTTATTTGTAGCAGTTCTATTACAGTAATAATAGAACTGCTACAAATAAAACTTCTCTTTAGAATCTTTACATTTATTCTGTCTCAATGATATCACAGCACATCCCTATGTTTCATAAAACCATGGTTAGATGCGAAATATTATGCGAAATATCTTGAAACCACTTACACAATGTCATGTACTATAGTGAATGACCTCAAAGCAGGCAAACGTGACGTTGTTGAATCTGGCAGCCACTCCTCCCGGAGAAGACTTTTTCCCCTAAGAAAATAAAAATATAAAGATTGATTTATCTCTACCTTTAATCTCTGAATGAAATACATTCCGTAGGTAACCAGAAACTGAGAAAGAAATCCAAAAACGTTATTCCATTTTACGGTTAACGAGATCGTCACGATCCGACAATTCCAGTATAGTCCTTATTCGTCTCTCAATGTCCCAGAACCCTGTGTAGGTTAAAAGGGATGGTGACAGTTTCGGTTGAAATGGGGCTTCAGGTTTCCAACGCTTTTTGATGATGACTTTTTGAGATAATGAGAAACCTTTACGAAATACTATTATGAGAGAGCATAAAAGAAATTCAAAGTTTATTCGATGAAACTTGGTTTCGAAATGGTTGAGATATCCCGTAACAAAGATCCTAATAAAAGCTGGGACCCACCTTGTATTAGGATCAGTTTGTTTGCTTTGTTTTTGGATGTATCCGCCATTTCAAAATCGATATATATATTTTTTTTAATCAAATGAAGATTGGATACCTTTTAGAATGGCGCCCTTTAATATCATGAAGTGGTTTGGAAATATCTCGGGTTTTTTTTTTTTTTTTTGCTGAATCCTCACCTCGACCATACTATACAATCCCTTGAAGTCCATGAAACCATTACCATGTTTACCGCTGCTGACACGGCTGAAGTGAGACTAACATGTACAGCTATAGGCACTGTATTATTCTACACGTCCCACATCATTGACATCACGGAGCATTCCAGTCGTAAAATTTTTGAATGAATTAATCTCATTCGTGGAATTATCGAATGAAAGGCTAAAACACGGACCTTCTCTTTGTCCCACCGATCATGTTTGACAACATGGATTTTCAAAAAAGAATTAAATTCAAGAATTGTTTCTCATGATCGAAGGCCACGACAGATCCTATACTCTAAGATCTTTCAGTATCGTTACAACTACAAATTAGTCTTATCGGCCCCCATGAAATGTCTATAGCAACATCAAGGGCAGACTATCTGATTTGACTGCATGTATATGACTGGTCGATGATTTGGTGAAGTAAATACTTGACTAGCAAGTCTATCACATTGTATCGATGGTGAGATTTTTATTACCCCAAGTACTAAATGGTGAACAGTAATAAAGCACTTTTATATGGCAAATAAAACAAATGAGAACAATTATATTATATAAAATAATGTATTATCGATTGACATTTATTTTTTCACTGAAACTATATGGAGGTAGATGACTTATGTTTACTGAATGCACATTATTGATCAATAAGGACATTAATTTTGGTTTCTCAATCAATAAAGCCACAATGTATAAATATGAATACGAATCGCTCTCTTGGCGTTCAATCCACGAATTTTATCAAAGAGAGTATGTTTTTATCCGAGAAAGAGAGAGAGAGAGAGAGTGAGAGAGAGGGAGAGAGTGAGAGAGACTTCGATTTGTACGTCTGACATGATCATCGACATGAAATTGTTTCGGAGACCTATTGCGCATGCGTAAATATGCAAACATGTCACAGGTCGGTGTGTCGTTCTTTAGATATTAAACTCTGCCTCGTGTTGAAGACAGGCATTTCGAGATTGACCCCCCCCCCTCCCATATACAATACACTGTATTTACCTTCTGTAAATTGCATATGAGTAGGGATCTAACCAATTTCGTCACAGATATCATAACCGAGTAAGTAACATGTAAGTAACATAAGTAACATGTAACAATCTCCATCACGTAAGTTATCCAGATTTAAACTTTTGTTCTCTGTAAGATACGACTCTTTTGATCATGGTGGTTATCACGATAGAGCCATATAAATTCTTCTTAACAAAGGCATCATTAGTCTAAGGAATCAGAATTTAGTGAAATCGGCATATATTAGACATCACTTTCTTCACACATTATGTGATATGTGTCCACAGTGGTCATGTAATAATGCAAGTGACATTATATCGTAATGTCGAAACTTACCCGTTGCATAAAAGTATACAATTATGGTAACTTTGCCATCCAATGGTAACTACCATGGCAACAATACTCAACAGCCAATCAAAATCAAGAATTCCATGGAAGTTACCATTGGATGGCAAAGTTACCATAATTGTAACTTTTATGCAACGGGCCCCTGCCGCTGGGAATCTATTCGAAAAGAGACACGGATCTGGTAGCAAGTTTGTGCCGTAGGTCCTGACAGTAATGTTGTGCAAATCGAAAGTATTCTGTTTGCTGTGTTGAAGTCCTTTATGTAGACGTTAGTAATTTAAAGGCATTGTTTACCGTTTGCAGATGAAACAAAAACCCAGCTTTATTGCTTCAAAAAATGTGAGTTAGGGATAGAAACAACCAGTGTGAAATCATTGTTAAGTATTATTGAATATGCAAACTGTGAACAATAGTTATATTAAAATTGTTTCTATACTAAACCGTCTACAGTTATGGTTTACTGAAAAAAATTTTGTTATCTCCTTATATTTTAGGCTTTATTGCAAAAAAAAAAATATATATATATAAAATATATGGTAAGATGTTTGTGATACAACTGACCGACAAATATAATGCATCAAATGTGATAACTCGAACATTTTTAAATCACTGCTCCCAATGATAAACAATGCCTTTAATCACTCAGAAACTAGATGTACTAGTGTATGTGTGTGTCTACGTGTGTGTGTGTGTGTGTGTGTGTGTGCGTGTGTACGCGCGCACGCGTGTGTGTGTGTATGTCTGCGCGCGCGTGCTAGGTCTATGTGCAGGTGTTCTATGATTATTATACTGGACAGCAAAAGAAAGTAGGGTTGGACCTACTACTAATCGACCGCCTAATGTTTATTTGCTTGATAAGAATATTTAACACTGAAATTCACGTAAAAAACTTGACCTACGTGATTGAGAAAATCCAGCTCTATCAAATGCCGTTGTTCCCTTTTCGATTCGAAGTTTCAGTGCAAAAATATCGCCGACGAACTTGCGTGGCCTCGTTTCAGCTCCCCGCGGTAAATCGCGTTTTTAGGATCGACCGCTGATTTTGCATTGACAATGCACGTAAACCGAGTTGTATTGAACACCGTGTTGTACGAAGCTTTTTAGAAGCCTTTTAGAAACTTCCATAGACATTACATTGTGCTGTCATTACGATTCGGTGAAAATATTCATTCGAAATTTTGTCCTTGATTAAAACCATTAATGAACAGTGAATCATCGCGTTTTCCCACACCATCCTAATCTACATTCAAAGCCAATTCATTTTTATGTGCTTTGCGCGCAGAGAAGTGCGTAAAGTGTTCAGTGCGCGAATTATACGCGGTCGGTTTCAAGAAGGGTGGTCGATATGTAGTAGGGCTACCATACCCACTTCTGTCAAACGCTGCACACAAAAATGTACCCCCTAGAAATAAACATGTTTTTTTTTTTTGTATATAGACGTGCTACAATGCCCCTTACTAATCACATGCACATAAGCAAGTGAATGTCTTCATAACAAAGAAGAACTTGACATGACTTGATATTGCAGCATACCTATGTACAAAAATTGTTTATTTCTAGGGGGTGAATTTTTGTGTGCGGCCTTTGACAAAAGTGGGTACCATGTACTTTCTTTTGCTGTCCAGTTTAGTCTGCCGTGCGTATATATCTCTCTGTATGGTGAATAATCACGTAGATGGGACGTATTACCAAGGAGTTGGTACCTCCTGGGTACTTCATACAAGCCTTTTGTATAGCGTTGGGAGGTGAGAAAGCTTTGTGCAACTTAAACTTTCAGTCACACGCCCCCCCCCCAAAGTTCAGTGGAAAGAAGTCACCAAACTTTAAAGTAATATATCTTACATTTTATTGCCAATTGGATCTGTTTACTGTAGAGTTTCCACTTTTAAACGAATTTTAAAGATTTCTCTTTTTTTTTCGCATTTAGTGGAAATGGATTCCTTTCTCTTAAAAATATAAATAAAGTAATGTCAGTTGAGGCTTTTGATTTTACACTGCAGCGTTGTAAGGCTGCATAGTGTGAGACAAAGTTGGTGACAATTGATGTATAGTAAGGGTACTAGGTCTCGCGCAGGGACGTAATGATCGCGCATAGCGTAACTGCGTATAGCAAGCAATATTACGCGTAGGACTAAGCGCAAAATTTGCCGATACGCCCATGGAATATACATACCTGACAACCGCTAAACATGAGAAGAAAGCAGGTAAGAAATTTTGATTTCAAACAAATTTTGCACCAAATTTCCAATTTTTTGGAACAAATTTTTCACTAAATTTCCAATTTTTTACATTATAATTTACCTACCTTAGCTTAAAATCTTTTTTTAAGGATGTTGTAGCCTAGACGTGTCGTCTCGCTTGTCTCGTTCGTATGATCGTAGCCGATAGAATTCGTAATTTGTTCGATCGATCGTTGATAATATTCTACGAAAGCCGAAGCACGCTACAGCCGCAGAGAGGGGCAGACACTTTCACGCATGAAACTACATAGGGCAGCTGCGCGATCTTTACATACCCCGAGAAGGTGAACGCATAAAAAAAAGTCCGACATACAAACGGCGACAGCGCACTACTCCGTCATCGTATCATCAGGAGATTCTGGGAGGTGATTTTTCTGCATTTTCGTGATATTCATTGAGAAATTCAGGTACGATTATGGAATAACTTCTATTATAAGAGCATTTCAAATTTTCGTGCGCGATATCTAGACCCCTCAACCTACATAGTATTCTACCAACAATTTCTTAAATGGGTGAAAAAACACTAAATAACCTTTCATTTGCTTTATCTTTTCGAATCTAAATACGGTTTTTATGACATTAGCTGTTGACAAGAAACCACAGTAAAGTTGTGTTTCTGTTTGATTAAAATACATCCTGTTTAGTGAGGTTTGCCAATTGGTATAAATGTCTTGTCCTGCCTAGACCTTTATCTAATAAACCATGAACGGACTGTAGCTATTGGCATCGTATGTTTGCAGAGCAGCAATTTGTTTTACGTGCCCTCTTTATTCAATAGAGAGGGGGACCATTGTCAGGGCTTTTATTCGTGTATTGGTGATTGTTGACTTTCCGAGTCCTGGTGGAAAGGGAAATTCCCTACAGACAGGCCACGAGCTGAAACGAGCAAATACTCAAGCAATTCTATATCTACCAAAGGTGGTCACGCTGGTTGCTTATTTCTATTGTCCAAAATATCCTTCACCTATTATTTTGTGGTGAAATCAACGCGTCCGCATTTTCATCTATCCGACGAATATCATTAAAAGGTGTGACTGCAGACTTTGAAATGTTGATGCAGAGAACGTTATCAAATATTTGTAGACAATTTCAATCTGTGTTGAGTGCAAGTCACATACAGCTATGAATTTGAATGTCAACACTTATATAGTCTGTACATTAAAGGTCACGTTTACCTTTGGGAACAGTGATCTAAAAAATGTTTAAGATATCACATTTGATGCTTATTACTGTGTAGGTCGGTTGTTTCACAAAACATCCTACCATAAAAATGTTTGCAATAAAGCCTAGAATATAATGAGATATTACTATTTATTCTCATTAAACCATAACTTTAGACGGTTTAGTCTGGCAACATTTTTCTTATAACTATTGTTCACATTTTGGGGATTTAACAATACTTAACATTGATTATACGGATTCAAATTTTTACAGTGGTTGTTTCTATCCCAAACTCACATTTTGGAACTATTTTAAAGCACTAATGCTGAGTTTTTGTTTCATCTGCAAATGGTGAATTATGCCTTTAAGTTATCGAAAAACCGCCCCATAATATTATTTGGCAACTCTAAAGATCCGCCATTTTAACGACCGTAAAAAACTTACTTAAGTACATTTTTGAGGGGGGGGGGGGAGAGGAGGGTGTTAGTTTCACGAATCATCGTGGCAGTAAAATCAAACACAGCCTATTGAATAAGTGTCTACATACTCAGCGACTTATAGGGCCGATCACTGCTGACGTGGATGATTACAAAACTTGCTGTCATATACAGGCACAACGCCAACTCAGTTGTGATTACGTTCTAAGGAAAACGGAGATGAAAATATCGCATCTTGAGACTGACTTTTGGACCTCTCTTTAAAATCACTCGGTCGTACACCTGTAATATCAAGTTCTCCTTTTCTCCCTCTCAATCATTCAGCGCCATCCATCATAAAAACATATTTTAGTAATGTGTTTTATAGACTGAAGGAGAGTTTACCGACTAAGGTAATAAATATCCTTTAAACATCAGATAAGAATCAGTGTTTATGGAGTATTTCGCATTCCACACTGAGCTCTCGGCTCGTGACTAGAAGTAGCCGCTAGGGAACTCGTCTCACACAGCGACAACTTATTATTAGGGCATTACTGTATTACATACAGACATAAGTGACCATCACTTCATTCTTGGATCCTCCATCACTCCTCATAATGGCAGAGATTCAAGTTTCAAACGCGATAAGGAGATAAGTAGGAAGATCTCCTTCTTCCTTCGGATAGACGCACAGAGTCAAGTGAGTTATTGCAGGTTCGACTCCAGTCAAATGGTATACAGCGCTTTGTTTTTAGTATTCTCGAATGGACAATATTATTCATGCCACCAAGACATCATCACGTGTATTGAGGATTACGTCTACAGGAATGATCGGATTTTATATTTGACTTTCCTCTTTTGAGAGAGGGAAGCAACATTTTTTTTTTTCCTACTATGGGAAAGGCCGGGAACTCCCGAAATGTGCCTCTATCGGCTAGCAACAACCCACGCTCACTTTTGTGAAAAATGTATTCACGATTTTTTGTATCAAAGGACACGCTTAGTTGGGTTTTGTGAATAGCATACAATGAGAACTTCGTGTGTCACCTAGTTTACGAAGTATGTAGGAATTTACTTTTTTTTTCGGTTTCGGCCCTATGTTTCGCGGTACAGGTCGTCGATGCATATAAGCCTATCTCGAGTAGGCAATTCATAAGGTCAACTGGTACCATCGTGACACGACATTCCTGATGCTATCACATTCATTATGAGACAGACCTATGCTGTCAGGTTGTATTTTCCCCGAACAATGGGATTATCTGTTGCATTTAGAAGATGAGGTGAGTCCTGGAGCTAGCGTACTGTCATTACTGTCTTTATATCGGCAAATGGAAGTTAGACTGCACGGCGATAGTAGTTGCTTATATGAATATGACAGTAAACACCATCCGGTGTTGGTTGGTGGGTATAACTGGTCATCATATCAACGATGACCACATAAAGTAGCAGTAGAGGAAAAGGCCTGGCGTTGTAGTGTTGCGGTAGCAGTAGCAGTGGAAGTAGTATGAAGCAGAACAGGCAATTAGATCATCTGATTGCGGTAAAAGTATCGTGGTTTGTTGCTTTTGCTTTAAAGGTATTAGCACACTGCTCTCACTTGTTAAAATTTTCCATGAGAGAAGATGGCTGGATAGCACATATTCAGCTGCAATAGCAGGTCTTCCACAATGGGTTCTAGTTGGATGCAACGTGCATGGGAACGCGTCGCCGGTTTAAACACTCTGCTCTTTGCCATGAATAAAATGAAGCGGGATCTTTTACGTGCATGAGTTGCTGTTAATACTACAAGTTCCACTTCTTCGCACATGAACTAAATGGCTTCTACATTGCGACGTCGACCATAGCCTAATACTACAACTAAAAGAACACTTAGAACAGCAATGAAATGTCTCTTATGATCGAGAGTGGCCTGCTTGGTATGAATAGCGCTAATTTTAATTCGACTACTATACTACAGCTATATGCTACTCTTGCGTCAACAGCTGTTGTTACTCAACTCTTTAAACCATTGCTTCGACTGCACTCACATGTACTCCGTGTGCTACGTTCTACTTTAATGGGTTGACAGAACTTGTAGAGTCACTATTACAACCTGTAACCACCACCACCACCACCACCTACAATACTGCTACTATATCCTACTACGTGATTATACTACTACTACTACTGCTGCTGTTACTATACTCAAGATTTCTTTTTTGTGGTATTACCACAACTTAAACTATTAATATACTACAGGTGTTATACTCCTTCCTTTTACTATAATAGTTTGGTTGGCGTACGTGTAGTGCGCAATTACCATGACTACGAGTAAAGCTCTCTGGTGTAAGCATATGAAGTAAAAAAAAAAAATGATAATCACGAAAGTCTTCAAAATGCTAAACACTACAACAGAAGTTGCTTTGCGTGCCTTGATCGAGAGAAGCGTTATGAGCAAAGTTCCTTGACAAACATATTTCGTCTCACAAAAACTGCATACTTAGTATTAATTGTTGTGGTTTAGTCCAGTAACTTTTTATAATAGTTTGTGCATTATTTTCATTGTTAATTGTTAATCAGTTAGAGCAAAAGGCTTATTTTTTTCACCTCTCTACTGTTCATATGTATCTTTTTTTCGGGAGGGGGGTTGATTGCTGATATTTCAAAAGTTTCTGAATGTTTTAATAAATGGTTGATCTTAAAAAATCATATCATATAACATATTAGAACTGCTGTTGCTATTTCCACCACTTACACTACTAGGCCTATACAGGTAGTTACTTGGACCATTTTCTGGCAGTACAATAATAGCATGTCTTCCATAAGTTGTGACAGATAATCATTTGAGACATCAGTCTGGTATCAATTATAGAGGTCTAAAATCTGCAAGTAGACGGTCTCGTTTGGTCCAGGTGGGTATATTACGATGAAATATCTAAAGATTGCGCGCCACATTGTTGATATCTGGAATGACGAATATTCAACAAGGCTCTCGAGAAAAATTCATGAAGAAAATGATCATAATCTTTCAATCAAGATAATCATGATATGAAAAGGAAAGCACATTTTCTTTCCTGAAATGACAACAATCGATAGAAATGATAGCGCCAACGTTGTTTTCTCAGTAAGTTATGAATGATTCGACCAACAATCAAAGCTGATTTTTCCTCACTTGCTTATCATTATTATTATCATCATTATTATTTATTATTTGCCATTTCAAAATGAAATACGATTAGAAAGTCATATTACATGATATAAAGCATGATGGGAGAAAACCTGTTGCTGGTATCGAACGCAATGTACATGTCTTGATAAAGTACGGTATTTGGAGTTATTTCGTTCTAGGCTTTGTCCTTATGGGACGTAGATTACAAATATTGAGATTAAGATGGGTACTTATGGCTCCTTTCACTGCATAATTTCCCTTAAATATTATCCTACGTGCGTTTACATGGTGTATGCCATCAGTGACTTAATTGGTCTTAAAGTTGAGGAATGTACCATACCATATGGTTAAGAAAACAAGAAGGAGGAAATGTGCGAATAAAAGGGGCGGATATTTGAACTTCAGTCTATACAAACTGATGGTTTGGTAAAGAAAAAATATTGATAAGTCGTTGGTGATATGTGTCATTAGATATATTTTCGATGTTTACTTCTGCTACAGATTTGCATGTCAGTGGTTTTGCTGCACCCTGAAGACATCAGTCCACGATCATTATCTTGAAAGGGGTATAACCAGGGTTCTTATGCAGGAACTTTGGGAACGTGTTCATCACTGCTTCATGGAAGTACGACAAATTCTTAGAAGATACGGGTAAGATTAACTGCAACCAAGTATGACGGAGAGAATGCTTACAGTTGACGCCACCGGCGATCTCGAGGACATGTACTCGACCAATGATCCGTCGCTGTACACGACGGGTCTCGTCACATTGGTCCGAAAGATCATCGTGTGCAATATGACCTTCAACCTTCAACCGGGGGAATACATCCTCCACAACGAAGAACAACGAACAATTCTCGCTACGTTAGTCCTCCTCGTGTTCCTGCTGGGCACGGCTGGAAACCTGATCGTCATCATCGCCGTGGTCCTCTCGCGGCGTCTTCAGACCACAACGAACATTTTCGTCGTCAATTTGGCAGTGTCCGATTTCGTCACCGCGCTTTTCCTTCCGGCTCACGTAGCGACCCTTCTAAGCACTAACAGCTGCTACATTCCAGATCTGCTCTGCAAGTTTGTCGCGGCAGTCACGCTTACAACTCTAGGTTGCAGTATCGTCACGCTGGCTCTCATTGCCTTCACGAGATTCAACGTCATATACGAAGTCTTAAATCCGAAGCCTTTGCTGAAAAACATGTATAGGCGGCGCAACATCGTGGCCATGTTAGCGTTTTCATGGCTCTACCCTATCGTGCTGATGTGCATCATAGTCCCGGCTGGAGTTGGCTCACTCGGTTACTCCTTCCAATACAAGGTCTGCTCGCAAAACACAAACAACGAGTACTCAGACTACCTGAGCCTCACGGCCGGTCTTCTCGTACAATTTCCCGCCTTTGTCGTCATCATTTTGAGCTACACGTTTATTCTCAGAATGATTCGACAACACCATGAGGTCATGAACTCCCTCCAAGCGCCGAAGCGGGGAGCCGAGAAGGAAGTCGAAACCCACACAAATGTCACAATCATAGAAGACGAGGTAGACGCGGTTCCAGGGAATGACACGATGACAGCTGCTACCAAACCTGACAACCATGACCCAGCTGACCCAGGTGACACAAAGTTTCAAAGCCCATCATCCAACGCAGGAGTTATCACTGGGGCCAGTGGACAAAGCAACACACTACCGCAAGAGTCCAACATCAGTAGGTCGCCAACACTGGAAGACATCCACACGCGGAAGAGAAAGGAACGCTACAACCAACAGCTAAAGATCACGTTGAACCTCTTTATTGTCGTCTGTGCGTACACAATCTGCGTGTTGCCTTTGGGTGTGGCTGTAATGATTCCACCGAGTGATCCAGTGATTCCCTGGCTGACGGTTCTTCTTCTCTGTAACTCTTGTCTAAATCCAATAATATACGCTTTGAAGCACCCTACTTTTAGCAAGGTGTTTCTTTGTCTTTTGCGATGCAGGTATGCAGACATCCCAGAACCGTCAGCTTTTCTACGAGCACGTATTCATGACGTAACAGACTGAAGTCCGTAACAATCGTGCAACCCTTGGCAGCTGATGAATATGTAGTCTGCGGAAATGCAGGATAAAATGCCTTAGATTTTATAGATTTTACGCTGATGGAGAATTGCAAAACGTGAAACTATGATCAGTTCTCTCATCTGATTTTTTAATACTTAAAAAAAAAAGAAATCTTGTAGGGATTTTTGTTGTTGTTGTTGTAAGGAATAGCTCCCTTCCTTAATAAGTTCAAGAACAGGTATCTACAGTGTAGGTCACAAAATATTGAAAGTTTTAGTTACATTCCATTGCAGTTAAGTGACTATTGTGTAAAAGGTGCAAAACCTTGCAGACTTTACAGTTAAAGTTCACAATCATATGCATATATAATGAAAAATGCTGCAATATTAATTATACACATCAGTGAAAGTTTGAGGAAAATAGGACAATTCGTTCCAAAAGTTATGAATTTTTGAAGTTTCAGTGCTGCCATCGCTGGATGAAAATACCACAGCTTGTGATGTCACAGTCATATAAAGAACGATATAAAGAAAATATAAAGAAAACTAACATATTTTCTTTTTTTTTTCGAAATGATAAAAGAGCGTTCGAGTTGCCTCTGTCAGAAGGCAAGGGGAATAATATTACCCGTAACATACGTCAGTGACAAGTCGAGGAAATGCATATGGACTTATTTCAAAAACTTAATTTTGTGAAATTCTCTTTATATTTTCGTTGCGTTTTAAACAAACAAAAAGAGGCGGGGGAGAATTTAAAAAGTTTATGCACAAACTTCTTGGCCTTTGAGGCGATGACATAAACTCACTATATTTGCATATTAATTTTGAATGTTCAAGAACTGATTTGGGAAAATTAGCAAAATTTCACGATTTTATAACTTCCCTATTCTGTATCTGATTTTGATGAAATTTTAGTGTTGTGCATGTAGAATTTGACTCATCCTTTTCATACTGATTTAACTAGTTTGGAATTCCCTTTTTAAGTTCTACAAAGGGTTGCGAAGATTAGAATCAGATTCTTTTTTTTTTTCAATTATTATTATTATTATTATTATTATTGTTGTTATTATTATTATTATTATTATTATTATTATTCGAGGTTTAGTAAGCTCATGACTTCCAGCAATGAAATTGCTGAATTGCTCACTATTGCTCACATTTGCATATGTGCATATAAATGATTTATTATGACAAATCTGTCTGATACTTGTACTACAAATACAATAAAAAAAAATCATAACGAACAAACGAGGTGTGTAGGCGACTATGTGATATCGCCATCAATGTTCATGCATCTAAGAGGCTCTGACAAATTTTGCACCCTAAATAAACAAATACATTTGAACGACAAAGGATTCGACTGGAAGAGATTTTTTTTTTTTTTTTTAACCACCTTATGAACCAATGAATGATAACAATGAATGGAAAAGAAGTGTAACAAGATGAAACAGTACCAAACCGCAGCAAGATTTCAACACAGAGACTTCGTAGGCTTACAGGAATGCCTCGACCCGCTGTCCCCTGCAATATAGACATAAGACCACACGTTTTTTCTTTTATTGTGGGTGTGTGTGTATGTGTCATGAAACATTAAAGGCATAATCAAGGGCGCCGGAAGCGGTGGGGGGGGGGGGGGGGGGGAAGGGGGCGGTGGGGGGGGGATTGGGTGGGGGAGGGGGCAAGTCCCCAAATAATTTTTTTTTTTTGGGGGGGGGGCAAAACGAGTTTTTGCCCCCCCCCCCGTGCCCCCTGTAACAAGTTTTATTTATCAATTATCTAAAGACCAAAATGAACAATAAAGGCACTTTTCTTGTCTAAAAGTTGTCAATTTCATAACTGGAAATGCGAAATTTTCGCCCCGTGATAACACGCTAACATTATCCATACACTAATATTTACTTATGAGTAAATTTAGTGTATAGATGGTAGCCTAGCGTTCTCGAGTGTGCGCCCTGAAGCACACCTTTAGCAAACCGTACATTTTCTCTTTCTTCTATGCTTTTTAGCAATATAAGAATAATTCTTATTGCTCGAACAATGCAATCGCGTTTAAGCTTTCAATGAATACATTTCAGACGAATGGCAAAGTGAAAGTGGCTCGCTCGCTCTGTCCGTACTTACAGTAAAATGAACAGTTTTCATAAGTTATGATCATAGTCTTTCCCAGTGATTTTTTTTTTACTATGTTTAATCCCTAGAAAGTTGAATTAAAATATTCTGTAAACGCGACTTTTATACTGTTTTTACAAAAAGTTCCCCCCCCCCCCGCTCGGTCACAACGCTCCCTCACCGAGGTTCTCACACCGTCACTTTACCCTAGTATGTTATAATCGTAGATTTTTTTTTCGCCATGTTTTATTCCCTAGAAATTTGCTTTCAAATGCTCTATAAACGCGACTTTTGTACTCTGTTTTTACAAAAAGCCCTACCGTGGGGGGGGGGGGGGGGGGGATATCCCTCCTCCCACACGTACCCCCCGCTCGGTCGCTTCGCTCCCTCGCCGAGAATCTCACACCGTCCGTCACATCCCCTGTATGTTATAATCGTAGTCCTTCAAACTAACTTTTTTTATTCGTCATGTTTAATTTCCATATTTTTTTTTTTTAAAAATGCGCTATAAACGCGACTTTTGTACTCTGTTTTACAGAAAGTCCCTACCGCCCCCCCCCCCGGGCTTGCGGTCGCTTTTTTTTTCACTATGTTTAATTCTCTATAATTTTTTTTAAATGCTCTATAAACGCGACTTTGTACTCTGTTTTTACAAAAAGTCCCTGCCCCTACCCCTACCCCCGTTCGGTCGCTTCGCTCCCTCGCCGAGGATCTCACACCGTCACATAATGTGCCCCCCCTCGAGATTTTGCCCCCCCCCCCCCAACCAGAAGTGTTGAAGGGCGCTTGGGCATAATTTGCCATTTGCAGATGAAACAAAAACCCAGCATTAGTGCTTTCAAATAGTTCTAGAATGTGAGTTAGGGATAGAAACAAATACTGTAAAAAATTGAATCCGTATAATCAATGTTAAGTATTGTTAAAATATGCAAAATGTAAATAGTAGTTAGAATAAAGAACGTTTCCAGACTAAACCGTCTACAGTTACCGTTTATTGAGAAATACACTGATATCTCGTTACATATTTTAGGCTTTATTGCAAAATTTTACATAGTAGGATGTTTTGTGATACAACAAAACTATACATATGCATCAAATGTGATACCTTGAATATTTCATAAATCACTGCTCCAAGAGGTAAACAAGACCTTTAAGATTCTCAGCCTGCTTTATGAGGCGTAGCTAATTAGACTTTGAGTTTCTAAACCTTTAATTTGTCTGGTTTCATTCAATAAAGGAAAGGGACATTATTTTCATTTCGAAATTGCTTATGCGATAGAAAATGATACCATATGAAACATTGCACCTGCCTTCCAGAGACTGCACTTCTTTGAAGATACTCGATTCCTCTCGATGTGTCTTGGTACAAGCTGGTTTAATTAATTTTCTCAACCAATATCCCAAAGTGTATTCTCGCTTTCATATTAACCTTATGAATGTCTGCATGTCAATTATCTGTTTCTTTATCTGTCTGTCTGTTGTATAATCTGTCTCCTTTCCTTTGTGGCGTAGAGCTCATCCCCTTCCCCAGTTCATTGAGCATACTAAGATTTGACAATGCCAATGATTAAATTATGAAAAGAAAATCACGGTAAAAGACATACTTTGACATTGCAGAAGAATGATAGGTGCCCCTCTTACAGTGACACAATTTGTTGACTTCAAATCGTACTGAAATAAAAGCCAGAACTCTTATCAGGAAAACTGACTGCAGTATTTTGAAAAGGTATGTGTGATTGCGGCAGTGTAAAATGCGTGATTGAATGGAGTGGAGTGTGAGCTTTACTCAAGGAGTATTTTTTAAACGAGAAGATCTTTGTCAGATTCAGGAGTGGAGCCATTCATGTTCATATGAGATAAAAGAATGAATGATGCCTTGCACTTTGAAGGTGATGAAAGAAACAACGGTTTGTTTGTTTGTTTGTTTTTGTGTTTTTTTTTTAGTTGAGTTGGGGTTTATTTAACACTTCCGTTAAAACAGATAACAAAAACAGACAATACAATAATAAAACATATATAAAGGCATGAGAATTATAACAACATTCATAATGGCCCGAATTGACGAGGGTGGTACAAATGAAACCATGGTTTAAACCATGAACAAAAATCATTTCGTCGACAAAATGACCGTTTCGTTAATGAAATTATCATTTCGTGGACGAAATGTTCATTTAGTTACAAAATAATCATTTCATCGACGAAATGACTGATTTTGTAACGACATATTCCGTGCGACACTTGGCACTCCGTGATTTTTGTCCATGGTTTAAACCATGGTTTCATTTGTACCACCTTCGTGAATTCGGGCCAATGGGTTATATGGGAACCAAATAATTGAAAAATGTGAGGAGACGGGCAGGAGGGCAAAACCCAGTATTTTAGCCTGTCTCCGTATAAAACAATTACATCAATATGATATGATGAATCATGTTATCAAAATATTGTTTGATAAACATACACACACACACACACACATACACACACACACACACACACACACACACACACACACACAACATTTAGAGTTCATTCAGTTAGTTCGCTTGAAATTGCTGAAGACAATCACATCCTACAGTGCTGAAACGTGACCTGGAAGTAGAACGTGGTGGTTTTTCTGTGGTTTTTCTTCTTAATTTTTAGAGTTTCCAATTTCAGGTCACCACAAGAGGTACAACTACTGTCATTTTGTCATGATGTGATTCATCAGAATAAAATATTTAGCCTATTTATACTTGCAAGATGAGTCATTAATCTTAAGCTTCGCTTAAGTGGAGAACCCGGTGGTTCTGCTTGTCACACGATAGTTACCGAGTGCTCAATCGACAAGAAACACATCAATTTTCAGTTAAGGATCATATATATATATATATATATATATATATATGTATACATTTAAATAACCTCAATGCAGTAAATACGTATGGCCTTACCAGTGGTCTCCAACAACAGACGGAATGAATAAATCAAACGAAGGTTTATGATTATCACATGACATTAAACTTCCAATAGATGCCCTTCTCATGAAATTGAAAAGCAAAAGATATCATGATTATCTAGTGGCATTAAAAAAAAAGTTAAGTTGAAACGTAATTGCACAGCTTTTAAATGAAGCGTTCATCTCCCATTTCCGGATGTTGTCTGTGGACGAAGTTCGTAAGATGTTAACAACTGATGACTGTAAAGATGGCGAAGAATATTTCAGTTTTAGTAATAAACAAAAGTACTTATTGGCGCTTTCAGATAGGTATCACAAATTCTAGGAGTAGGACGTAGCACTCGTAAAAGCCTTTGGATATCATAGCATTTCCCATGTGTTTAAGGAAGTGCAATGAAGTCACAAAATGAAATTCGAAGTAGAATGAAATTCCCACCAGTCCCAGTTGACTTTAAAGGCCCATGCCACGGACAGACTCCAACCTTTCAAGGAGAAGAGGCTCTAAACAGACCAGCAATATCAGTTTTTGACGCAAAATGCAGACAAACTCACTAGTCATTGCAATCATAAACCAACAAGATTGACTACACAATCATTGCCGTTCAATATACGTGATGCAGAACAATCTTCAGACATCTCATCTAGTCAAACATCCAGCCAGAGCATCACGGCCATGATCTCGCAAAACTACGTATCTCGTTTGTGGCGATTTAGAGATATTCAAGTTATAAAGTTTAAACGCTTGCCGTTTTACACAAAGTGATTTACATAACTTGGAATTGTGTTCTATACCAAAAAGGGAACTTCTATGTCGTATTCAACTCGAAATACATGCTCATTATCACATTATAGATAAATTTTAGAGTTTTTTTTAAAAGATATGTAGTTATGACAGATCAATGCTGATCAGCTTAGAATCGTAGTTTTAACTTCTGTACAGTGTAGGACACGAAAAGTCTGAAATTCGAGAGTATATTATTGAGTGTAATGAGGTGCTGAGTAGGAATGTCTTCGACTTATATACATTTCAGTGTTACTAATACAATTCTTATCAAACTTCGTATACAATATGTGCAATTCAGGAATTCACACGATACGTATATCAAACAGTTTGAAAACGAGTAGAACCTGTGATCTAATCAAGTCACTTGTACGGTTCCTGTAGGGATAGTGTTCCTGATATTGGAATCAACAGTCACGTTTCCGCACACCATTCAAAGTTTCTTTACGTGTGAAATAAAAATATTCCGAAATGATACTGACTGACTATGCTTCTTTTTCACGTGTTCCCCTTTGACTCTTTCCATGAATACCCTTGAACAGGCTTGTCAGAAGTGAACAAAAGATGTGAAATTGCAGCAAAATCAAACAATTTTGTGGGTTGTCTTGCACAGTGTATCGTCATTGTGGGCTCCGGTAGGACGCACATGAGTTCAGAAAGTTTCCGCACACACCCAGAGGCTGATGTTCTATTTATCCTGACATGCATGAAGAAACGTCGTTTTTAGCGATATACAGTCATCATTAATCATGGGAGTTTTCATGTGAAGATATTAACCCTGTCAACACCTCTATATGTGCACTGTCTCTAGTGACGGTCTTCAGGGGGTTAAGTTGAGCGGATCCTATCGTTTCATCCCCCAAAGCACTATAGAAAACAAAGGAAGTTAAAGAGGAAGAATTATCAACAGAGGACACAAAATGAAACCCGTCCCCTCCTCTCTCTCTCTCTCTAAAAAAAAAAAAAATAAAAAAAAAAAAAATGAAAGTAAAAAAAAAATAGGGGAATCTTATCATTTCATTCATTCATCTATCAATAATTTACACACAACTATACCATGGCAGCCCGCATGCAGTCGAGTTGAGATAGTTTCATTAACATGATTACATATCAATATTGAACATCAAAATAGGAAACATGATGAAACAAAGTAATATTTCATGAAAAGGGGATGTCTAGATTTTAGATTTTAATAGTTAAAGCGCGTAGATACAACAACTGACGTGATGAGATTATCATGCAGGTGCAAATTAGGTGTACATTAACATTATTGTGGCATTATCATCAAAAAGACATGCCCGCCTTGAACTTTAAAATTGTCACCTATGAACGTTCTAGTCATGTTCGTTCGTGCCTGTTTCTGTTAGGACGTGTTGTCAGAAACACGCCTAGATTCCGTCTCAGCCTTTGAAGTTATCTGGGTTTACTTTTCTAATGTCATCCATACAGCCATCTCAGTCAGTTCTGTCTAATTTTTCGTCTTCTTCACTATATTCATATCATTGTATCAACAAAAATTCTCAGAGGTGTTCATACATAATAATTCATGTCGATGACTTAACGATTATGAAACCGATAAGTCCATATTTGAAGATTTTGAAGTACGATCTCTGTCATAAAGTACAAAATAATACCTTTTAAATGATATATTGCTCACTACATATACAGGTATATTTTTTAAGTTATGGCCAAAAGAAGCAAAGATTTTCTTATTATTCTCTTTATTTTTCTTGACCTTTAATCGCAAATATCTTCATTTGACAAATATGGACTTATCGGTTTTTGCAAACAAACTCTTCATATATATATATATATATATATATATATATATATATATATATATGTGTGTGTGTGTGTGTGTGTGTGTGTGTGTGTGTGTGTACTGAAAGAAATTAGACTGAGGCGGACGTTGCTCTCGATCTTGAGTCTCCCTTTTAATCAGTCGAGCTTTCGGCCTGTCATCAGGCCTTCCTCAGTCTAATTTCTTTCAATATATGCTACCCAAAATGAGGCACCGCGTACGTTTGGGAAGGGAACTATCTCTCGCACTATATATATATTTCATACCCATGGTGTACAAGTTTTTATTGTGTATTTGTCGTCGTCGTTATTTTGTTTGAATGTTAATATGTATATCGAGTGGACCCCTTTGAAAATCAGCCGTGCGGAAAGGGCTGTCCACCCTATTGCTGAAAATAAATAAATACACAAATAAATATACAAAATGTATACATGAAGAGCTTGTTTCCAAAAGGCGCTAAATCCATCATTTTCAATAGATTTAGCGCCTTTTGGAAGCAAGCTCTTCATATATAATATATATATATATATATATATATATATATATATATATATATATATATATAATATATGTACATGCATGTAGGTAATACTGTAAGCTAGTCAAATATTAAGATTGGTTGAAGCTAATTTAGGCATGACGTAATCTGAACATGCTAAATATACCAAAAGAAGTCTTTTAACGCCCACTTTCAACGGTATCTCAAAGTAACTTTCTTGCATGAAAAGTCTTGTACGCAAGAAGTCTTCTTTGTTTAATTAGCGATCTACCGTGCTCAGTGTCCTTTTTGTCTTTGTGCTCTTTTAATGATGATATCAGCTGGCGAAGCGATGACAATCAAAAGAATAAAAGGATGATCTTGGCCCGGATGTCAGGCACGTTTTTTAAAGACCGCGAGATTTTTCATTGCCATTGACCACAAAGTGTTAGTGGCAAAGTTTATAGAGTCCCATTGTAATTCTTAGCATTGTGACAAGTGACCTCGCATCCTCAAAAGGTGATAAATATGCTCGCTCAAGTTGAAAGACGAATCACTTGTCGCGCCTCGAAAGCTAACATTCTCACGACCACTGCTCTGGACTAACCATTACACACCGTCTACAGTCAGCCAAACGGCATTGAACGGGGGCCAATGGGGGTGCAGGAGACAACTACGCCCCTATGTTGCCGGGCATCGTATATGTGTCAAAGCAGACAGTAATACAATTTGAATACCGGTGCCTGTCATTGTTAAGTCATTGTATATTTTACTCTTTATGTGCACTAGTATCTCATGTATGTCCATTCTGGTAGTATTACTGGTCACAGTCATTCTGAAACAGAAGACGTTATGCTCAACACCAGCAAGGAAGTGGTCACCAGAGTTAAGCTGTATAAGTTTCTACAAACTCTCCTCTTTAAAAAAAAGAAAAAGAAAAAAAAAAGAACTGAAAGACCACGTTCACCAAATTTGATATCGACGATGTGATTTAAAGAAAAGATTCAAGTTTGCAAATGACTTTGATTTCTAGATCTACCCAGATTTCTTTTCTTCCTAGCATTCAGAGAGTTACATTTTCCTTGCACAAAAAATGACACCAAGAGCACGTAGGCCATCTTACAAAGAGAGGAAAACGTTCCACAATTTCACCGCACCCCCTTTTCTAAAAAATTGTTGGTTGCGCCCTCAGCGCCGGCCAAGCGTGACCCGTGAGTCACACCGTGTCATCGCCACACTCGACTTTGATGTGAAATGGGAAGCATTTATAAAAGTGACTCTTCTTAGATATGAATTTGTATTTTACCCCAGGGTATGCTATGAAAACACGACGGTGGACAAGATCAGAACCAAGGGAAAGCCCAACATTAAAGACTTAATCGTGAGTAAGTATCCTGTCTCGATTCTTGACACGGCGGCTGGTATGCTACTTTTGGTGTATGGCGGGTATTTGGTAGATCAAACCTTTCTACATTGTTAAGTTTACACTCAATCATTGTGTTCGCATTTGCTTGACCACAAGAAAACAAGCAAACGAACAAATAAAAAAGGTGCATAACAGTGCATAAGCTTAGTCTTATATTTTTGATGTACCTTACATTTCAATGACAAAATTATTACATAAACCTTTGCCATTATTTTGCAACCATCTATGACGTGTTTAAGATTATGATTTTCAAAGGTTTGGTTGAATTTCTCATCAACCCACCTTTCATATCTATGGTTAATATAACCGATGTACTATAGAGTCAGATAGTTTAGGGAGAACAAACGAAAAACATTTCTTAATGTTACTAAGCCAAAGAATAATCAAACGTGGTTGTGAATGCCCTTGTGTCAAACCGAACCACGCTAAATATCGTTGTATGCAAAGAACTTTGACGCAATTATCGACAATTCTTGGAATATCTAGGTCTACATTTGCTGGCATTACGGGCACCAAATCTTTCACTCATCAATTAGCCTATTGGTCTTAGCACACATGAATAATATAAAAGTATATTCACATTTTGACATTCAGTGATTATGTCAATCAATTAATTCCATACAGCACACGTTGCAGACTATTTCGGGCCGGTCTGAAGTAACGTTGTATCGCTTTTCTGCTTTTCTGCTGCAGGAAGAAAACCTAATGGTCTGTGACAAGGCGCTTTCTCACAAGTGAATCTCAGCACAGAGGAAGATGTTTCAAGGGTCTACAGAGCATACCGGAATATTGGACGATATTGCAAATACATTGTTTAGCGACAATTCATCCACACTTCTCCCATCGTCAACAGAATCTGGACAAAATCTAACACCGTTCATCGAAAGAATATTTGGCAATATGGTAATAAATGAATGTCATGCGAATGACTCGACAGGACTTGCCAAATATCCTCTGGATGATTTCTCAATCAGGGTTACCTTGGCAACAATAATATGCGTCATCTTCTCAGTTGGAATTTTCGGCAACACACTCGTCATTCTCGCAGTAGCCCTATCACGCAGACTTCAGGACACTACCAACGTTTTTGTTGTGAACCTTGCTGTCGCTGATCTCTTCACATGCTTGCTTCTTCCTGTTCACACAGCAACCCTGCTCCGCCAGGACAGCTGTAACATCCCTCCAGTTCTTTGCCAGCTGGTTGCTGCAGCCACGCTGACAACGCTGGGTTGCAGCGTTGTAACTATGGCCCTCATTGCCATTAATCGCTATCACATAATTCACGGCAGCTTGAACTCTCATTCGACGCTAACCAATGTCTTCAAGAAACAAAGCCTTGGGATTATGATCATCATTTCTTGGTTATACCCCATTGTGTTGATAGTTGTTCTCGTGCCTGTAGGGTTTGGCTCTCTCGGTTATTCGCATGAATACAGGGTGTGCATACAAGACACTGGTAATTTGCATTCCGACACTCTCAGTTTAACGGTGGGACTGCTCGTTCAGTTTCCCGCCTTCATCATCATTGTCGTTTGCTACTCGCTGATCCTCAGAACCGCGCGACGCAACAGCCGCGTCATGATGAGGCGAATGTGTGCATCTGCCAAGTCTATTTCCATAGTGCAGTCAGAGATGAACACTTACACAGTATCCGAAGAAGATATTTCTGTTGCATCCCTGCCGTACCGTAAACACGAATCATTTCCAGCACTGCCTCCTTCCAAACTCCTGACCCAGCATCCTTCCACGTCATCTCTTCAAGCTCCTCCGTCTCTTCATTCTTCTCTTCCAGCCCATCCTAACACCAAGCGATTCCTTCCTGCGAGTTGTCACCAGACATTGGAATACAAACCAGGGAGTCCTTTGCGGATATCCAAAATGTCCCCTCCCAGGAGGAAGGCTGTGACGTTGGAACGGATCGCTGGCGAGAAGATCAAGAGAGTGTACAGAAAGCAAATTCGGATAACGCTCAACTTGTTCATGGTGGTGTGCGTCTACACTTTGTGCGTGATGCCCGCGGCCGTAGCCATCGTGATACCCGCCAGCGAGCTGGTGATCCCTTGGATGGCCGTGCTGTTCCTTTGCAACTCCTGCCTTAATCCTATCATTTACGCCCTGAAACATCCTCACTTTGGGAAAACATTCGTCCGCATTCTTAAGTGTGATCTGAAGAACATACCAGAGCCTTCGCGATATCTTCAAAACTGTCGCTTGTGGTGCTGAAAGAACGGAAGTAGTAATCATTGCCTCCTCATTTGGAAATAAAAGGTGCTCACATCCTAAGCTTACGTCAAACATCGAAAGTATTTCAATTGCCTTTGAAAACAGCTTTCTCTTCTTTAAGTATTCCAGAATACTGCAGAATGCAAGAGAGAGAGAGAGAGAGAGGGAAGGAGAGATGAGAGAGAGAGACTAGCTAGACATTTTAGATCACGTCGATCGTCACCATCTAGGTGCAGGACTGACCGTATGTTAAGTCCAACCAGAGAGGGACAATGTATGGTATAAGGATTAAAGTTTGTAGTCCATGTAAATTTCATAGGTTTAAGCGATGGCATAGCAGACTCCTTTCACGAAGGATTCCAATGACGACCAACAGAGTGGTCTGAGATGCGCTTGAAGCTTTACCTCATGCTGTTGACAATAAGCCGTCGCTTGTAGACACATTTAGCAATATTCTATTCGAACCAGGCTTATTGGATTGCGATGAAGCAAAGATAGAGAAAAAATGAAGGAGAAGGAAAAAAAGTCGTAAATAGTAAAACACTGGGAATCTTCCTGTCAGATGGCACGCCAGTCTGCTAGTTTTAGTCTCATCAATTATTTATGTTCTAACTGTTCTCCGAAAATGTGTATCCCAAACCTAGTTCTAGACCTCTATAGAAGGGTAATGTCTCTTGCCCCCACTGTCAAATACAAAAGAACAGGACAAATCGAACCATCCAATGTATGTTGCGGAAAACTCGTCAAAACCAATGATCATGTCTGTGTTCTGTGAAGTGATTTTCACTCTCCAACTCAAAATCTCTTTCGTATGTAGTTGCATGAAAGTCGTCTCTCCACTGCAATATATAAATTCACAATAACTTTTTTTTTTCACATAATGCTAGCCTTGACATTTTTTTTTTCACTTTAAGTGACATAATTGAAAATTTATCATAACTGAAAAATGCATCCAACGGATAAAAAAAAAAAAAAAACTTGAAGAGGGAGAAACAAAAATAGTTAATTGTAATTCGAAGGAATGAAATACAAACATGTTTCGAAATCCTTGGAAAACCCCAACAACCGTTTTGCTCTTATTCCGATCTTTAATCTAGTAATCTCTTTAGACATTATAAATACCATTGCTTCTTGTGTATTTATTGCTTACTAATTACTGTAATGTAAACTACTAATGGAAATCGGACCATATTGTTGTGAACTGTGAATTTCCTGTTTGTAAAAAGTGTGAAAGTGTGAAAATTACAACAGCAAAATTGAGAAATCAAACACAAATTGATTACTGATAATTTGACAGTGACTTCAAATCGGTTTTTAACGGAAGCCAGTGGTAACTTCTTTAGGTCAAAATAGAGTTTTCTATGACGTGGTAATAAACAACAGTGTGAGATAGTCACTGTCCTCCAATTGTCTGTAACAATGTAGGCAGAGGTTTAAGCTTGAAGAGGACTTCAAAGGATACGGGATAAGTCTTGAAGTCTTCATCAGATCATGAAAATATAATAATCATTAGGAAACACTCGTTTGATCTGACACTTTTGTTTGCCAAGCGAGAGATTTAAACAACTCAATGCCAGCCATGAACCACTAAAGAAATGCATGCAATCGTCAAGGCATTACCTAGTGTGTAGTTTGTCTAATAATACTTTTCCAAGTTGTAGCAATAGGAGAAAGTTAATCAAGCATTTGGCTTCCTTCTTTGTACCTTGCTTATTTGTGTCTTCTTTTTCAATTCTTCTTTTGTGTATGTTTATGTGTATGTACGTAATTGTCAATTTTATTCACACGGTAATATTAGGGCATTCCAACACAAGTTACCTGTCTGTGTAACTGCTCTGGACGTGTCCTACTCATCAGATCATTGTATAGATGTCATGTTCCGTGAAAATGAATTCCTGTATTTTCGATCCAACTGGAATAAATTTATCTGAATTAAATTTGAAGATTACAGATATCAGACTGTCACTTTGATGTCTAATGCGATTGTCACTGTGTGATTCAGAAGTCATCTCATCGCCTTGTAGTTTTGGCATTACAGAGTTTGACCTTTTTGACGAAAATAAGTTGTTGAAGATAATAAGGAAGGCCGCAAAAAGTCATGTTGACTTGATGCTCTGTTCATGCTGTTTGTCTGGCTGCTGAAAATGCATGACTTATCGTTATCACCAATACATTCCATCGTTAATAGTTCTCTGTGGTATTTCTTTTCCAGCAGTGTAAAAAAAAAAAGGCTATTATTTTCCCTGTCTCAAAAAGCCTTCTCTGGGTCACTCGGAGCTGAAAAATTATAGTTCGGTCTCGAATTTGTCATGTAACATATAAAGTGATTGAATCAATTGTGACATCCAGATGATTGATCATATTGATGCATTTGATCTGCAAGAGGAATATCATTCTGCCTACTAACAGTCTCATATACAGAATCAGCACTACCTCGTGTTAAAAACAACCTGCACCAGCTTGATAACAGGAAGGGTGGAGTTTTCGTTCAGTTGAATTTACGCGCCGTGTTTGGCACTATTGATCACTATACTGATTGATTGACTCCACACTGACTTTGGTATTACTGGATTTGTGGTGAATGGGTTGAAGCCAGATCTTAATGACAAGCCTTTTCGAGTATAATGTTTATGGAATAAGTATTCTGAGTTCTATCCTTTGTTATATGGACTTCCGCAAGGATTTATGTTAAGTCCTACGGTTTTCACATAATAAACTTAGCCCATGGCCACGATGGCAACAATCAAACGACATGGACTCCAATATCATGGATTTGCTGATAACACTCAGCTGTACTGTGAATCCTATTCCGAAAGACATGTCAGTCTGATGAATGTAATTCAATCTTGAGAGGGTTGCATTTCTGAGTTGAGTGAATGGATGGTTCAAAATAAAGTGAAACTAAGTGAAAACAAAGCAGAGTATCTTATTGCGAAGAAGTTCATAACAATGGGTGATGAATATAAAGAGTTCTCTGAACACATCCAATAGTTGCATTTACCTGTGACAGTTTCAACTACGGGCTGTCATAGGTAAATATAACTATTGGATGTGTTTGGAAAACTCTTTATCAGGAGTCTTTTATTGTACTGTCGCCAGAGTCTCTGTCATTGTCTGTGTGGTCTCTGTCATTGTCTGTGTGCGGTGTCGAGATTGAATCATCCATTATTTTAAAAACCTTGGAGTGCTTTTTGATTAGTCACTAATGTCTTTATACATGAATCAATGTCTAAACAACTAACCACAATTACTCATTACGCAGATCTCGAAATCACGCTAATAATCTCCCAAGAGTTGCAAAGTTCCTGATCTTGAATGAAATGTGCAAGGCTATGTATTCATTTTTTTTTGAGTAAGTTAGAATTTTGTAACTCTGCTTTGATTATAATGTGAAAATGGGGGATAAAGCTAGACTTCCGCGTGTCCAAACCGACTAGCCTCACTCTATCCAGTGCTATCCGTCATGTCCGTACGCATGCAGAACAGGCTGGCAGGATAATAATGTGGCAACAAGGCATGTTAGATCCTAAAATGTCACCGTCTTGCCCTCCTATGATACTGAAGTACAGACACTATCGGCGTGTGAATAGAAATGAATACAAGATAATTATGACTGTGAATATGATTGTAAAATATGTTTTTAGTAAACTGATAGACATGTTAGTTGTTATAGGCTTATAAATCTTGGACCCTATGAAAAGATTTATCATGTAGATAGATTTGAAATGGCAATCGACTGTTGCATATTACATCATTTGTTACATGTCAATTTTTTTTTCATTATGTTTGATAATTTGCATTTGATTCATGTCTCAATATTATCATACCATGTCAAATATGGTTGGTTTTTGTGTATGACTTTACTGTCTCGGAAATAAAAGTTAACAAACAAACAAACAAACAAACAAAAAACTAAAATGTTTAAATCATTTGTATGAGCTCTTGAGCTATGGTTTATTTCAAGGTTACAAAACTATTTTTTTTTCTTCATTCGTTCTGTTTTGGAATGGATCTGGGAGGGGAGAGAGCGGGAGAGAGGATGCAACCCAAAAAAACTTTTTTGTCATGTTCGTTGATATATTTGGGAATTTGCATTTTTCTAATTTGTTGCCAAGAATGTGTGTGTGTGTGTGGGGGGGGGGGGGGAGGAAGATGGCGCGATGATTAAAAATCTATTTTATATTAGGTTGGTTTTGTTTTAGTATAATCATTGCCGTATCTGGCATGTCCATATGTGTATTTTCTTTTACTTTTTTTGTGAGCATTTCATGCTCACAAAATCTAGTGTTGCTTCGCTTGCTTTCTAAAAAAAAGAGAAATAATTGGCATGAGTACACAGTTTATGAGCAAAGCGATACAAGATTTGTTTTCTTTTTATTTGACGAGAAATATTTTCATGGAAATAGAAATATTCTAATTGAAATATTTAGAAATAGTTTAACTGAAATAAATTTTTGAATTCGGTGAAAACTTGACATGAGAAGTTACGCAAAAACTGCAAAATTTTCTATTATCATGATAATAATTCTTCAAGTCCCTTGCCTTTTCAAGTGGCCATGAGGCACGTAATTACAATCCTGAACACGACTCGAAAGGTTACCATCTTTGCCCTTCCTCCTCCGTAAAAGTCATAGTTGCTAGTGAGTTAATGCACATGACTACTTGACTACATGACTACGTAAATAAGTAATTCATAAGTGTTCTTTTTTTAGTGGTTCTCAACATACCAGCTTGCTTTTTAGTGGACCTCTCAATTATTTCTTTTTTTCTCAACTGAAGCATAACTTTGTACTTTTTTGCCAATATGCATTCTTTTGTTTATCTGTATCATTTATCTTTTGCAAAGTCGAATGTTTATGTTTATGATGTAATTCAAGATTTATTATGTGTTATGTTTTGTTGGAAAAAGAAGAACCCTACCGATCACTTTGTCTGATTTTGTGCTGAGTACTAAAGCCAAAGTACATTTATGCAGGGAGATCCCATTACAATGAAAACCGATATGCGATCGAGTGATTGAAACTTGTTTAAGCATTAAAGATTGATATGATTTTGTAACTGCACTTCCTCGTTTCCTTTTAAGAAGATCGATCTTTCTCCCCAGCATTTCGAAAGCATTTGAAACTCGGGACAAACAAAGAAGATTTCTCGTTAATTGCTAAGCAGAAGTGCAGGGAATGGCGTTATGTGCTTTAACCCAGTATATCCCAGGGGAATCTGGGACAGATATTTTTTTCTTACCCTCGCTAAATTGGCAACATCATTATGATTTTCTTCTTTTTGATATGCACTGTAAGTTAAAGTAAAGAATTACACAGATTGCCAATTTGGGAAAGATGCTTTGACTATATTCTTCTTTATGTTGCTAATGTATGGTTCAGTTTTAAAGTTAGCGATTAAGAAGCTAATTTCAAATCTGCAACCAAAATCAATTTTTGTTAGGTGACCAAAATAGAGCTCAAAGGATAGAAAAAATTTAAGTCCGCCTTATGAAAGTTTTCTTCATTAGCCTGGCAGTTTCGTCTTATCTAATCTATATCAAAGTTGGACAAAGTCATAACAAAATTACCAAAACATGCCAATATTAGACATACATCTTAATTTTACTCTTTTAAAATGCGATGCCTACTTGATAAGAGTTGTAAATTCAGCAATTTGGGTCATTTATGGGGTTAAAACGAGGACTCAAATAAAAGAGCATTATTTAGACTACTCTACGAAAGGACTACTACAATGATAAAACTTATAACACAAAACTCCTACACCAAACCATCGAAACGTGATATATGGGATTTGACAGGTTAAAGGGTCGTTAGAGACAGGTAAATGATACTACAGATCAATATAAGTATGTTAAAAAGCGAAACAAATCATTTCCCTTTGTTTCTCACCTAAGCTGGCTATATAGGCGCGTCTCGCGTTGCAAAGAAGACTTCGAGGAGACTGCAGTCCGCAAACTGAGTTGATAATGCTAAAGATCTTCCGTAACACACACTTTCCTCGAGCCTATCTTGCTAACGAATGGAAGCTGCGAGTGTGAATTGCACTATGCTCGCATTGTGGGTATTTGTGGAGATAGTCATCTTTTCAGCCGGATTGCTGGGCCAAGAGCTTGTTGGATTGTCTGAAATCTCAAAATACCGTGTTGAGGGTGAGGAAATTAATGTTCAATTTGATTTGAAGTAATGACAGTCATTGCCTTTCTTTTTTTTTTTAACGGGGCATTTTTAATTTCTGGAGGATTCCATTAAAGATAACAAGTCGTTAACCATCAACTATTGGATATTAGTGTAATGTGGGTAAAAGATCCTGGCAAAAGGTCTGCCTATATAATGGCTTTTCTATAAAACTTTGTCGCTATTCAAGTCTATAAAATGAATGTTGCCTGTTTCCTCGTTACTTAACGCTTTAATAAAGAAGAAGCAAATCTTTTCCGATAAATGAAACATTTTGAATGACATAATGCACAACGCAAAAGCAACAGCAGAACCCCCAAAAAAGTGCTATGATAGACGGTCTTTTTGTAATTAGTAAAATTCATTTGTTTCTGCACACTTCAAATAATGATTATTAATCAACGTTATTATGATCAGCGGTTACGTCATTCTTTAGGCGTGTACATAGTTTTACAAGATGAACTAAATAATGATTCACAGAGAGTAAGGTTAACTTTCATGCCTACACACTTTAAATGCCTCCCATTTTCCGTTACCATTCCATTCTAATTCAAAACCTATCACATTGAATTAAAAGGAGAATTACTCTATCCCGGTATAAAATGATATTGCTTATTGATCCCAATTCATTCAAAGTTATGGCAGCATACAAACATCCACAAATTAATGTGGCGTTCCCCAAGGATCAATCTTGCATCCGCTCATCTTTCGATTTAGCATTAACGGAGAATGAAATAATAATGAGTGATGATATGAATTATTCTCAATGTGAATTGAGGAAATGCAGCAGTTGTAGGTCGGTTTTGATTTGAGGAAATTAAAAATTAAAAGTCAGAATTTCAAAGTTTGGTGCGGTAATTCCTACTTAACAAGAATACAATACGTTTGGAAGTCGTATATAATGGAAAACAATGTAAGAAATATAAAGAAAATCAACAACTTTCCACTTTTCTACCTTGATAAAAGAGGACTTGGCTTACCTCTTTCAGAAAGCAGGGAAATGATATTACCCCTCACGTAAGTCAGTAAAAGCAATGTATATTTTGATTAAAATTAAATTTTGTAGAATACTCTTTTTTTTTTACATCGTTCTACATAGGTGATGAATGAATTGTAGCAGTCTTCTTATCCAGCGATTTCTGCACCGAAGCTTTAAAAATTGATAAGAACTTTCAGCAAATTTTCCTGAAACTTTGCTGATGTGTTTTACTATAGAATATTGATTTTTCAAGCAGTCCACATAAATATATGCCGACACCGTCATTATTATGTATCATTTGTAGATAGCACTATTTCGTTCCCACAGTTATCTGAATGAGATCACTGAAATCATTAATATACAAATATTTAATGTATCTTTTGGTTGAGTTGTATCAAGCTTCATTTTACAATGAAAAATACTTTCTTGTATATCAGACTATCTGTTCGCCAAATTGTGACCATGATGTTATTTTAAAGGTGTTGCCCTCATTATTAAAGATTCAACTACATGAATCAGCGTATGATAGATTTAGATTTAACGGGGAAGAAGCGTTTCTTCCGTTAAAGTCTTAAGAGGAGAATGAATATTATCCAAGTAATGTTGTAAATACTTTTATACATATAAGGATTCGCTAGTTTCTTGCTATTTATCTTACTGCAAATAAGTTGGGGGAGATGTCATGGAACAAGAAATAGCGCTATTTTACTTCAGAAAAAAAAAGAGGATTTGCACTTCTTAGCATTTTTCAGCTTTTGTACAGATCCAATATCTTAAGAATTTCATACTCTTGAATGAGATGATATAAATTTCTAACGGCTATTTTATATTTCAATCTTTGCCTTTAATTTTGCAAGACGCTTTCGTACATGACACCTGAGTGTCCATCTTTATGCGACTCGTCATCATTCTGATGTTCGCTACAATAACCTTCCTTGCGACTACTCTTAGGCTACGGTCACAACTCAGAGTGGCGACCGACCGATTTGTAGCCTTCTCGGTCGCCGCTGAAGAGATGTCGAGCAGGTTATAAAACCCCAGCGGTGCCCGAGCGATGCCCTGTCGATTTCCCGTCGGTCACCGATGGATTTTAGGTAAAAAAGTGCGAAATATGGGAATCTTCTCCGCGCAGACACTGAGCAGTCACCGAGCGATGTCCCATTGGTAACTGGACGATCTCCCACCGGCCACCGGCCGATTTTTACGAAATCGCTCAGCGACCGACGGGTGATCGGTAGGTCATCCACCGGTGTGCCGTAGGCGTACCTTTGGCCGTCCGCCGGTCTCTGCCGGAAATTTCTCGCGAGCTATCTGGGTATATTCATGTACCTATGCGATTTGTGATATTATAATTAATTAATCAATTAATATAGAACTCGAGACAAAAGATTTAAGAGTTAAATCACCAACTACCAAACCTCAGCTGCGTGAAACCACAGATAACTAGAAATTAGGAAATCCAACAAAAGGGAGAAAACCCAACATGGAACAAACATAAGAACAGATTAGAATTTTCAAAAATATCTTTGTTTGCTTCTATATTTTACAGTATTTTTCTATTCCTATCTAATTTCATATTTTCATTTCCCATCTTATGTCTCCATTTCTTCTGCATTTAATAGGCCTTTAATAAATTATAAGATAACCAAATCATATATTACTAAGTCTACATGATATTGACACTATATAGCTTTCGTCTCTTTGCACCAAAGTGGTTATCCCTGTCTTCTATGTCCCTCATGTTGGTTGCCGAGATGATGAGATGATGAGATGTTGGTAGGGGTTCCTTGCCTCTATTCCTCCCCCTGCTTCTTCCACACTTCCCTGGCTTCTCTTACCCATCTACTCCCTGGTTTTCTTCAGTGTTTCTGTCATTTTATCGTTATTATTTGTTGTTCCTAAATCGCTCGACGGCGACCGCTCTATCTATTCCATTGGTTTTCTTCTGTGCTTTTGTCATTTTTGTCTCTATTATTTTTAATTCCTAAATCACTCGGCGGCGATCGCTCGATTAGGTCAGTGCCTGGGCGGTTGCCGCTCGGACACCGAGCGTATTTTGGGCAGCAAGTGAAAACTGGTCGGTCGCCGCTGAAATTTTAACTCCGCATTAAAACTTCAGCAGCGACCGACCGATGCCCTAAAAATCAGTGGTGCCTGGTCGGTCTCTGGTCGGCGTCCGACCGTAATTGGCTAAAAACTCGCCGACCGGTCGCCGAGCAGGCTGATCTTAGGGGTTGTGACAGTAGCCTATCTAGTCCTGGTGAATAATAGGCGCCTCTTCTCTGCTCTGTTAAAATCTTAATGAAAGCAAAAAGCATAATGTTTAAATGCAACCATGAATAATGGATTTCAATGTCAAGACATATATCCATGGTTTCTTCACTTTTCTTTTTATAAACAAAATCCTCTCCTTTACAGTGCAATAAAGTTATAATTTCGCAGAGTCCCAATTCCCATGCTGTCCCAGTAAACTTTGCACATGCAGCAAAATGTATGGAGTTTTCTTTCAAATTATACGAAGTGGCAAATCATGAATATGATCACATTTATTTTCAAACTCATCCTCATCAATATGATTATATTTTTCATTAAAAGCTTTAAGCAATGGATTATGACACTGTAGCAATCTGCATTCATCAGAATTGTGTTTTCTCTCTGATAGCAAACAAGAATTTGTATCGAATGTACTAGTATGTGTGTACACTGTATAATTTGTTTTGTTATCACTTATTACTTTGTCATGAAAATTTCAATTCTATGTTAACATCTATTGCGAGATTAATGCATGAAGTATTTGCAAGCAGTCAATAAGTTGCGCAGGGATATGTTTAAAATTCATAGGTTCAAATCGATCATTTCTAATTACATAAATCCGATATTCTCAGAGCATATCATATCAGATGAGATGTCAAATTGGTATTTGTAGCCGTTATGATTATGAAAGTTACACAATGCATTCAGGTGCAACTTACCTTGGCTGTTTCGACGAACGTTGTCAGACTGAGGGCACATATTTAAGCCTCAAGAATTCTTCATATTTGACCCCAACGAGCTGCGTTATGCTCTGCACCCACACCGGCTTCGTATTTGCGAGTATCCATGGCAGTGTATGTACCTGCTCATGCCATTTCAACTGTTCCCACCTATCTGCGCTGGCTAACAACATCTGTGGAAGGCCATGCTCTGGTAATCCGGCTGTATTTTGTGGAGGCATATCCAAGATCACTGTCTACAAGGGTAACGTTAGAACAATTTATCTGTCGCTTGAAGGGACTATGCAGTGCAAATGCATGCGGACGTGTATTAATTCAATATAAGCTGGTCATCCTTAATTTGGCCAAAAGAATGATCTGAATATGTGTTGTAGAATATTTAAAAATACTTTTTTAAACATATTTTTCCTCAAATTTCTTGGAAATGCCGACAAAAAAACAGAAAAAAAAATCAAAACAAATTAAAAAGCAAGATTTTACCAGTGCTATGACATTATCTGTCGATCAGTGTACTAATATGATAGGTTGATTAATGAAAGACATTCGAATCCACATTCCCGTAGACCGTAGACCAAGAATAATTTGCATGTTTCCCTGTAATGTCTTTTGTTAATCATACAGTCTATATTAGTAAAATAGACTCATGAAATTTATGCTCACCTTAGGAAAAGTTGCATCCCATTGGTTTTTTTAATAATCATAGTACTTCAGCAATGAATGACAGATGATGTTACCGGCAGAATATTGGTGTGGATGATTTTATTGGGCGTATCCATGTAATCTGAAGAAAGTTTAGTAGAAACATTATCATAAAATAAGAGGCATGTTGTTCATATACTTAATTTTGCCACATAATATGACATTCAGGGTATCATGACTCAAGTCAACATGATTTTGCATTATACAGTTCTTTTAAAATGCAATCATAAGTAAACATTAATCTAAGCAAACATAAATTCATAAGTGCAAAAAAGGGTATCTAAGAGTAAGATGGGTTCTTTTTTTTTTTTTTAAAGATATGTGTGCATACTTTCTAACTGGTTTGTGATTTAGAGTTTTCACCACCTGATATTACCGCAAGTAACATACATTACCAATCAAAACATGATTTGCAAATATTGTACTCTTTCTCTGTTGGAACCATTGCCTACGACAACCGATAAATGCCAGAGATTATATACAAGGCAGATGCAAATTATACAGCACAAGTCAGTCGTTTCTTTCTGAAGGAGAAGATGCACTAACAAAAATGATAAACTATTAGCTGGAGACAATCAAACTGCCTTTCAATAATGATATCTTATGAGTGGAAAACTGTATAGATGTCATGTTCCTTAAATTTCTCTGTCAGTAGGCCTACTAATCGTTGTTATTAATATTTGTTTAATGTTTGGTTATTTTTGCATTCTGAAGAAACGAAAGAACAAAAGAAAACAGATTTTCTTTTATATGTTAACGCGAGTGTTAGCTTTTAGGGGTGAAATGAAATGAAATGTTTATGTTCTTAGGGGTGAAATGAAATGTTTATGTTTATGTTCTTTTCGAAAAATGAAATAAAGTTTGAATTGAATTGAATTGAATTGAATTGAATTAACAAGCAGCTGAAATTCAATGTATCTAAAATATATATAAGTTCAAATTAGTCACTCGATTAGCATGGAGAAAAACCTCCATTACTCACAAATCTCCAAATTGTAGGTAAGTGTGCTGGACATCAGCACTATATAAGGAAATAAAATATCATGACATCACGAAACATAATTGAAAGTGACAGTTCATTTCATAGTTAAAGTGCAATATGAGTAAGATGTTTCCCTCCGCACTTATTCAATTATACATTATTTTCCAGAGACCGTTTATATCAAAATAAGTTATTGACGAACGTTTCCTGAATAGTAGTTTCATTGGTAAAATAACTTTCCTGTTCTCACTCTTTGTTACAGTAAAACTCCAGCTCAACACGAGTCCTTGCTGTCAAGGTGCGCCCACAACGAGTAAGAGCGTTTTTCAGATAAGACATTAGTGATAATAATTTATGTGTTACGTATAAAATACAAAAACTCAGTAATATTTACTCGATTTCTATAATTTCACATAACAAAACATCCATCTTTAATGTATGCAACAAATTAATCAACAATGATTAATCAAACGAAAACGAATCAACCAATACATACATATCCCCAAAATTATATCATACATCCTAGATCATACACAAACTTACTCATTCTCACACAAACTTACTCATTCTCACACACACACAAAAAAAAAAAAACCCATCCTGAACTACCTGCTCCCCCTGTAGTTCTAGGGTACCTGCTCACATCCCAACCCTACACTTCAATGAATTACCTTTGATCATAAAATTCCGTAATATATTCATCGCACATAACCCTACAATAATTAATGTAATCACAAGTAATATAGGCGCCAGCAGTAAACAACGGAGAAATTAAAAAAAAATACAAAAACGAAAATTTGAGCCGTTATAAAACTAATCTCTCTCCTTACAAAGCCCCAGCCGCTCTCTACCAATCAAATACGTAAGCTTTAAAACACTTCTGTTACTAATATATTCAAATATCTCAACTAATTGACATATTCCCACTTAATTAAATGCAAACCTGATTTCTCTCTCGCAAGTGCCAATTTTGTTATCTTCATCAATACTTTCGACTTTACTTTTTCTGAATTGTGTTAAAAAGGGTTAAATACCTATACTTCTTGACTGAAAAATAATACATTTCAGCAAATAATCAAAGAATGAACAAACTTTATTCTCAATGAACTACCGGACAGTACTACGAAAATATCTGCCCAATGCATCTCTCGTATTTCTTTCATTTAATATCATAACTTTCCATAGATCTTCAACTATTGACATTGCAAACATATACATGTTAATAAGTTTCTCTTTATGGATAAAAAAAGGAACACAAACAGTTTGCTACAAAAGCAAATTCTAAAAGTTGCTCTTTGTTTGTAAATCACTCAGTGTAATAACTTAAATTGAAATTCTCGTTGTCTGCCATGTCAAAAACAAACTATCAGGTTCAATGTGCGTAGTTGCTTTGCAACGTTGACTAGGCACCTCGAGAAAATACATTATGTTAGACCTAATTCAGAAATAAACGCATACCAAAGGAAGTGTACACGATAAAGAAGTACTATAGGCGAGCTCGCCTAGTACCGAGAAATATTAATTAGCCAAGGACACACACATTGGTAACAGATTTCGTGATTGTAGTCAACGTGGACGTAATATTCACTGTTGTGTAGACGAACAGATTATTAGATCAAGCGAGTATAACAGTTGGCAAAAATGTTTTCAGTGACTGTCACCTAATTATGCTAGATATGCGTTGATTAAACGAGATTTGTACAAACCATTTGATCATTAGACCACATGACGACTAGTAAAGTGAATACTATCTCGACTAATTGGTAAACAGACAAACAGGATGTGGAAGAGTCATGTTTAGACAGTATACTGCCAGACTGTTGTTACTTTAATAAAAGGGTAAGACCTACTGCCGCAGACTAATAAGATTCAACTATTACGTAACTTCAATAACCAAACATACTCTTTATGTAGCCGTGGACTTTGTATCAGTTTTTGAATTTGCTGTCGTTAAACTCCCTTTTTTTTCCATCTCTCTCTTTCCATTCTATTATATAAATAGTGAAACCCTCGATCGTTGAGAGTGATGATTGCCAAGACGCGTTTTCTTCCTGCAATGGTATGTAGGTTTTCCCGATCAATTTCATTAAATTATTTGTTTTTGTTATAGATTTTCCCGTTGTCACTCAAAGCCACTATTGAATGCCCTCAAATTCAGATACTGTCTTTCAAATTTTCAGTCCAGTCGTTAGTATTTATTTTGATACACTCGAATTAATTCATGAACATCGAATTCACTACTATCGACCAAAAAAAAAAAAAAAAGAAGAAGAAGAAGAAACTCACAAGGGCATTCGATTTTTCGTTATCCCCATACCATCAATATTAAAGATATTCAAATTAGCAATCGCTCTTATGAATTCGTTTCAGTACTATGCGGTTTCAAATTTTGTGAAGTGGATTTCAACGTCTGTGCACCCAAATTAAGAAAGTACCTCAGAGGAGCCTGCTTGGGCATTTGATTTCATTTTCAGGGAATTCATTTTAAAATCATAGCCTTCACGGACTTGATTGTTTATGTTGTATGCATGCGTCTTTACGCTTGTCTCTTCGCCTCTGTACACGTCGTTTTGCCCTTATGCATGTAAGATATACAATAACGATATTGCATAGACATGTCACAATTTTGTATGATGACAGAATCATTATTGATTTCTCATAGATGATTGATTTTTTTTTCAGTGTTAGTTTTTTAACCTTGCGAGTGGAGTCTCTTTCCTTTCACAAAAATTATGTTGTCTACATAAAACGTTATAAAACGTTGTTTTTATGTATATATTTTTTCGATCTGTGTTTTATGTAGGATAGTACAGAATGTGTCATCCTCCTTTTTCATCTTTTTCATCCATTTTATTTTTATTTTTCATTTGTAACGTAACCAGTCCAGGGTATGCAAAATCATGATATACATTCAATGCACTTATTTGAAACATGTTTGTCCTTTCATGAATTTGAATGACGGAACAGAGTCCAAGGCAATGGGCATCTAATTTGAATCCCCATTTGCTGAATATTATGTTTTTATTTGAATTTGAATGATTTGCTTGCATTTTGATTTACACGGATGATAAATTCGAACGGGGGGATTATTTCGTATGCACATTCCTTAAATCGTTTGCTTTTATTCTGATTTTGGATTATTCATTAAAAGTTTTTTTTTTTTTTTTTAAACGAAAACAAATTCGAATGAAACAGATTGACTCTATATGCTCCAAGCTTAAATGATGTGCTCCTTGTAAATTTTGTTCGACACCATTGTAAGGCGTATTGTACAAATTGTAACAAATTTGAATAACTATTTTATACCTATTTTCATTAATTGGAATGCTTTAAGAGTTTAATTGAATGGCAAAAATAAAGAATTGGGCTGGAGACATACATAATATAAATATCGCTGGTGATAAAACAAGAGACAGCATACTACTTTCCTCTCAAATTGTGGTTCCATGATTCATATTCAAGGGCTGCAGTATTGTCTTATTAAGTTTGTTATGTATGTTATCGCATTGTGCGTGTCTGTATGTCATTCTGTACTTGTTCATGAAAAAGTTTAGGTATATTTTTGTTTCCCTCGTTTTCTCGACCATATTTCTATTGCGGTTTGTTTCACTATATTTTGAACAAAGTAAAATTGTACCAATAAGAACCAGTACATATAGCTAAGATCATGTCTCACTAGTCAAGTACATCGTGTAAGTCTACATGTAGCTGATGAAATCAATACTCCTTGTAAGAACGACATAAATATGTGACTTTAAATCATTCTTCACAATACATTCAACTTTTATGTTGAAGTTGTTTATTTTTCATGGGTACTAGCATTAGTAATATGGTATTAGTACCGCTCTTCTTTAACCTCGCTTTTACCCGTTTCTACCTGTACATCTACCTAATATACCAAGTGATTAGGCATGCGGAACACATTTCGCCACGAAATTGTGATATTGCTTGTGTCAGAGGATTCTCTTCTTCAATAATGACATTTCATATTGATCACGTTGATCACAGTCTGACCGAGGAGTTGTTTTTAGTTTGAGGTTGCGAAGGACTGTGAGTGCCAGTAAAAAGTTGAAAGTTTCTCTGCATCCTCTAAAGAGGTCATTTTCTGGAGAAGCTCACAACATTTGTATGGTCATTGATGGCAGTTGTATTTCTTTACCGCAGGGGCGCCCGAGAGTCATTGCAAAGCCAATGAATTTGCTTACTACATAGCAGCGGCCGCCGTCATGTGCGTTTCGTTAGTCATCGTGGTCACCTTCTTCGTGTGCATAAGGTAATGAACACAAATCAATGAACACAAATCAACCTGGCATAGTGGTTAGGGCTCTGTACTTACAAAAGAGGAACTAGGGTTCGAATCCTCTCAGGTTCAAACAGTTCTAAAACAAATTCTTACACACAATGCAAATCTTTATCCCTACCCCCACCCCACTCAGGCGGTCAACCATGCACACAGGCTTGTTCAAGATTCTTAGATACCCCATTAAGGATGGAAATGGGTCAAGATTAGTTTTTAACTTCACTCAGAAATTAAATCTTGTTTTCATGCCTTTTATGTTGTGTTATAGAGTTCCTCTAGGATACATTGGTCTGAAATAAGATCAATACCACAGATTATAATCTATATGACAACATGTAATTTGATTTTTATCAAAACAGATTTGAAAGGAAAACGACAAGAAAAACAATTTCAGGGTTACATTTTTGGATGCCATATCGTATTCGAATTACAGGTGACGCCAACAAATTAGCAAGAGTCTACTTCTGTGTAATACATAATTTCTCAGTTTGCAAGCTTTCAAAAGCAAAAGCAAAACAAAACAAATAAAGCCATGAAACAAAACGACAAAACGGATTTTGTTTGCAAAGATGTGGCAACAAAGATATCATTGTGTGTGTGTGGGTCTTATTTTGCTCTTCAGGTGTTCGAGGGAAACCCAGTCGGTGGACGTGTGACCACATGCCTAAAGTTAGTCACGGAAAGTGCAGGATAGACACGGACATTGACCGGCACAGAATAATGTGTTTGTATGCATACCCTAAACTGTGTGCCGTGTTTGATATACAGTAGGACCTCGATTTTCCGGCCATCGATTATCCGGATTCTCTGTTATCACCCGGAAGTCAACTGGCTGACATTTTTTTTTTTAACACCTCTGTCAAATGTCGCCGGCGGCATTATGTTTTCGTGTTGTCCGTCCGTCCGTCCGTCCGTAATCGATTTTGTGAACAGCGTGACTAAAAAAAGCGTTTGAGGTATTCTAATGTAGCTTGGCATTATATGTTTTTAAATGTTTTCATGTATTTTCAGTGCCAAATCTCTCTAAAAAAAAAACCACATGTTCAACCATTATCGCGCGAATACACGACAGGAAACATTCCAATCATCGCAGCGGACTGTAATTTTAAGTCAGTTTGTGAGACGATGTCAATGATTGGTGCCACGCTCGTCACTTGGACTGAGTGCACAGCAGTGGTTACCGTACAATGCAGTATTCGACGAGTCGCATTATCAATATGCTGTCCTCGGTCATTATCATTCCAACAAATAATACATGAAGGGATACTTAATTATACTTCGCTTAATTTTCCGTATCAATTATTTTTATGTATTTTTATGTATTTTTTTTTGTATTTTTATAATAAGAAGCATACAAATGAAATGCAACACTTAAATATTATGGTGGATGGTATATTATGGGAACAAAAAGAAAGTATCAAATTCCTTGGAATATATATATAAGTGAAAATATGAAATGGAACGTTCATGTGCAATTATCTCTGATAAAGTGTCTCGCAATGTTGGTATACTTCATAAGTTAAAGGTAGGGGATACCTTTTACAGACCTCCCAAAATGCAGCTAAACATTAAATATGAACCTCAGGGGACTTGGTTAGGCCACTGCTGAGAAATTTGGAAGTCAACAGTTATCTACAATTTGAATAATGCAAAAAACTCAACTACTCAGTAGTTCTGTGTGTCAGCCACACTTAAGCCTTTTTGTTGCAGTCTTCTGTATTTTTTATCTATAAACACAAATCTAAAAGTATAAGAGCTGCTGTAATAACATATAGAGTGTGTGGCAAGAATGTATATAGAAATGTTTGTAAGTTTTGATGAACTTTTTTCACAAAATATACATGATGGACACACATGCAGTGCATGGGTCTGCAAAGGTAGCCTAGTAATGTACTGGAATTTACGGTGAGCCCCGAAAAAAAATCAATTCAAAATCTAACGGTCAATAAAAATGTACTAAATGTTACCTTCCACTTTCAGTACTTTATGGGAGTTTGCTAAAATGATACTCTCTTCAACATACCACTGTATTTATACAACTCTTCATTTGAGGCATGCAAATGGGATTCCCTACCTTTAAGGTATTATGTCCCTCAGAATATTCTATTTTATGTTATATAATTTGTTGATATTATCGCATACCTCATATTGCAACATTGTATGGGCAACTTCAAAAAGCCACATTGATAGTATATTACTTGTACAAAAGAAAGCTATACGTATATGCACCAACTCAGGTTATCGAGACCATTCAGATCCTTTATTCGCAGAATTAAAAACACTTAAGGTGAATGACATTAATTCTTTGCAAAACTCACTCTTTATGTTTCGCTTACATAATGGTCAGTTGCCATCTTCTTTTTTCTCACTATTTCAATTAAACAAGGACATACATTCTTATCCCACAAGACAATCTGACAAGTTTCATTTGTAAAATCCCAAAACAGTGATGGCTCTGAAATCTGTCAGACACACCGGACCCGATGTTTGGACTTCTCTTCCTTCTGAAATTCGAAGTTTAAAGTCCATGTACTCTTTTAGGAAAGCTGTAAAAACAATGTTGTTTTCTGGATATCAGTAATTCCATTGTCATTGTTAATGTATTATACACGAAATTCTTTCGCAGAAGTATCGACGCATTGAATTTATTACGTAATTATGTAACCAACCATGACCTGTATCAACTGTTCACCTGCACCTCGGTGAGAAAATATTTTGTTATGCCTTGCTAATCAGTGATACAGGTGATCTTACTTTGTAGAAACCTTTAGTGAAAGCAGACAGACCTCTCCTTTCCCTTTCTCCTTTCAACTATCCTATCTCTATGCAAGTCATCCCTCCCTCCTATTCTCCTTCCGATGTATATTATAATAATAAGTATGTACGGGGGCTGCACGCAAGTCAAGCCACGCTTATGCTGTAGCCCCACTGTATTATTCATTGTTGTATGTTTGTTGTACATTTTGTTGTACATTGCTGTGCAAAGGCAATGAAGGAAAAATATTCTGTGAACAACTTGTATTTAATTTATGCTTGTACATGAATGTGCATGTGCAATGATGAAACAGAAACCAATAAATCAAATCAAATCAAATCAAATTATGAAGTATGAAACATGACAATGCCATGATAATCATAATATTGATGAACCGGTAATAACATGATGTGTATGCCCCTAGCGTGTTGTGTTAGAAAGTGCTGTATTTGAATATATCTCTCTTATCCGGCCAAATCGATCATCCGGCCGGCCGGTCCCGATGTGACCGGATAATCGAGGTCCTGTAACTGCATAGTCCAACAACATTTTGGTCCTTGAGTGCTTCGGTGTCGCAGAATCATTGGATCGCAGGAATTTTGTGGCAAGACAGGGTATTGTAAATGTCGACGATCGAGGTTTGAAGGAATTGGTGTGTTGAGGGCAGTGCCACTGGGTGTATCCACCTTACAGTTTACAGTCAGTTTATAAGCCTACATACACGTATCGTCACAGTCACCTGCTGTTTAAGATGTCATTACCGGCAGTGGCTTGTGTGTCTTCCCATCAGTACGGATAGAGTATCAAAGTGTGATGTCATATCCATTCCTTGCCATTGAAACCGGTTCTAAACAACCTCACCTGCATGATCAGAGTTTAATGCGCGCACCTTGTTCTAACCCAATTTTCTATAGCAAAAGACTTTGACATCATCACTTCGGTACCTTATTCTCTGCCACTCAAACGCCAATCAGGGCCCAATTTCATTATGATTTCATTGATATGATAGCAACTCTTGCTGGAATGGCAATTGTCATAGTAACGACAAGAATTCAGCTTCTTGGTTGCCTGTTGATTCAGGAAGTTGTCATTCCAGCAAGAGGTGCCATCCTAACATCTTTTATGAAATGAGACCCAGATGCACATGGAACACTTGAAGGCATTATTTATCATTTGCAGATAAAACATAAATGCAGCTTAAGTGTTTCAAAATTGTTCTAAAATGTGAGTTAGGGATAGAAACAACCAATGTAAAATTTTGAATCAGTAAAATTAATGTGAAGTATTGTTGAGAATACAAAATGTAAACAATGGTTATAATAAAAATGTTTCTATAGTCTAAACTGTACACAGTTATGGTTTATTGAGAAAAATAGTGATATCTCCTTATATTTAGACTTTATTGCAAACTTTTCACATTGTAGGATGTTCTGTGATACAACTGACCTAGACACATATGCATCAAAATAATGTGATATCTCGAACATTTTTTTTTTTAAATTACTGCTCCCAATGATAAACAGTCCTTTATTGAGCTTCGTAGAACATTTACATTGACTAGCACTGCTCCTTGGTAATGGTCCTGTCTCTTCATTCAGACTGAATAGATCATTCTTTAAAATAACAATACATACATGACATAATCTTTATGTAGTCACCCAAGATAATCGTGCAATTTTGTCTCTCTCGACGGCGATAATTTCGTCAGAGATCTCGTCTGTAAAGGGTACAGAGTGATGGGACTTGATCAAATTAACAGGGTCTGTTCCTTGCAACTTGCAGCATGCAGCAGTTATGCTGCAGAAAGTGAGGTCCACATGTTTGAACACAGTCCGTGGGCACTCCGTATGTAAATAAGGGTTAATGAGGTTCCGCACGCAGAATCTCCTTCCTGCGCAGGCCGTCTCGTGAATTGCGAAGTTTCACGGGATTCTGCGCACCTCGTTGCAGACTTGCAAAATGCTTGCATGCAGCTTTCGCAGTCATCGAGGATGTCGACATGGTAGGGCGAGTTTGATTTGCCGTTCCTTGCTCTTAAATTTGATATAAATTTGCCTTTGTTTTGGGATTTTAAGGCTATGTAATTCGTCGTTGAACTGACATGATATTTTGAGTGATTTTTTACTTGATTTTGAACTTAAACCTCTGTTCTGCTGGATCCTCACTGGTATAAAGCTCGGAACACTTTATTTTTTGGTGAATTCCGTAAATGACACACGTGGAAATATATATTTAAAAAATGAAAGGGATGCCAAATTTCTAACTACCTTTAATCCCGGTCCCAATTTTGACTAAAATAAGTGCGAACCGGAACAATCAGTCCGCACAGCGTGTGGATCTCGAGCTGAGGATGCACTATGTATGCTAGCTCGAAACGGTCATGCATACGTAATGAGCTATACTACATTGCTCTTTTGAAATTATTATTATTCATTATTATCATTACTATTATTTATAGTGCGCTTTTCCCACAAGGCTCAAAGCACTTACAATCAATTCAAAACATATACGATTGTATGTGTAATTGGATAAATGTTACAGCTACGAACTATTTGCTACTAAAAAGATGTGTTTTCAAGGCTTTTTTGAAAACACTGACTGATGGAGACTGTCTAACGGTAAGTGGTCACTGTTCCAGTGCTTTGAAGCAGACACAGTAAATGTCCTATCACCGGCTAAGGTGCAAGTAACAGAGTATGTGAGACGAAGCGGATCACTAGATGACTTCAAATTTCTAATAGGTGTATATAAAGTCAAACAGGCGTCTAGATATTTCGGAGCTTGATTGTTGAGGATTTTATAGACAAACAAAACTAGTCTGAAAATTATCCGTTGCTTCAAAGGAAGCCAGTGCAACGACTTCAGAAGTGGCTGAGATGGGTAGTCCCTAGAAACCTGAAACACTAATCGGGCTGCCCAATTTTGAAGTCGCTGCACACGATCCAATTGAGTTGAAGGAATGGAAGAGAGAAGCCCGTTACAATAATCTTTACGGGATAGAACTAAAGAACGCACTGCGTTATGACATGCAGATTGATCAATAAATGTCCTAATTCTAGCAATATTTCTTAAATAAAACGAAACAGTACTACAAATTTGAGAAATATGTTGAAACATTGACATTCGACGATCAAAAATAACACCAAGATTTTTTTATTGTTTCTGAGGGGCTAATTATAGTGTGCAACCAACATTGAGCTGAATGTTTGGAAGACCGCGCAGATTGTGGGCTGAAGCTGCAACAACAAACTCAGTCTTCGAATCGTTCGACACGTTTCAACTTATTTGCTACCATCCATTTCTTAATATCTAAAATACACGTTTGAAGTTTAGTAATGACATTAAAAGAAGCTCCTAGAGTCTTCGGGTCGTAAGAAATATATAACTGTATGTCATCAGCATAAAGATGATAATTAACATCGTAATGTTGGGCTATCTCGCCATTGTAGTCTGGATAATACATAACATATTGACCCCATTTTCATACCAAATGAAAGGAGAAAAGTGGCTTTTTCATCAGATTGCTATTATAAAGTAAAATTCGAAAAGGAATCTGGGTAAAAAGTGAGTGGAGTTTAATGTGTTCAAAACTAAATACAACGGTCGGAAAGAAGTGCGGTAAATGAAGGTTAAATGACAATGTATCTCTTCCTTAATATACTTACAGGGTGCTACGTGTTTCTTCTGTCAAAATATGGGCAAGTTTAATCATTTAATCTTGTAAGTATGACACTATGTCACAGCGCCCACCGTTCGAAATCGTCCATTGCAACCGCTGTGAGATGATCGCGGACTGACTGAACAGCGCCATCTATCGCTTGAAATGATCCAGTGCCCCAATGAATATAATTTCAAAGTTACACAGCATGCTGCAGCTGAGTCAAAGCGTGACCGCATTCCTGAAAGCCGCCAAGAACACAGCACTTACGAGTCGTAGGTACAAGAAGCCATCCCAATCTATTGATTTCCTTGAAAAGTTAGAACATAATTCTGTTATCTGTTGGTGTGCTGACGTATTTCTTGCGCTTTTGATTGGCACTTATTAGAGTTTTAGAGATTGTATAATTATGTAACAAAAGCCAGCCAATATCTGTTTGTACCATTTTCAATTTATAAGCAGATAGGCCTATATAACATATCAGCTATTGTTCAGTTTATTGGTTGTTACTTCTATCATACTTGCTAATTGTGTAACTAGTTTAATTTGCGTTTATGCCTCTGAAGTGTAAAGAAACAATTAGAATTGTTTCCAGCTATGTTGATTTCTCTGACACCCCAAGCAAAAAGCAACAACAACCATTATTTTCCTAAATGATTTAGTCTTAATAGACATCCGAGCTAAATATTTCAATTCACCTGATTTATTCTGTGACCTAGAGCAAGGCTGCTTTTATTTAGGTCTCATCACATTACTCCTACTTGTGAGATTATATAGTCACCAATGTATTGTAAACACACTATAATAGTTTCATATTAATCAAGACAGTAGTTGTGCATCGAGGTGAAAGTGTTGCCTATCTAATGCAATTCTTGAATTGCATAATTGTATTTTTATTGCAGTCCTTGAGAAATATTAAAATACATGTAAATTGAAATTGAAAGCAGTGTTCGGAGATTAAGAATAAGACAGAAAGTTATCATTACTTGGGAATAACATTATCATGAGACCTACGAATTCAGTAACTTCAAGTTTGAATAATACTTTCATTTTGCTGATATTTGAGAACTCTCGCTTGTTTGATTTGGCCCTATTTAAGTAAACTTTAAAACTGAGCGGATTTCTGCGGTTACAAAACCTTGAGAGTGCTAGTTTGGGCCACAGTTGTGGGTTCTTGCAATATTAAAGGTTACTGTCACAGGGAATGGTTAACATTCTCTAAATCAAAATTGCTTTAAAGGGCCATTTCAGATGATTTTAATAATTTCACATTATAGTATATAAATCAACAGCTCAATCCTCCGTGGAATTTATTGTGGTTCTTGAGCAGAGAAACAATACTCTAAAAACCTTTAACAAATTACACTGAACAAGGATGATGACATAGGAAGCTCACATATTTCAGAAATGTAGCAGTGTAATTCCATTACAATATCGCTTGCTTGCGAGTTTACCTGTGTATAATCTGTGCCTGCCTTCTTCTTTTGTTCTGCTTCCTTTAGCCCAGGCCCATGTATTCTTATGGTGAGGCGGCTGTGTCACCATCCTTGTTCATTGCAATTTGGTATAAATTTCGAAAATATTCTAATTTTTCATCCCAATAATCATAGAATCTGAAACTCTGTCCTCAATATAACCAATTTAGAGTTGTTCAAATGTAAAAATCTGAAAATCATCCCGAGATCTCCTTTAATTGCGCATGTACATACATGAATCAATGCTGCTTTGCTGTACACTAACAGCGATTAGATCTTTTGAAAATGGCAAAAGTATCAAATTATGTACAAATCATTTGGTAGCTTGTTGGAAGCTTGTTCTCTGATGGATATTCATTGTTGTTGTCAGCTTCCTCTGTAATTGCCGGCGTCTGTGTGCATATGTGTGTTTGTACGTGTGTTTGCATGTTTGTGTGTGGCTTCTGCTAATTTTTACTTCCTTGGGGTCATTGTTTAGCTTCGTAGGCGACGTGTATTGGTGCACTAGGTTTACAAACTACAGTGGAATCTGGTGGGTTCTCCTGAGGGCGTCCTAAGGGCGATTTGATGCTCTCTATTATTTCTTTCTAGATTTGATGCTCTCTATTATTTCTTTCTCTCTCCTTCCTCTCTCCTTTCGTTCTTTAAAACAACAGCAACAACAACAACTCTCTATTATTTCTTAAGGCCGTTTTTCAAATAATGTACCATTGTATATGTACAACACTCTTATTGACTCTATTCTATGCTGCTTTGCTTTGATTTTGTACAACTTTTTATTATCATTTATTATTATTAGTATTTTTATTATCTCGAATTTTGTTGTGACGTTTTTGTAATCCTCTTAACTTGATCAAGAAAAACTCAATGAAAAAAAAAACAAACAAACCCTACAGTGATTTGCAAGGTTCTGGTCTCCAAATATGACTGAGTTCGCGCACCTTAATTTTGAGTTTAACCGTGAATCCAAATTGCGAGTGCACATGCAGTTGAATACAGAGTATAATATGAGAGAATTACACAATGTAATGATATTAGCTGGCACTCCCGGCTATTAAATGTATCCGGTGTTGGGTCGTCCAGCGAGACGGACACCCACGAGTCATACGGCCACGAGTTAGACATTGAAAAAAAATCCCATGAGTCATGCAATCCACGAGTCATACAACCCATGAGTTCGACACTAGGCAAATCAGTCCCATGAGTCCGACACTAGGCAAACAATTTCAGGCCCACGAGTTCGACGCTAGGCAAACAAGGCCTATGAGTTCAACACTAAAACGTAAAGCAAACATAAAAAAGGCCCACGAGACCGACATCACATCACGCGGCTTTATGTGCCGGTCTCGTTGGCCTTCGTTGGCCTTTGTTGTTTGCTCAGTGTTGAACTCGTGGGCCATGTTTGCCTACTGTCGGATTCAAGGGCCTTATGTGCTTAGTGTCGAACTTAGGCTGTGTGACTCGTGGGCTGTATGATTCGTGTCGAACTCGTGACGTGCACCCGCCGATGTCAGGCGACGTGGAAACATTTGAAAAGCCGTCATGTATTTGTTTTCTATTCTTTCTATGCCCAGTCGATTGAAATATTTTTGTCCTCTCATCCTTAAGCTTGCTTAAAGGCATTATTAACCATTTGCAGATGAAACGAAAATCCAGCTTTCGTGCTTCAATAGTTCCAAAGTGTGAGTTAGGGATAGAAAAAAAAAAACAATGGAAAAATGTTAATCAGTATAACAAATGTTAAATATCGTTAAATGTACAAAATGTGAAGAGCTATAATGAAATTGTTTCTAGAATATACCATCTATAGTTGTGGTTTTTGAGAAAAATAGTGATATCTCCATAAAATATTTTAGGCTTTATTGCGAAATTTTCATATGGTAGGGTGTTTTGTAATACAACTAACCTCCACATATTCATTTATTGTGCATCAAATCTGATAACTCGTTTTTTTTTTTTAATCTGTCCTCCCAATGGTAAACAATACCTTTAAATCAGTCGGTTCATATTAACTTGAGAGGTGGTGATCAAAATGTCCGCTGCAAATGCGAAGGTTTACATGGTTTAGGCCTATGAGCACGACATTAATGAATGCCTCGTATGAGTACAACGCGTTTATAAAGAAAGTATTTATTACGCTAAAACAATTACATGGCTCTTACTACATTCTTCGCTAGCATAATTATTGACAACGTGAGTTAAATAATTTATACCAACACATCTTCCACTGGTCCAGTTTATTATACACTCTCGTCTACATGGCTTACGTCATACGTTCATTATGACGTAGACAACAATCGCCGAAACGTATCCAGACCTGATAAAACGACTTCGAGGCCGGATATTGAGTTGCCATTTTCATCCATAGGCCTAAAGAACTTTATTCGCCACTTTAAGCTTTGCCCTCGATCGGAACTCCTCGTATATACTTGATCTTCTTTTTCTTTTTCCTTTTTTTTTTTGGGGGGGGGGTAGGTTTACTTCAACAGTTGATATATCTTACAGCCATACTATGTTCTCGTTATTCAAAGTTGAAATATTATCAACATAGAAAGGACAAAGAAATAATGATTGCTACTTTTGAAAACCGTGGATATACTGTGACGAACCTTGTAGGCCTACATACGTCATGCATTATCATGATTACAACTCGCGTAAAATTTCTCAATTAATATTTGTTTTATTTTCAGTATTGTAACGAAAGACAGGTTATTCAAATTCATGAAATTCTTCCGTCGAGATGCTTTCATTGCAACTGACAGACAAATTGCCCTACATCGACGTAAATAACACTGAATTGATCAGTGTTTTAGTAGTAGCCATGATAAAAAATAAAAAAAAAAATCATGGGCGTACATACTCGAGCAGGACTGGAACCTACCACCTCCTTATCACCGGACGGTCGTAATCTCCTTCGATGTAATGCAATTTGTCAATCAGTTGCAATAAAGAGGAATACTACGAATGAAAATAGCCACTAAAAAGTGACAAATCATTGATAAAGAAGACTACTGTAAACCCACTGATGACAGCTGTCCAAAGATGTCATTCTAATATGAAATAGGACGGATTATAAGTTACGACTAGGAGGCATTTCATTGTCATATTTCTTTCATGTGTCCAGTTTTTGCCCATCATATATACACTGTAATTTCCTCTTCCAATTATTTTCTGATATAGCAATCACGAAACGTTGACAACTTAACCAAAAAACGCAATAGGGAATGCCTGCTTCCTACAGACTAAGAAATCATCGGATTTTATTAGCAGCATATAATATTGACCAAATCTTGACGTTTGAGTAAAATCTTCCGTCTGGAGATATGTGAAGTTCGGCTCTCGTTCTCCTTTTTGAAGACGAGTGTCCCGTGGCTTTTCATGCACTTCCATCAAACCAGAATATCAATAGTGGGCGCTATTGCATAATAGGCTACCTACAATAGTACCTTACAACGACAGCCAATCAGTTACAAAAATTTCTTCTACTTGTTCAAACAGAATTGAGGGTCTGACCAGTGATCACTCATTAGTCCGCTGGTCGAATTTTCATTTCAGTGCGTCTGAGGGAATAATAGTAGCCTCGCCACTGGTACCAAACGATTCCCGTGCCGTAGCTCTCCGATGAGCCCCGCAGGTATTCTCCATTGAGCGAGGCGTAGAAGCAGCTGTTGTACCACCACGCACCGTGATACTCCTTGGCGCAATTCTTGCTAGCCCAGTTGTCATTGTCGCGGTCCTTGGTCGTAAAAGGTTGCCCGCTGTGCGTCGTAAGGGCATCACCTGGTATCGAAATCAAGCAACAGAAAGGTTAAAGAGAAAGAATCATAAATGATTTACTGTACTACGACATTAAACGTGGATAGAACGAAAAGATAGAGACGAAATCGAAAGCAAAAATAGTGGAATATGTCGCTTCCCAGCTAACATTTGGACGTTTTCTGAACGTTCTTCAAACGTTCCAAGTTCGTTATTTGGACGTTTTGTCAAAACGTTTTCAGAACGTCTTTTTTTCGAAGGAAACGGGCATTCAAAACGTTTCAAATGGAAGTTATAAAAACCTTGTTTAAACGCATGAAGAAAACAATTAAAAAACCTTTCAGAATTTTTAAGGACCTGCAGAAAACCTTTTAAGAATGGATTTTCAAAATGTTATGTGGACGTTCTGCCGACGTCCAGAAAACCGTTTAAAACCGTCTGGAACGTTCATTTCATTTATTTCATTCCTTCTTTCTTTTTCGCCAAACATAACACGAAATGTATCAGAAGATATAACATAGGCATGTATTCGACTTTACATGGTAGATAATGGTTAACAAATACGAAATTATACATGCATACCGGCAAAATACAAAGTTATGTTTGGAGGAAAAAAAAAAAGAGAAAGAACTGAGAGGTTCACTGAAAAGCATGCTTGTAAATTGTGAACCACCCAAACCACTCAAACGTTCAAGAGAGAGAGAAAAAAAAAACAACAACTAAGAACATAGATCTAAATAATCAAAGGATTTTCAACATGTTTTGGACGTTAACAAATGACAAGAGAAAAAAAAATAAGTTATGACTTTTACAAATACATAGCTTCTACGAAAAAGGTTTAACAAAATACAGCCAGTATAGACGCTTTTTTTTTGTTCTTTCTCTGTGTTGGGTGTGTCACACAGAATGATATTTTCGTCTTTAGTCTTCTTAATTGCTTTTCTCATTCTTATGAAAGCAAAACGTATCACTGAACAAGTTCTTTTTGGTTTTGTTTGATAGAATAATGACAGTGAAAGAAAACAAACCTACATCTCGACGTACATCCGTTTAACTTGGTCTATCTTTCTCCATGAAAGAGTTAGAACAGTCTAATTAGGTTATAGCAGTGTTTGGCTTTTGACTTTGACCCTGAAAATCCAACAGAGTTGAATTCCAAATCACCCTGTCCCATAATGACTGTCTTGTATCCTGCCTCATAAATACCTGTCTACATAGGTCGAGTTCAGGACAAATCAAAACCAAAGATAGCTCTTGACTAGCTCGATACCGACTCAAACTTCACCAGTACAAGATCTAGTGTGCCATTGAATTTTGATGTATTTAGTTCATGGAGGTTTTTCTTTTCCTTTAACGATTGGCCTTTTTTTTGGGGGGGGGGGGGAGGTAGGGGTAGCGTGGGGGTTGTTATCCAAACTGTAGTATAAGTGATTTTATGCCGTCTACAGTATAAGCACGTAAACAATCGCTGTTTTGTCAGAAATACACGCCATGTTATACTCCTGGAATTCGATTACTTCCCGCAGAAATCAGAGGCATCGCGTTTATTTTGAAAGAGACAATGGTAAGCGTGAGCCGGAGGCGGAGTTACACTGTTCAAATTTACTCCCGCCATTTCCATTTTTGGCGCCCCGAGCGCTACGAGAGGTAACGCGAAACGCCACGTAGCGAAGCAAAAAGTGGTTATCAATGAAAGCCATTTTATCAGCACACTCGCGCCCTCCCTCACACAGACCAACGGTGCCCACTGCAGAGCAAACAACAACATTATTTTTGTTATCATTTCACGAGTTTATTTTGCAGTTTTCTCGAACATGCTTTGTTTGAAATGCCTGCCATGTGTACAAACCTTAGCCAGTTTCCCTTTTGCAAGCCCTTAATACATGTTTTCTCTACCGCTATATTTTTCACATTGATTTTTTTTTTCATTGTCAGGAGGAGAATGCCATGTCAAGGGAACATCATTTTATTATCGCATGAATAGTACACGCTGCTTGCTAATAACTGGAAACAGAACCCAGCAATATATTTATGTGTTTAATGTGCAATTTCACTCTTTATGGCTTAAGGCCGCAGAACGTCATCACATAGATCACGTGTCGCACGGAATACTTCGTTACGAAATTGGTGACTTCGTCGACAAAATGACCGTTTCGTTAACGAAATTATCATTTCGTGGACGAAATGTTCATTTAGTTACAAAATGTTGTCATTTCGTCACAAAATAATTATTTCATCGACGAAATGACTGATTTCGTAACGAAATATTCCGTGCGACACTTGGCGCTCCACAGTTTTTGTCCATGGTTTAAACCATGGTTTATACAGATTAGCATTAAGATAGGCGTGACTGCTTGTGACGTTTTGGAGAATACCACTAGTATATTTTTCTTTTTCCCCTCAAAACATTTCTTAAACCACATTATGCTACGTGTATATGGACACAATAGACAAAGTGAATACGTTCCTTTCTCAGCTCGGGTAAATTCAAGTCTTGGTCATTTTCACACAATGTGAAGGCCAGGAGAACAAACGTGAGGGACGTCTCAGTATTGGCAGAAACAGGTTTTTTTTTTTTTTTTTTCTTTTTTTTTGTTGAGAATCTCATAGGACGCCACTTTCATCATTTTCGCGCCATTTTTGAATTCTTATAACTGGCTTATCATTCGATCGATTTCTCCACTATTCTCACTGGGTCACTATTTCTGAGTCAATGTCCTGATTTAAAACAACTCTCTTATTTGGATTTTTGCTGTTGTTGTTATTGTTGTTGTTGCCGCTCCCTATAATAATAAATGGTAATCTGTCTTGCTTCGAGCTGTAAATCCCCGACAGGGTATATATCGATTTTCCTCTGAAATTCTTGTGGCTAGACGAAACCTCAAAATGTATAGTCTCGGCTGTACGACTTTTGTTAATCTGTTTTTGCTCCATTAACACATTCAACGAAATATCTATAGGATTGTCATTATTTCTGTGAAGAAAAAACAAACAAACCAATAAATGATACATGGTGCTGCGGAATTTGACATTTAATAGAATTCCATGCATGACTTCCGTTTGTTTGTGGTTTCAGTAATGTGCGTATGTTCATTGCTTCTTGTTTCTTAATTATCGGGTCAACTGTATCGATAATAGTAAAGTAACAGTAGGTATAGACTTATTATGATATATCATGCATCGCGGTGGTTTCGACTGGGTTCACGAAGCCCCTGGGCTACATCTATTCATGCATAGAGATGTATCGTTACAGAGCGTCAATCTGGTAAACGATTGCGTAATCTCGTTCTGTTGTTGAGTCGGGAGGATATATATATATATATATTTTTTTTTTTGTGATTAGATCAAAGTAGTTATGATATATGCGTATGAGGTGTGTATCTGTCCTGTTGTCAAGGTCAAATAATTTGAAAGGCGGTAACCTGAAAACGTGTCTAAGTCAGCTTGATTGCCACTTTTCTTCTGACAACAATGTATCACAAATCTACTTCAGTAGTTATGAGTGCTTGCATGTGTAAAGATTCTTTTGTTTGTTTTTTTACATGAAGGTTCGTCACCATCTGCGTAAATCTCTTGTCCACAATCCCATGGACAGAAAAAAAAACACGAAACCACACACTGACGCACACAAACGAACACATACATACGCACAAAATAAACAAGTTCTGAAGCCATAGTTGCTTGCTCTTAAAGGTAAAAGAACGTTCTCGTACGCCTGCAGAATTGTCAAATTTCGCTCCAAAGTGTACACGTATGTCTAAGAAATGTGTGGAATAATGCTGTAATAACGACGAAAATGCAAAATATTAAGCAAAAAGGTTTGCAGGAGTCGCAATCTCAGAACTTACCCGATCGGGGTCAGGCTAACTCAGACATGGGGACAACTCGGCCTCGCTTTGACGCCAGGGCCTAGTTGTCCCTCTGGATTGTACAGTGTTGTACTTTGGGAGTGCTTCGCGTTCTGGCTGGTCGCAGTTATGGGCCGAGCCAACGCGCGCATCAAAGAACCTCTTGGTGCGCATATAAAATATGGCGATCACGAACTGCGTGTAAATTGTCTGAAATAGGGCCGTGTCGTCGCTGAGACCGGTTTAGGCTGGATCTTTCTGGAATAAAAGTCGGTACACCGACTTTTATACTATTCTACACTTTTAATCTCAAAATACTCCATAACACTACTCATCATCCCGGCAAATCGCGTCAAACAGCAGGTAAGTTTCATCTTTCTTCATATTGCAAGAAAAAATTAAATTAAATTAATAAGGGTTCTCAAACTCAAACTTTTACTTTAAGTAGGTTCCATCATAATTTTCAGCATTTACAGTTAGATTCGAACTTTTATTAAAAAATATATATATATATATTGTAGATTGACTACAATGATCTGTATGTTTAGAATGACTTATTGTGCATCCTTTGCTGGATATTATGCGTCATTTCACTTTGTTAGACTATTTGATGTATTTTTCATTGAGAAATATGAAAACAAATTGATATTTCATTGAGAAATATGAAAACAAATTGAAATTGAAATTGAAATTGAAATTGAAATGTGTTACCAGCAGTCCCATAGTACGAGCCGATTGTTAATCGGTAGTCCTCGTTTGCGTCTGACACTCTGAAGATACGATACTCAGCGAATTCCGTGCCGAGGTCAAAGTCCTCCAGGTCAATGCGAAGGTGGTATTCATCTTGTGAAGTGAGACGATGGATCTGGTCGTTGCCCAACCAGAACTCCCCGTTCAGATCCCCGAATCCCCTTCTATAGCTGGCGTACCCTCTGAAGAAGTCAACTGATCCATCCTTGCGTTTCTGAAACACCTGTCACGTCAGAAAGAAAAGACACCAAATTCTATTTCGTTAAGCACCTTTAAGTGTTGCCTTATCAAACATGAATTCTCATTATTATGTATCGCATTTTATGAAAGGGATGGAACATCTAAGGCGTTATTCTTCTTTAGTTCAAAAGTAAAAAAACAAAACAAAAACAAAAACAAAAAACAAACAGAACTGAGGGTGATACTATCAACATACGTGATACACCTGAATGCCAAGTTCGAATGAAATCAATGAGTTATAACCAAGGTATTGCATTACAACTGTTTATCTGCTCAAGGTGTGCTTTAACCCTGAAAAGACGAATGAACGAAGGCTGCGTCTTAAACCATACTGATTACAATCTCTGCGAAAATGGAAGGAAAATCCATTCAAGACAATGGATAGTAGTCAACGTGGGTCCCTTGGAAAAAAAAAAAAAAAAAAAAAAAAACTATCCGAGGTCGTTCACAGCCGAAATTTCACAATGTCCTCCTTTTTATCTCTTTTTGATTGAATGATTGCTTTTCAGTTTTTCCGGTTTTTTTTTTAATTTGTTTTTTATTAAGTTTTTTTTTTTTTTTATTGTTGATGTCTATTTACATGATCCGCTTTACAATACATGATCGAAGCCAGTTCAAGACTCAACATTCCCTCCACTATGAAATCCACTGATTAACAGACAAATGAGTCTCCTAACAAGCCTAATGCACCTTGGGTCTACAACGACTGGATTGTTGTTATTATTATCATCATTTTAAGTTAGAACTACTGGAAATCTTTGGAAATTTATGAGTAACACTGAACATTAAAAAAAAAAAAACAAAAACATATTTTCCATGTATTACCCCAGATCATCTACGCTTGATTAAAAACTTGGAGCACAATTGCCTATAGAAGTATACATTCGAAACGCCTGTATGAGAAGAGGGCAACAGGCGCACACAGATGTTGTATTTTTGTTTATTTGTTTGTTTGTTTGTTCGTTTGTTCGTCTGATAATGATGATGATAAACAGCATTTAGATAGTGCCGTTTGTCTGTAAAGAATATTCAAATGTGCCCGCTCCAACAATACATCACACATTATTCACAAAGTTGCTGGTAAAGATAGGTAGGCCTTCATTGTTCAGATTTGAAGGTATCAAGGTTGCCACAATTCCGAACTTGGATTGGTAAAGCGAGTTCCACAGATGTGAGCAACTAAAGAGAATGCTCTATTTCCGCGTGTTTGATTGTTTGTAAGAGTAAACAAATATAGGGTAGGGGAGGTATGTTCCTGCTTCAGTCATTCATGATGTAGGTTTTCATCGTGGTCACAACTAAATTTGTTTACCACATGAACTTCCATAACTTTCGAAAGCGCCTCCTTCCAAGTGAGTGCTAGCTGACGCAGAGCAATGACATTTACCGTAGGCGATCACGAGGTGTCGGCCTACTGATACTCACCGTCCAGCCGCCGCCGTCGGTTTCCATATCACAGTAGACCTGGAACGGCCGACCAGAGTCCAGGGTCTGGATCGTGTAGACTCCGCTGGTAGTGGCTCCTCTAGATAACACCTCGGAACAGTCCTTGGGCAGCGAGATCAGTGAGCCTGGATTATTCGTGGAAAGCGAGAGGAAAATAAATGACAAAATTTTCATCCTCTCTTTTGGTCCTCGTCGTACATAATTATGCGTTTCGATTGTTCTAAATCCCTCTGTTCATGGCTATCAAGTCGGAATGACTTTCCTGTATGTCTGTCTGTCTGTCTTCAATTCCAATAATTCAAATTCAAGGAGTTCTTGCGTCGATTCAAGAATTTCGTGAATTTGAATCAATACGTAGTAGCCTACCCGCTGCATGCTTGAAGGATTTGAAGTATGTGTGCCCATGATTTTTATCATGGCTTCTACTAAAATACTAATTATCACGGTGCTTATTAACATCAATGCAGGGTATTTCGTCAATCAGTTGCAATTATTCCAATAATGTTTGCTTATGTTTGTTTGAAATGCCGCTGCACCGTGCATCACCGTAAAGAAACCAATAAGTCTTATTCGTGTATAGTGACAAGATTAATAGCGATGATGTTACAGGTTAGTCCATCTTCCTGACGAAGGTAACAATATTGGCTTGTAGTCCAAACGGAAAGGCCACAAGAAGCATAGACAAGTGTGTGGAATTGTTTGAAAGGCCATCGACGTGTGAAACTACGGGAGACTACGTCAGCCGAGAGAGCGAAGGACCATAGTAATGACATTGTGGAGCGATCTCACAGTTGGGTATAATGATATTCGCCAGGAGAATGGCTTTGGTATAATATTCACATTTAGTGTACTAAAATCAAAAGTATTCTAGTCATGGCATCACCTACAACATTTCAAATGGATTCTGATTATTGAAATGTATTTTGCACTGACAAGTAAAATGAATATCTTTAATAGTGGTGAATCGATTAATTTGAATTTAAACTTATCCGCTATCGCGCACCCCGTTTCTGATCAACAATTCAGCTCATAAAATACTTTACCCACATCTTCATCAATGCACATCTTTACAAGAAGGTCTTGTCCAAAAACGGGAAAACCTGCCCGAGGCTTACCTGAAGATCGGCCGGTTACAGTTTGTTATTCCGAGGGTTCGTCATTCAGAAAGTTCACTTGGATTTATGATAGCGACCCTTTTCTATCTTTCTTTTTTTTTTTCTTTTCTTTTTCATTTTCGGATTAGAGAACCTTCAAAATAACTAACCTTATTGCAATTCCAGACTAACGAACCTTCTGAGTAACAAGCCTAAATTTCATTTTCGGACTAACGAACCTTCGAAACAGGGCTACAAATCTTCGGATTATCAAACAACACATGGGTGTACGGAATTTGTGTGTTTCGGAAGGAGGAACCTTCGGAATTATGAACATCACCGATTGGCCGACATCACAACCGAATTATGAAAAGAGCGTCCAAGTCGTGATATGTATTGAGTATTTACAGACTCGTGGATGAGCTCGTTTACTGTATCCTCAAGAGGGGAAAAGAATTCATAAATTGTCTTACACTGGTAAACTTCAACTGGCTTATTCAATCCATCAAATCTCAAAAAGAAAGAAAGAAAGAAAGATGCCCAAGCGCATCACGTATAATAGCATTGTATTCCCGGCTCATGACAAAAGCTTTGATCATCATTGTGTACAAAACAAAAGAAAACGGGACTGTAGATAAGGCACATATCCTTAGCTGTCGCTAAATTTCCCCTTTCAAACAGTATAGGCTGACATTGTACAATGAATGACATACAGTGCTTCTCTCCATTTCAGTCGTACATGTTTTGACCCCACTACCGTCCAATAAACAGGATAATGACCTACTTGGAAGCGATATGGAAACAATTGTTAGGATGTCAGGTCGTGTGATTGTCTGACTGCTGTGAACTTGGGTTTAGCACGCTGCATTATAGTAACACTGACCATGCCATCAAAACAAAGTCGGACTAAACCTCAATACAATCGGAAAGTATTCCTCTGACCTGTTGGTCATTGGGTTGAAAAGAAAGAAATCCAGCACTTTAACAAAATCTTCAGAGAGGCTCCATGTAATTATTACATGATTGTATTGTATGTTTAGTGGGTCCATCCATTACTCGCAAGCTACGTAATTGTTCTCCGTAATGATTCATTGCAATACTTTGTGACTGAAATGATGTATAAAAGGTTTGCCTGTTTGATTTTCTATTTGTCTCATAGGGAAATAGAACATAATAGGGAAATGCACACCGTAGGAAAGTTTAGGAGAGTACATAGTCCAGATGTTGGATATTTCTGTATTTGTCGTTGAGTAATGGCTGCAATGAAGATTGGCATTACCAGATTCAGCACGCTACAATATTTGCCATTGCATTCTTCTTTTACTCACTCTACGTTGCAAGAGTTGCCAGCGACAACGATCAAAGTCACACAGACATAAGATAAATTACAAACCGTGCCACTTCACTTGAAATACATTCGTCATAAAGGCATTACCATTTGTTGTAGATGAAACAATAGTGCTTTAGTGCTTCAAAATAGTTCTAAGAACGTGAGTTATGAAAAGAAACAACCAACTGAAAAATGTTAATCAGTATAATCAATGTAAAGTTTTGTCGAACAATAGTGTGAACAATAGGTATGATAAAATTGTTTCTAAGATAAACCGTCTACAGTTATGGTTAATTGAGAAAATAGTGATATCTGCTAATTCTTCCGGCTTTATTGATATTAAGTTGAATGATGAAATCATCAGTGACCCTGTTCACATTGCAAATGTTTTCAATTCTTATTTTTCAAAGATAGGTGAAAATTACGCCCAAAATATCCCTACGTCAGAGCATCACTTTACTTTATACCTAGATCAGTGTAATCCCAATTCTGTTTATTTTACTCCAACCAATAGGCATGAGATTATGGATATTGTATCTTCCTTTAAGATCAAGAGGAGTTCTGGTTATGATGATATAGATAATTGTATTCTTAAAGGTGTTATATCTTCAGTTGCTGATCCACTTGTTCATATTTTTGATTTATCAATTTCTAATGGTGTGTTTTCTGATAAGATGAAATTGGCCAAAGTAATTCCATTATTTAAGAAGGGTGACAAATATGAAGTCAGTAATTATCGTCCAATTTCACTATTATCATCGTTGTCCAAAGTTTTAGAGAAACTCATTTACAAGAGAACTATTAATTTTTTGAAGTTGCATAATATTTTGACTAATTCTCAATTTGGTTTTCGAGAGAAGCATAATACAACTCATGCTCTTTTATACTTTGCTGATCAAGTGGCTCATGCAATTGATAATCACTCTCATTTAATTACTATTTTCTTGGACTTCTCCAAGGCCTTCGACACAGTTGATCATGATATTCTACTCCACAAGTTATCACATTACGGAATACGTGGGAAGGCCTTGGAGTGATTCAGGAGTTATTTAGGAAATAGAAGACAATTTGTTACAATTACAGACAATCTTTCAGTAATAAGAGAAGTGAATTTTGGCGTTCCACAAGGAAGTTTATCAGGGCCACTATTATTTATTGTTTATTTCAATGATTTTTGCCAGGCATCCAATGTACTGTCCTTTATCCATTTTGCTGACGATACCAGTGTATTTTTTGCCCACAATGATGTTAATTTTCTTGTTCAAAAAGTCAATGCTGAATTACAAAAAAGTGAATAATTGGGTAAGAGCCAATAAATTATCATTGAATACCCAAAAAACGAAATATATGATTTTTAGTAATACTGTTGACATTTTGAGTACAGCTATAATTTTGAATGATTTTCATTTAGAACGAGTTTCACATTTTAAATTCCTTGGAATTATTGTTGACGACAAACTTTCCTGGAAGTTACATATTGATTATATATCCAACATAATCTCACGTAATATAGGTGTTATAAATAGAATGAAATTGTATGTCCCACAAAAATCATTACTTATGTTATATTCGTCACTGATATTGCCATATCTTAATTATGGTGTTTTAGTTTGGGGCAACACTCACCAGAACCTACTGGATAGAGTGTTCCTTCTACAAAAGAAAGCTCTACGTGTCATCAGTTATCCTTTCACACCCTCCCACTCAAATATGTTATTTGCCGCAAACAAGCTGCTAAAAATTAAAGATTTGTATTTATCTAATTTGGGGCAATTTATGTATACGTACAGTAACAACTCACTCCCCTCCATTTTCGAGAAATCAATCATTCCATGACTATCCCACTCGACGTTCCAATGAATTTCACTTACCTCTCTTACGAACGATTCTTGCTAAGAACACACTTATTTATACTGGCCCAACATATTGGAATTTTCTGAATAATGACATAAGAAATTCACCTTCTATATTTTCATTTAAAAGGAGATTAAAGTTGTTTTTATTGCAATGTTATGTTCTTACCGAAGTGAATCAGCCTGTTGGCTCATTTTAACCTTTTCCGAAGAATTTTGATTACCAATAATATACTCTCACATATTTTCTCGTCCCTGTTGTCCTGAGACTCTTACTGAGTTGATTCAATTTTACTTGTATTACCTCCGCATCTATTTCTCTCTATTTTTCCATATTTATGTATCCCTTCCTCGCATCCCAATATTTTTTCGACATAGTTCTGTCGAGGATCGCTGGATCTGTTTTTCCTTTCTGTCCGCTGTATTGTCTTCCTATTATGTCAACCTTGTCTCGTTCTGTCTTGTATTGAAGTCCCCTTTCATAAGTTTTGTCGTCTCAGTCTCGTTTAATGTTCATTCGCCTGTGTATGTGTGTCTGTCCGTTACTCTGTCTTCTTATTGGGCTTCCAGACCTTTTTTTTTTAAAATCTGACTTTATTCCCAATCTTTTTTCCCCTTTTTGCATCAGTTTATTTTCTATTGACATTCTGTACCTGAGGAGCCCACATTCTACAAGCATTGCCTTTTTAGTGGGTCCCTCCATTTTTCGATATTTTATGTAATGTTATATCGTCTTTATCACTTCAGTCAATTTTCATTACAACATTATTTGTTACCCCAAGGTTCCACAATTATGTTCTCTTTTCAATTTTACTTTGTTTTGATTATATGTAACCTTATTCTCTGTTACCAATGAAAGTGAAATGTTTATGTTCTTTTCGAAAAATGAAATAAAGTTTGAATTGAATTGAATTGAATTTATTGCTGAATTTTTATATATGGTAGGTTGTTTATTGATACAATTGACTTACAAATTTGGATCAAATGTGATAACTCGAAAAAAAAATTAAAATCACTGCTCCCAATGGTTAACCCTTTTACCTTTACCTTCTGATTTTCTCCTCAAAATTTTCCTCATCATTCCACTTCTCTGTGGTTCATTTCCACCACCTCCTCTTCCTCCTGTTCCCTTTCCTCAACTTTCAAACACATTCATCCCTCACTCGATTATTTTTTTTCTCTATTTCCACCAGCTCATCTCCCTAAAATTTCCATCGCCTATTCCTCTTCCTCCTCACCCTCATCTTAGCTCTTTTCACCTCCTACCAATCCTCCTCCTCCTCCCAATCCATTTTATCCAATCCCTCTTCGTTCTCTTCCTCCTCTTTCCTTTCTTTCTTCATCCCCTTTTCCTTCTCAGGTCATCCCACGATCTACCCACGAGTCATACAGCCCACGAGGTAGACATTGAAAAAGTATATATGGTCATTAACTTAGGAGTCAAACAGCCCTCGAGTCATACAGCCCACGAGCTTGACACGTAGTAGAACACGAGTTAGACACCAGTAATCAAGCCCGAATCTAAATATTAGGCAAAAAAGGTCCGTGAACGCCCATATTCTTATGGGCTTGATATAAGTAATGATGAGCTCGATGACATTATTTGCCTAGTGTCGAACTAGTAGGAAGTGTCAAGGCCGTGGACCTTATTTGCCTAGTGCTTAATTCCTTGGCCCTATTTGCCTAGAGTGTCTAGCTCGAGGACCGTGCGCTAGTTGGCTAATTTGGCTTGATGTCGAGCTCGTGGGCCTTGTTCACTTTGCGTCTATTGCTCGAGGATAAATGATATGACTCATGAGAAGTGTGACTCGTGGGATGTGTGACTCGTGAGCAGTATGACTCGTGGCTGTATGATTTGGGTGCTGTTTTACTCGTGGGCTGTTTGACTAGTAGGCAGTAATGTCTCGTGGGCCTAATGAATCGTGGGCAGTATGACTCGTAGTCAGTATGACTCGTGGCTGTCTAGTCTTTTTCCTTCATCCTCCTTACCCTCTTCTTTCCTCTTATCGTCCACTTCACCCTCCTCCTTTTCTTTCTCCCCTCCTCAACAGTCAATCGGTGAATTCACTTTTTACAAAGGAATTTAAGACAATCCCTTCTTAACACTTGTCATCACTGATGTATACTCTAAAGGGATGGTACAGTTTCGGTTGAGATGGGGCTTCAAGTTTCCAACTTTGTTTGATGACGAATATTCCTATGTTGTTGTTGTTCGCTCTGGAAATTCTTACTGTGTCGCATGTAAGAGTTTACTTGTTATTTTGTTTTCGGTCAAAACATGAAGCATCCCTTGTTTGGATTATGGCAGGTGAATAGAAACAAAATATCAAAGTGGAATTCATGTTTCAGTAGTTTTAGCATTGTACCGAAATTTTTTCGTATCTGTTCAGCAAATTGTGACTCAAACAAAAGTATTATCTGCAAACCAGTTTGGAGTCTTGTGTACACCTCAGTTTCTTTGTATTGGCCAAAATGATTAACAGTCTCAACAGTGATTCATAAAGGACCATTGAATAGAAAAAGAATGAAAGACAAAAAAAAAATCATTGATAGTTGAAGAGTTTGTTTGCAAAAACCGATAAGTCCATATTTGTCAAATGGAGATATTTGCAATTAAAGGTCAAGAAAAATAAAGAGAATAATACGAAATTGTGTGTTTCTTTTGACCATAACTTCAAAAATGTACCTTTATGTAGTGACCAATATATCATTTGAAAGGTATTATTTTGTACTTTATGACAAAGACCTTACTTCAAAATCTTCAAAAAATGGACTTATCGGTTTTTGCAAACAAACTCTTCAGTTGTCGTTCATTCATTCTGTGTACGTTTTTGAAACAACACTCCTGCTACTTGTCCTGAACTAAAGAGAACTAAAAAAAAAAAAAAGACTCAAAACATAGTGCTAAAAGTACGAAGACACTTTTGCGAAGCAAACAATTTGACCTCTAATTTTGTTTTTGGCCCATTTCCGCTGCGAACAGTCGTGAGGGCCCTTTTGTAGGCAGTAACAGGGACACAGCTGGGTGAACGGAAGCGTAGGTAAACCCTAGAAACGAAGTCATCTCGGAATTAGCACGGTATGATTGAGATGACCTGCTTTAGAAAGGATGAACAGCCTTCGAAAAATGGAGATGCTTTGGTGGCGTGTATCCATGGTAACATAAGAAGGGAGGTTAATCTCTGATTGATGAAAGCAAGCTTCGAATCTCTGCTCTTCATTTTTTTTTTTATAAATATGTCACCATCAGCTTCATCTCATTCAATGTCTCTCAATCATAAATTCTCATTCTCTTCCATTCTCTGTGTTTTTGTCGATGTGTGTGCCCCTTGTATGATATGATTAGCTGTATTGACATGGACAAAATTTATATATATATATATATATATATATATCCTCCCTCCCTCTCCTGGCTGGGCTGTTATACTCATTTTGTTTCATAACGTTTCAGGTCCAGTCGGTTGCTCTCAAATACTGACAAAATGTAAAACTCAGTATATGAGCTAATTCAGCATTTAGCAATGTCCTGTAGTTTCGATGCATACTTTGTCCGATAATAACCTTTGCTTGTACTTTATTAAAAACACAATGCTTTCAAGTATGACATTTACATTGCATAGGATGTAGGCCGGCGCATTCCACATGTAGCTTCCTTCCTTTTGAAATGGCTGGGAAATCCACAACAAGCGATCCAAATAAAGAGTGATGGGACCCACCTTTTATTACGATTAATTTGTTTTACTTTGTTTTGGATGTGTCAGTCATTCCAAAACTGATTTTCATCTAATAAATTTTGAATACCTCTTAGAATGGCATGCTCTGTGCTATTTCATAAGTGGTTTACGAATTCTCGCAAAAAGTTGATAGCTCAATCCTCATCTCCACCAATACTGTACCATCCCTTTAACATAATGGTTAACCTCAATTTACGTCCATCCCACTGCCATTTACATCATAATATTTTTTTTTCACCCAGTGTAAACATACTGCTCTACCTACCAACAGGCCATATCAATTTAGCTATATTCAATTCAATTCAATTCAATTATTTGCATACTTCTCATTTATGAATATTACATCAGAAACAATAGTGTAAGTTCTTTTACCTTATCCAATGTGAAAGAACAAAAGCATGGTAATAACACAGCACTTGTAGTGATAACTGGTCAAAATGGAAATGGGGTTAAGCAAATAGAAGTATGACGGGCCTACAAGTCTACATTGTATATGAATATAATCATATAGACGCCCATTTTATATACAACCAGGACCGAGAATGGAGAAAGACGTTAAATCCTCTTTTCCAGGTATGTGTACATGGTGTAATGTACCAAGCAAGATTTGAACCTGATTATGCAAGATCGCTTGCACAAGTAGGTTTCTGCATGTCCTAAATACTATACAGCGCTTAAAAAGTCGATTTCCTTAACAAAATACAAACAAACAAATAAACAAACAAAAAAGCTCGCATTACATCGGTACTGACTTTTTCCCCGGGCAAAGCTTTTAATGAGCTTGTTTGTCTTAAATTTGAAGACAATTATAGCAAATGATATACAGCGCTGAGCGGTATTTTCTATTTCTCCCATGCGTTAAAGTGCCCCTGGTTACACTGCCTGTCTCATAACTTGATCATAATAAGCATAATCACGGGGTGTCCTCAAAAAGACCTATTCAAATATCGAAAAATCCAGCCCTGGAAACCTCAAGGTGAGCCGCAGTATAGTGCGCAGAGTCTCGGACAACCGCTTCGACAGGATGTACGACTTCTGGTCGCAATCCGTTGTGCAGTCTCCGAACGCCTCTTTTGTTTTTCCATGCCGCTTTAAGGTCCTAATTAGCTCGGAGTGATTTCCTCAATTACCCACTCCTTATCCCCAACGGCTTGATTTTTAACCTCCAGGTGTTGATACATGATAGCGAGTAAGACGGTTACGAGAACAAGACGGTACAAAACCAAAAATCGGCATGTCGTGCACTCGGCTCTTTCGCCGCGCCCAAGAGAATGACAAAGCGCAAAGCCTGTCCCCTTGTGTTGGCGTAACACTCCCAGACAGACCTCATCTTAGGAAACGTATGCAAGTTTAAATTGTACGTGCGTGTGTGTAATGATGCTTGTGTGTGTATGTGTATGTGTGTGTGTGTGTGTGTGCGTGTGTGTGTAATGATGTGTGTGTGTGTGGCTGTGTGTGTGTGTATGTGTGTGTGTGTGTGTGTGTGAGAGAGAGAGAGACGGGGAGTGTATGGTATCAAAACAAAATTAATAATGTTTCAATATATGGGGCCTACTTCCGGAAATAACGTATTGCGGCAATTAAACAATGTCTTCAAACGGACTGAATTCTTGATCAACCACCAGAAATCCACATATCATCTTCTTATGCCACGCAATAGTAAAATAAGACTCGTATCCAGTGACGAAAAGAATTGATGAGCTCTATAATTAATTTACTATGAATTGCATGTAACAACTTCATAATCAAACGTCTAAAAATATTTTCAATTGAAAGGTTTGATCAACAACGTGACTCTTATCAAACAACTCTACTCAGACAGCTCTATTTGAGCTTTGTAGTTCTAGTTTTGTTTGCTTTTTTTTTGACCGTCAGCACTTGTGAACATACTAAAAACTGTTATTCTTTTTTTTTTCGACATTTGATTTTGCCAATTTCTGAATGTATTGTATATATAAACGTATACTCTCCCTGCCGCTGAGCAATAACTTTAATCAAGCTATCAATAGACAACTTTAAATGCAAGAATAGTATGAATAAATGGATGGTCTGTTATATCTCCTTAGCTTAACCCTTTGACGTGCTTTAAGTGCTGATCATCACAGAAAATCCCATCACGTTTTAAAGACTATGCATAGTTCCTGGCACAGAAAGTGTTAATAAACTCGGTTTAACGACTTTGTATGCTGCATGTCAATGGTTGTCATCTTTACGATGGCGAAATATCGTCCGTAGGCCTATTTGTAAGCTTTCATCAAAGTTTCGAACAAATACGATTCCATCCCAGCACGAAAGCATATCAACAACATACATTCTAAAGAGTGAAATTGTGAATCAACATTTTTAAGGTTGTCATTTCTCCAACCCTAGTGTAAATGTTAAAATCAACACCCGAAATGTTAAGTTTACCACTTCTGAAATGGTAGTTCAACATTTTTAGTGTTAAATTTAACATTTTGAGTGCTAAATTCAACACTCAAAATGTCAGACTTATCATTTCTGAAGTGATAGTTAAATACTTGGAGTGTTGAATTGAACATTTTGAGTGTTAGATTTAACATCTTAAAAAAAGGTTGGAGCAGGAATGGAAAAATTGAAAATGTTGATTTACCTTTTCATTTTTTTTTTTATAGTGTACCGTCTCATTCCCTGTCATGACATGAAAGTTACCCTTTTTAATTCTGAGACACAGTGAGGGGAAGGGGCGGGAACTTGGCAAGCTAGCAAGAAGGCAGGCAGGCGTTGAAGACCAAATAGGGGCATGGGAGGGAACAAACGTGCATGCATGATATGTGGCAGTATACATACTCAAAGCACGCCCGGCTAAGCCAAAGGATAACAAACAGATGAATGAAATAAGCTTTCCATCCCTCAGCTGTTCGATAACGATATTGAAACGTCTTGAGGCAAAGACTACTATCTATACGTCTTCACGTAGTCAGATGTAGATATGAAGTGACAAGTAAACTAAACAGTCAAATCCCACACGCAATAATAAGGAGGAAATGCCGTAAAAGGGAAAATCTTAGTATTCAAACAATTTGACATAAATCAACCCTCATCCAGGAGAAATTGATTCCAAGATATTTCTCATGCGCGTCTAAGAAACAAATTGAAACTTTTGGCAACTGAACGAAATGTCTGAACTCAATGACAAGAAGTGGAAAAAAGAGGAGGTTATGGAATATCTCAACGCATGAAATCTTCTAAATCTAATGCGAGTTTGAGGTGATATGTCGCACGTGTTTATGTACTGTCTCTACATGGAAGCTGGAACGGTAACGAGGGTTACTTCCGCCAAAAACATCATATCGGTTTATGTGGTTTACAAGGTCATATTCCCGCCAGTCAAGGTTTAGCTCGAAGCCAGCCTACAAGCGCATCTGAACCGGAAATGAGGTTCCATAAGCCAACCCAAATTCGGAAAGAGCGCGTTATAATCGTGTCCTGTTTTCTAGGGTGATAGGGCGACAACATGAAGCATTACAACACTCAGCCTTGTTTCATGATGTACAATGTTTGCATGGATTCAGGGGACGTGAATAAATATCACTTGAGTATACTAGTACGCGTGTCTGAAATCGTGATGCAGCTTAATCATTGAGTATCATAAATCCATGTTACTGACGTCCTCTTACATACTGGTTATTCGTGTATGAAAATATAAACAACGCTTTACATGACTGGACAGGTATACCCATCTCTTTAAAAATAATGTATGCGATATGATTGGTTATACAAAGTGGTTATTCCTCTTTTGCTATGTAACATAGTCACAACACATGCATAGAAAGGGAGTCGTATTGATCGTTGTAGCTTCATCTGTTGTCTGTACGTAAAGGGATGGTATCTAGCCCCGCTGGAAAGAACACAGTGTCCCCAGTGTGAAACACAATGACTGTGAAACAGAATGAACGCATGGTGAGCACAGCGTGAAATCTCTTCACACTGTTTGATAAATTTGAGGGTTTTAACATTATGAACACATTTTGAATCATCAATTCAACAGAACAACATCAGTATGTTGTGTGAAAAAAACTCTCTGTGAAAAACCACACCACAGTGTGAAATCATCTTCACACCCGTTAGATTCGAGCTTTTTGAAACAGTCAACTATGCGAACACATTGTGAACACACTGTGACATTATTCTTTCCAGCAGGGAGTTTTGGTTGAGATGGGGTTTCAGGATTTAACTTTTTTGCGAGATAGGTTGAAGCATTTATGGAATATTAAAGAGCATTATTGTTCAAGGAATTAAAAGTTTATTTGATGGAAATCGCTTTGGAAATGGCTGAGATATCCAAAAACAAAGCCCAACAACGTGATCTAAAAAAGGTGGGTCTAACTGAGGATTCTTAGTTCGATTCCTGCCCTGTGTACTTGACATCATTTGACAAGGCAAGGCAATGATACAGTAATGATAGTGACTGAGTCCTTCAATGGGGGCTCTCCCGCGAAGGGTATCATTGGTAAACAAACCATGCCGTATCATCATCTAAATGTCAACGCTTGTCATAATTTCAGGTAGAATCATGCAACCTTCACTTCTCGTTAAGGAAAATCCCGCGCTGACATCCAGGAGAGCAATGGGGTAGGGTGTTTGCAAAATAGACATCGATTGTGCAGATCCTATACAAAATGGAACCAAAAGTATTCTTCATCAGACTTTTAAATGAGGGGACAATGTGCATGCGTGTCTATGTGTAAATAATGATATCATTAACACATACAAGTGGGAAGAGCCTTGCTTCAGTATACAAATTGTAGGTCTAGTATGCCTAGTCTAAGATTAAAACTCACCTGGTACAGGTATCCCGGGAGTCTGGAATCGCTTTAAGACGGTGGTCAAGTCAGTGAGGGCTTCGTATATTTGTCGACTACCATCGCTACTGCCCCCGATCGGTTCCCCAGCTCCTGTTTGTCTCCCACCCTGGGTACCGCCATCACCCGCTCGGCAGAATTGCACTAGTTCCTGCAGCTGCCTGACCAGATTCGCCGTTTGTTTCTCCGCTTCGGCACTGCTTGCTCCGTCACTGCAGTTACATCCACGTCGGATAGGTCGGGAAGGAGGCACCTGGACGGTAATGTGTGGCCGACATACAAACCGTTCTGAGCTATCCACGCTATGGTCCGACTGAGCCTCGCCATCGACGACGGCGGCGTGGGTTACGTCTTCCACGTTCACCACATCCACGTCTGCTGATGTGGCTACACCACTCGCGCGTGTACCATGCGCCAGGCCTACTCCAACATCTTGAGCGTAGCTCCTCGACAAGCCAGTCAGAACTACGGCTACAAGGATGACTCTCATACCGTGCAGGTCCATGATGCCTTTGTGTCAGTCAGTTCTAAAGAAATTTTTCGAGTCTGCGAGCGAAGCTGACATTCTACACACGACTTCCTCGACGCACACCGAGGCGAACGCGCGCCAGGACCCTTAACGGCGGCAATCTTTACTGATCGATCTCTTCTCCGGTAGAAATTGCTCCAAACTTAACGATAGTTTTCTTATTTCAGACGTTCATAAGCAATCATTCCTCCAAGACCTCGCGCCAACACCACTCTTAGATCCTGTAAAGCGTTATTAGTTCTTCAAAGTGATATGCAATGATAGTGTTACGTATGCTCAGATATGTAACCTTGATCACAGTCGAAAGCATCGTGCGTGTCTGCCACAGAGAGCGTAGTGATACATGCAGCTTTTTATCGGAAGTAAGGTTTTTGACCGATAGACTAGCGGAACTCAGCTCGATTCCAAGCCAAACAAAGCAGTACAATGTGAGTGGAGGCAGGAAAGTAAGAGGCGGATATACGGGCAATTGAAAGTGACAAGCTCTGCTCCCTCTGGATCAGACTTAAAACGCACCGGTGATAACCGACTTTAGGCTAGTGCGAGTAGGAATCTGCAAAATACCTGATTAGGACAAGATTTTGAATAAGGAGACAAAGATAGAACTTTTTATTTTAGATTGATGACATACCAGCATCGGAGTGGAGGGGAGCTGAGCTGAACTCGAATATTCATATCTGATGCTCACGGCTCATGGGAGACTACATCAGTACTTTAATTGGGAATGGATCAAAGCAATTCTTTTCGTATCTCGGCCTCTTCACTTCAAGCGATGTCAGCTTTATATTTTATGTATCCCCAAAAAGGAGGAGTAGTATCAAGGAATGATAATTCCAAGCTACTCGCCCTCTTCTTCCTCGTCATATCTCATATATGTATCAGTATTTTTTTCACATACATTGTCAGGCCAATATCCCTATTCATCTTACTTCACATCTTAGCTCTGCAGTTTGATTTTTTTTTTCGTGAATTGGTTTATCCTTTTCGGTTTTTTTTCAATGTTTAGTTCGCTATTTACATCAAAACTTCGCTTGAACAAAATCTAGCTGCTCCACGGATTTTATCGAATTGTTCGGACCTCTTACAAGTTCATTTAATTATCTTAATGAATTGGATTTCTGATGCCGACGTAGGCCTTTATGATATTTCTTTTACATGTGTGTATTTGAGTTTATTCGTTTACGCAAGGCAAGATTGGGGGGGGGGGGGGTTCAACTTCTCGATCTTAATCAGGAGATTGCTTATAGACTGTTATGTAAAATTTGGAAAAGATCAGCCAGTTTCTTATACTTACCACTAAGCTTTGCGAGAAACCGTTATAATTGTGATTGAGTGGAACCGTTATTTCAGCGTTCAGTTTCGTTTCGGAGCATCTAATCTAACATGATTCATGATCACACATACAATATAGCTGCTGAGTTATATGATTTACTTTGTACATCTAATGATAAACAGTCATATCTACCAACTGCTTTTTTACATTACCTTTGAATTTCAACGCTCAAACAAAAATGTCTTTCCTACAGTATAATTTTTGAATGGGTGTGATACATTTTAACTGATTGCCATAGTGCGTTATACTCTTTCGAATTCTTAGAGGAAAAATTATATTTCAAACAAACTTTGTTGACTTTCATACATTTTTATCATCTGATTCTTGTTTTCACATTAAATTATAGATTTTGATTGATAATAATCAATTCTTCGAACATAGGACCTAAGTCCTGCTGTGTCTACTGTGTGAACTTTGAATGACAATACATGCAATTTCATAATTCTCAACTGAATCTCCCCCGTTTTAATTAGGTATGTTGAAAACACAAAGCTAATGCAAAATCAATTTGAATGATATTGTTTTTCTATACCAACTACCGCGAATTTAGATGCATTTGACACGCTTTAAAGTCGAATGATATGGATTTTATATTCTCAAATAGAAGGGTAAACCCGAATATTGTTGATATACGTCTTTCTAATGACTATTTCCATGGCGCTACTCCATTTTGTAAACTTGAATGACTCCTGTATGAAATATTGTGAAATAAACCGCAAACGCGTATAAGCTATGTTGTAAAGCTATGAGCATCATAACAGGGTGAACGCGCTTTATTGGAAGGTGGCAAGGAGCAGTGCTATAGTTCGATTTATTTCGTATTTCTTTGGAGTCTAACCTGGTAAGGCCACTGAAAAAACCTGACCGCAATATATATATATATATATATATATATATATATATATATATATATATATATATATGTATATATACATATATATCCTGCATCTGATGATGAGTAGCCTTCGAGGCATATCATTAGCATCACTACAGAGGAAAAAAGAGAAGAAGACAAAACCTTTCGACCAAGCGAATTATAAAACTTCGAGAAATTGTAAACTGAGATGGAAATTGAAAGCTTCTGTATACGCAGCAAATTTAAAACTGGAACAAAAGATATCGAACCGGATCAAATTATTTCTTGTGCGAAGCGTTTTGCTGAATTTCCAGTGCATCGAATTTGCTTGCTCTTATCGTTCTTCCGGTCACTGAATGGTTAACACCTTATTTCCCTACATTGTATCTGATATTGGACCTTCAAAAGAATTATTTAATTGACGGGATACCTCTTCATCAACAACTGCAATCAACCAGTATTTAGTAAAACCCTTGTCATTTTATCCCCTTAAAGCAGGGGTTACTAACTATACTTTCATGTCTTTGCGACACATTATTAGATAGGCCCTAATTAAAACACGAAGAAAGAGGGCCTTCAGACTTTCCATTCAAAGAGAAGCAAGTCATTCCCTTGCATTGATAAGAATCAACAATGGTTGTTATCATAGGCATTTTAGAATCAGACCACTTTAATTTATCACATGGAAATATCGCATATTTAAACATCAAAAAGATATTATTTTGAATGTCTTCAAGAGAATGGGAATAAGATTTCACCCTTTTCCAGGCCTGACTTAATGTCATGAATGTGTCAGATAATTTTTCTCGTATTACAAAGATCCGTGTTTGTATTCATAATGTCCTCTTTGACATGTGGCTAAGTTGTGAATGTTCAAATAATGTCTCATACTGGAACTCAAAATTGCGAGCAAACTCTTCTATATATGATTATATATATATATATATATATATATATATATATATATATATATATATATATATATATATATAAACCTCTCGCGGTGCATAGGCAGAAAGAAAAGAAAACAAAAATGGAGTCCATCGCATGTTGTACGTGTGTCAAACGTTGTATCTGTGCCCACAAAGCACGTGAAGAGTTTTTCTAATGGAGTCTTTAGAATAATTGATCATTTGTGAGATACCTAAAAGATGCCAAGAACTTATATATTTATCAAATTTGAAATAGTTTAGATCCTTTTCTATCACTCGGACTTAAACGTGCATCTGCTCATTGTCATTTTTTTGTTGTTGCTTGTAATTATCTTACCAATTCTTAAGAAGTTGTGAACGTTCAAAGAATGTCTTATACTGGAACTCAAAATTGAAATAAGATTACCTTTTTTTTTCCTGCGGTCTATAGCAAAAGAAACTTAAAAAAAAAAAAAATCCGAAGCGATACAAACCACAATCAAACCACAAAACAATACAATGTAATGCAACAGACAGAAGGAAACACAAAAACAAAAACACAGTTATCATTCGTTTGTGTGTTTTTCATGTGTACGCAATTTATGTATCGCCAGTGAGTACGTGGATTGATCTTTTTCGCTATTGTTTAGACGAAGGATACACCTTAACCTGCAGGTATCTTAATATTGTTCTTGATGCAGCCCTATGTAGAAACTTCAAGGACCCACACCGAAAAAGGTAGAAAGTGATCACAACAGCAAAAAAGACAACCATCAGACAAAGTGACTTTCTTACAAAGAAAACTGAAGGCAACTTTGGCGGCTTTGTGCGGAACAAAGACGTGTACCTATACAGATTTAGTAAATTTTTGTGAAGTTAGTCAATGCTTAATTTCGAAAAGTGAGCAAAACATGAACAATATTTACATGATATGAACGACACGACGCTATTTGTGTTCCGTTTATTCATGAATATTTAAAAGTGATTCATCAACTATAATTTCAAGAAAATTTGCGAGCAAACGCAAAAGGTCAGAAAGAATATTCAGAGGAATCTCAGAAATGCATGTTAATGAATGAGCGTCAGAGTGTCGGGATGGTATTTGACTAGGTGAGCAGGTTGTAGTCAAGAAATTTCGACATCAATGGAGATGCTCTCGTCGGTTTTGTACGTGAAATGATGCTAAATGAACGTTTCGTGGGCAAACATGTTTGTTTCTGTCGTAAACGTGCTCCCCATGCATATGGAGGCAGCTCCGTTGCTTTGATTCCGGACGACTTCTTCGTCTGGTTGTGCTGTATGGTTTCGTTGAGAGTACAAGGCGTTTACAAAATTTGACCCAATTTCGTCTCTTCTGTTTGTTTGCTTTTCGTTTTTGGCCTAATAACCGCAGTCTGTGCAAATACCTAACTCCATATACATATTCAAGATGATGGACAAGTGGACTGTCCATGAACAAGACTCGACAAAGACACATAATTCGCGAGGAAATTAGAAACGGAAACTCCCAGAATTTCCGCATTCGAGGGTCAATAATAGGTCAAAAGTTCGCCCACATATATGCCTATTACGCCATGATGTACTCTGAGTTTGGACCAAGATCCCAATTATGTTCCGAGTGCGATATAAAGTTCGCTTGCGATATAATTTCACGATCGAGGAATAAAACAAAGTTCACGCATGGACGCAGTCAAAGACAGACTGACGTCATTTCCTTGGTAGTCTGAAGCAAAATGTATTCAAGAATGAACACAGACTGACAGTTGAGTGAGACAGAACTTAAAGGCATAATATTAACCATTTGCAGATGAAACAAAAACCCAGCATTAGTGCTTCAAAATAATCCTAAAATGGGAGTTAGGGATAGAAACAACCAATGTGAAAATTTGAACCAGTATAATCGATGTTAAATATTGTTAAATATACAAAATGTGAACAATAGTTACAATAAGAATAAACTGTCCACAGTTACGGTTTAGTGAGAAAATAGAGATATCTCCTTTTATTTTAGGCTTTATTGAAAAAAATGTATATGGTAGTATGATTTGTGATACAACAGACCTACACATATGCATCAAAAGTGATATCTTGAAATTTTTTTAAACCACTGCTCCCAAAGGTAAAGAGGACCTTTTACTAAGGACCAACGGCGAGAAAGGCGGCATTATGTAAAATGAAAGCCGATGACCCTGAGAACTACCTAGATTTTTTTTCCGACGTGCCCCATTTATGAATGATAATCTGTCAGTGCTAACATCTCTTTCAACTTTTTTTCCATCACTCTCTTGTATGTATATATCTATATTTGTATATAGTAGGATGATGCTGATATTGTTACCGAACGCTTCTGTCATCTTGGGATGAATGATATAATATTGAGACAAAGAAGACATTATAGATTTCGAGATTTCGCACGATGCCGGCTTTTGGTAGAAGCATATATATATATATATATATATATATATATATATATATGTATATATAGTGAGATATGAGAAAGGAAGGAGAAATCGGTGCGCAGCTTTGACATATTTATTCCTCTCACAGTTCCTCCATTTCGGAAATTTGCAAGAATTGAAATATATATATATATATATATATATATATATATATATATATATATATACATATATATACTGTAAACCTCTCGCGGTGTGTAGGAAGAAAGAAAGAAAAAAAAATGGAGTCCATGCAATGTACATGTGTCAGACGTTGTAAGTGAGCCCACAAAGCAAGTGAAGATTGTTTTTTTTTTCTAATGGAGTCTTTAAAATCACGTGATCATTCCTGCTTTGTATGAGATACCTAAAAGTTGCCCAGCACATTATTTATCAAATTTGAAATAGTTTAGATCATTTTCTATCACTCGGACTTAAACGTGCATCTGCTCATTGTCATCATTTTGTTGCTTCTAAAATCAATTCTAAAACAAGAATAATCTATTCTCCTTTCAGCCACCAGCATGACCAGGCTGCTTTGAACACTGTGGATTATGACTGTGCATGCGTACCAAGGGACTCGAAAGAAGTAACGTTATACTTGTCAAAATTTGCTACTAAACTCGGACTCAACATCAACACGCGTATAGAGTTTTTGTCAGGCCCTAAAACTTACACTTAATATCAAAAACATCAACTAGACTCCTTCATGTCATTATTGTTTAGCTAGCAGTTGAAGATTTTAGTACCAAGTGCCAGGCATATTACTTGTTTTATGACATCTGCGTTGACAAAATATTGACTGTGGGCCTCTTGTCGAAGGACATTAATTGGAGATGTGAGGGGGGGGGGAACAAAACGGGTGAATTTATAAATTGAAAACAGTACATTGACACTTTGTGACACAATACTAAACTTTCAAGCTACGGATATCCGTCCATGTATAGACAGAACGATGCAAACTCATAACAAAATTGTCAGTATACCCCACATGGCATGTATTCTAAAAATAACGGGAGGCAGTTCTTTCCTGTACAGCCGTGAAAGACATAAGTGGTCTCATGTTTACGAATCTTGCAAAACAAAACCTATTTGATTGCTATCTCGTAATGCAAAGACAATTTGCTTTATATAATACACGTACAACATATGTATCCGTATATTGTATGTCATTACATTTGTTCATAATACTTGACTCTTCTATGGAAATTCTGTAACTGCGCATGCTGAGTAAGGCGCTGGATGGAGCCTGGCATAAAGTTGTAAATCCATGACTGATATTTTACGAGCACATTAAGAGAACAATACAAACATAACTCTCGTTGTGAGGACACACATACACGCACATGTAGCCACAACAGACAGACAGATAAACACAGACATAGACATAGACATACAGACGCAGACACAGATACGCACATACACATACACACACACACACACTCGCGCGCACACACACGCACACACACACACACACATCTCCGCTCCTGCTCCTGTCGAAAGGGACGTTCCATTTCTTGTTCAACTTGCCGCTAATAACAAAAAAAAAAAAAAATGAGTAAAATTTCGGTGAAAGTTTGGTAAAAATAAAAAAGAAGTTTATCAAAAATCCAAATGTTTCACGAAGAAGTAATATCGGTCATGACTATCGATAGGGCAAAATAATGTGGATGCCATACCTCACAAGTCTTCCATAAACAGATTAACTTGCACACAATATGCATGTGTTTTCTGAAATTTCTTTTCTTAATATGTGAAAGAAATACTTTCGAATCCTTTACTATTGGAACCGAAAGGAATACCTTACAATTGAGGAACAATCATTAATGGTAGCAATGTTACTGCATGGTACATAATAAAGGGATTGTAGTACATTATAGTGGGAATGATTTTTATCATAATCGTGATATCGGTATCGTTATCATAATATCTTCGCCTTACTTCATTTGTATAATTTTTGTATTTGAAACCAATGAATTTGTATTGTACTTTTTGCTTTCGTTTTCCTTTAGGCTTTAATATCTGTATTTTGTTGTAATATCGCAACGAAAAAGAAAAGATAAGAATGCAATTAAAGTAACTCGACTTTGGGAGAAGTGTAGTTTATAGAAAATAAATAAAAGTCACTGTTAGGTTCATCTTTCAGCCGCGCACTCTTTGACCACGGAACGTTTGGATTTGGTTCAAGTTCATGACTGTCTGCAAAGTACACAGATACAACTGGATTAAAGATAAAACTTTTATTTGCATGTTTCTCGTAATTGAATCACTCAACATATTATGATCATATTCACCGACTTGCAATGTTGATAATAACCATGGTCATAATTGCAAACTTACAACAAAAGGGGCAAAAATTATCATCAACCAGTCACAATATTGCCTCAAAATATAGTGTCACTGATACAAGGAAAGGCATAAAATTATGTCAATCTTAAAACCCATAAAGAGAAACATTATTTCCACTGCTTATATAATTATTTAACCAAAATCAAACAGAAACGCGTAGAATATTGCGAGCGAGGTATCCAACTTTGCTCGTATACAAAATTTAATTAGATAACTCGGGGTTTACATGTGCAGAATGTTTAGTATTCTTTTAGTGGGGCTGTTTTGACATTCTCGCTTATTTTATTTTGAGCCCCTACGTTAACAGCGGGATGTGGTCTGATATGCTGTTCACTATGTGAACGTCAACTATGGCAGGTATATTGTGTATTTTGACACAAGCCCCGTTTGACAACGGATATCTCCATGGACATATAATTATCTCAGTCACGGAGAAGGCTATTTTTAAAGGGTACACAGCCTTGCATACACGAAAGAAAACGCCGAAATAGCTAGTTTTCCTTTAAATTATCACAATTATAATGCTTGGCCTCGTAGCTCGTTTCATTCTTTCCCTTAGAAAGAAAAATAATAAAGACATTGTGCTTTCCTGCAAGCTGCCCTTGATATGTTGATTGCCCATGCTCCATGGCTTCATGATGGCAATGATAGTGCTTCTGCAGTGCGCATCTTATAATCTACAGGAGTCTCGCAAACATCTTATCTATTTCATACACCGACGATCCTGGGTCCTTGGATCAGTCGTGGCAAATTTGTAAACTATGACTTCTCTACAGCGTATAATTAGGGTTAAGATTTCAAATAATTATCGCTGTACCCATTTTCATTATTAAAGGCGAAAACATAACAAACAAAAAACACGGCCCTCTCTTGGAAATGTCAGGGGCAGGATCACTCTCAAAGGAAAATTATCAAAAGTTTTTTTTTTTTTCATAACTAACAGCTAGAATGAAGGATTTCTAGGAAGCTGTTGTTTTCGCTTCTTCCCCTCCCCATCCCATTCTACCCCTTAATATACAATGAATATACTTCTTAAGCGAATCAAACTCGCGGTAAAATGTACATGTCGACACTCATTTGAATTTGTTATCCAAATCTTTGTTTGTTACGCCTTGATACATGGGCTTGCCTACCTCGGTGTGACGATAAAACATTTTCCACCATGGATAATGCAGGCATAGACACAAAGAAAAATCATTAGCACTCATCAATAACATGTCAGAAAACTAAAACATATCTTAAGTCTTTTGCATTGGTTTGAGTCATAATGGGGCCATCAAGGACCCTCGTAGACAGGCTAGATTGACAAACTGGATCGAAAGAGGAAACAAAGTTTGAATTCAAAGTACAGCAGGCCCGAAAGTTACATTACTTTTAGATAGGAACATGCCATGTTACGTTATTGTATGTTATGTTATGTTATGTTATGTTATGTTATATTATATTATGCTATATTATGTTATGCTATGTTATGTTATGTTATGTTATATTATGTTATTCTATATTATGTTATGCTATGTTATGCTATGCTGTGACATGTTACGTCGACCTCTAAACATGAAGAAAAGCTTCTTTGTCATGTGATATAATGAGTGTAAATTTTTCACACTAAGCACATTCTTAAAAACGAAATAATACTAATGATATTCTCAATACTCAATGATATTTCACCAGGCAGAAAATAGGAAGAATTCCCTTGTCTTATTGCCTAAATCGCAGTGCCCTTTTTGTTATAAAGAACTTTATTTGCGATTGAGGTTTAATGTAACCTCATTAGTATGGTATTTTTTCTAATTTCCAAAATGAATTTACGTTAGATTACGGGGTAATAAGTTAGAAATAAAACGAAATATTTTATGCAGGGCAGGGGAAAGATAAAGTGGGTTGCATGCCCCATCACTGCCCATTTCATTACTTGGGAAGGATCCATGCAATGATGATCTTTGTTTTTCCAGAAAGAAATTTCAGAAGATCGTTGACTAAAATTACGTCTCTTTCACGTCCTGAAATGAAAAATCAGCTATGTCTTTAATTGATCTTTTTGTGATTCATTGTGGGTATTTTGCCCGTTCATAAACACTATGTATTAGGGATGCTTCTTCAACCTTCATTTTATCTTCCGTATTTGTGATTTCTGGACACAAAAGACAATTCGTAATTTACAAACGAGGAAATAATTATTTCCCGTGTACTGCCGTTAGTTGAGATCCATGTGCTGTGACCATGCCAAAATAATGTTTACAAGAAAACAAATATACAGGTGAAATTTTCCTCGACTCTATGCTAAAGATTGACAAAACAAGCACATTGTTCAAACATGAGCAAGACACATCAAAGACCATCAGTGTACTCATAAATGCAGTATAAGCACATGAATATTTACAAAATTTACTTTGAATTCAATCTTAAAGTAAAACCAAAATGGATTCCCCTTTAGCAATTGCTAGCGTGTGTTCGTTGATATAGACGGTAATGATACTATTACGGTTTTTCTTTTCCCTCTCCTTTTGCCATGCTTGCCGAGTTTTTGCAGTGCGGATGAGTTTGTGTCATAACGGAAAATAACATCACAATCAATTAACAGCTCGTGGTGATGACACGATTCATTGTTGGTCGAGAAAAATTAGCTATGGCCAATATGTAGCTTCTGAAATACTCCCTCTTTTTCTATACGAAAAATATTTAATACCGATAACTACGCATAGATTACATCGAACATTTACATTATAAACATCATAAATATGAAACATCGATATTGGTCAGATATTGTATTTATTACCAAGTACACAGTTGTAATCACTATGTTCTTCGAGAATTAAAACATTACCATTCTGTGAACTGCAGAAATGAATCTGCAGAAGAACACTTTGCTTGCGCATATGCAATTGTTTAACATCCCCTGGTTTTACGAAGTAGATAGAACCAACAATCAAAATCATTAAGTAGCCACTGAATTTCCAGCTGCACATTATTTTGTCTACTGAAGTGAATTTTCCCTTTTCATTGTATTTCGGTTCTTCTGAGGATGTACAAGATAAGAACTAACCAAGGCTCATTATTTGGATCAGATCGTAAGTTTTTACAGATGTTAAAACGTTTGTTGAGTTCTCGACCACTGGCATGATGGAGGATAATGTTTGGCGTGACGTCAATTGCGGAGAGAGCGCGATGATGAAGCCTTTCGCTAGGTGGCGCTTTACTGATTTCACGAGCGCAGTTACCATTCTGCCAGTGATGTTTCCTGAGGGCGCCCTGGCTATTCTAAAAGAAGGCTGAAAATCTGTCGAGTGATGTGTTGAATTCCAATCTGCAGCTAGGGTTGCATGTGGCTTTAAACAGTCTATCTACACGCATTTGTGGGCACATGGAATCTGCAGAGAGAGAGAGAGAGAGAGAGAGAAAAAGAGAGAACAAACAAAAGAAAATAATCGAATAGAAAGTTAAACATACGACTGTCGTGTGTCTAATTTTAAAAAAGGCAGCTTTTACTATGTTTAACCGTCTGCGTGGCATATAAATTTCGTTTCTAAGGGTATTTGTGCATTTTTTTTTTCGCACATTCTACTCATTAGCACAAAAAGGATTAAACATGTGGCTTGAATGCTTCGAGGAAGTCGACTTTTTACCGAAGACTGAATGGATTCTACTCACGGAATACAGTTTCTTTTTTCCACATTTGCATATTTGCATCAATGATAATTAGATGGAAAATGATGAAGAAGATACAAGATATGAAATTATTAAAGAGAATTCTTAAGGGAAAGAACACAATGTGTTGATAAGAAGCTATTATGAATCTGATGTTCCCAAGAACAAAACATAACCACAATCCAACCCAAACAATAGTAAATAAAATGTTGTGCGTCCTTCAAGGTTCATATCTCTGATGCGCTAAGTTATTCACACTTTGCACCCTTCAATCTTTTCGCACGCAGTCACGTGTTCACGCAATCATAGAATCGTGTAACATCGAATTAAATGCGACACTCTTTGGAACACGACCTTACAGCCGAACGAAGCTCGCGGTAAGTAGTCAATATTCTCGCCACTGCTCACTGCCATCACTCCCCCCCCCCCCCTCTCTCTCTCTCTCCCTCTCTCTGATCTAAGACTACATAAAACACTGGAAATAAAGTACTGGTAATTCTCTATGGATGTATAGTCGTGGTGTTCTCTCCGTGATGTCAGCGGGAACTTATTTATTACATAAAATACGACGTGAGTTACACCGTCGGCAGACCAGTCTGCGTAATTACAGTCAGAATTCACAGCGTAGGCAGCCGGTAAGGCGTTTCAGAATTGCTTAATGTGCCATACCAGACGTGGACACAGACAAAACAATTAGCACTCCTGAAATGCAATGTAAACGTGTGAAAAGCGGGCGCTTGTAGTTTTTGAATTGCAAATTAAAGGAAAAGTGGATTACTACGTGATAGGAAAATGACACTTATGGGTATCGTTCGTTTAAACTGCGAACTGTTGCAATACGGCGAGCACAAACCAATCATATTTGCCAGTATAAGTATACCCAGACCGCTGTTTCCTGCGAATTGGACAAACAGCGTTCCTCAAATAGAAAAACCCCGAATATACAAAGAATCATCACACTGCCCATTAGGCTGTGCATTTACCTCACAACATGCACTATTTCAAATGCTGTTATTTCGATTTGGCGAAACATTACTCGTTCAACTCATGGGAAAAAATTTATCACCAATCGTAGTCAATGTGACATACCGGGTCGCTCGGGTTACGCTGCGAGTTTAATTCCGCATAGGCTTTTAGACATCGATTCGTTACCCAGCAGAAATATTCCAGCTCATTATTGTCTTCCCAGCAGTATCGATAACTGCAATCGAACACCATGGAATGAACGGACCCATTATTAACCGAAAGAGCTCATTGTGAGCTGACTTGCGGTTTAAAGGTATAGACTTGTCCCCATGTTGTTTACAATTTGGTTTTGTTTAATCGAGTCATCAACATTCTAAATGTATTGCAAAGGGGGTTACTACCAAGAATATTTTTCATTTTGTTGAAGTTCTGACATGCTTCATTAATTAGATAGGGTTATTATAACAATCATACTATGTTGCAAATTGAAAGGTGCGACGAATTATTTGCATGAAGGCAAGAACATGCATGCGTAATCAAAATTATTGTTATGATCAATATTGCTATTTTGCTCAAATTCCATGGTTGTAACTCTTTGTCCAAATTTACTGGTTGGATAATTTTACTTTTTACTAACAACATCAGCTCGATTAAAAGTGGAGTTCCTCTTTATGGTAGTATACGTGTAATATGATTATACTCTTACATTACCGCGCGATGGAAGAGGGGACCCAAAGAGCCGAACATTTTGCCATTGTCCTTAAATACACAGCTATCTTTCTAAAATTCATTAACTGCTTTGCCAACAATGGGCAGTAAGACTGCATCGAGCAAGCACTGACAGGACAGGAGAGGGGAGTAGAAACGAGAGTGTCACATCAGTTCTTCTCTTGTGAAATGCAATAACATGGCGACCGCAAGCGAAAAAATCAAGTCATTGAGATGGACATTGCATATTGTAATAAATATGGTGATTTTAGGAAATCAGATAGTTCTGAACGTATTTAACGTCAGAGATGAGTTGCCTGACATACCACGGTGGAGTACTGAGACTAACTGAAAAAAAAGGCGTGTCTGTCATTACCACTCACACGAAGAGGGCGATATGCACTCTGATATGTTTCTATGTGTCTCGCCGTCATGAACACAAGAGGGCCTCTTTCCATTGTACCCCTCGCCCTGGGATTTCCTATAGGCACTGAATGAAAACGCTTGTATTATTGATATTGACGAGTGAACATTTACCATATTCATGAACATAATATTAACCTAGCTTTACAATGATAACACATAGCAAAAACAAACAAACAAACAAACAAACAAACAAAAAAAAAACAAAAAAAAAAAACCTACGGTTCCAAAATTTGATATGTCAGTGAAGTGGGCAAATATTATGATTTCCATAGCTTTTCACGCTGAATTTGGGTTAAACAGCAGTTTGCGCTGCATACTGTAGTTGGAAAAGGAAAGCTCATCGACAGCACCCAAGGGCAGTTTTGTGTATCGTTACAGATTTGCGTGACTTAAACTTTTGCTGCTTGTAAAAATCAAGCGAGAGGAGGAGGAGGAGGGGGGGGGGGGATTCATCCTGCCAATATGTAATTCCCTATCCCCCCCCCCCCCAAAAAAAAAAGGAATTTTATTTTACGTACGAAAGTAAGCAATAGATGCTTTAAGCGTTCTGCGTATGTCACTAGAAATACCTGTTACAATTTTTTTTTTCGCGAAAAGCTTATAAATCCTTAAGCATGTTAAGACTGTCTAATTCCATTATTCCGAGCCTTGTACGTTTTGTTAATTGATTACAACCTCCCTTTCCCCTTGTCATCCTTAAAGATGGTATCTCACTGAGCGGCGAACGTTTGCGAACGTAGCGAATTTGAGATTCGCTAACTTTTCTGACGAATGTTTGCGAAAAATCAAAGTTCGCTTCTGCCATTAGCGACAGTTAGCGACTTTTAGCGATGTTTTAGCGACAATTAGCAACACTTTAGCGAATGTTTGCGAAAGTGTTTGCGAACACAGGTGGCGACTATTAGCGAATGTTAGCAAATGTTAGCGACAATTTTGCAAATGTTAGCGACAGTTTTGCAAATATTAGCAACTGTTTGCAAATCATTTGCGACAATTTTGCGAATGTTCTTGGACCTAGAAAAGTACCAGGCGATTGTGTATAGTAAGACCCATAAAACGACATGAAACCTTCCACTGAATTCAGAGCTCTTGTGACAACCGTTCAAGATGGATTTCCAGGATATGGAAATAAATTTCTGCCAAGAAGAGGTGTTGCTATCCTTGAAGAGCTGTTTTGTCAGGCTGCTGCTACAGCTATTCTCTCTAAAAAAGAAAGAGTGAAAATGTTCACTCTTGAAGAAGTGAATAACAGAAAAGAGTGAGTTTCAAGTGAAATTAGAGTGATTTTGGAGTGAAAATGTTCATTTTCACCCATTTTTGAGTGACCTCAGGGATCACTCCAAGATTTTCGAGTGATCCCTAAGGTCACTCCAAAATGAGTGAAAATAGATATTTTCACTCAAAATTCACTCCAATTTCACTCAAAACTCACTCTTTTCTGTAATTCACTCCTTCAAGAGTGAACATTTTCACTCTTTCTTTTTAGAGAGTTGTGCAGCATAAGAGAAATGAAATATAGGAAAACAAGAAAGGAAGAAGAAAAGAGAAGGAAAAGAGAAAGAGATTCAGAGAGTGCTTGTTGCAGAGGACAGACTTTAGTCAATATGAAAAGCTTTTGAAGCAATTACAATCATGATGGAGATGTCAAGAGCTTCAAGAACTTTCTTAGAGTGGAACCCTGTCTGTTTCAGAAGCTTTTATATAGGAACCATGTGGTTACTTGTTCGCAAGCAGTGGCGAATCATATAAAAATGTTAGCAACACCGTATTACGACCGTTTGCGAATTCTTACGAGTGTTTTGCGAATGTTTTGCGAATTTTTGCAACTGTTAGCGAAAATACAAATTCGCAAAGGTTCGCAAAGAAATTTTGAACATGTTCAAAATTTCTTTAAGACAAGAAAAACTGTTTGCGACAATAAAAACCGTTTGCGAACTTTCTTGCGAATGTTAACGAACCTTTTGCAACCGTTTACGAACCATGGCGAATTCCCAAATTCGCTACATTCGCAAACGTTCGCCGCTCAGTGAGATACCCCCTTAACCACTTATCTCCCTCCCCACTCCCCCCACCCAGCCCACCTCCCCATCTCTCTTACTCAGTTTTCACTGAAGAAAAAAAAAAACAGCACCACAATCGACTATAAGGAGGGACAAAATACAATCACTGCTATTGTCATTGTTATCTTCTCAAGCTAAAAAAGCCCATTTTGAAGATCGGAAATTGCTGGCGACGAGAGCTAGAAAATTCACTCGCACATCAGCCATAGATCGTCTTGCTGCAGGATGCTGGGTGAAAGCAGGGTGAAGATCCCAGACACTGAACACAGTTTATGGATTCAGACCTTAACATTTTGGCGCAGCATTCGTTATTCGTTGTTTTATATCATATGTAGGAACACACTGCTCCCTCTGCTTGGAGAATGATCTATATATCTTGGTACCTATCCAGCTCTTTACTTGCTCTTCTTTTATTTGCACTCAGAAGGTTCATCCATTTTTTCATATGTTTCTAGTCAACCTGAGTTATAGGCCTTACGCCTTTTCTTTTCTTTTTGCCATGTTCCGTTTGTTGGCAAAAATACATTCTGCGACGTACACCTGACAAAAACATTCGAGACGAATTTGCTTCGGTTAAATTAATTGCGAAAAACACTGTGTGTCTGAAATCACTTGGTAGCAGACATTAAGCAAACGGAGGTATGTGAATGTGTGGGTGTGCGTTTACTGCACTTAGACCACATTAGTTTATAGGCATTTCCCAGCTTGGGCTGATTTTTTTTTTTCATATGATTGTCTTTGTGGTTGGCTGCTTGTAATAACAATGATTAACAAAATATACTATATGTTACATCAAGACCGCAAGAAGATTGTTTTAAAAGAAGAAGAGGAAACAATAAAAACAACAACAGCAACAACAACAACAACAACAACAACAACAACAACAACAACAACAACAGCAACAGCGTACCATCATAGCATCTCGTAATAGCTAGGCACTAACAAGCAACGCTTCCGCACCGAGAAGGTGTGCGGTGTTTTAATGCTGCCTGTTGGGGAAAAAGTACAGACAAACCCATGGGAAGAGTGCACAAAAACCTCACACTATTTGGGCTGAGGCGAGCAGGTGAGAAGCTAATAACCTCCCCGCTGTATGCCAGTGCCGTCCGCTACAAGCCATACTCAGAGACTGAACAGAGATCTCCGGGGAAAATATCCGCCTACTCACAGCTAAATTTGAGCCCCCGGAATCTCCGTTTAATCACCTTTATAGCAGCGTAATGACACCTTAACAACTCTATCTTAAAAACTTCCAACTGATATCACCTTGGGATTTTACAACTCAATCTAGTCTCATCTTGAAAGAGCTCTGGTTCATTCAACGGGGTGGAAGGCTATGAGTATACAGACAGACAGACAGACAGACAGACAGAAAGACAGACAGACACACACACACATGTACATATTACATTATTGAGTAAATCTATTAATCTCGCTGTGATATAAACATGTCATGCGACATCAGTCTATCAAAAGACATATCTGCTTTTTATGATTCATGACACTGACCTTTGTTCTTCTTCCTCGTAGCTTTTGCAATCAATGAGCAAATCTAATCTAATTTATTTTGTTCTTTTGCTGCGAGTTAGCTTCCTCTGGATTTGATGGAGGTCGTGGAATGAAGTGATTTTCAGACTTTTACATTTGAATAACTATAAATTAGTTATGCCGAATTTAAAGTGATTGGGATGAGGAATAAGAATGTTTTGAAAATTTGTAACAAATTGCAATGAACAAGGATAATGACATGGCAGCCTCACCATAAGAATGCGTGAGTTGGGGCTCGAGGAAGCAGAATAAAAGAAGAAGGCGTGCATAGATCTTACACAGGCGAACTTGTTAAGCAATCGGTATCGTAATTGAATTGCACTGCTATATACATTTCTGAAATAATTATGTGAGGCTCCTGTTCAGTGTAATTCGTTGTGCACGATTTTTCAGTGTATTAGTTTCTCTGCTCAAGAACCACAATAAAATCGACAAATCTATACATGGAGCTGTCGATTAATGTACTACAATGATGTGAAATTATGAAAAATATCATCTGGAATGCCTTTTAAATTTTCCTTTCTGTATGAATGAAGATTGTGAGGAATAGACTGTGGAGCTGCCAGGTTACATTTTGATAATTTCTTATCTTCAAATACCTCCACAAAGACGTCATCGATCTGATGTAGACCCTATACCTTGGCAAGGAACTAACGAACATCTGTTGATTTGGTTCGGTTTTATCTCTTTGTAACATTCTGTTATTCTGCAATACATTCTCTTCTGCCGACGACACCAATGTGGTCTGTTCCAATTCAGATTTTCGGTCACTCCTGAGAACTCTTGAAAATTGAATTGCTGCATGAAAATGTCCAATATGGATTAAAAGCAATAGATTATCACCGAAATTGAGAAAGGCTTGTTTTAATCATTTTCATAATAGGAAGAATAAAAATGATAGGCAACATTCCAATATCGTGGTGGATTGTAACTCATTAGCACTATAAACAGAAAATACTAACTTTCTTGGGATTTATGTAAATGAACATTTGAAATAGAACATTCATGCTCAACATATCACTTCTAATATTTCCCAACAAATTTTTGTTGGTGTACGTCATAAGTTAAAGTATTATGTTCCAAATGAACATTTTATTCATGCTTTATAACTCCTCGACATTATCGTATATGTCATACTGCAACATAACATGATAATGCAGGAACTAATAAAATAAAGATGAAAATAAAACCAAGTGCAATATGTTATGGAACAATATAGGGGAAGTTGATTTGTTGCGTACATTTAAATACGTACATGAATATGTCTGTTTGTGAGATATAAATATCTTGAAAGTGTTTAGGCGAAAAAATAGGTGTTTCGTAAGAGACAAATATAAAGAATTTATGATAATGCGAATGGCGCGTCTTTTGAGTAGTAACAGTCAACTACAGATCATTTCGTAATCATTGGAAAAGGATAAGAAATGATGTCAGTGTTAAAGCCAAAGACTTTGCGCGCACTTAATAGATGAATGGATCAATACAACTGTAAACATGATGCCGAAAAGTACTTGCAGATGTCCTGAACACGAATTTGAGATTCACGTACCCAAAAAGAACGAGCAAGGGTTTGCAAGTTACGTCTATCTACTTGTCAGCGTGGGTGAGCACTGTGTTAGACTCAAGCCATGAACATTTACCGTCCGGTTGCCGATTTGGAAATAGAACAGAAATCCTTACAGGATTAGGTAGAGATAATATAAAGACGTGAGATGTTGGAGATAGTTTATTGAACTCAAGCGAATAATAATGGGAAAACTCACACTCGTACTGTGCAGAAAACACGAATGCGGGACTAGAAAATATATAAAACGAAAGCAAACAAGTCGAGCTCAGCTGAATGCACTTGGGATAATAACTCATGGGGGGGGGTGTTATTCACTTCATCTTTTTTCCCTTGTCTCCATTAAGCAAAGTATTCTGTCTCGGTAACCAATCTCTTATGATTGCCGATCGTCCGTGGATGGACGAGAGAGAATCGGCTTAGCGTCAGCAATAATCCTACAGATAGAATCTCTGGTAAATGCCAACTCGTGAGTCAAGCGATGACATTCACATACATCGACTGCCAATTTTAGCACCTAGGTAGCGATCGGTCGGGTCGAATTCTCATCAACAACGACGCCACACGACGCATCGCGTCGCTAATTTGTACGTACAGGCGATCCAACCTACACGAAGCTCTTTGTTTCTTCTCTTTCTAAAATCTTAAATCCAAAATCATCATAATTATCAAGAGTGTGACGTTGAACACACGATCACCATCGTCAGTCACTGATTTGGAGTACGAAGGTATTAACAAAAAGAAAGAAACGCGGTGAATTGAGTATGAACATTACGGCAATTTATTTCCAAACGTCCAAGAAAGACTACGGGATCAAAGTAAGCGGGGAGGATACAAGATAATTATCTGCCAGATTTACGCAAAACTGAATTTTGTAATTAGACACGGTAAAGCGGCAAAACAATCCCTGTGGCATTCAACCAGCGTAAAACTGATCACTATCTACTGTCAGAAAGTCAATTCCTTGAATTTCCAGCAAAAAAAAAAATAAATAAAAGAATAAAGACTTAATATTGCACATGATTTAGTAAATAAAACAAAAACAAATTTGAAAAGAAATGTATCTAGGCCTGAATACGAATCAACTATTCGTCTGTACAGGCAAGTTTAATCATAATATGAATAGACATTGAGTAAGAGTATGGAACACACCCACACATACAAACAAACGCACGCAAGCACACACACAAAAGCCAACACACTAACACTTACACGCAAATATACCTTGTACGCTGGAAGATCGTGAGGAATACAACGTTTATCACGGTAGTCATGACATTGTATATGCAACTTTAAAGAAAAAAAATCTGATATTAGCTTTCCTGTCATTTGACAAGCGTTTAAATGTGACTGCGCGATGATGCTGTTAACCAAGGTATTCTCTTTGTTCAGAATGTCAGTTGTCTCCGATTGTCGGAGGAATATTTTACATCCTAAGTCTTTCACTGCTCATCCTGATCGGTGAAATGGTAATTTGATTTTTCTTAGAGGAAACGTTATTTATTGAGGCCTAATCGTCGAACGACCGAGTGTTCTTGCTCCATCCCGAAAATGAAACAAATTATATCTGTTAATTACCAGGGAGCGGGTTGAGTGCAAGAGACAAAGGAGAGAGAGAGTGGGTGTGTATGAGAGAGAGAGAGAGAGAGAGAGAGAGAGAGAGAGAGAGAGAGAGAGGGAGATACAACTCCAGTAATAATTGTAAGTATAAGTTGTAAAACAAATCATATATTGGTAATTATTAAGATGAAGTGGGTTGAAAGTGACAAAGGTTAAAAAAAAATGAGAGAAGGAGAGATAGCTATGACATAGATGGAGAGAGAGAGAGAGAGAGAGAGAGATGGAGAGAGTGAGAGAGAGAGAGAGAGAGAGAGAGAGTGAGAGGGGGGGGGGGTAAGATTGATAGAGAAATTACCGAAGCGGACAACAATAATCGTAAAAGTTTGATTGCTCTGGTTGTTACGGAATATGACATCACGGAAATGGAGAGGTATAAACAGCAGAATAGAGAACCGTCAAACTGGACAGGAAGCGCGAATGAATAGGACTACAAGCATAAACTTGAAGTGCCGGTCAAACGTGTAAGAAAGAATACGGTGGATATGACAAGTTAATGAGGTCAAGAAACCTAAGATTGTTTGGTTTGCCAGATTTATAGATGATCATTTCTTTTCCTTTCAATAAGTTCTGTAATGGGGGTGTCAGAACGTGGAGATGAGCACACGGTGAAGTGCCATGCATGGCAGTTGTCGTGTTTTAATATCAAGAAAAAAAAAAATCCAAAGCCAAGCAAAACAAAACATGACCAAATACAAACACATACCCATGAATTCGAGAAAATGACGAGTATTCCACCGATATTCTCTAAAGCAATTTGATATTTTCTTTGAGGTTATTATTCCTAAATGTCATTTCATTTCAAAGAGCACTCTTGGTCGATCACTTTCTTCGAAGAGAATCATCTTTCATTCCAATCTCTAAGAAAGCATAGTGAGTGAAGGGGTAAACGCAAATGCGATGACTAAGTGACATTTGATAATATTCTGTTTTCTTATTGTTGTTGTACGATGCAGAGTGCCTTGCATAACGAAGACTATAGATAACCCTTTCTGGGCCTGGGATTTTTGACCGTATGTACAATGCTATGGGGTTTTCGGTGCCAAAATGACACTGAAAGCACTCAAAAGGTTAAAACATTTTCAGCGGCGTGGGGGGGGGGGGGTGGAGGAAGAACAAGTGCGCTATTTAGTTCTTATCGAATGATTTAGCAAGTGAATTACCCAATCCGTAATGACGAATAACTATCTACCCAGTGAACCCAGTGTAAGAAAGTAACGGTTTATTTACATCATCCAACGAACGCAAAGCACAAGGCGGCATTAAGGCTAATAACTTACCTTGTAGAACAAAAGTGGGAGGGAGATGGGTAACAAAAACACGGGACGCATTAGCAGTCGATTTTCATCTGTCGACACCAGAGGGCGAACTTGACCATATCCTCGGCATAGTCGATGGATTTCGAACCGCCTCTTTTCTGCTCCACGGGATCGGCGCCAAACAGCCTGTCGTCTGGGTTTTTGCGCTGTGAATGAAGGAAGAACAATTTTGTGATAAAGGCCCGTTGCAATGAGATCCGGATAAACAATTTTTTTTTTCTCTCTCCCTTTGATTTATAGTATGCAATTCTCCAGTTTGTTTGTTTGTTTTTTTCCACTAAAATTGCACTAAATAAAACTTGCCAACGGAAGCACAATTATGATAAAATGATCATACAAAAAGATACAGGCAAGCGTGAGGCACACTCGCATGAATACAACTCATTATTGCATTACGTATCATAGTACGTGACATATCTCCGTTTGTTTCAGCCACATCTATTGATTCACTTACAATGTATCAATATTCTCAACTTTATCAATGTATTGTTTATCAATGGTCAAAATTACCACAAAAAATCACAAAAACAACAACACACAACCAACCAAGTCTACCAAACAAAGTCTACATAATTATATATAAAAAATATATTCGAGAAGCCTACATTAAAACGCTTCTATATATATTATCTTCAATAGCAGTGAGTTCTATTTTTCAATCAGAGACATGCATCAACAGAGAATAATCAATGGTCAGAGGGTTTTGTTAAAAAAAAAAGGGGGGGGGGATAGATTGATACACAAGTCGAAGACGCGCTGGAAACCAGAAAGCGCCAAATAGATCCTTCGATGCAACACATACAATCATCTGGGCCGTGCAATATATCAATTCGCCAGAGCATGAGACGCCGAACATACGGTCTCAATTACCTGGCTAAGGTGGATACCGCGTAATTTGCAGACGGACATATTATTTCCTCCAGTTATTAATCTGCAACTTCAGGATTCTCCTAAAAGATCAATCCCTTCTTAATGTCCGAGAAAAATGATTCTTCGTTTTCATCGCTGACCTATTTGCTGTAGAATAATTTTTGTTCTTTTTGTGCGGATTATTTCAGGGATTCTCTGCCAGCTGTGTAGGCGTTAATGATGGTACTAGGGGAGGATTTAAGCTTTTGGCTCCTTCCTGAGAAATCCCGATCACTCATACACCAGCTTAAGAATCTCGTGTGAATGACTGAGAATTGGAGCTAAAAAGTGGTGCAATGTTTTTTGTAGATGATAATGATCGCCATGGTTATAATAAAAGCAATGATAATGGTGATTTTGATGATGATGATGATGATGAGAATACTACTAATAATAGTAATGATGATAAGAAAAAAATAATAATAATATAATCAATAATAATAATGACAATAATAATAATAATAATAATAATAATAATAATAATAATAATAATAATAATAATAATAATAATAATAATAATAATAATAGTAATAATAATAATAATAATAATAATTATTATTATTATTATTATTATTATTATTATTATTATTATTATCATTATTGTTATTATTGTTGTTATAATTACAAAAAGTAACAAAATTGTCTAGAAAATGATTATCATCTTTTATTCATGGTAAAAACAAAAGTAAGAAGAGTAAAATTTTTATGGTAAGAATTTTGTGGATAACTTCCTGTCACTAACGTGAAACTTCTGATTCTTAATAACAGCTTTGATTTTTCAAACATTTACAAAAAAATCAACAAAACATTTAAAACAGAAAAAGTGGTTTCTGCTACAAACATAATGCTCAGAAGGCTACTTTGCATTGTGACCATTCCTGGAATTCAACAAACGCTGTAAAAGTGAATATCTTTTGACGTTCAGCCAATGCCGCTTCCCAGCAGCTTATACAGACCTGTCCGGGATGGACACGGTTTTTTTTTTATCATTTCAGTCATAACGGGGCTTACTGTGTCTAACAATAGTATATGTATACATAGCAGTGCACATGACTCATCTCATAACTCACTGAAACCTCTTTTCTTCTCATTAAGAAGCCCCCCCCCCCTCCCCAGTTATGGCCGACGTAATCAAAGTTAGAGTGTTTTAAAATCGAGTAAGTCAGAAATGTAGCGGATGACGTAAAGATCACCACGGAGCAAAAATGTTTATACGCTGTGTGGCTTTGCTATACCTTACTGGCATTATAGTCGCTGAAAGATGAGAGTCCCTGATTAATCAAATGATCATGACCGTGGAATTAAGAGTCAAATTTATTGACCTATAGCTGCCATGCATGGTCATTCCGGTCCGCAAATATTCTTTGCAATTGCATCTATTGTCACTTTCCTCCACTTTATATGGTGTTGACAGATGAGAGAGTGGGGATTTAAAACAACAATGAATGGAATACGGGTTTCTCCAGTACTTTAATTCTCTGTTCAACATTTTCACTCACCGTTTCACTCAACGAGCCACCCCCCCCCCATCCACCCTCCTTTAGGGCTCATGGCATCCACAATGACCGGCGTTTAATTATGACACTCAGCTCCACTCCATCCATCACTTTGCGCTGAGAGAAAATGACTGTGATGCCGTGGTCTTATATGTCCCTGAAACGATGCCGGTAAAAGGAGAACGTTCGCAGAATGGAAATGGACATGAAGAGGCCCGTTAATGCATATCCTTTTTTTTTTCTAATGTGAGGTTGTGAGTGTGTATGTGTGCGTGTGTGTGTGAGTGTGTGTGCGTGTGTGTGTGTGTGTGTGTGTGTGTGTGTGTGTTGGCGCTATGAGTGAGGACTGTCGCAACGTAATCATGTTCAAAGTGATATAAAATGAATATCGACTCAAAAGGAGAAGATATGTCATTTATATACACAGACGCTGTAGGACCTACATATCATTTAAATGAAATGAAATGAAATGATACGGTACATGTATTGTAGTTTTGTAAGCTATGTATTAATGTATTGTCGTGATTGTAGAAATGTAACGTAAGTGAGGGGACTGCACTATACAAGTTCGCTTTTTAGCAGCCCCTCAATTTTAATTTCCACCAAGTCCTTTATGAAACAAGATGTTACAAGATATGTTATCATTTGACGCTTGTATTACCTATGTATATTGATTGGAAGTGAAAATGAATGAATGAATGAATGAATGAATGAATGAATGAATGAATGAATGAATGAATGAATGAATGAATGAATATAGTCAAAACAGTCAATAGTTAAGGTACAGTTTTGGTAAAAAAAAAAAAAAAAAGAACCGGCAACAGCGTGCACGCTAGTCGAGGCCAGTCCTTTCAGTGATACAGATTGTAATTAATAACGTATTTACAATAATTATTCACAGATGAAGCAATGTTATATGTACATTATTTACAGGTTTTCATAAATAGGGGATCATTTATACATTATTTGATAGGAGGCACGCTCGTAATGATTTCAGAAAAAGCGTTACGGGTGTTCGTCTTTTTTTACATCCTGTGGAAATCCTCTCCAAATTATACTGCCCGCATATGACACGGATAATGGATATGAAAAGAACATTACTAATTGTCTTCCCGAAAGTGTACATCTTTAAGTTATTTGACTCATCTAGATGATTTCTGTTGCAATCACACTGTAGTGAAATATTATCCTCTCAATGCATAATGTGTACTTTTATCGTATGCAATATTATAATAAAAATATAACAGTTCCTATTTACATCACTGGCCTTTAATGGCCCATTAGAGAATAAAAAGTATTGGCAATAATCATATTACTCTATTTTGACGGTATGAATATTGTTCGAATGATCAAATCAAATCAGCCACAATATCGTAACTTAGGCACGAAGAGTTCGCAAAGCTCATTTCATTTTAATAATTCCAATAGCATGCACTCAGAGATTTTGTGAGTTTGTTGGCCTTTTTCTGTACGTCATAAAATTGTTATTCTCGTTCTCCCATTCATAGTAGTGATTGCTTATAATAGCAATGGCGCTATTGATCAAGCATTGTCACTATTTCCGACGACCCCCACCAAAAACAAACCTTTCATAGCATGGAGCCGGTGTGATTAGGGTTCTAGCGAATGGTTACCAAGCATCCACTGTCTATGAACAACAATGCCGTGTTAGTCGAAGCACACACAGTCATTGATCTCTGTGCTGCATATTTTCTCATGGCGTAATGATAATTTTACAACAAGGACGGTACTGACAGCTAAGAAATGACAGCTTAAAAAAGAACAGTGGATTAAAATCTACTGAAAATTTGAATTACTGAGATATCACACAGTACAACATTATCATCATTATCGTGCAATCAAAAGGCGAGTTTGTAGTTTCCGGTAAGAAAAAAAAAATGATGCTATAAATTAGTTCTCAGGATTGTGGCGGAGGGGGATCTCCAACCGAATACACGTAATGTTATCATATTTCCTTAGCTTGACATTCAAACGCTTACGCAAGTATACTTTAAGTTTTAAAGGTGGAGATCCCTTGTATTACAACATTATTATCATTATTGTGCAATAAAAAGGTAAGTTTTTAGTTTCTACTAAGAAAAAAAAAATCGCTGATTCTAAATAGTATTCAGGATTGTGCGGGAAGGAGGTATCTCCAACCAATTACACATGATGTTATCATTCATTGTCTTGACATTCAAACGCTTACGCAAGTATTCTGTATAGAAAGGTGATGGGGAGGGGGTATTCCACTCCATGGCATTTGGCCTTCAACATCTGCTTCAATTTTTGCAGAATTCGAATCAACCGGAAATTCGTACCGTTTCAGTGGTTAAGAGGCAACCTGCTGCTAGGATCAATCATGGATCAATCAACTCACTATGTTCACTCTCTCCAATTAACAAACTAAAGAAGAAGAAGAAAAAAAAAAACTTCCTCGATCACAACGGTAATGTTCCAAAGTAGATCACCCTGTGACAAATCTCCTCGCAGAAAAAGAGGGTCTGCTGCCCGACATTCTATTTGATTGTGTAAAAACTAGGGGAAAATCCCTAGCTCTCGCTGTCAAGATAGATCTCCTCCCCCCCCCCCAAAAAAAAAAAAAAAAATTATCTGGCATGATCAAATTCTTGCAGACATAGACGAAAACAGTGAGGTCAAAATGTATGACTTTGGAAGAAAAACAGATGTAAATGAGATAATGCTAGGGGAAGGTGTGGCCGGGTTATAAAAAAAGAACATTTTAAAGCACTTACATAAATTACAATTACGATACGTGCGAGTACATCCATGATAATACGTGAATGTCATTTTATGTTCTCATTGCAAAAAAAAAGAAAAAAAAAAGGCCCGAGAATTCTAATAACCAATCTGAAATATCAGTAACTCATAGCCCCATGAATACTGACGAAAGTACAATGTATCGTGTTTCCATAATGGCATCATAAAATCAATGAAGGGTACAATGAGCAAATAACTGCGAGTTTGTATTAGATATTGTTGGTATTTTTTCCTTCTCCTTCTTGTCCAATACGAGGGAAAATCATTTAGAAACGTGTGTTGGTGTGAATATGATATGATATAATATAATATGATATAATATAATATAATATAATATAATATAATATAATATAATATAATACAATATAACATAACATAATATAATAATATATAATATAATATAACATAATATAATATAATATAATATAATATAATATAATATAATATAATATAATATAATATAATATAATATAATATAATATATCCATATCATGTGTAATTCCTGTACATTCCAACGAAGGGAGCCGATGGTATAGCATTGATAATCATGCTCGTTTGAGGGGAACGTTTTTCGTAGAGCTGCATAAATGTGGTATTACGAAATCCAGACTCGAATAAAGATATAGTAACAGATAATTCATACAACACAATATTTTGCAGCCGAGTTCTAGACAAGCCCAAAATCAAGTGTTATTGTATTCTATATAACATTCGTAGCATTCCACCTCCGTTTTGTAAGGGCACTCAAAACAAATGAGAAAGCGTTGTAGAGCACCAGATAGCGTAGAAGGCAATCAACGATACCTTTCATTCCCTGTGAGTAACGTTTTTTGATTACTTCACGAAACTGATGATTTCTGACCGAATGAAGAGCAGTAACAAAAAAAAAAAAAAAGGCACCATGAAACCTCTTCTGTTTAATTGTATTACTCCCGTATGATATCTTATAATAATGGATTATATTTTTCAAGATCGCGAACCTCCAACATGAGTAACAAAGGAAACTTCAGTTGTAATATCCAATGTTTCGAAACGGCAAGTAGTTTGAATGACGCAAGTATTTCAATTGACACAAGATATACTCAGTACCATGCCAACCTAGCCATCAAAGATCTAAGGACTCCTGGTAGAACTGCGTGATGCAGTTGAGAAAATGGAGATCCAAACTCTGAGAGGAGACCAATCTGAAGTAATGACGCCATGATGTGGATTATGATTTGCCTTACGTGTCAATAGAGGGATTAGAGGGATTATAACATTCAAGAAAAAAAAAAAAACAACAACAACGAGGATTGCAGACACAAACTGATATAAGCTCGTTGAATCATAACTTGCCGTGACTGAGAAGAAGATATGACACTGATACATTAAGTCCAATTAACTGAGCTCAGTATTCTTTGTATTTTAGGGATTTTAAGTGTCAACGACAAATTTTCAAATGCACTATAGGTTTTGAATATTGAACGAACGGTGTGCAATGGATAACTTGCAAGTAAGCAATTGGATACCTGAATGTAAGAAAAACCAAATCCAGTAGAGGAAATTTCGAAGAAATTAAGAAAAAAAAAACCAGCAAGTGATATAATAACTACTTTGTTATTTTTCCCTTCTTGGAGTGTTGTGTCTAGCATTTGTAATGTGAAACCGTCAATGATTATCTATATAGATTTGCATAACTTCCCAATTGAAGGGATCTCCATATAGCTGATAGCCAAATTTGGACTTGCGCTGTTCTTGTATTCAAGTACTCAATTATGTCCACAGGCACTGCAAGGGATAAACTGTTTTAGTGTGGAGCATTGTACCAACACTACAGTTATAAAAAAAAAAACGAACAATATCTTCCCCTGAAGAGAGAAAATAGTAGTACTATGTCCGTTGCTTAACTTCCAGTGCTTCAGAGCTGACACAAAACTGAGCGCCTCTATTTTTTTTTTTTTGGGGGGGGGGATTCGTCTTGTTGTTTTGTATTCTTAATTTGTAGAATTTTAAGTCTATACCTTGAGACACTGTTGAGAAGCAATGAATAATGGAGTTTATGAGAACGAAATTATCAAAGTAACCCACACACTTGACAGAGTGTGGCTTAAAGGGCTCAAGGGGTTAAATCTATTTGGCCTGAATCGCAGGTGCTGACGTAAAGTAAAAATGGTATATACCCTGGGATTGGATGTGAAATTTAAAAGGAATCATGTTTTTCATCCAAACATACTATGTGGATTTAGTGATTCCAAAACGATTGGTAAACAGTCAGTAAGTGCTTGCGTAATCATGGAATGCTACCATATTTTTTTGCTGTCAGCAGGTGTGTGCGTGTGTCTCTGTGTTCGTTTGCGCGTCCACGTGTACGAACTCGAGCATATAGCTCATGAACTGTATACTTTTAAATAGAGCGGCCTCTCAGAGAAGTATCACGGCATGACATATCTGATACTGGCAGAGTGGAATCTCGGGTGACTAGAGTCGAGAGAACGTCCGGTTCGCTTTCGCAAATTAATATGAGACGAATGGAAACGTACCCCAGACATGTTCCTGTTATAAGGTAGATCGCTTCATTGCCAGCATTGTTCTATTTATTTACCAATCACAGCCTCACAGATTCCGGAGACTGTTAGATGATGAACGGTCTGCCGAGAATTGACTAAATCGAGCATTGCTCTCGTGAATAGAGGGATACATCAACCACGGATAAATATTATTCATTCGACGTGCACGAGGGTGTATGGCCTCCGTAGGAACAATCTCCTAATTGTAAATGAACACAATCGCTTTGACTGCTGACGTCACAGTCAAATGGAATGGAGAGAGCGAAAGGAGATACATTGAAGGAGAAATTCAGCGCGAAACATTGCCCTTGCATCTCTCTTTGCTTTCAATCTCAGCTTTCCTGTCGCTGCACAATTTGTTTGCGTCATTTTTCTCCCCAGTAACGATACCACTCATCGATACATCCCGAAATCAATATGAGGAACAACGACTGCAAGGAATACTAAGGGTTAGATGGAAAGCAGGAAAGAGAAAGAGAGAAAGAGATTAAAAGAGAGAGAAAGGAAGAGAGGGGAGGGGAGAAAGGGAAGAGAAGGAGAGAGAATTTGCGATGAAAAGTGGTTGAAGAGATGTATAACATAAACAAGGGGAAGACTGACGTTGTTGTCCCTTTACGTTTACTAAGATAATCATTGTGTAGTTTGCTCTGGAAGTGGACAGCCAAAACTTATAGATTCGAGCAGTATTGAGTGAAGTCAATTGTGGGGCTGTTTTTAGCCTTCAAATAATGGCCGTGTTTGAAGGGAAACTTCGATTTGACACGATTTTCACGCTCAGTGTAAATGAAATGTTTTCCTGCCCTTTATCTCTGGCGGGTCTGTTTATTTCTCCTTCTTCTCTCACGGCCGTGGGTGTTTAGCTTGCCGAGTTTCTTTCTCCGGCTCCTTTCAAAGATGGGTTCCTGTACGTGTGATTCAACCACCTTCATTGCGGTCATGTGGTATTACATCAGCTCACCCCCTTTACTTAAACAGGAACACGATGAATGTGGAGTTTGATTTGCATTCGTCTTCCTCAATGCGTTGGATAAGCAAAATCAGCACCAAAACGTATGCCATCAGAAATTCATTCTTCTTCATAAAACTTTTTTCCTGTTGATAAAAAAAAAACTCCCACAAAAGCTTACTTACCTTGTTCAAAGTGTTATTTTATTTCGACTTACAGTATATTGATTTATATAACGACCGCATATAAACACAGCTAGAAAATTGTATGAATAAATGCAAGCCCACACCTTCCAATGTTGATACCATAATAGCCGTCTCGTGACCTTTTAACAAACAAGGTTAAAAAATGATATAGTTTGAAGGTTTTTACGATGTAACGCAAACAAAGGGAAATGTTATTTTCAAAGATTAAGCAGGCAAGTCCAATGCCCTCCAAAAGAAGTAATTTTTTATAAGAATTAATAGTAATTCACAACTTCTAAGTTAATGACAATGTAAGAGAAGAGATCCTGTAGCTAAGGATTTGTGACAACATAATCAAAATTGTATATGATCAATATCACTGATGAGCAGTGTTCAAGGCTCAGTCAGGGAATGCAATACAGAAAAGAGTAAATTGAAAGGAAAACAGGAGAACTAAACATACTAAAAATTGGAGATTATAAAGATAATAGTAACTATAATGATTGATATTTGAGGAAATCACTGAAGAATACCAAAGTATGTTGATTGTGGCTCGCGTGGGAGTTTTCACACACTTAAACAAACACACTGAAAATATGAATGTACTAAATGGGGTAGGGAAGAGAGAGATGAAAAAAAATGGAAAGAAACACAGACGGCAACATATGCAGGCGTCATATGTTGAGAAGAACTTCTTGGCGTGCATTATCAAATCATATCGTACGTGTACAATGGACAAGTTCTGACGCACTTCGTCCTGTACCTTGAGGTAAATAGCCCCTGTACCGTCTCCATCTCTCTTTTGTTTCCCCTTCCTCCCGTTTGGCATGGACTGACTCTTCTTTCACTAATTTGATTTAGCCTCCTATTGAATTATTTTATTTCATGTGGCCCCCATCCAACGTCGAGTCTTTGCACCTAAACATCGCATATCAAACAAGGCCGCACCGCCGCGTTTAACACTATCAGACAACGAGGTATAGGAATCGGCGTCATGCAAACGATCTGTGAGTGAACATTGAGGCAATGCTTAAAGTGGAAATCCACTTTACATTGAAGTAGATTTTGATGAACAGACATTGACAGAGTTATAGCAACAAAGAAAATCGTTGGACATGTAATCATATCCGAAATAAATAACAAAGTCATGGAATTTTACCATTTGTACATGTTTTCATTGATTAATGATATCGATCGCAACAACATTATGCAAATTAGATAAGATGATGATGTCATTGGTTCACTAGGTTCACATTGGTGTGAAGACAAAAGAGAACAAATCAGTAAGAAAGTGAGCGGTGAGTTGGCTCAGTCGATAGCGCGTCTGCCTCACGATCACGCGGCCCGGGTTCGAACCCAAGTCTGGACTGAGCAATGTTGTGTGTAAACATACCGTCCCCTCTAGCAAGAGGCAAAACACTCTGTCCCTCTGATAGGATATAAAATGGAGGCCCTGTGTATGAGAGAGTTACAGCTCATGCACGTAAAAGATCCCGCTTCATTCATTCATCGCAAAGAGCAGGGTGTTTAACCCGGTGAAGTGGTCCCACCTCACATCCATCTGGACTCCATGGAAGACCAGTTTAGCATAGCTGAATATGGGCTATCCAGCCATCTTCTCGGATGGAAATACAAACAAACAAACAAACAAAAGTGCAACTGGCTACCTCTTTAATGTCATTATTTACAAGGTTATCTTAGCTTCACCACAACCAGACGAGAAGGATGTAATTCATTCTCACTGATTCCATGAAAACAAAGAAAAAAAAAAGCAATTTATCTGAAGAAAATTTTTACAAGTTAATGGAAGACTTGCCAAGCAAGGAGGTTTTCCTATATAATTTGCACAATTTTGCGTTTGCAATTATTCAACTTTGTGACAGCAAATTGGGTATATTATATATATTATTTAGATAGACAGATGAATATATTAACCATCTCTTGTAGATCTGATTTAATGATGAAAGATTTTACTCTAGCCTTTGTCTGCGTTCACAAAAAAAGAAAAAAGAAAACCCGATAACAACGACACGTTTCATTGATGCTAGCGTCAGGATTCACTTGTGTTTCTATTGTTCAACTGCACTGCAGATGTTACATAGCATCAAAAAGTACAATCAAGCTGTTGAAGTTTGATTTTTTTTTTTTCGAGGATCAGGACTATGGCTTCCTTTTTACCTCATTTCACAGAGGTTTCATTCTTTTTTAATTCTTTCCTCCCCCGACTTTCAGGGAATAGGGTAAATGCCTGGTTGTAGTTGCTACACTATTATGTAATAGAATATGCTCATATCTACATGGTAAGGAGCATTTCGCAACGTTTGCTCATGTTGTTAACATTTGATTATGTGCATTGTTCGTGGATGTATGTGTCTATATGTGGCTGTGTGGCTGTATCTGCGTCTAAGTCCGAAGCTGCCTGCATACATGGGAAGATGAGGAACTTGTTGGGAGTCCTTGAGTGGTTGGTGTGTGGGTGTGTTTGTTTGTATGTATGTATGTATATTTGTGTGTGTGTGTGTGTGTGTGTGTGTGTTTGTGTGTGTGCGTGTTCATGTGCGTGTTTGTGTGTCGTGAGACTAATCAAGGAGACCGATAATGCATTTAAAGAAATAATGAATTACGTTTGTTTAATACTCCTTAATCTTCCTTAGATATTAACCTCTCCCTCTTCCTCCAAGCACTGTTTGCCCCCCCCCCACATATTCCACCATTTATTCAACATAATACATAACATAATTCCTATTCCTTTCCTCCATTCACACCCCTTCCCCCTCCCCCCCCCCCCCCGCCCCCCGCCCCCGATCCGTTCCCGACCTCTTCTCTTAACCTTTTCATCCCTCTTTGTTACACACCTTCTGGGGGCATTGGCTTTATACTTCACTCTCGGGCGACCCGTCCACTCACACTGCACTTTAGCACCCTCATGTTTACGGGGGCGCGCAGGCAGTCGGTGATCGAAGCCGGAATCGTGGTGCCGTGCACATTTTGTAATGTGCCGTTTCCTGGGCGCGAAGCCCCCCATAACTTCCAGTTCGCCGGGCGCGAATCCGCCATGGCGATCGAGCAGCGCATAATGTTGACATCTGATCAACGCTGGTTTGGTCTCTCCTCCTCCCCCCCCCCCCCCCCGCCGCCCGTCATCGAACTCATGTCTCTATATCTGACCACGAGGAAGATAAATATCTCCTAAAAACCCTCCCAATGCCCCTCCTGGGGCCACTCCCTTAATTCTTTATTCTCTTGAAAGATACTTCAACAAAACGTGATTGAATAAATCTGGTGAGATGAACCACTACACTACTGGTTTGTTTGTTTGTTTGTTTGTTTGTTTAAGTTTTTGTATACTTGTAAGGAATAACATTTTGAAGTGGCATTTTCAGGGCTTTTTTTCAACTACTCCGTTGTTGAATAACTTTCGTGGACAGACAGTGTGTAGAAACACTGAGGGAGAGAGAGGGAGAGATGAAGAAAAGCGATGAGGTGTTGACTCAAATAAAAGAAAAGAAGAACAGGATGTGAAGAGGTCACAAAAGGCATGAGTTGATTGTGGGACGTTTTCATCTTGAAAGAAAAAAAGAACAAGAAAAAGCTCTAAAAGGCGTCCTTCCTACAATACATCACAAGTAACCTTCGACATCCCGAATAATTGTAAGAGCGTTAATGGGAAAATTTGTCTTACCATTAATGATTTAAGAGTGTTTCGGAGTGATGTGTCCCTTTTTTCGTAACCTCCTTCCGTTTCCCTCTCGTCCAGAAGTTCCATGTCGAAAGCCCGCGCATGCGCACCCGTACTCTGTAATAGTAAGACCAGGCACGCCGTTGCCAAAGTGAGGAGCAGTACTGATCCAGATTTCATGATGGATAAATTGGAGGGAGCGTTCAGCTGTCTCGCGTTGCTGGAAGGAAGAAGCTGCTGCAGAACCGGATATTGTGTTTCGTTCTCGCTGTGTTTTTTTCTTTCTCTGTCTGGTCTTGAAAACTACGTGAAATATCCGTCTGAAAAAGATACATAGGACACAAAAGAGAACATTGTCAGCGAGTATACAGCACTGTCATGTAAACTTGAACTCATACGAAAAGTTCATCCTTGCCATTGTTATGGCATTGATAAGAATGAACAGTGATTGTCTCAAAGCTATATGTGGCAAAACGAAAAGAAATGAAATAGAATGAATTGAAATAGAATGAAATTAAATGGAAGTGAAAATTGAATGAAATTAGATTTATTTACACACAAAAATACATCGGTAACAAACAAAGTACAGTATACCTCATTACTTATTCAAAGTAAAAGAGCATTAAAGTTGGTGAAAAAGAACAAGCGATATCAAGCAAGTTAGTTAAAGACAACAATTTCACTATTCAAGTTACAGTACGGATTTTACTATTTTAGATTTCTTTAGAGCGTATTTACAATAAATCATTTACAGAATAAAATGTTTTGATATGCAAATTTAGAGATTTTTGTGGGGAATCACATTGATGTTCGCTATAGGCATATATGCTTTGTTATGAACCAGATAGTGAAAGAGTGAAATATAAAAACAAAATGATTGATCACTGTCAAGACAGTATAATCTAACTTCTCTGTTCTGCCTGATGTGAATTTGAAAGCAGCAGTTTCACAAGTTACATCTGACATGTAACTCATGACCAAGTGAAGCCACGTCATCTCGTTGCCATAACAACCTAACCCTATTTCGCTTGGATGCGAACAACCAGATTTCGTCATTCACAATACGTGAAAGGAGCGCCAAAACACAAGAAAGTCATCACTTACAACACAACAGGACTATTCTTGGTCTTTGGAAATTTCCCAGCAATTAGCATTAAGACATTTTATAGAATCGAAGTACTACTAATCACTTTGATCAGTCATTGAATACAATCAAATAATGCTTATCCAATATTATCTTTGTATAGATATGAACTCCTTTTTGTGTGTCCTTAATCATGTTAATAGTATACTGCAAACTGTGCTCTTACCAATATTTTTTTTTTCTACAAATCAAACATCTTCGCAAGTGGAGTTAGCACGCTGTAAAACTTCTGTTATTGTAACGTCATATGTTTTTGATATTGTTGTCACAATTATTACTAATTGTTGTATTGCAGATCTAGTAATAGCAGTAGAAACATTATTAATGTTAGCATTACTTTCAGTATTCAACTATTACTGGGATTGCTGCAACTGCTGCTACTACTATACGACTATCGCAGTTACACGAATCAACCTTTCTGACCCCATGAAATAAAGATAGTTTTTAAATTTTTCAGAAGATAGGAAAGATCACCAAAAGTCACCGTACATGCAGATTTACTCGGAACACGGATGAGTAAACCCATTGTTCAACTCCTTCATTACAAACCATTTCAAATTGGAAAAAGATTTTCTATCAGGATACATTCAAGACAAGGTTTAAGTATAACCGATTTGTTTGTCAGATTTTGCTTGCTCAAAACATGAATGAATTCTAAACTGACGCCAGTAACTGCTGTTCCTATCTATGCATAAAATCAATGCACCGGATGACCTTGTAAACTGAGATTACTGTCGTTGACCCCAAGCAGAAAGGAATCAAGTTTAAAAAAAAATGAAACAAAATCAAATAAGAGGCGAGAAAAATATATTGAAGAAGGCTGAGAAATACACAGTGGAACAAGACATAAAACAGAATACATAACAAAGTTTTAAACAAACACTCGAACGGGAAGCAAAGTCAGGAAGCGACCATGCAACAAAGAGTGTAACAAATGAAATAAGTGAAAATGGAAGGAAATACAAAAAAGAGAGAAAAAGAAGAGAGTTTTGTTTTCTCTTCTTCTCGCAGCATTGCACATTTCATCGAGTAAAGCCGAAATATTCTTTCTCTCGTACGTACAAGCAGTGATAACAAAAGACTACTATTACGTTTTATATTATTCCAGAATGAAAGGCTGCTGACATAGTGCAAAAGGCGTGAACCCTTCGCCCCCGCACTTGTTTCTATTTTATCTGTCTCTGTGAAAATAAATATGTGTGGAAAAAAAGATAGAAAGAGAAAGGGAAATAGATAAATAGAGATAAATAACAATGGACCTAGTCACGATAAATGTGTAATTTGTGTCCCCTACCTCTAAAATTCCGATGTAAGTTTTAATTTGGGTCTCGGTAAAATCTCCAGCGGTAACCCTAATTTTCTCGACGTTGGAGTCACTAACTGAAATTCCGAACGCCACTCTCATTAAAAGAAAATCTCCAGAATGGTCTACCTGCAAATATGCCTTCTATGATTACTGAAATCTCCTCGGGAAGATAGCAAAAGATTAGCAAAGAGTTAGTTTCCACAGGAGAAATATCGTTGCTATATAATACTCGCAGCTTGTGTGATTATGATCCACAAAACGAGAACATGTAGAAAATACATCACAAGTTTGCCAACCACGACCTTTATCATTTCGATAAGTAGTTGTAAGATGCAGTGGAATATGCATAGACTGGTAGAGATAGAAGGAAGACACTTGCCTATGAAAGATAAATGTTGATGACCTCAAGTGCAAAGCCCTTTGCCGAGTGTTTCCTAATCCCCCGATCCCTGAGAATCATTCCGCTTCTCCAGTGAGCACACGAGTGAAATTTCACTGACAGTTAAAAGTCTTTATAAGGGTGAAGTTGATCCTATCCATTATTCACCCCATATTCTACACGGCCAGAATGAACTGAATGATGGACTGATCTTTTCCAGCCATCCTTACTATGACGGAAAGTTGTGCGTAGGAACCGATACACCGGGAAGAAACAATGATAAGACAAGAAAGAGAGTGAGAAAGGGAAGGAAAAATAGTGGGAGGATCTTAAAAAACAATTCACCCAACATATTCTTGGACGGCAGTGTCTCCATATATTCCCCTTGTATTTGCGTATTCACGTTCGCCCACTGTACTTGGCTGTGGATATACTAGTAGATTTCTCTTACTGGAAAAAAAAAAAACATTAAAAATTCCCCGACTGCTCACTTTCGTGTTTACGTGTGTTCCCGACAAAAGAGGCTGTCACGAAGACCCATGACTACATCCCTTCGGAGTTCATTGTGTCGAGTTCAGTTTGTCATGTTTGTGGGGTGGAGTGGGGGCAGATAGATAGATAGAGATAGAGGTGGGGGATGCGGACAAAGTTGATTGCGGGCGAGCGGAAAGACAGACCTACTCATTCTTTTGGTTGATAGCAAACAGCGTCATATACTCGCGGTAATGTCCGCCGCGGTTTCATTAAGATAATCAGAGTTAAGTAATTTACTCTCCTTTCTATGAATGGGAGAGAGATACGGCACAAACAGAAGCACCCCTCAGATGCTTCCTCAAAGGGTGTTTCGGCGTTTGTGACCGCTGCGAGCCCTCGAGGACAGACCGTTTATGAGGTATATTGTGACTCGATGAGGTTATCAGAGCCCCTGTAATGAATTCAATATCAGCACAATAATTCGCTTATTGGCGAATGTCGTCAGTAACACCCTGACATTGCAATGCGAGCATGATGCATATTGATCACGGACGTGGGATTCCATCTAAAGTTGGTGTTTGTTACTGCAATATCTCCAAGTAAACTTTATATTTCATTCCTGTCAAAACCATTATGCATTGAAGTTCCTCCGTGAGCAATTTGGTGAGCAGGTGAGCACTATCATTAACCAAAAATCATCCATACGCAATCTAATTTCTCCACATTAATAACCTGCTGTATTTTCCACATGTCCTTTTTTTTTTGTCAATTCGTACTTCTTTCACTCACAACGAAATCCTACAGGAACCCCCTTATTATTAAAGACACAACTAACAATCAATGTTCCATAGTAATTGGTAGAATATTTGGCTGCAAGGCAAAATCAGTTCACAAAGAGAGAACTAAGGCGTTAATTGACAAGTCGGAAACGATAAGTATTCTCGGACAAAAAACCCCAAGATATAAGAAACGTTTTTTTTTTTTTTTTTTGGGGGGGGGGGGGAGGGGTATGGACAAAAATAAATATGGAAGCAGAAAAAACAGAATAAATTTGTTTTTCTTCATATTATTGTGGAAGGAAGACTACAAGATCGACTATAAGAGTAATGCGCTGCCTGTTGTCCCTGCTGGAAAGAACACAGTGTCCCACAGTGTGAAACACAGTGTGAACAAATTGTGAACACAGTGTGAGATTTCTTCACACTGTTTTAAATTCGAGCGTTCTAACATTGTAAGCGCACTGTTAAACATCAATTCACATTGTGAAACAAAACATAACTATGTGAACACTCCGTGAAAAACCGCACCACAGTGTGAAGTCATCTTCACACTGTGAATTAGAGCGTTTTCACATAGCCGACTATCTGAACACACTGGGAACACACTGTGGGACACTGTGTTCTCTCAGCGGGGATAATACTACACTGGAAGAGATAAAAACCATTTAAAATCCAAAACAAAGAGTAAATAGCGGAAATAAGGGAAGGAAATGCTAAATCTTCACACCTACCATTACATGTATCACTACTGCTTTTTAGCAGTCCCCTCCATATCTGACTTTTCTTTGTTATGATTCAGTTACATTTTGTCCATGCATTTCTTCATCTAAAGTATGTTTATTGTCTCATTGTAAACAAATGACGTGCATTTAAATCTCCTTTGGATATGTATAAGTAAAATTGTACTTAACTTTGTTTATATGCAAGTATTGTATACTTTCGTCGGAAATGAAATAAAATGAAATGAATGAAATTATATCACTATTATTAGTTTTGTGTTTAAGTACATCAACAAATTATTACATTTCTTTAAAAAAACATTCACCTCAAATTGCAATATACACTCGTACGCCCCACGCCATCGCAGTGATCAAGCCGAAGCTGCTCTTCGCCTCTAGATCTGGGGGGCATTAATCATGAAGGAACTTGTCGGATAAAATGTCCGACAAGTCAATTATATCCGACAAGTTCAGAGAAATCAGCCAATCAGACTAAAGAATTTCTCAAAACTTGTCGGATATAATTGACTTGTCAGATATTTTATCCGGCAAGTTCCTTCATGAAATGCCCCCCTGAACGACACCACGGACCAGACAGGCCGGACATATGGAATCCCCTGTCGGAACAAATTTAATCGTGCACATATATTTTCTTTTTCCAAAGCCAGAATAAAAGGGCGCATCGTATCAAATTATGATGATTACTCGATTCCTGATATTAGCCACATTATGTTCCTAGCATCAGATTTTATTTTTTAATCACACTCCATTATCATGAGTCTATTCAACATAAATCCATTCAACAAACATACTCAGGCATATAGCTATAAAAAACAGGCACATCGTGCAGCGCGCTTGTTTAGCACACACACCCTCACCAGCACTCATCACGATCACTCAACCCCCTTCCTTTATACCCCTAAAGTCTGTTGCTATCATCGCAATACAACGCCAGAGGAATGGATGACTTGATTTCTCTCAGTTTGTACATAATCATTCTATGATTCCTCTTTTCTTCAGACTGACATCTCTTCAAGCTTTTTGATTATGTAACAACAGCTTTCTGTATTCCTATAGAGAGATGGAAAGAGAGAGAGAGGGAGAGAAGGGGGAGGGAGAAGAAGCAATCACTATCACCAAATTTACATCAACATCCACCTCACATTATAGCACGCAATTATTTTCCTACAACCACACCCCCGATAAATACACACGTGTCAATATTGATAGAATGGATAATAAGTTGTTTACCATTGCCATGGATATAGAGAATCTAAAACTAGAAGGGTGACTTTCTGGTTATTGTTGATGATGTAGCGAGAAGTAACACCATAAAAAAAATCGTTGATATAAGCGTATATCATCATTTAATGCTGATTTGAATAATGTATCTATTAAGACAATACAGAGAGAGAGAGAAAGAGAGATGGGGGAAGGAGAGGGAAGAGATAGAAGGAAGACTATCCATCTTTGACGTTGAAGAAAAAGTGAAACGGAAGTGAGAGCTTCCGATTTAAGAACAAATCAGAGTACTTGATAGCTTCTTAAATCTGATCCCTCGCTGCCTCGTGTTAATTTCCTTCCCGCCTAGAGAGCCCCGTCCATCAGACGTCATACCAACTGCTAACACGCTTCGTGCTGCGATCCGGGGACAGAGTAGTGTATATGACGGTTTTTGGTTCCATTGATCATTTATCAATTAACCTTCATCTACTTTTGGGTAAACAGTTCAGCAGAAAACGCACCGCAGCGCTCGTTAGGCGAAGTAAACACATGACTCCTGAGTCATTGGGAAGGTCCTACTACCGCAGCGCTCCACTGGCAGTGCTACTTTCTGTCAAAGTCTCTTTTTCTAGGGGGTGGGAGAGGAGGGAGATGGGTGGGCCGAGTGGAGGAGATGCTATGTTGCTCTGTGTGTCCTATATGTCATGATTTCACTCATAGCAAACATTTGTTAGTTAAAGGGATGATATAGTTTTGCTTGAGATGGGGTTTCAGGTTTCAGACTTTCTTCGTTAGATAATGAAACATCTCTGATGAAATATGAAGGAGCATATAATTCTAAGAAGAATTCAAAGCTTATTTGATGAAAATCGGTTTTGAAATGGTTGAGATGTCCAAAACAAGGCGATCCTAGCTAATAAGATATGGGTCGCACCTTTAATAATAGGATCGCTTTGTTTTACTTTGTTTTTGGATATCTCAGCCATTTTACAAACATTCTTTCATACACACACATATTATTTCATAAGTGGGTTTTTTTTTTCTCATCTCGCAAAAAGCTAAAAGATGAATCCCCATCTCAACCAAAACCATACCATTCCTTTAAGGGTTGTAAATCAGGAGATGCCTCTCTCCCCGTCGTCATGGTCATCGTCATCAGCTCTTCTTCGTATACGAGTGGGGGTTTGATCATGGAGGTAGGGATAATACGTCATGCATGACTAACAACACGTTTTCTGTAGGATATTTTGGTGTTTCGATGAAAAGGGGAGCCCTTCTGTGCGAGAGCGTATCAGACATGTACGGAAAAAAGAAAGAGAAAGAAATCACACGATTTACTCCCAAGCCAAACAAATTTTGGCTACAATGACTCACACCCCTGGCTTTGACGCTGCACTCCTTTCTAAAGATGTATGAATAAGGATAATATCTAAGTCTCGCCTAAGATGGGTAACTATCTTGGACGGGTTTTAATAGGCTGGCCGTGATTCTGGTGTCCAGTGGATTCATCATTGTACCAGGGCTATGTCGCCTTTCAGTATAAAGAGGCATCCATTACTTTCATACTCCTTTCCCTTGTCTGGGAAACAAGCCACTTTTGACCGAAGTTAAAGGACACCTACTTCATTACCCTGGCGCCTTAAGCGCTTTGTAAAGAACAAAATTGTTGAAAATACTTAATACAAGAAAGACAAAATGAAGCAACATAAAGCAACAACAACCAAAAGAAAATGCGATCAGCACACCTAATAAATACTTAAAGTAACATAAACTAAAAAAAAAAAAAACTTCGTAGAATAGCTTTTATCTTAGCAGCCATAATCAGCGAGGTCATTATTACATAACATCACCCAAAGTAATTCAAGTTATAATGTACGTCGAATAAAAGGGAGTGTGTCCTCGCGCACCTATTAAAAACACATTAAACTATTAAGTGACTTCTGGAAATATGTTGATAAATAGATTAGAGAAGAAATTCCCGCTAGCTTTACTAAAAATACCGGCATAGTCTACTTTTTACAACTATGGGGCGAAATCGATTAGGAACAAGGTTATCATTTCAAGGAGAAACCAATATGTAGACTTTATCATCCTCCCTACTCTGTATTCTTAGAAATTAAACTAGGGCATTTATATCTGTATTGCTTTAATATAACAAAATTATTTCCCCATATTACAATTCATATACAGGCAGCCGTTTGCGTGCATTTACGTTCGTGCACGTTATGTTCACAAGGCGCCTCGGCTCCCCCGGGTTGGACTACGGAAACAGCTGTCTCGCGCATGTGCAAAACACAATTTTGGGGCAATAGTGGAGTCTTGGCTCGCTGGACATGTCTTGCGTAGACATTGGCGACTAGAACGCATAAAGAAATCTGTATGGATTTTTTTTCAGGGCACAAAGTCAATGCAATATTATGGTAATATCAATTTGGCATTGCATTATCATGCTTCACTCAGTTTCATATTGATTTTTTTTCTTTGTGCGTATCCAAGTAATCTGAAGAAAAATGATAGAAAACTCATTTTATAGTATACGACACATTATGATAGATATTTAATGTATTATAGATATTAACCAACATAAGTTAACATGCATTAAAGCGTTACATATAGGTCCTGGACGTATCGATCAATTTTAGGCCCAACGCTCAACTGCAAGCGCAGAAGCAGAACTTCTGTACTCTAAATCACGTGTGCAGCACATTTGCCTACTATTTATAAGTTTAATACAAGTTCACTTGCTTTAGGCAAGCTTTAGTCTCTATCAATGGTTAAGATAACGGACCCAAAGGGTATGCAACTACACATTAAACAGATGGCAAAAGAGAAAACAAACAAACATACTCACAAACAACACCGCGAAATGGCCGAACATAAACCATCCTATTTACACAATTCATATCCTTCTCTTATTCTCATATTTGGCCGTTCTCGAAGTCTCCTTCACAAAAGGCATAATGAAGATCGAACGAATGGTTACCTACAGAGACGAATGAATGGCTTTAGAAACGAACGTAATAGAATCGTCCTAAATTACAAGCGAACTATCTTAATACGCTCTTGTCTGCCTCGAAACTGTTCGAGGAATTAGTAACGATGATCTCGTGTTATCTCTTAATGCACTTCGACTCCTTGACATATCAATTGCCATTTTTAGTTTTTAGATTTGAGAAAGCCATTAATTCAACCAAAACGATTAAGGCACGAGTGTCACTCCTTGTTTGTTGGTTGGTTTGTCTTTTATCTCTCTCTCTCTCTCTCTCTCTCTCTCTTTCTCACTTTCTCGCTCTCTCTTTCTCTTTTTGTCCGCTGTGAAATCTGTCAGCTACATGTCAAAAGAGTCAAGGCTTGTTTACTGTTTATTTGTTCTCAAGCCAATCATAGCCCTCCTTATTTTCAACTCATGTCATTTTAAAGAAAGCTAAATAATGGGTATGGGCATGAGAGAAAAACTATGTCATGCCCGTACCTGGTCACTTTCCTTTTTTGGAAAGGATACCAAGAATTTTCACGAATTCAGACTCGAGCAATATATCGCTGCCCCAGATTGTGTTCATTGTTTTCCATTGTGTGATGAACTTTCTTTTCATGGCTAGGTAATTCCTGCCAGTTCATCTGATGAGAATCTCGCTTGCCCTTACAATAACCAGTCCAGTCCGTTTGAGTGGACTGGCTTCCTTTTCACATAGTCTTTGTGGCCTGGGCGATTCTCTGCAAGTTCTCATTCTGAGTGTCTGATTGATATGTTCTGGGAATCACGCAGTTTCTCCACTTTTTCCTCACCCCTTCCCTCCCCACCACCACTACCGCCTTCTCCTCCTCCTCCTCCTCCTCCTCCTCCTCCTCCTCCTCCTCCTCCGCCTATTCCTTTTCCTCTTCCAGTATCCTGTCATAGAGACTGGTAGCCAGTAATGTTTCAGGGAGAAATCTGAACAGTGGCTGTACCTGAATGGCATGATGTATTCCAAACGAAACACCGTCTGGGACGTCCCCGTGTAAGCTCTTCATCAATGACCAAGGAGCTCAGGTTGTGAGAGTGATTGCATTCGACACCGACCGATTATTTCTGTGATTGATCGCAGACCAATGTAAACTGTTATCCCTCTCAACGTACACGCTTCCTCCGTGAATGAGTTAGGCGGGGGAGCAGGGGGAAAGTGACTAAGGGTGAAGTGCAAAGATATAAGACGGTTCTCAGAAATTGCTTGTATACGTCTGTCCAATCGCGTAAGTAGATGTACTCCATCTTGCGTCTTGGTAGGTAGGTTCCTCGGTGCTCCTTGAAAAAAAAACATGCCTTTTAAGACTTGTAATTACATGTATAACACGGAGGTTCCCAAACTTGTTGTAACAGTGTAATATGCTTCTTATTTTCTTCTATGAGAACACCTAGCCAACCGTATGGCTGTGCACTGTGCCCGTTGGGACAAGAAAATATGTGCTCTTACCCACATTCTTCTATAGATGAACAAGATACCAATGTATTTTTAAGTAAATGGACCTGCACAATTTTGCAAAGATACAACAAAGTGCGTGTTGCTTGAGCATTTTATATTCTCATTCATTTCAAGTTTCACAGTGATAGATATCATACTCTCCATTTGGCTTTTTGACTTACACGCACTGTATTCCTGGGATTGATAAAGAACTGGTCAACAGAAAAAAAAAAAAACTCCAGTCGGTAGGAACAAAGATGCGTTAAGTGTTCCTTTGTAGTATCTAGTGATTCAAAACAAGCTAAAATTCAACGTGAATGCTTTGTCTCATTACTCATGTCACTCTTAAATTTCCATCTTTTAATCTCTTCCTACTTTTATAACACGGAGTAGCATTGACCACTACGTTAGATTAAGAATAAAATACCTATTCAACTATTCACATTTATTTTGATGGCTTTTCCGTAGCAAAGCATGGCACGTTTGGCCCAGGGTTGTATGGAGATGACTTTATCCAGGGCTATGCGTCTTTTTGACGAGCGAAGGAAATAATGAACGAAGTCGATCGACATGGCCTAGGCGAGGGGGTGCTTCTCTCTAAGTTGCGATGGTCTTATAGAGGCGGCTTAGTCACGCCCGATCGAACGCTGTGATGTTGTTAAGCATTTCAAGCGAGCAGCATTAAAAATCCATATTAGTTTTCTGCTCAGCGAGCCTGTCGATCTGGTGGAGACGGGTTAGCTACATCTTCTCGAAGTTGTACATGTGGGAGAGTGCGCGAAGCTCCCTTGTACAAAATTGCAGATTCTTTCTTTGTATTATTATTTTCTTCTACCGTATAATGGGTACTCCTTCTTTATCTTGATTTACTGCCTAAAATAATCAGAGATATTTCGAAGACCTTTCTCCCTGTATTAAGAATAGTCCATGATCACATTCGATGATTGAGAGTATACAAACTTCCTTTGGACAATTTGAAAAGCAAAACATGCATGTTTCGCTGTTACGTAAGATGTTAAGATGGACACATGAACACAATCACACACACACACACACACACACACACCCACACACACAATCACACACACACACACACACACACTATCACACACACACACACACACACACACACAATCACACACACACACAAACACACAAGAAGAGAAAGTAGAAAGTGGATGTAAGGTAGTAATCAAGCAAGTAAAGCCATTTCTTCCAGTAACTTATTTGCCATGCAGCTATAATGACAATAATAAAAACTCCCAATTTTGATAAATATTGTTTCTAGGAGAGGCGTTAGGGCCCGGTCACACTGCCCAAAAGTCGCGTAAACGCATGAATCACGTAAGAAATTCGAGCCTTACGCGATACATGCGCGATATTCGCATTTCATGAGTTTGTCTGACGTGGAACCTTCATAGTTGTCCGTCGACATGCGCCGCATCGGCGCTTTACGCGATTCCAGGTTTTGAGCAGCTCAAAACTCGGCTTCGCGTAAAAGTTTACGCATTATTGCGCTGTTTTACGTAATTGTTGGGTAGTTTGCGTAGTTCTTACGCGAACAATGCGCAAAATATGCGTGGAATATCAGTGATCATTCGCGAAAATGTTGCCGCTATCGCGTTCATGCGCGAATCATGCGCGATTCATACGCAGTTCATTAGTGATAATGCGCAGATTATGCGTTGTTTTCCGTGGACCTCAGTCGTCGCGCACAATCACGAATTCGCCCTATTTGGGGCCTTTGCGTGCCTATGCGCTGAAAGTGCGTGGTTTGTTAGCAATTTTTGCGTGATCTTTCCGTAGTTCTTGCGCAATTCATCGGTGATTTTCAGCGAAAATCCCAGAATATTCTCGACGGACCAGCACGCACAACCAAATTTCTTGCGTGATTCATGGTCTTAAGCTTGCCCTAAGTGTTTGAAATTTAGATAGTTAAAAAAAAGACCTCCTTTCTAGAACCCTTTAGGCAGCTATCTATTAAGTTGCAATTTACTAATCTTTTAAAGAATATTTTTGTGTCATTCTCAACTGTTATCGAATGGGTATAAAGTAACGATAAGCATTTATTTTGCACCGGTCACGATGGTCGTTTGGTTGTGGCGTGTTTTCAGACTGTCAACGACAAATATAAACCACCGCACGTCAATCGAAAGCTTCACTTAATGGAGATAGCTATATACCACTACAGAAAAAAGGCATACTATCTATCCTTGGTGCATGACGGTGATTTGATTTACTCCACTTAATTTCACCTAATTCGAAGTGACATATCGACAAAAACTAGTAGGCATCCCCCGGGAAAGCAAAGTGCTCGTTTTTTTATCATCAATTTAAAGAAAAGCTACGGAGACAAATTAACGTTTGCAATCATGTAAAATTGAAATGAACAAAATAGTAAAGCGGGTTTTTTGTGTTTTTTACTTGTACTGTATATCCTTTATTGAAATGAAAGAAAAATCAACCCTTCTGTATCTAGATATTTTACCGCGTTAGCCATTCCAACTGAAACTGGCATGTTGTTGTGCATGCTCATTTTAAGTCGAAATTATCCGAAAAATATACAGCGAGATACCGAAGGAAACTGTAGTAAAACATATTTATTTCTCCCCTGCGGAGTACTCTAACAGTGACGTAGCTAACTGCCTTAAAACATCAATGTTAATACCTCCATTTACGAGTGTTGCCACTTGCAGCATAGCTGTCCCCCTATAACCTCGTAAGCTTGTAACTCCTGTTAGCGTTTTGAACATCAGATGTGAAGTTCTCTCCACCACGCCTGAATGTACACATATAGGTTCATTCATTTCCCTGTAAATCCTTCTGTTTTATAACGCTACAGAATCCCTTACCATTCTCCTCTCAAGAATTATACTTTTCTTTAGCTAGTAAGAGCAACACGGCATATGCAGGGAAACAAAAACAAACAAACAAACAAACAAAAAACACCACCACCACCAACAACAACAACAACAGCAACAACAAAAATCGAGCCACTATGTGCGCTATATCAAATCCGACTGGGCCGAGTGTCCCGTATATAGGGATAAGTTTCAGAATCTGTGCATTGCAATACGTTTCTTGTGCAAGTCAAATCCGGGACAAGAAAAAAGTACAACCTCCATCCATGGTAAAGTGTAATGGTGTTATCTATTTTGTATCATTTTGACGCGCTTTTATCATCGCCCGCCTACTTAAACAACCGTTATCGTCATCGCTCATCATTCATCTTCCATTTTCTTTCAAACGATAGCCGATGCACCTGCTGAGGCCTTCCAGTCTTCAGGAGGGGTTCTTTTACTCTACTTTCGATGTTCTCACCAAGGCTATCGGAGACTTCAAGGATACAATCTACCCCTTAAAGACTATTTGCGGCCGATTCACCTCGTCCACCTAAGATTTCCAAGAGTTATGTGTCTCTTGTATAGTCACAGAACTCTCGCCATGAGTTACAAAGCTATACACTGGCAGAACCTTTTTTTTTTTTTTGGGGGGGGGGAGGGAGGTTGGTTGGCTATTAGAGCACTTTGAAAGTGAGACAAGTATCATCAAGAAGCATTATATCAAGGGAGGGGGTTGAGAAGTAGATCAAAGTTGATGAAAATTGGTTGTGAAATGGCTGAGATATCCAAAAACAAAGTAAAACAAAGCAATCCTAATAAAAGGTGTGTCCTACTTTTTATTATAGGATTGCTTTGCTTTTTATATCTCGGCCATTTAGAAACCAATTTTTATCAAATAAACTTTGCACATTCTTAAAAGATTATATACTCGTTCATATTTCATAAGAGGTTTCTCATTACCTCAAAAAGTCGCCATCAAAAATGTTTGGTAACCTGAAGCCCAATTTTAACGGAAACTGTCATCCCTTTAAGACCACGATATCTTCGGCTTTGTCTGTGTGAAGACCTGTGACGTAGATTTTGACCTACGTCGTGGTACGCTACAGCAAACCAATTAGTCCCGATGCCGTTTTCATAATTGACTAGTGAAGCGAGGGGGAAATTATGTACGTTGGTGAAACTCTTTTGATTTGATTGATTGATTGATTGATTGAAGCTAATTGATGTAACTTGTGATGTATTTGTGAGCAGATAAACAAAAAGAACGAAAGGTCTAACTTTGAAAATAGAATCTCATGGTGATCTAAATTTCGATAAACATGTTGAATTGCAATCTTGAAAAAAAAAGTAAATCACTTTAGAGGGCATTCAACAACATAACAAGATGGATGGATATTCATTCTTTTTTTTTCTTTCCGTAAATTGACTACCGTAGTGTTGCAGTTCATAAGTTCAAGCTCAGTTTACGTTTTTCTTCATCGTTATCTGTCATTTTGCTAGAGCAAATAGATATATATAACCCTCTCCATCGTCGATCCTTGTAAAAGATAGTCGAAGACAAAGAAAAAATATGTAGTAAGATTGGCGCAGCAAGGTTAATTTGTTTTTTGTTTTGCTCACCAGCATGAGATTCTATGACAGGCTTTGTTCAGGGACTTCCCAAAGGGGTAATATGAAACATTTTTACTAAAATATGAATTGTCTGAATTTATTAACTTTGAATTAAACAACAACAACAACAACAACAACAACAACTGATGTCTGTATCATATGATATAAAAGTGTTTTGCTAGGAGAACACGTACTGTACTACTATCCCTTAAAGCCAAATACCTCTCGTTCTCACCCCTCCCCAGGCAGTACAATGAGGGTTTCAGTAATCATGACCACGTGACGTCTATAATTATGGAAGAAGCTGAAGGAGATCTTTACATTGTTTTCATATCCGCTCTGCATGAAATACCTTCCTATCACCTTCTCCACCAATGTCATCTTGTTAATGTAGCAGACGAGATGAAAAACATTTCGATGTTGTCCTTTATGTGCTATGCATTTCTTGTACAGAATAAATTTGCCATTGAAATATACGTACTGGACTTAAGCCAATGTTCTTCGTCTGCTTTCATAAGGGCGTGGCCAGCAATAACAGTAGTATTTATCAATGCAAGACCCAGTGTGCAGTTTGTGTGTGTGTGTATGTGTGTGTGTGTGTGTGTGTGTGTGTGTGTGCTGATAACACAAAGTGCCAAAAATCTGTTTCGTTTTATTCTGCCCTTATCGAAGAATGCACAATGTGTCTCACCTGTGTTAATACCAATTTCTGTCATATACCTGCGTGTGTATGTATGCGTGTATGTATCTACCACTTTAAATTCTTGTGTGTGTATGTATGTGTGTGTGTGTGTGTGTGTTTCTTTCATTATGAACATGATTTCTGGATCACTGAACGAACTTCGAAAAGGAAATAAAATAAAAAAAGATGTTTCTGCATGGGACACTAAAATCACAAGTGAATGCTCATTCTATATGGACAATGCAGCATGAAAGAAGCACATAACATAGAATGATATACCGAATAAAGGCAGAAGACTGACCACAAATTACATGCAAACACATGATAATTTTATAAAAAATTAATTTTGGCATTTGATTTTGAAGTCTCTTATGTCTACAGAAGTCCAAAACATGCATGTAGCTCAGATCGTGTAAAATAGGTTTTATGTTATATTTCACGTTTTTGAGATATTATGTTTCCTTATGTATAAGGGGTTTATTTTTTAAATATATATGCCGAAGTGTTTTTCAGGAATATTGATCTAAATTGGACATACAACGAAAAGGCAGTAACTCTTTTAGAGTGAAAAAGAAAAGAAAAAGAAAAAAAAAAGAGTGGTTTCAAATATAATGCCGAGGCTAACATTTCCTCGCTAACTTACCATCTACTGCAGATAGCATCCACCCAACCTGTGTTTGCGTGTATAGTAGATAGGTCAAGAATGATATGCGTTGGATTGGTTAGATTGCATCACGTGATCGTACAAATATTTCGGTATAGTGCACGTCAACCCATACTGAAACACTTACAGCGCACCTACGCTTTAATTGTCTACACATCGATACGCACCGCGCTGCAGCGGGGGACGTAGGGCCAGGCAAAAGTAAATCAGCGTATGCATGCGTAGAGCACAGGACGCAGAAAGAACGTAGTTTATACGCAAGTCTACTCATCAGTACGCAAAATATGCACGGTTATACGCAAACAATGACAATGACAATGGTTTATCATTTTCTTATGTCACCCAAAGTCAGGGTATTGAAGAAAATGTGACCAAACATTGTAACAGATAAAATCAGTTAATATATTATAAATTATATATTATACAGAAAATTGCATGTTATTTACAAAATAAACAGAATATAAAGAATGGTGCATGATCCAGGAGAGAGAAAGAGTGAGAGAGAGAGAGAGAGAAATAAGACAAATAGTATGAAATTATAACAGGCATGAGAGGTTCTGGATGAAGCTATGTGCATGAGGTGACTTCAGTTGCACTATTTTCTGAGGAGCGCAGCTCCGAAGAAGATAGTGCTAAGTCACCGAACGCACATGGTTTAAACCAGAAACTCGAACAATTACCTGGCATGTTTCTTACCCTATTCCTGCCAATGAATTTTAAGAGTAACAGCAAAGTATAAAAGGTGGGTGGTTGACTGATCTAAAGTCCTCCTTTTTTATCACACACAAAATAACAATGTGAAAGTGTATGCATCGACTGCATCTTTGGTGACATGTTGAAAGAGAGTAATTGTATTAAATACGAATATATAACAGATAGATATGCATGAAAGAACTAACTCTCTGCATTATATAGTCTGCAGTGGCCTTCTGGGAAAGTTTCAAACCTTTCGATCGAATGTGATATCGGAACATACTTCTGAGTTGGATTTTTTCCTTTTGTTTCATTTTTTAATCATTGAAACCCTTCTTTCTCTTCAGAAATGTAACATCAATTATCTCTCTTTTGTTGGGACAGTGAAGTGCGTAGGCTTTTCAATAAGAGCAACGCATTAACGTTGAAGATGGTCTCAATGACAGGTCCCATCTGTGAAAATACCAAACGATCATGACTTTTCGAGTTCTAGATGCACATGTTCCATAAATTACCAGACACATGTGAGACAGAATAGCAAAATGCAAATGCCGAACGAGCCAGAATCATCAGGCCTCGTTAATAGAATTTTTTACGTGATTCACCACTTCCCGTCTGTATTAAATGCATCTAGCTATTCCCTTCTTATCATATTAACTACGCAAGTTTCGCCGTTACTGGAGCTGCCATAAAACAAGTGAAGATTGCTTTTCTTCTTTATCAACCTCCCCGCCCTATAATGTAACATTAATTGACATCGGATCTTCCCGCCCCGTGCGCTGAGTCAAATTTAGGGGCGATAATGTCACCGAAAACCTTGGATAGAGGACGCTTTTGTTCCCACAAGCTCACCATCAAAAAACGTGATCCGGAAAATGCATCAAGAGGAGCTAATAGAATTACGACTCATAGTATCAAATTATACCGTAACGTGAGTAAATGTCATCAAAGCCTTAATTCTTCCTAGCGCTATATACTTTGACCAACATCGCAGTGGTCCAATAACACTGAAAGAAGAGAGAGAGAGAGAGAAACACCTTACACTAGTCTACGGAGGTGAGATGGAACTGTCGGCACCTATGTAACATTATGAGAACCAAAGCAGGTAAGAAGAGATGAGAAGATGAGGAATGTCCCTGTATTCACCTCTATCCTCCTCTTCTCTCTTTCGATCTCTATCCATTTATCTATCTTTCAATGTTGCTTATATACATAATGTGACCGTGCACCACAAAACGAACAAAAAGTCGCACCCCTTGATTTTAAGTGAGGACTCAAAAAAGGTGAAATGGGTCAACCAAGTCAATATTAAGTTTTCCATGTTATCTGAAACAGCTACCCTTATTCTATATTATTCTTAAGTTTGGGATCATAAAATGATTGGGAAAGTGCATTTTTAACAGTTTTTCTGCAACCCTTTTTTGTTAAGTAGTGAGATCAGGTATGTCTTAGAGGCCCCTTTTCATTACTTTATAATCCTTTGCTGACTGTTCACTTTCAAGCCTAATAACTTTTGAAGCGATAATGCTACTGCTTTGAAAGTTGGCAACAATCATGTACAGAATGTGTTAATAGATCATGTTTAATTGCAACTTAATCTGATAATCCCTTCATTGTTGTTGCTCCAGTGGTTTAAGCCCTGTTTTTTGTCACATTTATCTCACAGCTAGCACGGTTTGGTAAAGATTAAGCGCTTGAATAGACAGATATACCCTGTACTTCAGACCCTCTTTTCTCGGTTCACACTTTTCCAGAGTGTGCTCTTTCTTTCCAATATTTAGATAGGTTAGGGGAGTCCATTTCAATTGAGCTATACATCATTGTAAAGCTTAGAGTCTGCTCTTTCAGAATCTTCCCTTAACTAAAACTTACACGTATCCATGTCTGGCGACTTTTTGTGTGTTTTGTGGTGCAGGGTCACTTATACACTCACACATGCACACGCAAGCACATAATGTTATTATACCTTTCTCTCTTTATGTCCCTTCATTTATCCATCCACTGAAATATTCAGTCGATAGTGATAAAAATTGAAATGATAATATTGCTCTCCCTATCGTTCAATAATGTCAGAGAATATGAAACAAAATGTGTCAAACAATGCAGTCTGAGTGTTAGATAATTATTTCGACAATACTTGTATACATTTAGATTATGTTTTGTATTATGATTCATGTCTTCTTTCTATTCTAAAATCATTAGAAATGTTTTGATCGCAGTTGATCGTAACATTCAGCCTTGGCTGAGAAGTGTTGTAAAATGATAGCATTGAACTTAAGTGAATAAATGTATTATGACCCTTAAACTCTTTCGTTTTGATGTCAGTTTAGTTTAAAAAAGCATTATAGATACTACTACACTCTCGACGTGTTGGAATTAAGTCCATATTGACAAGGTTATTTACTGAATGGAATCCCTACTCCCGGTTATCTATCGAGACCTTCCAGTTGTTTCGCTTATTGGCGAGAGGGGGTGACAGCCGGGAAGCCAGAGCACTGTCTTTGATATGGAAAAGTCTTCACAAACAATACTAAATGAAAGTAAATGAAAATTAAGACGCTAAAAATCTAAACAAATAAATAACAAGCCTTTCTCCTTTCACGGAACATTAATATTAAACCATGAATGAGAGAAACTTACATTCAGCCCTAGTCATATTCTTGCATGGGAGGGGTAGGGGAGCTCTGGGTAAGGGTAAGAGAGACTGGTCATATGATGGAAGGTGAGGGAACAAGTGGCGGTGGTATGGTGGCCTAAAAAGAACTCTCAGCGATCAAGATTAGTTCCCCCCAAGGAGATCTGTAAAGTAACAGGTAGAGTTTATTCATCACCACCTCCGGTTATTTGCGGCCGAGTTCAAGAGCATGTCTTGTGGACAGACGGCTGGATCGAGACCTGCCGGTTTTCTCGTTTATTGGCAGGGGGGAGAATGATAGGCGGGAAGGGCTTATTGGCAATAAAGGAAATCACAGTGACCAAATTCAGTGCCTCATTTGAAATAATTTCATAACGTAGCCAGATTAAAGGTGATACCAGCTGTTTGTACACTTGGGAGATGAAAATCTAATGAGTATGAAAAGGAAACACGCACATGCCCCAAGTGAAGGGACAAAAAAAAAAGAGTCATCGGACCGGTTCTATGCTCTACTCGCCAAGCTACTTTTGTGTCATTATAGCATTGAATGAAGAGAAGCTTCTTCTGAGAGATGATATCTTCCAAGAGAACTGGTATCGACAACCCATTTATACCACATTGCACGTTCTCAAATTCTGGGAGGAAATGAGATTGTCGTCAAGGGTTTGCTCTTGGACCTTGCTGCCACAAAACATTGGCATGACACCAATAACTATTCCAGGTTGTAGCTTTGCGATTTAAGTAATGTTAAAACTTATGATTACGTGGTATTCCTATTTCTCCAATCTAATCATATTCTTAATTTCATTCTGTGATGAATAACATTACACTGATAATAGTTTTATAGGCTTTTTATGCTATCATGATGTTTAGTGATGTGAAATATCTGAACGGCACGCTTTCTGCATTATAAGTAGGTAGAAAATAAACACCGGTCTTTTAGTTTTACTGACTTAGATGCAACATCACTAAAACTGATGAACAGGCATATTATGGCTGGGTAAATATCAATAGATGAATCACACGGAATCTCTTGGCTACCGGAGGAGTAATGAGGATTTACCCCCCCCCCCCCTCCCCTTAAAACTTTTTTTGAATATATGGAAACACGTCTGACTCCTCTTTTGTTAGACAGTACGTAAAATATTACATCTCTTTGGTTCCTTAACAAGAACTAAAGACTTTTTGGTAAGTTCTCTTTGATTTCGCCGAAAAACGCACGCGCACACACACACAAACACACACACACACACACACGCACTAACAACCACCCGCCCAGAAATCACCGGCATGTCTTAGTGATCCCCTTGAGATAAAAACCATGTGAGATTTCGAGACTTGTAAGCAAAATTATGACCATGAATCTGTGATAAGGGTCGCCACTTGTCAACCTAATGTGGACCTACACTTGATCTAGATTCGCCAGTGATGACTCGCGAAACCCTGTTACTTCTTGCAACAATGATGCGGATACATCGTGAGGGTCCGGGCTCTTCTCAATGGCCGGCGAGGAAGATACAGAAACGGAGGAATAATGGAAGGAGGCACAATCACAATGAGGGATAGATAGGGAGAGAGATAGCAAGTCAGAGAGGATGAGAGATATAAAGTTAGAGTGAGAGATACACATAGAAAAAGGGGAAAGAGAAAGGGGAATAGATAGAAAAGAAAGCAGAAGGGCGGAGAGACGAAAAGAGTGAGAGAAAGAGAGTGGGAGAAAGAGATACAGACGGAGAGAGACAGAAGAGGAAAGGATTCGAGGGAGAAAACTTATAACAGAAACATTCGGAGACGAAGATATCCCGAGATCGGGTACACTATATAACGCAGCGCGCCATAGTAGCGGATGCTTGTTTTCTTTATTGCAGACCGACTGCATCTCGAAATCTTAGAGCAAATAAGTGCGAGTAAACGAAGATACATGACGAATGCTCCCCTTGTCTCGGCAAACGCCTCAACTCGCAAGAGCGGGGACTCCATGGCAATTGAGAAAGCGCGAGGTGTTATTTATACTCTTAAAGCTATTTGCCTCGGAGACGAACAAATATGCGACACTTACAGGGTGTTCGGGGTTTTTTTTTGACTATGAGGTTTAACGAGTGCGTAACACAAAGAGCTTCGTTCAAGTGTGGCCCTTGTAGATATATAGACGTCGTTTGATTTTAAAGTCCCACTCTAAGTCCACTACTGGAAAGATGACGATGTATGTTTCTCGGAAACGGGTGACCCAATTCAAGTGACATGGATATGCTTTTAATAGTTTGAAACAAGCTCCTTCACAATTCATAAATGATTATATATATATATATATATATATATATATATATATATATATATATATATATATGTATGATATATATATATATATATATATATATACAATAAATTCATTTCCTAAATCCTCTATTTTGTATTAACAACTTTGAACTGGGAAATTCAAGAATGAAAAATGAATAAAGATGATGAAAAAGAGAAATAATAACGACGATATAATGGAAGTCAAAATAAATCACGCAAAGAAAACAATGACAAATAAAGGTTAGATGTTATAAAGGTATAGCCTAAAAGTAATTATAAAAATTCATATATTCCTCGGTTCATGAGATAGACCTACAAAATATGTGTGCCTACGCATACCTATAAATTGCCTGTGTGAAGTTAAAGGAGAAAAAACAGTGTTTAAAGGGACAGTAAATATCACTGGGTATCCGGCGGAAGCTCGGCAGTCTAAGAGTTTGATATGACGTCTTTCCAGCCATTAGGACGTCATGGGTTCGAATCCCACTCAATTATGTATGCCCATGATTTCCATCATGACTATTACTCAAAACACTAAATTATCTATGCTTATTTACGCCAATGAAGTGCTGCTTGTCAATCTATCAGCTCTACGCAGAGATCATTGATTTGGGAAAACAAAAACAAAATCTCTTCACAAGCACACGGATAAACGCACGGTGAACTCCAAAGATTGCATTTATGCAACGAGAATCTCCGACCAAAAAAGAAAAAAAAAAGAAAAAAAAATGAAATAGAAATACGCAGTTTGGGGCAGCACGAGAAAATCAGTGTTGTAGGTTTGTATCACCATAATTATGATTGATTTTGTTTTTGTCATTCGTAACTTGAGAAGAGAATGTATTAGCAATCACCGAAAGATAAAACAAAAGCATTTCCTCGAATTGATACTAACAAATGATGGGAAAGCATCAACAATACCAAAAAAGAAGCAAACAAATAAACCTGACAGAGAGAAAAAAAAAGGAGACAAATCCTGGAAAAAAAATCAAGCTCCTATTTTTGCTTAGTCCATACCTTTTCACCACCTCCTCAGTCACAGCCGTGCACTGTGCTGTAATCTATGACTGATGAGTCGAGATGAAAGGCTGGATGCAGCTAGGCGCTAAATCTGCTTTTGTCGGAATTGAATCGTTTTCTCACAACATAATCACTGATGATGCTATCAGCCATGAAGGTCTAGGACAATTTGATGCCGGCGACAAATATTTAGAGCACGTAAATATTTGTGAGGTTCGGTTGGCACTACCTTCGCAAATGCCTTACAAAATAAATGTGTTTGCGAAATCAACAAAATAAACTGCAAAGCGAAAGGTTAGCTTCTGACATCTATTAATAGCTTAACACACATTATGGGAAAATAGATTCATATAGAAGCGACTGAGTATCTGCATATTATCCATTTTCGAAAGTTGAGTGCAATTGTCGGGGAACTTCCAAAGTGCAGTACTGTAGATTAGGTGACTTAAACATAAAGGCAAATGTTGTAATTATTTATCATTTGGAATGATAATTTTCTTCAGTCATGACGGCTATTTTGATATTGTCTTTGCCTTCTTTTTTAACTCTCACTGTGTCTTACTTACAACTTTGTCTTGCATATTTGCGAATCACGATATTACAGAAAATATCAACACGAAAACCAATTATCTCGTAAATTTGGTGCTATACATGACTATCAATGTCCGCTTTTTCTGTTTGAAGTAATCATGGCCTTTAAACATCTGTTACAAATGTCAAAAGTCCTTAATTCAATGCGAGCAGATTCCAGGGGTGATATGAATCTCATAAAAGGCTTTCTTATCGCATCAGTGTGGCTGTTTAACGCAGGGTTGTGCTCTTGGTGATCGGTTTTTATTACGCAGTTACTTCACATGCTTAAGTTACGGAGTGTTGCTGGAAATGTTTCTGAATTTGTTCTTTTTACAGAGGTTCCATCCAGCAGACTGTACCATTGATATTCTGCTAAAATGTAAAATGACCTACACAAGTCATTAATTCGAGATTGTTTGATGCAGAACAAATTCAGCTTTCGTCGACGTGCTTCCTCGTCACCAGATGTAAAACTCTCAGCACTGACAGAAAGGTGGGAAAACCTGTTGGCAATCACTGCCGTGGTATTGCAGATAGTGGTTTGGGGAGGAATTGCAGAACAAGTGTGCAAAGCAGAACCACTTTAATTATACTGATATCAACGTGTTCACGTACTGTATCACTATGACTTCTCGAGGTTGTGGCTGTCGAGGGGTTTAGCAGAAAAAGAAAATGTCCAATCTCTCTCGTCTTGAGCTTGAGAGGCGTATTGCCGTAGGGAGGGAGTTACAACATCGCTATCGGCTTCGCTAATGGTTTCTACTGAGAGGTCAACAGACTGATGGATTCCCTAACGACTGGCATTTTGAAATGACAGGCTGGATGACGTCCGCTGTGAGAATAAAAAAAGACCCACCGCCTTAACCCGTTCTGTACCAAGGATGGTGGAGAAGGCATACAGCGTTATGGAGTTTTCCACACCAATCGGCAATCAAAGCACGCAAAGGGTTACGGTTCTATAGATCAGCTTTCCACTCATGTGAGATAAGTAATCAATTCCTTCTAGAAAGTGAGATAAGAATAATTATTCCTCTGTATAGTAGAGACAAATGCAATCAGAAGCAAAGCGCAAACCATTGAAAAGATGGTCGATGGAAGAAGATACCTATTTGACCTATAAAGATTATACGACATATAGTCCTATTTCTCATCTAAGATAATTGGTACTGTTCAGGATAATTAGTTTGCTTGTGCGTTCTGTTTGTGCTGGCAATATCGCAATTGTCAAACTTGTGTAACAACGTGCTGTCCACCAGACCAGGCCAGACGAATTTTCTTTTATTACATCAATGCGCGTCATGACGGCCACGGTTGATGTGCAATTAAAACAGCAGGAATAAAGCAAAATACTGTCTTGCGGCAGTGACCTCGTTTTGGACAGAGGTATAATTTTACGCTATAATTACAGACAACCTCCCTTCAAATCCATTCCCACGTACTCACGATGTCAATTTTGAATGAATAAATGAGAGACTTCTGATGACATCGGGTTCACGAAGGGTAGAAGTTAGGGATAGGTCTTATTTTATTTATTCATTTATTCCGTCATATTTAAACAGGGTAGTCCCCTCAGTTTCTCAACTGCTTTCCAGAGGAGCCCTGTGTACATATACATGATAAAACATTGGATTACAATAGACTTCATTAAAAGAAATCATATACAAGTATAACACATATACACAAAACAATACACGCTTAAAAAGATACCAGACCATGGAGACTGATATAAAATGCATTCTGAATTCGGCATAGACAAAGTGTATTAATGAAAAATACAACAACTGCGTAATAAAAATTACTGTAATGACAAACCATTAAAAAAAAAAACTGAGTTTAAAATACCATAAAAGGGGTTAATGGAACCGAAAAGAAAAGTCATTAAAAAAACGAAAAAAAAAAAAACAAAAAAAAACAAAACTAAGAGATGGGGTCTTAGAGATGTGGTTCTTGTTTTCTTGTTATAGCAAGGATCGGGTGTGTGCGCGTGTGTGGCTGTGTGTGTGTGTTTGTTTGTCTGTGTGTTAGTGAATAGTTGAAACCTTTCCCTTTCTCCTTAAACCCTTAAAGGAGTCCTCCGGATGATTTTCAGACTTTTACATTTGAACAACTATAAATTAGTTATACCGAGTACAGAGTTTCAGAAGTTATAGTGATTAGGTTGAAGAATAATAATGTTTTCACAATTTAAATTGCAATGAACAAGGATGATGACATGGCAGCCTCACCATAAGAATGCATGAGTTGGGGCTCAAGGGAGAACAAAAGAAGAAGGCATTTTATACATTCTACACAGGTGAATTTGTTAAGCAAGTGGTATTCTAATGGAATTACACTGCTACATATCTGAAATATGTGAGGCTCCTATATTATCAACACTGTTCAGTGTAATTTGTTTAAGATTTTTCAGGGTATTGTTTCTCTGCTCAAGGACCACAATAAATTCCACAAATCTATGCATGGAGCTGTCGATTTATTTACAACATGATGTGAAATTATGAAAATCGTCTGGAATGCTCCTTTAAATGTTTCACACATCTGATACATTGTGTTTATGTGAGTGAGTGTATGTGTGCGTGTGTTTGTGCTTGCTTGTACTTTTGTCACCGACCTCTGATAAACTTCATCGCGTTCAAACGTAATTTCAGTTCACAAGGGATTTAATAAGCGTGCAAGGGATACTTTCGAGATTTCTGACTTTCTTAATTTCATTCGGCAGACCGCCACCTTAAAATGCTACTCCGTCGAACAACTTTTGTCCCTCGAATTCACGCCCAGCGTAGGAAGACTGTTTTTCAAAATTTTCATCTTCTCATCTTTCGTGTACGATTCTGTTTTTGGTTTGGTTTCTTTCTTTTTTATTCTCTCCGGTAGCGAGTTCATCTGTAGCTGTTGGCATCGCTTCTCTCGAGGTTCTCAACCTTTTGCTTTATTTAAACCTTAGAGATTCGATTGGACTGTTGCAGCCCCAAACGCTAGGGAAAGGTATGATTTGATTTTCACGTACTCTCAGCCGATGTCATTGGACAACCGTACACCTCGACCAGGTTGCAAAAGACAGTAGATGCTGTCTCCTAGTGTCCTTGACTGACATATCGTGCTTCATGGTTGCAACTGGTTCCACTTAAGTGCCACTTTCTTGTTACAGTTTCTAGCCTCATACTCTTGCATTTTTCCTCCATTATATTTCTTTTAACGGTTCAATACTGAGTTTTCTGAAATGAAACATAGAATCCTTATCGCCTTGCTTTCAAGGTTGCCACATTCACTGCACTCAGAATCCACACGTCCAACCCTCAAATCACTTTTTTTTTTCCAGGACTACTGATGAAATACCCAACCTTCAAGAGAAACAGAAAACAAAGGCTCTGATGTCAACTTATCGAAGAAAGAAGCGGCGACAAAGAGGCATAAAACTATAGAGACAAGGCAGCTTGGCAGGTGTTCCTTTTCTAAGTTTTCCCGCTCAATTTTCATAATGTAGCCATTTATTTTTACAGTTAAAGCATTCGATTTCACGCTTCTTTCACCTTCTTTCTTTCTTTCTTTCACCATTTCACGCCTGCAACACTGAATTGGTTTTCAAATTCAAAGTCCAGATCCAATATCTAAGCAATCAATAATCGTACATAATTATTGTTAGTAAAATTTAAAATACGAGAATGCATTATGAGCAATGAACATTTTCATTCATATCAAGCTGGCGACGGGATCTCGTCGGTAATACATATCCCTAAAAAGGCAACCCTGTTTCAAATGAGTGCATTCAACTTAAAGGAATTAAAATATTTAGTTACCTTGGGGTTGGTATGAATGTTTTCACTAAATTTGGCTCTATTATAACGATATTTGCCTTGGGTCTACAGTTTATTCTCAGTTGTAACCGCATAAGGATAAAATGTCAACTCAACGCGTAGGCTACAGGAGTATTACAATACATAGAAGTTGACTAGCACATTCGAGAACAATATCCTTAACTGCATTGACTTGGAAGACACCCTCGGAATAGATCGAGCAAATAAATCGGAGCAGCCTGTCTGAGGGATGGTCGACTTGACAAGCTGGAAAGGGAGGGGACAAACATAATACATCGGAACAGCATAACCGTCTGAAGCATGTTTTAGAGCTCATTCCCCTGACGACTAAACAGCAACTGAACGCAGATTCCGTAGCATCTTTGTCCCATGCACCACGCATGACCACATGCACCATATCTGGACCCGACGATCTTTTGGCAGAGCACTCCGTGGCATTAAAGAGAGGCTTGCGCTACATGGACAGAGTGGGAGAAACTGTAACATGACCCTCGTGGTGTTTGCAGATATCGGTCTCGTACACCATCCCATATCGAACAAGACTGTGACAAAGGATAGATTCGAGACTTTCCTAGGGGGAACAGTACGAGCAGTTATTCCCACCAGACGATAAAGTCTCCCTGATCCTATGATAAGTCTCGTTCGCACGTCATCAGTTTCCTGAAGGTACCAACCTTCGGATCTAATTTGGGTTCCTGCCATCATATTTCGCCTTCTTTGAATTTAACCAACCGAAACGGTCCATGTTGCATTTGAATCTACACACACACACACACACACACACACACACACACACACACACACACACACAATTTTTTCCCCGTCCAGATTGGCAACGTTGGAGTCGGCGACCCTGGAAGCGGCCCAAGAGGCAGGGATGAACATACGAACGTGAGACCGCGTGCAGTAGGGTGGAAGAGCAGCATCATCTCCCAGGGGAAGTGTGTTCAGTGTTAAATACCGTCAGGCTCAAGTCTACATTATTGTCTCGCTCGACTGGAAATCGTAGATTAACATAACAATCAATTAACGTACCTGATCATTAATAAAACTTTGATCACTCTTTTTTTTTTTTAAGTGGCATGACTGAAGTGCTTGTATCTTCGGAGGAATTATATAAGCCTCAAAGGTTTTTGAGCATGTTGAGGAGGATTACCACAGGACAAACTATAAACATCTTCTTTGCCTTTTATTGATACCTAATTGGATTACATATTAGAGATTGTATGATTATGCTGTTACTGATCGGTGTTTGAATTGACGCGTACGGTAAATCATAAGCTATTGTCTTTTTGATATACCATATGTCCCCCCCCCCAAAAAAAAGGAATTTTGTAGAGCATGTCAGAAATCTCTTCCCTACAAGATCTGTCTATTGTGTTCACACACAAGAGCATCCAAGTGCTAAACTTGGAAGAATCAGACTCAATCCACATTTCTCTGTGACTGCTTAACCAAATTGAATGGGGTTTTCTGCAAAATAGAGCTATCAAATAGAATGTTATATTTTAAGACCCTGAAGTAGCATTTCGACAATTTAATCATATTGGGTGTTATCAAATGCGAAAATCTGATTGTATGTTTTTTTTTTTTTTTTTTTTTTGGGGGGGGGGGGGACATACTGCATAGCCCCACCAAGGGGCTACACGTTACAAATGGCGTGTCGCTTCACTGCATTGCTGACTGAATTTTATCATCTAGAATTGAATATAAAAATGCTTAGGTACTGAAAAATACATGCATATCTACAAGGGCATCGCATGCTGAAGAATATAAACATGATACCATTCTGATTTTAATTATTGTAGATACAAATATAAATTTAGAACAATACAGAACTTTTAAAACATTAAAGAACAAGTTCACCTTCATAGACATGTGGGTTGAGCGAATGCAGCAATATTAATAGAACACATCAGTGAGAGTTTGAGGAAAATCAGACAATCCGTTCTAAAGTTATGAACGTTTGAAGTTTCTGCTCACTAAAGGCTGGATGAGAAGACTACTATAGCTTGTGATGTCACATGTATACAACGATATAAAGAAAATATAAAGAAAAATTAACATATTTTCACTTTTCTCGCTTAATAAAAGGTCACTTGACTTCCCTCTTTCAGAAGGCAGGGGGAATAATATTGCCCTCAATATACGTCCATGACAAGTCGAGGAAATGAACACTTTTTTCGAAAAGTAAAATTTTGTGAAATTCTCTTTTTATTTTCTTTATATCGTTGTACGCATATGACATCATACACTGTAGTAGTCTTCTCATCTAGCAGTAACTGCGCAGTTACTTTAAAAATTCATAACTTTTGAACGGATTGTCCGATTTTCCCCAAACTTTCACGGATGTGTTCTAATAATATTGTTGCATTTACTCAATCCACTTGTATATGAAGGTGAACTTGTCCTTTAATATACAACATACATAAAAACATTATGAAAATACGATTTTTGGACGTGGGAGTAGCGCTGGAAGATTGTTCATATGTGCTTGATTTATCAGAAACTCCTCCCCATCCCCCCTCTTCTTCAAAAATCTATTTATGTCCTCCACTAAATTGAGCATAAGAAATAGGAAATCGATCACACAAAAATAAAATTGAATGCCCCATATAAGCTCATAGTAAGAAATAAGTTATGTTATGCTGGCAACTGGAAGTTTAAATCACATGCACGATTTTGCTGTTAAGGAAAGGAAATTAGAGCGATCGGTTTCTGAATGTGACAGCCCGAGTGTTTTTACGAAAGTGCGCTGTGTAAATATTGATAGATAGATATTGATAGTGACCAAGAAAACCTATATTCAACTATATATTTTCCATCACTTTTAACATTTTCTTTACAAAAAGGAGAGGAGTATCCTAGTAAATGCTATTACGTTGTTATGATTGCATGACATACCTTAACTTGAAGAAGGAGGATAACATCTTTGGCTAGCATGCTAAAAGAAGTAGCGAATTATCAGCTTTATCACCCACGCATGTGATATGACAACGTTAAACGTTTTGTACGGTTTCGATAACAACCGACAGTGATCTGTGTTAATGCAGCCACTTATTGTAATTTCATACCGTAAAGCACGATGAGAGAGTTTTCAGCCTCTCTGTAATCGATGCAAATATGGAACCATATCCCAAACCCCAGAAATATCCTTCAGGGCTTGTGAAAATTATCCGACGTTGAAGAAATCCAAAGAAACGCTCGATAGTACACGCATTGTGATATTGATAGGGCACCTGATGACTAAAGAAAGAGAAATTATAAACCTGCCGTAATGGTACATCCATTTAAGCCACTTATCTTGATCAGTCTAATGCCTAAGAGCATTCACAAAATCATTTTCATCTACTTCTCCCAACAATTTCCTCCGCGATATCTGATATTAATGTCATTGTTACGATCATTATCATGAGTACTCTCCTACCGCGTTTTATGTTATTTCATCGTGCTGTTCTTCCTTCTATGACGGTAATTAGATATGGATGTTTGTTTTTATCATCGCAAGTTCTCATCTTTATCCTCACCACCCTCTTCTCTCATATAACTCCTATAGATTGATACCTGATGAAACAATGTCTATCTTGAACAAAGAAATGTTCGCTGCGCACATGGCGTTCACCGTCATCGATGACCTCGGACGTCGACGCCTGTCGGATCGCAAGAAGACGCGTCGCTGTACTCTCGTCTCTTGGATCAAGTCAAGGAAAACTTGCACTGTGAAGGGAGGTCGATCAGAGATATGCGCTGTGTTTCTCCTTCAAAACGATTTGGTTTTCATTTCGCCAGAGATCTCGGGGCGATTAGAATTTTCACAGCTTCTAATCTTCCCGCGGAATCAGTGCGATTGGCGCGCAAAAGGTCAGCTGTCCGGGACCCAGAGACGTGGGGAAGCCTTCTGTTGCCCTTGAGGACGCTGGTGAGAGTGACAGATCGGACGTCGATTTTCACCATAGAAACCCCTCATTGACGGGGGACTGGCCCTCCATTAGCGGCACCAAAAGATAGTGTCTTTTGTTTTGTCAACCCGCTAATGGCAAGACATTGCAATGGAGGACAATCTTGGCAAAGGTGAGAAGTACAGAAATCCAGCAAACAATAAAGTCAAATTGACAGTTGAAGCGACATAACAACAATGCATCATTGTGAAAAAAAATACAAGCAAACAAACAAATCTTCTAGAATCTCAACGATCAACTGCATCGTCTCTATTAACACATACCCAAAATATTACAGGGCAAACGAATGATACGAACCATTTGCGCTATTGATAAAATATTCCGAAGACTATATTTAGTCCATAATATCTTTGTCCAAACACATTATGTACGTCGGCGACAGTACACATTGGAAACATCAATATTCCGACAATACCTCAAGGTCTTAAACGCGGAAAATTATACGAGACTTGACAGAAATACTCTCGCACTTAGCCCACTAAGATGTGAGTCAAAAGATGCAATAAATCTGTTGATCCAAGGGCGCCCGGAACAGCATCAGGATGTTGACACCGTCGGAAAATGCACTTAAGCATCTTTGGCAAATAACATATGTAAACAATGGATTCTTTTTGACTTTTATAAGCGATAAATCAAGTAGCAAATCGGGTACATGGTGGCTGAATCGTGTTGAATAATCTCGGCGGAGGTGTACGGGTGACAGCCAAACCTCAGACGAAAAATATTTCTCTCTCTTTCGTTCGTTCGTTCGCTCCTTCCTTCATTCCTTCTTTCTTTTCTTCTTCATTTCTTCTCTCTACATCAGTCTATGCATCCAGTGAAGTTATCTATCTATGTATCATTTATTTCTATCTGTTTAGCTTGTTTGACTGTGCCAGTCTGATTTTTTTTTCTTGCGTCTCTCTCCCTCTCTCTTCAAGGGGTTACGGTATCAAGATGCAGTGGATGGAGACTGTACTCTTGGAGAGATGGTTGCACGCCGCTGTCTAATATTTCATTTTACAGGATTCCTTCACGCTTAAAAAAAAAAGAGTAAATGAGTAATCCTCATGATGATTTGGATGTTCGTGTGAGCAAGTTATCAGTAGCCTGAAATACACGGATAAAAAAAGGTTGCAGATGGGGTCTCAGTGATGTATAAGTGCTGTTGGCCTACTATTTCTGTAATAGTTTTTCTCCCTGTCCACTTTCTAGTAGTGTTACTTTTAAAGAGCTTCGGGTTTAAGACTTTAGCCCTCCTAATTTGTACCGCGACATTTGTTATAATACTTCTACTGAAAAGAGAAAGAAGTTCAGTGAATACGTGGTGCGAATTGTAGGCATAATATTCATATGTAAGTGGGTACGGCTTTATCATTTACTTTCATTTAGCGCAATTTTCTGTTCATTCGTAATTCAGTTGCTTGTTTGGCTGGTGCACTCACTCCGCTCCTCCAAAAGGTGATAGCAAAGACTAAATTTCTGTTATCTGAAGACAGACACTAGATTATTATGGGTTAACTATTACAAACACTTGAAAGTTTAAACAGTGATATGCTTTATTATCTTTCCATCCTACAGTCCTTGTCACGGTTCGAAAAGAGAAAAGAAGGTCGAAAGGAAGATTGAGCGAAAACTGTTGAAAGAAAAAAGGTCAATATAAAAAAAAAATAGATTCAGACACAGTAACGTGAGTTTGATTATGAACAAATAGAATTTAGCCACAGTGAAACAATGCAAGATAATTATACATAATGCTTTAATGAGTCATCATGATTAATCTTATCCGTATTTTGAATAAAAGAGATGGTTCACCACACCGCTCTCAGAAGAAGAATAATCTACATTTATCTGCTGTGATATTGGTAAATTTGTTGAGACGGTGTTCAGGGTCATACTGATTCTAAGCGATATTAATTGTAAAGACAATTCAAAGATCATGTGCTGAAATATCTGGCGATATTCATCCAATGACATCTTTTACGATGACATAGACAAAGATATTCTTGTCATTAGCATAGGCCCAAAGAAGACAATACCGTTCTCTGTTTTTAAGTGTAATCTTGGGTAGATATGAAGGTGCTGGGAGGGAGGGAATGAAAAAAACAAAAACAAGAAGCGGCTTAAAGTCTCCTTAAACAGTAAAGGGGCAGACCGTTTTGCTCTTCATTTAGGCAAACACATCGCGGATCCGATGACTGAGGAAATGTTTACCCATTCCCTGCCCCACGTCATAGTCCTCAATATCGCGGCGTGCTGTTGATTACACCAAGCACTTACGTACAAGAGCAGGAGGCGAAATCTGAAGCGTATGATCTGGGTTTGCAGTCGGATCGCATGTCTGCACGTCGTTAGGCACGCTCTGCACAGAACAACGCCCGAGGGAGCGCCGCTCCGCGCACCTTCTCGCCAGCGCCAGGCCGCTGGACATCCCCCAAGTTCGACCCGGCTTAAAACTCACGGCCTTTCTTCGTCTTCCGTAAGAAAACAGGAAGTATGTCACGAGGTCGGTATTGTGAATACCAAAGATCTACAACAAGTATGAACATGGTACATCAAAGCATGGTAGAATTACAAGTGTAAGAAAAAAGAGACGTTAACGGTCGTTTTGTTAATATTTCATAACATCCTCGGGCTAGAGAAAGAGCCATATCTTGAATAAATGAAACAAAGCAAAATTTTGCATGAATGAGTGGGCAGAAAAAGAAAGGAAAATAGAACATCAGAGGATGTGAAGAAACCAGAGAGAACCAACTGGCTTACAATGAACATGAAGTAATCCGAAACTAACCAAATGCCTTCTGGGCTTTATAGGCACTTCCAGTGCTCTACGTCTTCGGGAAAAGGAGAGCACTAACTCGGGGCTGTTTAGCGAGACCCATATTGAGAGAAGGGTGAAACTCTTGGGCTTTTACAAGAAGGTAACAAGTGTAATTTTCTTTCCTAAACCTTGGGAAACATGAAAGAACTTATTTTTTTTTCATAACATAAATTAAAGAAAACATAGAGAGATCGAGAGGCAGAAGTTAGAGGTAGAAAGGATTGCCGATGGCGTACCATCTAAACAATTGAATGATACCGGAGTGGAATTGATTAATGAATAACAGGGACGCTGGAACTAACTGGATGCCGATCTACCCTCAGGCTCATTTGACACTAATGATGGGGAAATTTTAAATCAGAGATCGCGTTGTTCAACGATCATAGTATTCATCTACACGGATCTGTATCACCGCGCTCACCGTACACTTTAAGAAAGAACATTAGCACACTCACTCTGGCGCACACATATACACATAAACATACTTAAAAAAAAAATATACGATGTCCTTTATTTGAATTTTGCTCGATATCAGCATCCATACTAAGAATGAGACGAATATTAACTTCACACACATCTAGACAGTGCCTAGACACAATCGCAAATGCTCACGGATATGCATTGCTTGTGTAATTGTGTACCGCTTTCGAATGGTGCTTTATTTGAAGATCGCAACCAAAACATTGAACAATTAGCCGAAAAGAGCTGTTCATCCTTATTAATCTTAACCTGTATTTCAAAAATGTAATTAAATATTCGTAATTTAATTTTCAATCTCGACAAATTCCACCATGCTCTCATCTCTAACATTGAGATTCGTGATATAGGCAAGCCACTGGAATTACAGAAGCACAAAGTCATTGTTTCTATGTGAACTCTTCGCTGGCGTAGATTGCCATACAGTAAGCTCAGCGTAGCTAATTCGTCACCCATTTGAATAGCTCTTTTACAGGTATTGCCAAGGAGTATTTTGACCTTAGCAGACGGCACTGGGATTTTGAGGAAAGAATTTGGCCTTTTTTTCATCTCTATCGTTCATTTGTTGGAAACGCAATCCAGCGGCGGTATTCGTTACAACCGGCAATTGAAGAAGAACGAAGTTTAACATTGTTTAATGTGGAGTCTCACCGGGACAGCCGTGATCCAGCAGAGAATTGGGGAGGCGGACTCGCGTTACATTCTGGTGGACACAACGGTTATCTGCTGCTCCGATGAATGTTTCAGCAGTGTCTCATGTTGACTTGCTTTTTCTTCTTCTTTTTTTCTTTTTTCTTTTCTCTTGTGTCGTGCAAAGCAAAATGTAATTCGAAGAGGTGAGGGGGAGGTAGGTGAAGGAAGAGGAGGAGGAGGAGGAGGAGGAGGAGGGGAAGGTGGTGATGTTGAATTTTGGCTTTGTTGCATTAACACAGCAGGGAATGCTAGTAGATTATTGTTACATTATCATAATACTGACTTAATAGTCATAATTCTTGATAATAATTAATTACCTATCGGATAATTAATGAATAAGTGATTGTCGAAGTAGCTCTCAAGAAAGCTCTCAAGAAAGCCCTAACCATTGCAATTACCTCACGCATTGAGCGTTAACTGTTCACATTCGTGTCTGAAGGGAAATTTTGAGAGAGAAACACCTTGTGCAAGGCTGGACAGTCGCATTAGGAGCCATTCGAACGCAGAAATTCTATGTTCCTTCGTGACAAACACTCAGAGAGAGGTGTAATTAATCGCACGCACTCATACAAGCATACATAAACACCATTTTACACACACACGTTTACGCACACATCATGCATATGAAGGGCAAAGTGGTAGCTCAGTCCGTAGCGTATCTGCCAGGACTTTCAATCGAAATGAAAGGCTTAGGCTCGAATACAAAGGAGTCTAACTGAGTGATGTTGTGTGTTATCATGATATCTCCTATAGTAAGAGTTAAACACACTGCTTCTCGGATGGGACATTAAATGGTGGTTCCGTGTGCATCATGCACGTAAAAGATCCCGCTTCATTCAGTCATCGCAAATAGCAGGGTGCATAACCCGTTGAAGTGGTCACCCCCCCCCTCCCTGCATACAACTAGACCCAATGGAGAACCAACTTAGAGCTGAATATGGGCTATCAAACTATCCTCTCATGTGGAAAATGAAAACAAAGAAAACCAAACAACCAAACACACAAATTACGAGTAGAGGTTAACTGTGACAGCGAGTGCCTCAGTTCTAACTAACTACAATTTCTCATTGCGCTATGATTTTTATGTGTTGTGAAGTTATATCAACAGAGATAATACTATCTAACTCTCTCTCTCTTTCATGTCTGTACAAACAGAATTCGTCCTTACTTCCAAGCGACATTGGCAATGGGCGATTGTTACCCAACAAAAGTGCAGCTGTGTTAGTGACCTCAATTATAAGCTAATTCCATAAGCAGGAAGCAGATTTCTACACTAAGGGATAGGTCATTGCACTAAATGCAATCATAGATTTGATGTCATGATCCTTTCCTTTGTTTCATCATTCTACCTTGGAAATGATAATTGTAATAGATATACATGTATATCAGATTGTTTGTGTAATTTAACCAACCATTGATGACATTGCTAACTATTACCTCAAGAAGGTGGATACTGTGGATTAAGTGCTCTGTAGATACATTTTTTTTAGACTAAAATCCTTGTCAGGCATTGATCCCAATGTACTAACCGTTCTAATACCCACCACCACCTCCTCCTCCCCCTCCTGTATCATCCTGGCCTTTAATTCTTTATCTTTCAACTTTACATTGTTTTCGAGAAAAGTAGCGAGATGCTAAACGGAAAAAAGCAAGTCTGAGAATACCGGCAATATTTCTTGTTGTGATGCGGTGTTGGGGTCTTTAGTTGTTGTTTTATTTTTTTTTTCCTCTTAAGCAACAATAGACGGCAGATCAATACCAGTTTTAATCGAACCCTTTAGCCATCTTTGTCGCTGTTTTTTTTTTCCAATGGCAATCCCGCCTTCGTTCCCCGCTGTTATTCTCCAGAAAACGCCGTTCGCTGAAGTAGAAAAAGGGTTAGAGAGAAATATGAAACCTTTATGGCATTTCACATCCAACTCGGATCCATTTAGCGGAGCTAAAATCGTAAGTCTATTGATTTCCTTGCCTGCTCGCCGCGTTCAAGTCTGTTTCTTTGTGAAGGAGCGGCACTAAATTGTTGTGACGTAATACGAGATTGCTTGGGCTACAGTCGACGCCGGTATAGTGTTCAAGGCCGCGGAGCGCTCTGACGCAAGATTCATGCGAGTGGAAGAACCTCAAACACCAAGCTCACACTTATGTCCAAAAGAGGCGTTATGACGGAAAAACGTTTTAGAAGTTCCACGCACCTCAAGGACTACGAGATGTCTAGAGCATTGTAGATTAATGCCATCATTCGTTAAGGTGTTTTCCTATGTTGTACATGATATCTTATCTTAATGTAAACATCATAATTGATAAATCAACCAATTACGTGTCCCATTTCTCTTGCGATATATTATTAATAGACGAAAAATAAAGGATAATGCTAAACATTTCGAGTGATGCATGATATCTTATCTTAACCTTAACATCATAATCGATAAATCAACCAAAAACGTGTCTTATTTCTCTTGCGATGTATTATGAATACACGAAATATACAGGGCACTTCGAGTTCAAGAAACAAAGAATACTCAGTTGCGTATTCGCTTTGCCTTTTTTTGGACCAAAATTTATGTTTACTGTAAATAAGTTTCTTCATCATTCATTCTTGTGGTTATGTTTTTCTTGCATTTTTCATTTCATTCGTTCCCTAGTGTGTAACCTTCATATCTTTTCCCAACACCACGTATTACCAATATCACAAACGCCAAACCGAACAATCAATCCATCAATATTTGAATGAGTACACAAACAATAATATTTCCCGCCACAGCGTACGTAAGGACACTGGCAGACGATGGAGCCATTGACGTATTCTTCTACCGCTTTCCTCAAAGACTAATTGACCAATAATCGATAGATTGTGCGCGGTAAATTAGTCAAACAGCATGGCGACATCGACTTTCAACGGACACCAGCAATAAAAGAAAAAAAACCTCAAAAAATACTGACATTAATACGAATAGCTTTCTTCTGAAGTCGTAATCAGCAAAGAGGGGAGACTGCAATGCACTCTAGCGATTAGGCAAGCGAGGTCGATTGGGCGGTGATTAAAGAAGAACGTAAACAGAGAATGAGTAAGACGAATGAGCGATCCATTTCATGTATTTCGCCCCATAAAGCCCTTGCTCTATCCCGGTACAAATCGCGGTTACCTGTGCGCCACCAGTTGGGGTCGGAAACGACGATCCTTACTTGCCAATTAAGTCTGTACGACTATATTCCATTGAGAAAAGATATTACATTATCATGATCAATAATGGCACTAATGATCATTAATGGCACAAATTACAGTCACATAGCTGTTTGACAACATTGCCAATTTAATGTAAGTCTGTAATGTTTGTGTTATGAAAGTGACTTACCCACAACGACCCACGACGAGTGTTTAATCTTTCGTTAGTTTTTACAACAAATTATAATGTCGGTGACGCTGAACAGCTGAAACCAAACACAGTGAGGAAAAAATAATAGCAGAAAAAGAAATGATCGATGACATCACTGTTCTTTTTTTTTCATTAGGAAAGTGTCATCAAAATTTTCTGTCGGTTTAGAAAACATTAATAACGTAAAGTTCATTGGAAATGGATTCCTTATAGTGTAATAAGTTTCAAAAGGTGACTGATAAGAGGAAAGGTCCAATTTCTGCTTGCGTTCTGCTCGTGTTTACAACATTTATACAATTCACATGATGTTATTTTCTTTAGTGTTATGATGTCCTTTGGTCATAAAGCCGTAAATAACGGATGTCTTCTGCTCGTATATTATGTTAAAACGCTTGCCTGCGTCGAAATAAAAAAAAGACGCATTTTGTCCATCTATTTTGCGGGAGAGCTGAGACATAAGCTTTGCCACCACGCACGTGTAGTTAACACTTCCCATTTATTTTGTAGTGCTCTTTATAAAACGCAGTCTCACGTGTCTTACAAGCGTGGAAACTTCCGAAGGAACCCTCCAGTACGTGAATTATTGATTCTGCCATCAATCAACTTCGTTGGTTTGACAGCGACTTGGAGGGCGATTGTCGAGCCTGGGGCGATGACGGTTTCCAAAGCGGATCCGTGATCGTCGACGACTTCCCCTGACGCGGAAGATCGCGTCGACGATGGCGTTAAGAGCTGTCAGAAGCTCGATGTCAACGAGTTAATCAATACCTGTATCTAGATAATTACATGTTTTGTTTTGTTTTGTTTTGTTCTTTCTTATAAAGATCGTATGACCGGAACTGTTGTAGCTGACCTGTGAGTTTCGCCTGTGAATAACGCGCCAAAACACATTCCCCAATCATTTTGTTTCCCAATAATTGCTTTTGTCACTTGCTTTCTGGGGCTCATGTATTTCTGTTTGTGTTACTCCTTTGTTGTCACTTGGTTTCTTGTCTCATGTGTGCTGTCACCATGGGTAATGCTGCAATAGAACAGGGATCTCTGGAAGCCGAGTTTTCTGGGGCAATGAACGATGTTGAACATGCGATGATGGATAAACTTCCCCCCTGTCATCTTCATCTACCCCCCACATACCCCTCTCTTCATTTAACCAGGTAATTGAGTGGGTATGATAAATGCAAGACGCCGGCAAATTCTTGATTAGGGAGTGTGACACATGTATATTGCTTTATAAATACAGTGGGTGCAAAGATCATTATAATGTTTAATACACAAACAAACTGTATATTAACTAAATTTGGACATTTTTTTTTTCCAAAAAGGAAATGAGTGGGGTAGTGTGGGACAGATCCCTCCCTCTGTTTATCACCCACCCCTTCTCTTCCTTTCTATACCTCCCCCTCCCCCCTCTCTCTCTCATTCTTATAAAGTATATATCTCTTGTGGAATGTTACCATCTCCTCGTTGTTTACCCTTTCACTATAGATTGTATGACTCTTGGTAAACAATATTACGCCGTTGCTACGACATTGATGTAGGGAGTGTGGGTGTCGGCAATCAGATCGGGTAATGGCGCGTATTGCATGGGCTGACAATACGGAAAACTCGAAACGCTGTGGGCAGCGCTCTTTCTCCTGTTTTCAAGATCTATCCTCACAATAGGAAAGCACATTTTCTCCGCTCGCTATTTCATCCTCTCTTTTATACTTGTTGCGCCAGCTCTACAGCTCTGGTTACGCATATTTTCCTGGTGTTTTTTTTTCCTCCTTGCCTTGAAGAAATGCTTGATGTGATTGAATAACATCATTTTTCTCTTTGTGACGCGAATGATCTGATGTATCACGCTGTTATTCAACAGGCAATGCCCAATCATTCTCCCCCTTATAATGAGTGAAGTGCGCTGCGTGCTGCGTTCTTTCCGGTAACATGATTTATCCCACTTCTTACGGAGCGGATTTTTTTTCCCAAGGTTTTTCACTCAAGGTTTCAGAAATCATTTAGCCAGTATCACGCTTATTGAATCTGATCTGCTCTTAATGATCGATACGTCTTCACAGAAAGAAGAAAACAAATGTATTCATAGGAAAAAAAAGAAAGAATGAAGAAAGAAAGAAAGAAAGAAAATGCCATGAAGGCAATCAACTTGTTGACTTGTCAACTTTCAAGGTTTCTACACTGTGTAAGCTTCTTGATCGCAGACAACGCTTTAGTGAAGATGTGCCGAGCATGTATACTACAATAGAGTCTCAAAACTTTGCACCAGGTCTTAAATCATGAATACATATTTTTATATAAACGTATCGTTGCGCTCAGCCATGGAGATACTAGCTGACTACTTAAAGACCCGACGGCGTGGGCAGGGGAGAGAAGGTTAGCCCGATAGAATCGATCTTCAGTTGCTGCCCATCGGAGTGCATTCGAAAGCCACGACAATTAAACGCAGACCTGCTAGAATAGAGTTGCCCCTCAGCGAGTGAATGTGCATCGAAGCGTACGCTCGTCGGTAACGCTCGGCTCCGGTCGACATTCTTCGGCTGTGTGTATACTGAGCAATAAATATATGTGATAAGGCTGTAACCAGTTCGTAACGGGCATTCCCGAATCTATCCGAATCTATCCCGAAGTCTATCCCAGTCGGGCCAGCTTTCCCATTGCATGGTATCCCCACGCTACCGGGTCTTTAAAGGGAAGATAAACCCCAAGAAAATGTGGATTGAGTGAAAGCAGCAACATTAGTAGAACACATCAGTGAAAGTTTGAAGAAAATCGGACAATCGATGCAAAAGCTATGAATTTTTAAAGTTTTGATGTTGGAACCGCTGGATGAGGAGACTACTAGAGGTTATGACGTATGAGTGGACTACAATATCAAGAAAATATAAAGAAAATACTACAAAAATCCATTTTTCAGGAAAATTACAAATTCCATCAACTTGATATTGACATATGTTAAGGGTAGCAATTATTCCCCCTGCTTTCTGAAAGCGGTTGGTCCACTGCTCTTTCATAATTCTAGAAAAGTGAATTTTTGTTGAATATCCTTTATATTTTCTTTGTATTGTTGTCCACTCATACGTCATATCCTCTAGTAGTCTCCTCATCCAGCGGTTCCAACACCAAAACTTTAAAAATTCATAACTTTTGCATCGATTGTCCGATTTTTCTCAAACTTTCACTGATGTGTTCTACTAATGTTGCTGCTTTCACTCAATCCACATTGCTCTTTGGGTTTACCTTCCCTTTAAACATGACAAGTCCCAAAACCTTACATCCTGTGGTCTGGTGTATACGTGTTTAACATAATTCATGGCATTCATTGTGAGCTTTTTACAAGGTAGAACAAAAAATATAATAAAGTAAACCCCTATTTACTAGTTTATACCTTTATTTGTTTCGTTTGCAGGATTTTCAAAATCCTCTTAATAGCAACGTTTACCACTCATACTTGAATTGGCAAACACATTTAAGAGGATTGAAACTCACACATCTATTGAATTGGAACCGGTTTTTGTTGTTGGCGTTGTTGTTTTTGTGCACATGTAGGATTGGACACTTGCGCTAGCCCCAGTTAAGCTTTCTCGAATACAACATGTGCAGCGAAATTCACAGGTGCTAGTTTTGTGATGGCAAGATGAAAATAATCATATCTCGAGCAAAATTGTCCTCGAACTTGGTGGGATGGCTGCAGTATGGGGGATGGAGAGTCAATAATGACTGCACTGCTTTCAAAGCTTCTTGAGACATCATGTTTGCTAGATAGGCAGATAAGATGCTGGGTTTATCCAGTACCTGGTAGTGAGGTAAATGAAAATATGCCCCACCAACTGCTTTGTAACATACAAGTAGTATTATTGCCAAATTCTAGCCATTCCCTTATTTTTTGATATGTAAAAACTGGATTCAGAATGAACAGAAAAGGTACATCTGATAGACTGAATTGTTTATAGATTCTGAGAGGCAAAACGCCAATGAATTTAGATTCGTTAGAGATCCAATCTGCCAAAGGGTATATAAGGGCCGCTGACTGATTGGTTTATTGGTTGGTTGGTTGGTTGACTAATTGATTGATTGATTGATTGATTGATTGATTGATTGATTGATTGATTGATTGATGGATGGATGGATGGATGGATTGACTGATTGACTGACTTATTGATTGATTGATTGATTGATTGATTGATTGATTGATGGATGGATGGATGGATGGATGGATGGATTGATAAATAGACAGACAGATAGATGGATGGATGGATGGATTGATAAATAGACAGACAGATAGATAAATAGATAGATAGATTGATTGATTGATTGATTTTCCCCATAAATCAATCTCTAGTTCCTTCAGTGAGTTTCTTAAAGAAATACTTTGTTACGAGATGTATATTTGGAATCCTTTTAAATTCATCATCCATTCCTTTTCAATCTCCAACATTCATACTGCTCTGATGACGACGATGGGCCGTCTTCCCCTTTGGGCATCGTATTTTCTTTCAGCAATATGTATACGGGCGTATACTACTTCGATAAAGCAAGCTAGTATAGTCTGGAGATCAGCCGCAAAAAAAAAAAAAAAATCTGATATCATCAACTAAAATAAAAGGTAAGACATTGAAAGATAATCGCTTAATCAGTCTTTTGTTTTTACGTAGCCGCCGAAGAAGCAACGAATGCTAGGCTATCCACGAACCCACAACAAAGATTCATTTATTAGCTAAACAACTGATTAACCGATGACGGCGATAAGGTGCCTCCGAGAGACTGGCCAATGAGGATATAAAATGTCTTGCCTAGGAGTAAAAGTGCTACAGAGATTCGAATCAGCCATCTCAAGAGTGAGAATCCAAGTTGTCTTATCCATTGAGGTACAACAGAAAAGACTATCGTGATAACACTATTAAGCATCTCTATTTTGTCTTAGAAAGTAAAATTGAACGCCAGAGGGTGCCTACGAGGTGTGTGGAATGTCCACTCACTATGCAGATCTCCCCCGACGTCTGACGTCAGGAAAGATTTTAGATGACGGTCAGACCCATGTGATTTGGACCCTACACCTACAGGAGGTGTGGGATGTGTCATGTAGGCCTACACTGTACTAACACTTTTAGAAATTGCCTTAACACGCATGAGAGTGGAATTTAAATCATGTTACCATTCAATAAAAAAAAAATAATGCATTTCATTTACCTGGGCACTCGTAGAATTATCCACCTTCCATAAACTTTGAACAGTCCAAAACACACGAGACGAGGCCGACTTTGTTTTCAACTGTTAATGTTGGATGAATAAATCTTACTGACCTGTGTAGGACCTAATATACAGTACATTGTTTGCATATTACTATCGTCAGACTTACTGCGCATTCTCTTTTAAATGTATTAATGGTCCTTTGTGTACAGTGACTATAATTCATCCTGAGGGCTGCGTTGGGTGTTGCTCAATAAAATATCCCTTTCAAATTAAATCAATTTTACAAGAAGTACCCTCGCACACACAAACGCACACAACTCAAACAAACGCATCGTTTATACACACATATTCACAGGCAAACATACAGACACATCCCCACATAAACATACTGACAGGCTGACAAACAACAGACAGCCGCACACTCACATGCACACGCACACAAATATCACACACACATTTACGTGGCCAATAATCGTGTTTTGGTACAGTTAACTAAGTTATCAGCCAGACAGCAGACGAACACTACAACACCACGGGGTAAACCAGGCCATCATTTTGGTGTCGTATGCGATACGCGGACATATCGTAGCGAGCTACCGGAAATGTGTTTTAATATATGACACTATATAAATGTAATGAACCATACCCATTTAGGCACATTTCCTCGTAAAACAACATGCTACCCAGGGTCAAAAGTATGATGTTTCTAGTGTATTTCATGAGCATATATTATCTTCAATATCTACGGTTTTACGACCTCAAGAAAGTACCCGCTCGTGCACTTTTATGTAAAGTATGAAAGAAAACATATTACAAGTCATCTTGAGAATTCGGAAATGCAATTCCCAGTCAATTTAAGAAGCCAACGGATTTAAGTTGTTGCTTAAGGTGACTGTCTAAAATTGCACAAAAATTAGGCAGATGAACGATTTGTACAGCTTTCGTACATTATATCCTGTCTGAGAGACTGGCTATATTTTGCTTTAGGGTTATATCTGCATCTTAGTGGGGAACAAAAGTTTTGCTCTTACAAGAGAAGGAAAAAAAACACACCACTTGTCTGACTTGTCTGTCTTGGATTCACATTCTGTTGTGATGATTAGTCAATGCAACTTATTGTATTTCATCCATCCATATAATATATCTTTCGTTTTATCTATCAATTAATCTTGCCGTTTCCGCACTTTAATACAGTCTTGTTAATGAGCATAGATGTGAGATAGAAATGAGATCTTACTTGCGATACTCGAGAGACATAATATCTCGTGATGCGGGCTCGGAAGTACAGCCAGTGTACGCATTCTCGGTCGCTTATTACTACTTAATCGTGAAAACACTCCATCTCACCGGAGACTGCGTTTTGTCACTGTAATGAGCACATTTTCCGCTTTGATTGGAATGAGGCATACGAGACAGGTTTATAACAAAAAATTATCGGTGCAAGTAGAACTCCTCCCTCGTGTCTGCAATTAGGATTTAAAAAGAAAAAAAAAATTAAACTCTGGTGCTCTTTAAGATTACCCGACCATAATGATAATATAACTAGATAAGATGAGTATGTGATCGGTAATCGGCCCTCTTTGATCGACTTAAAGGAAAACTCCTATCCGTGGTCTTCTACTTCTGCAACTATCGCTAATACTAATAATTTCAAAACTATCACCATCATTTTATTAGCACTATCATTAATTGTAGTATCACTATTTTAGTTATGATTATCATTAACATCACCATTTTCATTATCATTGAATCATCATTATCATTATTACCATTCTTCATGTCAAAATTGTTATGCAATCCTCACACTGCCCATAATCAAGTGGTTTTAAGTGTGGTCTGAAATAAGTCCCTGAAACATTGTTATGAACACGTGACGGAGGAAAAGACAATGAAATTCAGAAAAAAAAAAATTGATAGAGAGTTAGGTAATCTATGGAAACTTATGGGAAAGGTAAGGATTTTTTTTTCTTTTTTTTTCACAAAACCGCTCTATTCGTAATAACCATTATGACCATGTACACAAATTCGGTATTTTTCCCCAAAACGACGGTTGCCATTGTCTTCATCTTCTCACAATCAACTTTTATCAGAAAAGCTATACTCATACCTATCACTTTGGCAAAACTGAATCAAAAGATGCCGGAACTCATAAGTCTCATGAATGTCCCGAGACAGGCTATACGGACACTTTTCATTGAGGTACAATATATGATTGAAAAAAAAAATAGGATATGCTTTTCATATTGATCAACGACTTCTGGCGCACTCTTGGAACACCCGAGGAAAGATTTATTTCTGTATTATTCCTTCTGTATTTTGTTTTCTTTTGCGATACAACAAAATATGCAAACTATCTTCGCTCAACCTCGAAGAAGCCTGACTGACTTTGGATCAAGCAAGAGTAGGATACAACCCCATCATGTCAGATTGAAAAAGATATTCGTGGATTGTGACAGAGAGGAAGGGGGCAAAGAAGAAGAAATATATGGAACATATACAGTATCTGCAATATAATTAATGGATACATATATCTTTATTGTATATACTATAATGTTTATACATGTTTACATTTCATTATATATGTTAATACAAATACATGAACATTTCTAAAAACGAATCAGAGACGAGGTGAGATATGGAGTCATAGGCAGATCGACAGATATATAGATGAGTAAAGGGAACTTAAAGGGATAGTATAGTATTGCTTGAGGTGACGATTCAGCTGTTTATTTTTTCAAGATACTTAGAAACCACTTTATGAAATGTTAAAGAGCATTCAATATTCTAAAAGGAAATGAAAGTTTATTGATTGATGACAATCAGTTTTGAAATGGCTGAAATATCCAAAAACAAAGTAAAACAAAGCAATCCTAATAAAAGCTGGGTCCAATCTTTTATTAGGATGGTTATTATTTTTGGATATCTCAGCCATTTCAAAACCAATTTCAATCAAATAAACTTTAAATTCCTCTCAGAATTACATGCTCTTTCATATTTCAAGAGAGGTTTCTCATTATCTTGCAAAAAAGTTGGAAACCCGCTGAAACCCCATATCAACCAAAACTATACCATCCCTTAAAGTGAATGTGAAAGATAAACAAACAATACATTCAAGGATGAGAAAGAGAGAGAGAGAGATTGTGAGAGAGAGAAAAAGAGATAAAGAATAATTGAGACATAACGTGGAAGACAGGAAGTTTCATAGATGACTAATGAAACAGGGAGATGCTAATTAGGACTATCCAAGGTATAGGTGAAGACAGGAATAATAAACCGTCAGACATAGCGAAATGACAACGCACACACAAACGCTCACGATCGCACACAGAAAGATAGACAGAAACATAGACAAACAGACAAACAGACAATTAGGGAGAGATAGATGGGCTTATATGCGAATGTATTCTTCAAAAGAAAGTAGCCTCTCTTTCTCCGTGCGTCATTAAGGGCTGCTGTCGGATTAGCTGGTGCGGAAAAAAAAAAACAACAACAACTTTGGATTGGATTTTTTCCCCGCACTTTACTGGACTTGGGAATGCCAGCTTTTATTCAAGAAAGTTAAGCTTCACCAAAATGATTCCAGCGAAATTTCGCTTGCTCGACACAGCTGTCGCTCACAGAAACAGATTTAACGGTATTGCCACAAATCTCATTCAATATGCTGTATTAACAAGGTTCAAAAGGCACTAAGTGGGGTAATGAATTCAAGAACCGCATCTGTTACGCCAAGCTTTAAGCTAGCTTTATTCCTGTCATTCACTGTGGTTTTTGCTGTTGCTGCTTTTTGTTTGTTTTTTGTTTTTGTTTTTTATTGTGTTTTGGTTTTTCTTTTTTTTTGGGGGGGGGGGCGGGGCGGGGCTTACCACTTTATGAGTTTTTTGGTGTTTTTTTTTTGCCATGTCTAGAAAAAAGCAACGTGATTTCAACACAGCGCATTTTTAGATCATAACAGATTATAACCAAAATATCAGATTTCATGCCAATATTAGGATTCAGTGAGTTATATTAAACGCAACACGATCGAATTTGACATCGGTTTCATTTTGAACTTCGTGTGCAAATTCTCATTTAGAGGCTGAGTCAAGTCAGAGCAGGTACAGGGTCGGTGAAAGGCAGTAAAATAAAACGTATATTTGATGAATAAAAATAGTGCAGTTATGTGAAATATCAGCCCTGACCATTTCAATGTCATTATGATATATGAAACGACCTCCCATTTGCAGCTCTGATGGTGACCGGTCACCATATTACTTTCGTGAAGTATCACAGAAACCGCCAAATGAGGGTTTGTTGTTGGTTGTTTGTGTTTTGGAAAATAAAATGTGTTTTATCTGTTCAACAATCAAAGGTTGAAATTTCAGCTTTTCTTCCAGTCAAAACCTAAAAAAACCCTCAAAAATTCCAAGCTATAATTGTTGGTTGTCTGCATCGGAAACATCAAGACCGATTTTTTTTTTTTAATCTGTGTTTGTCCCGATCCAGTTTCATCAAAGACGTTTGCAATAACCGTACTACCGCATCCACAACTTCGATAAAGTTAGATCATGAGTTGGTGGATTTACCGCTTTCTCGTTCATTACCATGGTAAGACTGTAATCTTTTAATAGTGCAAACTGTGGGGGACTGGCTCACCTTCAGATAAGGTTCAGGGCAGAACTCTCGGGCAGTCATGTGGGTTTACTCCGGCTCCGGACCATATACTCAGCACGGTATGGTCCTTATGCGGCCTGCACTGACACTGACACGGCTAGGACAGTGTGATTTTTCAATGAATCCATATCAAAATCCTATGAGCGACATTTTGGTGGTATACATGCGTCAACGGTTAGCAAGGACGAGGAATCTCGCTTGTATATCTTGTGAGAGTGTACTCGTGTTTTCAATAACCTTCAAAGCAACAAAACATGATGAGTTTACTCGTTTGGTAACCTACTCTCGTAGTGTACGCCAAAAGCACTCGAAAACCCATTGCAAACAAGCTGAATCTTAACTATCAACCTATACCAAATCTTAATGTCACAAACAGCAATCAAAATTAATAGAATCCATAGAATCTGCGGTTACGTACTCTGATCCTACAGTAAGAAAAAATTGAGGATTTCGCTGAGGCAGCAGAGAACCTTTCACCAAAGCACATATTTCAACAGTTCAGATGATGAAGATTGTAAAGAGCATATTTATTGAAAAGGGGAGTGCCCGGCGTTGCTGAAAGCTTGTAGATATTTTAGTGACATAGCTACCTTAAATTCTAAGAAATTCTAAGGGGTGGCAAAAGATTACAATAAGTGTGCCCATCAGTAGCACAAACAGTTACAATATTGGTGGCATTGACATTAAGCAAAAGAAGAAGAAAATGAAATGAATAAGACAAAGTGTTAGATTTGTATTCGATACTCGATATGAGGAGTTTTATCATTGCCAAACATCTCTATACCGTATCTATTATTTTGTTGAATATTTGCAAGCTAAAGGCTACTGCTGCCTCTGGAAAAAATACAAATAGCTCCGGCAGTCTGGAAGACAAGAGTGACAAGGTCGACGATTCTCTGCAAATGTCACACCTTTCTTGTGGAATGCGTTGCCATAGTCACACAGTTTTGCAATAAAAAATGACTATAAGAATGGTATAATATTGAATCACGAAGGGGGAGGCATAACAGAAAGACAGCATACAAAAACAACGACAATTCACCCCCCCCCTGAAAATCAGAGACTAATAAGAGAAAGACCGAGATTACTCGTTGAGAGAAAACAAGATTGAGAAAGAAGAAAGAAAGAAAAAAAAAACGAGCAGACGACGTATCATTGGCTTGAGTGATGACAGTATCACATGTGACCCTTGCTTCTTAGTAAGTTGAGCTCTTGTTAGCCTTGCTTCAGGTCTTCTAACATTTTTTTTTTGTCTCGACAGTTTAGTTAATAACTTTATCATGCATGTCCGCCTAACATAAGTATTTTATGACTTCTTTAATCCATGTGCATGTGTCATTTGAAAACAAATATATGCAATTTGAATACATGCTAAGGAATATAAATCTAGCCCGATTACTGGGTAATCAAACTCGAAGCCGGCGTAGGCAGGATTGACATTTTCGAATCTCGGCTTGCTTTCTTCTTCTTCTTCTTCCTCTCCTTCTTCTTCTTCTTTAATTTCATCTCTTTTTCATGATGACAGCACGACACTGCTCCTTCATAACTCTTCCTTCTACAAGTACGTTATGGGATTAATGAATGAAATATGAGATGTTTATCACAATTAGTTCCGTTGCTTCTCCCCTGCTGGAAAGAACACTGTGTTCCACAGAGTGTTCACAGTGTGTTCACATAGTTGACAATTGTATTGTGAAAATGCCCTAATTCAAGAGTGTGAAGGTGATTTCACACTGTGGTGTGGTTTTCACAGAGTCTTCACATAGCAATATTCTGCATCACACTATGAAGTGAGGAGTCACAGTGTGTGCACAATGTAAAAACGCTCGAATTCAACAGTGTGAAAAGAATTCACACGTGTTCACACTGTGTTTCACATTGCGTTTCACACTGTGGGACGATTCATTTTTCAGCAGGGTCAGCATGGTGTACTTCCACTGAGTTCATGTATTCGTCATGATTGCTAATGGTGATCATAATAAATACAGCACATGTAATGCGATCTAGTGACCTATTATGGGGTGCAGAAGGACATATAGAGAGAATTACATGCAGTTGTACATATTAAAGTAGAAAGAACTTGCAGGACAAGGGAGAGATTATAAACAAATCCAACAAATATTCAGCCAAAACAAGATGCGAAGATATATGACTTCAGATGCTTTGAAATTTTTCTAGTGATTCTGCTGATTGGATCCTTAGTGGAAGAACATTCCAGAGAGATTAGGGCTGCAGTAATGAAAAAGAAAAATGACTACGTGATTAATGTTCTTGTGAATATACCGCATTGCGTCTGTGTGTTTTTGAGAAGAAGCAATTTCTGTCAAAAATTATGAACACGTCAGGAGCTTCAGACTTTACGCTCTTACGAGTTTAAAGGGACACAACAAAAAGCTATCGTGCCAGAATCCCCACTTCGCTTCTTCAAAAGCTCCAAGCATGTCTCTGTGATAACATGACTGTTGTACAACTTGCAGCGCAGGATTTCCGCCTAATATATCCCTCTTATTCAATGTCTTTCTCGTGTGTTTTTTTTTTCTGTCTTCGGAGAGGGAGATATCAAGAGGGGAGAAAAAAGAGGGTTGTTCATACATGAAAAAATAGCGTGAGGTATTGGACTTTCAAAATTGGAGCTGAAAAGGATGAGACATAATGAAACGAGAAATACATACAAAGACTGACAAGGAATATGACTGAGACATTGGAGGAAGTGAGTTCGTAGCTACCTTGCGTAGATAACTTGCAATTAGATTCCTGAAAAAGCGTGGGAACAAAAAACAAACAAACAAAATGAAACAAAAAAAATCTGAGAAGCTGTCTTTGTGCAATGTAGTTAGCCTTAAAATGTTGTTGATACGGCAATTTCAATGTCATTTTGCAGTTCACTTCACTTGCAAGGGTCAGACAACATCCTTGTCATCTTTACAACATCCAAAATCAGCAAGTGCGAATCGTCGAGAAATAGCCATAGGGTATATTCAAGAGGCAAGACGACATGGAATAGCCTATTCCTTTCATAACTTTTGACAGATGGTCATTACGTAGGAGGGGAGAGAAATATAAGAGAGATTTAGAGACAAGATGGGGGAAAGAGAGATAGAGAGAGAGAAGGAGAGATGGAGAGAGAGAGAGAGAGAGAGAGAAGGAGAGATGGAGAGAGAGAGAGAGAGAGAGAGAGAAGGGGGAGAAAGGGGGAGGACAGAGAACCAAACAAACATCAATACGTTTGTTGTATCGATTTAACCAATCAGAATACATATCAAGATGAATATGGCTTGACATAACAAATTCCTCCTCCTTAGTCAAAATTAATCATCTCCGGGACAGGGTGATTAAAAGAAAGAAGGAACCCCTACAAACTCGTACGTCATTAAGCATCCAGTATAGGTCAGTCTGAAATCCACACTTGCCAACTACATCTCGTATACTTCATCTACAAGTTAACGAAAGGTACGATTCAAGGACATTTGATCCTCATCATGACTGTATGAAAATCGAAAATCGAAAATAGATATATGGACTGTTTTTCCTTTTCTCTTCAATCATTTCAGTCATAAGCATTAGTCTAGTACATCTATCTTTTCCTTTCACCAGTACGATGGATTGGCCTATGTGTCAATAAACCGACGGCGTAAGACTTTTTTTTAAATCGTCTGGTTATTCGTATACTGAAGTAATCTTTGAAGATGCTGATCAAGCAAGCATATTTCAGAGAAACTCATGCAACCTTTCTTTTTCTTCATCATAAAATCGCTGCACAATCATTTCGAGGCAGTCAGAGCGAAACAGACGCTCACACGATTCACCCGGTAGTTCCATATCCATGCATTATGATCATAGCAAATAACGCCTAAAAGTTGGGTTTAGTCTAGAGACATGCAAAGGCTGAATTTCAAGGGTGAAGTATCGATAAATCACAAAATCACACATACAAAATTGATCGAAAGATTTTTTTTTCTTCTCACCGTTTACTCCAGTCTTGATTATAGGCCACGAAGTTTGCGATGAAAATTGCACAGCTCCGTCATTCGCGAGAATACTTCTCTGTGGGTCTTTTGTAATGAGGTGAAAAAACAGAGATCTGTCTCAGTCTCAACGATGTTAGGATTCTCTCGTATTCTCCCGGGATTTTTTGGCCGTTTTCTGCCCTATTCAGCTCGGTTTCTCCTCTGCGACTTCTTGCAGGCGGACCGCTGTCTTTTAATATGCTTTAACCATCGCAGTATTCGTTCCCTCTTCTGGCTGTGCCGGCGACGATCCCGTGTTCCCGACATATGCGCGGCTGTAATGCGCGATGAAGCATCATTGGCTAACGAAGTGACCAATCAGAAGCACGAACCCACGATATAGTTTACAGTTTTATGGAAAGGAGTTGTTAGTTGAGACAATGACTGTATCCGTCAATAGCTAGACATGCTCTCGAGATAACAAGCTCCGATTTACTATGATTGACAGTGACACGAACATGATAAAGCCGCGATAAGCATGGCTATACCTGCAGCGCGAGAAACACAGAAGACTGGAATGTGAAATTGAAAAGAAAAAAAAAATAATCATATCATATTTTCATTGCTGTCAGGAATACTTCAAACAGCTTAGTGGATTGTGTCTAAAATACTCCAATCACACCGCTTCTTGGATAACATTGATCAACGTCATAGTGAATGTGATGACTGTGCATGACAAAGCAACTTTGTTCTTTATATCGCCTAATGATACTTCTCTTTTTGTGTGTAAAAAAAAAAACTGAATTGAAATTGAAAGCAACTTAATGCAAAGTAAATTGAACATGTCTATTCATGAAATTACTATTTGACTGATAATGCTGCGTTCGAGTTAGCTCATACACAACATAGTATACTCCCGTATTACTGAAAGTTGTCCGTTACGTAAAGGTTCAACTCTAAGCAAATGATTATTTGTACACACACTCATATGATTGAGAAATTAAATCACAGGTAAACAAATCTTGTATATCGTTTTCTTCAAAGTTGTATTTCGCACTCCATTGACCAACGATCACAAAGTGAGGTCAGAGAGAGAGAGAGAGAGAAAAAAAAAAGGCCCAACAACACTAGAAATCGAATCAGACAGTGGATAGATTAGAAGCTTACAGTGAAATGAAATAGTTTCCACTCGTTTTCCAAGGGGATGCACGCATAGGGTGTTTGTTGCCAATGGTGTTCTGAATGTTCAATTGCTTGGTGCGGTGCGGCGTCACTCCCATTTTTGACAACAGACATGATTCTTTGTGTATAATACATCACCGTATTTGCCTGTGAGAGAAATTTACCAATGCATGACGCAATCAAACAGCAGTGATACCGTAACATGTGTGTTTGTATGTTTGTGTGTTTGTGTTTGTTTGTGTGTGTGTGTGTGTATGTGTGTGTATGTGTGTGTGTGTTTGTTTGTGTGTGTGTGTTTGTATGTGTTTGTGTGTATGTGTGTGTGTGTCTGTCTGTTTGTGAGAATATGTCACCCAGCACACTGTTTTCTGAAGTAACGAAATAAGTATAACAGTGTATAGTAAACGTATAAAAGAGGGGGGGGGGGAGCATTGACCGTTGACCCAACCACCCCATCCGCGAGCACCCCCACCCCCCCCCCCCCCACCCCCTCCACTTCTCCCGGGCAGGGTACTCCCATCCCACCCATCCCGCCCCCTACACTCACTTACACACACACTCAAAGAAAAAAATGACACAACTGAAAAAAACAACAACAACAAGAAAACAAAAAGACGTTCCGCCAACCCTGCACCTATACATCCCATGAAACAAAGATATAGGGGTACCTCATGTTCTACCCGAGAAACTTTGTCTGTGCATTCACTGTTTTTCACTCAAGTTTATGAGATGATCAGACTGTTGTATCATTGTATGGCTGTCCTGAATCACGATCAATCTCTGTTGCTGTTGTCTTTTTTATTGGGCAGACATGATTTCTCCGTACAAAGACGTTCTTTCTATTTCTTTCTTCTCTTATTCCTTCATGACCGAAATTATAAGAAAAAAAAATTGTCAAGGGCAAAATGATAAAACAGTTGTAATAATTGCAAACAAAGTCATTATTTTCAGTCACATGCCATTTTTATTTGGAGACGAACGATAAGGCCATTTTCAAATTCCAATCGTTCTAGGAACTTGATATGCCGTGGTGTTCTTACAGCTATGTATTGCTTACATGCCGTAAACCTTACAAATCAGGAAAAAAATATGAAAAAAGGAGAGCGGTAGAAATTCAGAGAAAAACTTCATGATTTTAGCTCGCATTGTCAGAACCGAATGGGATTCCTGATGAAATTCCTGGTGTCTCTTTAGTCACGCATTGCCAAGCAATTCCGACATGATTAAACGCACATCTGATTGCAAACGATTACAATAACGATACAATTGTGATAACTGAAACCAGCGAGAACGCGAAAGTTAAAACTGGAAACGACAGAGAGGAATGTGATGTGCAGGCTACGACAGTGATACCCACACCAACCCAATCGTTGAGATGACAGAAAGAAAAAATTATTGTTCCATTTACATCGAAAGAGAGAAATGGGGGGGGGGGGGGCAGTGGGACCAGAAGTGTAATCGGAAATACATCGATAAGCGTTTATTGAGATTTGACTATATTTGGAAAGAGCATCGCTGAGCTTGACCTCCCCCATTCGAGATTGAGTCGGTAGCAGTTTATTTCTCGTCTGATATCCTTTCACTGGTTTGCGCTGGCACAAACAAACCCTTTGTACACGCCGATGAGTCGGAGGCTTATATCCTCAGCCCCTACCATCAACGACTGATGACGTCATACAAGGGTATAATTCAAAGAAGTACTAGTATTCCGCAATGATGAATAGGAAAATAAAACGGAAAATTGCCATTATTGCAAATACAAAGCAGCGAAAGTCAAAGTGCCAGAAACTAAAACACGCCAGTTTCCCCATTCCTCCCCCATTCTCGTTCCTCTTCACTTCCTAAAGGTCCAAAGATAACAAGAATAACGGATGTTTGGTTCATGAGTCGAGTTTATTTAGGAGGAGGGCATTGAGGGGAAAAATGAATAAGAGAGATAGAGAAAATGACACAGAGAGAGAGAGAGAGAGAGATGGAGAGAGTCGCGCACTTCTATACAGAACTCCAGAGGGGATGGCGTGGAATTTAACATAAGAATTTATTCTATGTTATTTTCTGGCGTGTGATTGTGTGTGTGCGTTCTTGCTTTCTTGTTGCATAGTGATTGATTTGAACTCATTACCATAAACACTTCTATGGGCTAACAGCCTTAGTCTCTCTATATTTCCCCTCTATCTGTTTCTTGATATAACCATGTAGGGCCTACATGGTTATGTATTTCTGTCTATACATGTATTCATTGTTATTTTCTGTACATGTTTTTATTATCATATCATATTACACTAAATTATATTGTATTATATTATATAATATTGTATTGTATTTACCACTTAACAGATAGAGAGAGATAATGAGAGAGAGGGGGGGGGGGGAGAGGAGAGAGAGGGGGGGAAAGGTAGAAGATGAGGGAGGGGTAGGCATTGACACGCAAACCTACACACAGCACAAACACACACACAGAGATAAGGAGCAGTGATTTGCACAGAGCAACAGAGTGGTTGGTGTGTACGGCTCATTGCCGTCAGCGTCTCGTCGCTTTGACAGAGGGTCAGCCAATCATCGGACAACCAGACCACGTGACAGTTTGGCGTACACGACAAATAGGGGGACGAGTGGATACAAGTGTATGTGTGTCGACCGTCGGAAATGAACGGTATTGGGCATCGCCACTTAGCACAGTGCAAACAGTTTTGAAGTTTAACTCAAATAAGCTCCGTGTCGCATAGTGGGAATTAGGTGTCCCTAAGGGTATTGAGAAGGGAGTAGCAGAGATGTAAAAGGTAGATTATCAAGTTTTCTTATCTCACTGGGCGCATCAAAACTCTATTTATGGATGAAGAGGGCGTTATGTAAGGATTGTCTTTGAGAAACAACGAAAAAGCAAAGTTTGTCCCTCGTTTGTCCTTTTGAAGGACCATCTCCCAAAGAGAGGATCATTGCGAGTGACTTGCGTACATTTAAAATAGACGCTGCTTGCGCCACAATTACCAGTGATTGATTTGTTCTGATTTTCTTCTGCTCCTGTATTTCATGTCAACATAAATGATAGAAGAGAAAATGTATTTCCCAATGCGTATATTTTCTGACAAAGTTCTGACGAAATCGAGTTTACAAGATATTTTATCGATGTTACCGCAAGCATCGGAAATTTGCCACTAGACCATTATTGTAAGAATCATTTCCGATATACTTTGACTGACCTGACATTTTTGTAGAGCTCCCATCGCTAAAAATGTCAATTCCAGTACTACAAAATATTGTTGGTTGTCTCTAATTTTTCAATTTTCCTGTCTTTTCTTTCCTATTTTCCCTTTGCGCTTCGAAACATTGGATTAAGTGCATTACAAATGCAAGGTATTATTATCATAATTCTTATCATTCTTATCATTATTATTGTTACTATTATTATTATTACTATCATTATCATTACCATTATTATTATCATTATTATTATTATTATTATTATTATTATTATTATTATTACTATTACTATTATTATTATTATTATTATTATTATTATTACTATTACTATTATTATTGCATGCTCTTCACATCTCATAGAGTGGTTCCTGAATATCTCGCAAAACGTTAAAAGCTAAATCCTTATCTCAACCATAACTGCACAGTCCCTTTAAATTAAAGAAAAACAACCTTTGTATAATTTTGTTGACCAGAAAACGAAATGATGTGGCCACGCCCTGGAATAAGAGGGAATATAAGAATTTGCTTTTCATTTGAGATGCTCTATCTTGGCCACCGAAAGATGACCTATTTTGAAATTTGGTGGCCCGACATCAATTCTTAGTGACACCAGATCACCGCTACTGTTGAACCCGGATATATGTATAACATTTCCTTACCCGAGTCACAATTGCAAATTAGTAAATGACAAACCAGCATTGTAACATGGAGAAAAAGATAGAATAGAACTAGTTATTTTATTTATTTAGTTAACAAACTATGACGCAGAAGGATTCACAGAAAGCAGCAACTTGAGAGTTACGACCTGTAATGTACTAATCTAGACCTAAAGGAAATAAAGATTATCTAGAAATATAAGCATGGGTCAATGTAGGCCCATATACATATAGCATAAAATGCAGAAAAGAACCATTGTAAAACATCTGCCAATGACATACTCGGGATGAAATCTTAGTTTCCTCGTGTTTTTTCGTTTTGTGTGTGTGTATGTGTGTGTGTGTGTGTGCGTGTTTTTTTTTTTTTTTTTTTTTGGGGGGGGGGGGTGTCAACCTGCGAAGGCGAATGCAAACCATCAAGTAGACATAATAAGCATGAGTGTTAAAACGACCTCTTCGAATGTAGTCGCAGCAAACACGAAGAACAGCGTACAATAGTTCTCCCCACAAACACACAATCACGTACACACACGCATATTCGCAATACATGTATCTTTTCAGTAGTCCCTATTCCTCTTTTTTTTTTATCAATCGAATCAATCCATTCAATCAATACGTAATACAATAACATGATTCGGTAGTGCCATAAGACGGCAACAAAATTAAATAATTTGATCATTAACATATTCATGTCACTCTTGAATTTAACAAAAGGATGTTCTTCTACAAAACAAAATTGTGTTATTCCTGAAAACATTATTGTATTATTTGAACTTAAAGCCTCAAACGCATGGTCATAATCTTCGCAGCACACAAAAACATTGGAATTACAGATTTTCGGCATGAAGCAAAAGAAATATTATGTGATCGATCACGTTCTTTTTTGTACAGCCCCGTAGATTATGAAATAAATTACCAGTGGATATTTGGAAATCTCACTCATCAAAAACCATCAAATTAAAATGAAAATGTATCGTTTCTAATGTGGAGTTATTTATGTTTTCCGTTTAACGTGGAAGAAAATCATAGACGAATAAAAACATAGTCTGCATGATTTATTAAATTAAGATGTTATTAAGACGGATTGAGTATGTTTGATTGATTAAGATGTAGATATTAAAGCCCTCGTGAGCAATGAGCCTGCCGGGAATGTGCTATTGCCAATTTCCTTAAACTGTTGGTGAAAAGGGAGGTAAGATAAGGCACCTGTCCTTGGTAAATTTCAAAGTGCATGTATTCATAAGGCCTCCTACATTTATTTCCCCTTATATTTTCGTTTTATTACAGTAAGGTTCATTTCGTTTTCATTCATTTATTCTGTTGAGCAAAATTAGTGCGGTATGTTCAGTGGTGTTTATAATGATTTATCATATGCCTATTCAAATGATTTAGAACAGTGCAGCAAAATATACACCAAGAGCTCTTGCAGCGCAGTATAATGTTTAGACATAGTTTCTGCATTTAACAAATTAATTGTCATCATCATTCAATTTCATTTATTTTTCCATTTTCAGCAAAACGTTTTTTGCACAATCATACGCAACGTGTGTCTGAATGCATTGTATTTCATATATTCACATCTGCACGTGAAAATTAATTTGCTAAGGTAAAAAGCTTTACACAGGGTCAAATAGAATTTTAACGTTGTAATAAACACTGCATGGGTAATATATGGTGTTGGAAAAGACAGAGCATTAATCAAAGTATATGTATATAAAAAAAAAACAGTTGTCACTTATATACACCAAAATATAAAAAAAAAAGAACGTAAGGAAAATGGGAACATGCATATGATTGTCATGGAGAGTGCATTCTTCCTTCCCAAGAATGAACTTAAAACCTTTTTGATCCAGTAACTTGTGAGTTTCTTTCAATCGTGGCTCTTTCCAAACGAAGCAATGTAAAAGGTGGTCCCACTTTTCTGCGGGAGGAGTGTCACAGTGTGACAGTCATTGCGCATTGAAAGATTCTACTCTTATTATCATTATTATCATTTTTTAATACACACACACACACGCACTCACTCGAGGACGTCCTCGGTTCTCTGTGTGTCCTCGGTTTAAATGTAAAGTTCGTATGTGTGTCCTCGTTTTACACCATGGGTAAGTGCACACACACACACACACACACACACACACACACACACACAAGGGTACCCCATTTTCTCCCCTCTCTCCCCTCTGCTGTCTCCCCTCTATCTATTTATTTCTATATTTCAATAAATGTTTTCATCTACAAGTCAAATGAATGCTCTCCTCTATGCATACATTTTGCGATCTTTCAATAACGGAATGCCAGGAAAGTAAACAGAAGGTTTTTCACCGCGTATTAGCCACCTTCCTGATTAGCACTTACATCAGCTGATCCATCACTTTGGGGAATGCATTCAAATAGATGACCTAGTAAAATACTTTTGAAAAATTAAAAGTGAAAGTACGTGCACATAGTGCTGGAGATTGATGACAACTAGCGATGTCCTATATAACATGCGCGTAATCCGCGTTACAAAGGCAGTCGAAATTTATTTGGGCTTCTAGTGCTAATAGACAAAAAATTGTGATTATTTCCATTCTTTCCTTCCTTGCGTCGTTCTCATTTAATATTTCGAGAAAGAAAAAAAATCGCATGTGATTGTTGTTGTTGTATTTTTTTGTATCAAGACTTTTAGGATATGGTTCATTTAACAACTTTTCGTCAAGATAAAGGAACTATGCAGTGCAAATGCATGTTGACTATTTATTCATATACCCTGATTATAACTTATGTGGTCAATTGAATATTTAGAAGTGTTTCATACATTTTTAGTTTGATATTACCTTATTTAAACTATGGAATTCTTGCTTGGGGTAATGCATATCAGATATTACTAGATAAATTTTTTTTTATTGCAAAAGAAAGCGCTCAGAATTGTTTTTAACCTACATAACCGAGAACATACAGATGCTTTGTTTTTTGACCATAAAATACTAAAAATAAAAGATTTGTATGTGTTCCAACTTGGCCAGTTTATGTTCAATTATAACAGTAATTCTTTACCTAAAATATTTCATGACTTATTTCATCGAAACAGTCATGTACATAACTACCCCACGCGCCGATCCGGTGAATTTCATCTTCCATTAATGAGAACCGCACATGCCCAAAGTACATTTCTTTATACCGGACCCAAACTTTGGAATAATTTAGATAATAGTTTAAAAGATTCCCCCAAATTTGTCACATTTAAATACAAATTCAGAAAACATCTACTCTCTACTTATAATTCTAGATAATTCAAATTGTTTTAATTCATGCTTGAGCTTTCACCTGCCCTGATTTCGCAGCACTTTGCGTGTTCTGTATGCGGACCTCTCTTCTTTCTTCTCTCCTCTTCCTTTCCTGTCTTTTGTTCTTCGTAGACTTCTATTGTTACTGTCTTCTCTCCTCTCGGTACTGTCTCGCGTCTTATATGTGTGTGGGTAATGTGCGTACGTGTGTGTTGTTCTTGTCATAATTTTTTCCCGGTACACGAGGTTCAGTGAACAGTGTCCGGGCATTAGCACAGATATTTTATTTTTTTTTTCCCGACCTGCGTATCTCAATATAACTACATATATATCTTTTTTACAAATGATTTAAATAATCTATATCAAATATAATAGCTATAAAAAAACCTCGAGTAATATATTATTTACTCATTACTTATCTAGCGATCCACGTCCCACAAGCTTTGCTTTTTAGTGGATCACTATTTTCCACAATCGAATCTATTTTCCGCACGTCCACGAAGTATATATGTATTGTTCCTCAAACACATGTTGCTATATAATTTATACTACATGAATCTTTTGCAAATGTTTGAACAATACCATTTCATGACATGTATACTTTGTACTATGTTTTGATTTTCGTTGATTGGAAATTTGTACTATGTTTTTTCTTGATTCTCGTTGATTGATTGGAAATAAACTATGATTGAATTGAATTGAATTGAATACATTATAAAAACATTTCTACAATTTTGTTTTTCGGATTATGCCGATAAAAACAACAAAGCAAAAACAACAACAACCACAAATTCTTCCAACCAACATCCTGTCCGTGACATCATCTGTCAAGCATTGTCACGTGTACATTCTAAGATGATTAACCCTTTAGTGTAATAACCAGGGGTTTGAACAGAGTGTGCAATACTATGGGATTTTCTGTTCCAATCAGCACTCGAAGCACACAAAGGGTTAACAAGAGACACTGGAATTCACCTTCCCCTAGACATACACTTTCATGTTCACCTGCAATGCCTTTTATTAATTAGTATCATCTATAGTTTTTACATAACATACTTAATTTCTTCAAAGATCAAATTATGTAAACGTGTAATTCTAGGCTACTATCATACAAGTACAAGGGTATACAATGCACTATTCGTCACAAGTGACAAGGACAAAGAATACATAAAATATTTACGAACAAAAATGATACATTAGATAAGACTGATTTAAAACAAAAACGAAAATAACATGGGAGCAAGCAAGTTTTTCATCCAACCATTAATTTGTCGCTTGTTTATCTATTGATAGTTTACACAGTTTTATTGAATTTGACTATCTTATTCCTTCATCATTCATTTATATATTTCGCTTTCTTCCAATATTGCCAGGTCGAACAGGTTGTAAATCTGGCAAAAGAACAAAGGGAAAACACGAGAAACGTTTAGAAATTTGAAGAGAATGAGCGAAAATTAGCAAGACTTCATGGGAAAGACTCAATAGCCTCGGCAGAACAAAAACTGAAGCAGAAAGGGGGAACGAGTAAGGAGATCAGGGGAAGGAAGTGGGGGAGGGGAGGAAGAAGAGAAACGATTTTATTTTTTCTTCCTAGAAATATTGTCATCTCACAAATTGGGATTTCATCGCCTTCGTCTAAAACCAGAGACTTCTTCTTCAAAGATTAGAAAGAAGAAACCGAAACAGGGGCGGATCTAGGAATTCCGTAAAGGGGGGGGGGGATGTTGCAAAAATATTTCTGGTGCCGCTTCCGGGTTTAATCAGCTGACAAGTCCCCCCCCCCAAAAAAAAACAAAACAAAAACAAAAACAAAACAAAACAAAACAAAACAAAACAAAACAAAACAAACAAAAACAAAAACAAAAACAAAAACAAAAACAAAAACAAAAACACCCGTGCATTTTTTTTCTCATTTCTTGTGCCACTTCAGGGTTTCATCAGCTGACAAGCAATACATATATATATATATATATATATATATATATATATACATATATATCTATATATATATATATATATATATCTATATATATATATATATATATATATATATATATATATGTATGTATATATATATATATACATATATATATATATATATATATATATATATATATATATATATATATATATATATATATCGTGCCCTTACAGTCGATAATCAAAGGGGGAGCAGTCCCTTTTCATTTTTTTTTCATCAGTTATTTCTTTTATTTTAAGAAAAGTAAAGGGAGGGGACGAACCCAGTGCGCTCCCCTTCCCCAGGATCCGCCACTGCGAAACTGATCCTGAGTTTCAATTTGCTCTGTAAAAGGTTGGGGATGGTTGGGGATTTTCTTTGGCTGATGAATCATGGCTAATTAAAACGTAAATTGTGAGTTATAGCGAAAAAGCATCTCAGTTTTTGGCGAGGTGAGCGCGCTTGTTGCAACATGCCGAACTGATTGGACCATAAAACATCATTGAGGCGATTGGACGCATGATGGGTTCGGGGCACTAGTAGCCATTGACTGCTCCTAACCCCCCCCCCCCCCCCCCCCCCCCCCCAAGAAAAAGAGACCGGAAATAATTCATGGACATCCCCCGCTCATCGTTATTGTAAGTCGTATATCATGGTTTACACTCCATAATATACCGTCCAATGGCTGAAAGACTATATAAAGATTATGCTATGACTCCTGTTTCAACATATAGTCCGTGGAGCAAACTGGTCATCTTTTCTATCGGCTTCACCATGTATCTTGTAGATGACTCTCTATATCGCACTTCTACAAGTTACTTTCTCTCTAATCATTGCATATTCAGCTTTTTTTTTTCTCTGTTTCAGTGAACCAAAAGGATGGACAATTTGCACAGCTCGTAGTTTGAGTCCCAGCGAAATCTTGAAGATGACTCACTCATTGAAAAGTCAATGAAGACTTTTTTTTTCTTTTTCTGCGAATGCAACATTTACTTCCTGTTCTTTTGTAGATCATTGGGGTATCTTTGAAAAGTGAAATAAACTTCACTGTTCTTGGTAGCGTGGTATAAAAAAAAGGGGGGGGGGTTGGATATTACAAATGAGACAGCTTGTACCATTTGAATTTATTATGCGCTGTTTTACTATTTGTTTCAGCATGATCGGTGGAATTCGAATTATTCATTTCTACGTATTTAGGCAACTTAATCCACCCACATAAGCACAATGTCTCGGTTTCAAAGCAGAACACTCACAACACACACAAAAAAGAATGAAATCAAATAAAATAAAGTAGATAAAGATATAAAGGTGCAGATTCCACGAATCTAAAAAGAAATTACAAGCGGAATATTTCCCAAGCTCAGATCTAAAATGGTCCGGTGCAGAATCCGCTGTAATCGCCTATTTAACAAATCGCTCATATCCATATTTACAACTCATGCGGCGCTGAATTTTACGATTTCTTCAGGCAATCATTCTCATCTTGATTAGAGGCCCCATTTTGTAAAACATCATCAACATTGCTGTCAATTATACAAACAAAGAGAAAGTAGGGCATTGTACAATTTCAATTTCCATTCGATTCTATTTAATTTTCGACATAAACATAAAGATTCGTGGCATAAACTTCACTTTCTTTAGTAACAAAGAATAATGTAAAAAGTGATATGAATAATACAAGATGTTGCAAAGAAAATGAATTTGAAGTGTTTTCTTGTTATAGTGGTAATAATTTTCCTGCCCATCCCCCGCTTCCTGTCAAATTTACCCACGCCCCCCCCCCCCCCTTTCTATATACTCATTTTTACCATCCCTGTACCCGACCTAACAATTTCTTGACCACATTGAACGCCTCCGCTTCTACCCATTAAAGTCCCCATTTCACCGGCATCCGGTGTCTGGTCAAATGATAGAGAAAAAAGTGATGCAGGACGCAAGAGATGGGGATTCCATTTCATGGACGAGAATGATGAATCTGAACAATATTTTTCGTCATGCTTGCCTGTAGAGAGAGCAGAGGCAACTAAAAAAAGATGAGAGGCTAATTTCTGATTTGTGGGACTTTGCTTCAATGCTTTTTCATAACGTATAATTTGTTGTTTTTTTTCTGTTAGTCTACATTTCAGAATCATCATTATGACATTGTTCATATATACATCATTCAGTTTCTTCTCCCTGTCCAATCTGCCTGCAAATTTGACTGTTTAGAAAGAGAGGGAGAGGGAGGGGGTATGTGGGGAGGGGAGAACTGGAGAGAAGGAGGCTGTCTCATTATGATATTACAGTGCGTCGTAATGAGTGCAGGTTGAAAATGCGATAGCTCACCCAAATATGACAGTTCCCTCAAGCATACCTAAACAAAAATCATATCTACTTTTATCTCTTCCGGTGCTTGAAAAAAAAAAATCAAACCGAGAAAAATTATCTATCTAGACCTTTCATGAATCTCCATGATACAATGAACCTTAAAGTATCGGTACGAAACACATGTTCCAAATATACAGTGTATGTGAAGATAAGATGGTTTAGTTTTTAAAGCCACAGTAAATCTAGGATAAAACTGACATTAACTGTTTTTCTCTTGTTGATCAGCTGTTGGTTGAATTTCAGTTTGAAGCCTGATCAAATGGGGGCGAACAAGAGCGTATTTCAATCACGTGAGTTTATAAGCTTCAACTCCAAACATAGGCAGTGAGTATTAGGTAAGGCCCATTTTAAGTAGACGTTAAGAGCATTGGTATCATGAATCATTTTATAGTGACGTTGAACTCTCGCCTAGACGTGTGAGGTGCCGCACGTATTCGATAATACAAAGGTTACTCGCCTGCCTTATTTTGGTTTTTGTCCTTCTATACTCTCAAATTCTACGTCATTAACCATTTAAGCTGTGTATCATGATCCCAAGTTGTTTCTTTTGTTTTTCTCGCTCTTCCCAATCAAAGTATTATAACTGAAGTGGAAAAATGGTCCCTCGTTAAGGTTTCCGCATGACACTTTTGATTATTTTTGACGCTATAAAGGAACCCTTTTCACGCCACACATCTTACACTTTTGCTTGCCCTAATTCGGCGCCCGCTTCAAAGCTTCACAGAAGTGATCCAGTAATTCCGGCATACTCTACAAAATACATTATAAGGTCCCTCACGAGGAATAAACACTTTCTGCACATGACATTAATTGGTAATATAGAGGTTGGTAACTTCGTCACAGAAAAAAAGAAAGAACGAAAATGAGAGGAAGTAGGTGCTGTGACCAAATTTTGGGCCCCACCTTCTCAACAGTGTCACGAGACTTGCATGACCTACATGTCGAAGATAACTTTGCAAGTTCTAGTCGTAAACAAGCTGCAGCATGATTATTATCTGCCCCATTGTTGCGTTTATAAGCGATCGACGAATAGGCATCTTGGTTTGTGGAACTTAAAAGTAAAGCATCTTATCATCCATTTGATACATTGAAAGATTTCGTATGTAACTCTGCATATCCGGATTTTATAAATGCATATCAACTAGAAGAGACCGTTGTGATATTGTGAGCGACCTGTAAATTACATAATTTTTCCATGTTTGTTGTGTTCAGGGCACAATTGGGCAGACTTGAACACTTGATATAGCATTGATCTCTTCAACCTCTCTCTCTCTCTTCCTGACACCAATCATTTTATTTAGATTCATGAAATTCTTCCGTCGAGATGTTTTCATTGCAACTGATTGACAAATTGCCCTACATCGACGTAAATAAGCACTGAATTGATCAGTGTTTTAGTAGTAGCCATGATTAAAAAAAAGTCATGGGCGCACATACTCGAGCAGGATTCGAACCTACGACCTCCTGATCACCGGACAGGCGTCATCTCCACTAGACCACCGAGCTTTCGCCCGACAGCAAGTGTTGGTTCTAATCCTTATAGCATGCAGCTATTTACATTGATGTAGGGCAATTTGTCAATCAGTTGCAACCACTCATTTTGTTTTCAGAAACACGAACCAAATTTAGAAGGGATCTTCTTTTGATTAATACCTTTTTGTGCTGTCAGTGCCTGTGGGCGGGTGCCTTAACATTCTACATCGAAGATTTTCTCGAGCACATGTCCATAGAGAGAGAGAGTATACAAAGCATATTTAGGCCTATACTATGCCTTGTGTAATGGTAACTAAACATCAAGACCTTCCCACCAATGAGGCTGACGATGAGGGGAGATGTCTGTCCTACCA